>NC_137139.1:9378683-9983002 GCF_949319135.1 Squalius cephalus
TATATTTTTACGCCTGCATGTGATTGTTTTAAACCCGTGTTTAGACCCGTGTTTCTCCCGTGTCCGACCCGCACCCGTATCCGACACAGTTGGATATTTTTCACCTGTTTGAGCAAAATTTGCGGATCACCTGTCCCATGCAGGACTCTAAGCCCAGGCTCCTCGGTCGCGACAGGCAGGTCTCCTGCCTTGGCTGCAGCCACCGCCTCCTGTTCCTCCATCAGCCTCAGCTGCTCTTCACTATATTGCGGCTCGTACAGATAGCCACGAACATCTGTTTCGAGAAACAGACTTTCAAAATCCTCTTCTTCCATATCATGTGTAGTTCCTTCAGCCATTCTCGTAAATTCCCATCTGACTCCATAAGCGTTTATAAGTTTAGTCCCACCCACTGATCTGTAATAGGCCTGTAGGGTGAGTGGGTCCCACCCCCTGGAATAATGAGGAGCTAGTTTTAGTCTCATACACTATTCAATGAAATGTGACTTCCTGCTTATTATGACGCAAAATGACGATTTTTACGTCATTATAAGCAGGAAGTGAAACACTTAAATTCTTATTTCTCCCATCTCAGGGAAAAATAAAGGAAAAATCCACGACCATTATAATATATGACTGGTTTTCTAACAATACAAAGCTTAATGCAAATGGGTGAAGTGTCCCTTTAAGCAATTTTGAGCGTGGCATGGTTGTTGGTGCCAGACGGGCCGGTCTGAGTATTTCACAATCTGCTCAGTTACTGGGATTTTCACGCACAACCATTTCTAGGGTTTACAAAGAATGTTGTGAAAAGGGAAAAACATCCAGTATGCGGCAGTCCTGTGGGCGAAAACGCCTTGTTAATGCTAGAGGTCAGAGGAGAATGGGCCGACTGATTCAAGCTGATAGAAGAGCAACTTTGACTGAAATAACCACTCGTTACAACCGAGGTATGCAGCAAAGCATTTGTGAAGCCACAACACGCACAACCTTGAGGCGGATGGGCTACAACAGCAGAAGACCCCACCGGGTACCACTCATCTCCACTACAAATAGGAAAAAGAGGCTACAATTTGCACGAGCTCACCAAAATTGGAAAGTTGAAGACTGGAAAAATTTCTCGATTTCTGTCTCGATTTCTGTTGAGACATTCAGATGGTAGAGTCAGAATTTGGCGTAAACAGAATGAGAACATGGATCCATCATGCCTTGTTACCACTGTGCAGGCTGGTGGTGGTGGTGTAATGGTGTGGGGGATGTTTTCTTGGCACACTTTAGGCCCCTTAGTGCCAATTGGGCATCGTTTAAATGCCACGGCCTACCTGAGCATTGTTTCTGACCATGTCCATCCCTTTATGACCACCATGTACCCATCCTCTGATGGCTACTTCCAGCAGGATAATGCACCATGTCACAAAGCTCGAATCATTTCAAATTGGTTTCTTGAACATGACAATGAGTTCACTGTACTAAAATGGCCCCCACAGTCACCAGATCTCAACCCAATAGAGCATCTTTGGGATGTGGTGGAACGGGAGCTTCGTGCCCTGGATGTGCATCCCACAAATCTCCATCAACTGCAAGATGCTATCCTATCAATATGGGCCAACATTTCTAAAGAATGCTTTCAGCACCTTGTTGAATCAATGCCATGTAGAATTAAGGCAGTTCTGAAGGCGAAAGGGGGTCAAACACAGTATTAGTATGGTGTTCCTAATAATCCTTTAGGTGAGTGTATATATATATATATATGAGGGGAGACCGGGTATGGTTGTCCTGTGAGTCCTACGAACATTTAATTATTTAACCACCTACTCCCAGAACCCATATGAATGGTTCTCAAGGCCGTAAATAGGTTTGTGCAGATTTTATGAAGAAAAAAATAATTTTTTGGTAAGATTGTAATTTTTTGACATTGTTTAGAACTTAAACTTTTGCAGATAATATCATACAGTTTTAATCAAAATGATTCAACCCCCATTGCAAATCAGGTTTCCTGGCAACATTTACAGACTTTCAGCTGTTTGCAATGAACAAATCAAACAAAGGTAATTGAAATAGCTCAACACAACAAATGTTTCAAGTGGTTTCCCCAAATTCAACAGAAAATGCAACTTGCAATGACTTCTGCAGTCTCAAAATTAATAATAAACCCAAACCTGGATACATGTGAATTTAACTGAAAGGTCATACAGTGAATGTCATGTTGTTGAGGCATTTTCTCTGCATGGCTTGTGGTCTTTCATCTCATTGTGGCTTATGGATGGCTTTTCCAAACCTGTTTGTACAGATAAACAGGCTGGACCAGCCTTTTGTATTAAAAACATTTTAAATGAACCATGCATTGTGCTTTGATCTGGTGATCTTAGCATGCCAGGTCCCACGAGATGATCTGCTCCATGTAAAATAAAAACATGTTTCATTATGGACGACTAATATGACTAGAGACTTCATATCGTGTGAGTTGACATGATTTCAAACATATTCTTTGAATCCAAATGTTACTTGATCTGGATCTAGTCAAAAGTCACAATTATGATAACGCTTTATACGATACTGATTGTTTCAAAGCAGCTTTACAGTAATAATCAAGAACATAACAGTTGCAAAGTTCTTTAATTACAAAATAAAATAAAATTTCACTCTTAAAAGACAATAGTGTCATTATTCAGCTCAACTGTTCAATGTTGATTCGATTTATTTGAAAACAATGTGAATGTTGCAGTGCTCATCTCTGTAACTCCTTTCATTAGAAAATTAGCATGTTTTGGCAAAATTAATATTTGCCATTTAGCTCCAATCACATTTAGCTACTTTTCAGATTTTCTTAACCAAAAGAAAACATCTCCCTGAAAAATAAAACAATAATTTTATATATATTGAGCCTTTTTTCAACCATAGAAACCCATAAAGAAAAGGCTTTATGTACCAAGACAGTTTTAAGAAGATCAAATTCAGTCATGTCACTTAACCCCTCCCATCTCTGACCCAAACACTCTGTGAGAGGTTAAAAAAAACCTCTCTCTCTTTCTCTCCGAAAACTGCACCTGTATCCTCCCTTACACCGAAATGTTATAGATGAATATGGTGTATATTAAGTGGATCTTGAGGCTGTTTGCTGTTTTAATCATATTGAATTGCGTGGTTTTAGTCTATTACAGGAACCACAACACCTCTGGGTAAGTAATACATTTGATCCTAATGATTTTACAGATGGTAGCAATCTGGTTCCATCAACAAAAAGGGAACCCGTCAGCTTTTCGTTTATCGCAAACAATAAGCTCTGTTATCAACAAGTTTGATACTTAATCATGTTTTGTCCACCAATATCATTTTCAATGTTTTGAATTTTTCATAGGTTTATGAATTCTGAAGTCCAAATACAACTAGGTGGAATGTTGCCTAACTAGTTACAAATACTTGTGTTACAGTGCTTGACAGGGATGGGCAGTATTTCAGATACATGTATTTAAAATACATATGTGAAATACAAAATACTATTTTGTATTTTAAAGCCTTTGGAAAAAATCAAATGTAATTTGTATTTAAATACATTTAAGATGAGTATTTTTGTATTTTCAAAATACATAAAATACTTTTTGCCAGTCAACCTCTTTATCAGGGTACTGATTTTGTGCATCAACTAGTTCAGACATTCACTAGCTCAGCATTAGATCAGCAATTTTTGGAATAAGGTGAGAATGTCATGATCAATTCTACTTGTTGATTAAAGTTAAAATAGTGCATTAATAGTGTCGGTCGGTCGGTCGTCTGTACATGTGAAAAAACCTATTGTGAGTAAAAGTTTATAATGGAATCTTCTGCCTTCATCATCTTTTTCATCATCTTACACCAAACTGTGACAACTTCATTTAACATGAAAGAATAAAAGAGCACAGACAAGTGAGAAAATAGCATACGCCAATCAGTCTTGACCGGTTGTTGATTTTTATCAACTACCTTGTCAAATGTGTTTAAAGCATTACTGCATGTTAGGGCTGGGTGATATGACACAACATATCATAGCGATGATATAAAGTGTGAATTGGATCTTTTTCTAAATCGTTTACATAGATGGGCCTATTTGTGGGGTAAGTAAATATCCGTGCAGCTTTTAGTGGGCAGGAATTATTGTAATGTTGGAGTGGAAAAACAAACACTGATGAATGATACACCACACAAATCTTCAGCTTTTAGTTTTATTGTACATAAATAATAATAATAATAAAGGGGTAAATAGTGTCAAATTAATCTAAATTCATTCTAATTTTAAATTTTAGATGCACTTTCTAATTTTAATAAACTTATAGAAACAAATAAACTTTACATAAAATAAACATAAAATTACTTAAAAAGCATTGGTCTACCTGCAAAAAAAAAAAAAAAAAAAAACTCAAAAGAGTTTGAAAATTGGTTTATGCTGTGGAATCAAAACTGATATTGAGAATTGTGAAACCATGATATTGTTACTGTGAAGTGAAATTGAGATTTTGGTCATATCGCCCATCCATATTCTTTGCTAGATAGCAGAAAAGGTTACCACAGTTTTACATACAGTATGAATTTTTTAATAGTGACTACATTGTAACCAGAAATAAGTATATAAATGGCTGCCATTTTGCATAAGTTTATTTGTAATTGCAAGAAAGAAAGAAAGAAAGAGAGGGCAGAGATGTGGTTAGGAATGTAAAGTCAGTACGCCTATGTAGTTTCTTCATTCACTGTGACCTATACCTGCACTGGATGGCCAATTTCACATGTATTTTGTGTATTTTCAAAATACACAAAATACTGTATTTGTATTTACATACATTTTTCCACACAGTATTTTGTATTTGTATTTTAAATACATTTCCATGTATTTATGCCCATCTCTGGTGCTTGAGTACATTTTTCATTTTTTTCTTCTTTCTTCTTGGGTATAATTAAATTGTGGTAGTCTACTTTTATTTGAGTTGAAAAGAAAAATAGTGTTCAACATCGCTGCTTATAGACAAAGGTGCTGACAGAGCAACGGGCGACCTGTGTTGCCATAGTAACAAATTACACTTTCACATGCATATGACTGACAAATGAATCATGCAATATTTTGGGGTCAAGCACTGAAAGTGCATAGGCACCGCTTCAAATCGTTGGCATTCTTCTTCTTCTTATTATTCTGTATGGAAGTCTATGGCAGCCCATAGAACCGCTTGCGGGAAAGTTATGAAATTTGGCACACTGATATAAGACAGTCTGAACAGTCACCATAGCAATCCCTCTAGCACCACCAACTGTCCAAAGTTTCACTCATGTTTATGCTAATAACTTTTGAACCGTAAAGGTTAGAAACTAAAGTCTTGTTTCCTCTGATTACGTGGCTCAAGCCGATTCGATTGGGTGCCTATGACATAATTTTCTGTCATGGAAATCTTTCCGCCATTTTGAATTCTCAGAAAAAAATATTTTTCGAACTCCTCCAAGACGGTTGCTTAGATTTTCACGAAAACTAAACCAGATCATCTTCAGACCATGCAAACAAAAAGTTATGGAATTCAAGTTGATTCGTCAAACCATTCTCGAATACCGCACAAACTAATTTTACGTAGCGCTTGTGAAAACAGACTTAAGGCTGTATGTCCGCCAACGCTTTATCGTATTCAGACCAAACTTGGTATATGTCATCACAAGCATGACCTGAGGCATACTGCTGCGTTTCGGTGCAGCGCCACCTACTGATCCGGAGATACGAAAAATGGCTATTTTTGCTTATAACTTCTGAACGATTTGTCCAAAAATCATAAAAGTGGTCTCGTTAGATTCAGGGCGTCATGCCGAGTTGACTAATATCTAATGTTCCCATATCGGCCATTTTGGACGTCGGCCATTTTGAATTTTGTACTAAAATGCTGTATTTTATGAACGCATGAACGTATCGTTACGAAACTCGGTATGGGTCATCAATACGATGCCCTGAAGGAGCCTGAGAAGTTTCGAACCAGTGCCACCTGGTGGTAAAATTTATTTTTCAAATGCTTATAACTCTAGGTATGGTTGACTTATTTTCACGCTAGTCATCTCCATCCTTGCCGAGTCCAACGATACCAAACATGCTAGGTTTCGCCTTACTGTTTTTGTAGCATTGTAATTTAGCGCATTAGCGCAAAAAACATTTGCCAATATCTTCGAAACCATTAGACCGATCGAGACGAAACCATCGTAGGAAGTTTGGAAACATGGGTCGTTGGCTAAATACTAATACCCAAATGTCAAAATATTAATAGTAAGTGGCAAGAAAATGCAAACAAAGTCAGGTGTGGGTCATTATATGTTAATACATATAAATGTCTGTAACTCCAAAATGAAATGAGAGATTTTCACCAAATTTGACACACCCATGTATGGGCTCACTATGAGGACACATAAAAAAAAATTGTAGGATTGTGCCTCTTGTTGGTGCTATAATAGAACAAAACATGAAATTGCTATTGACTTCAATACAGTATTGTGATATAAAATGCTATACTTAACGAATGCATTGGTGTAACATTATGAAACTCAATATGTGTCATCAGCACCATGCCCTGAAGGTACTCAAAGGATTTCGAGACAGCGCCACCTTTTGGTAAAAAAGTTATAACAAAGTTTCCAAAAATGCTAATAACATTTGAATAAATCTGCCTATTGTAATGACTGGTCTTAATAGATTCCTTGGGTCACGCCAAGAACATAGATACTCCTAAACTGTTTGTCCGATTTTCACCAAAATCGAATCGTATCATCTCCAGACTGTGCCGACTAAAAGTTATGGATTTCGTGTTGATATACAAAACTGTTTTCATATACCGCAGCAGCAAATTTGAGGCATGATGCCAAAAGAACTATTCAGGCTTTATATCTGCAATGCCTTGACATATTGACACCAAACTTTGTTTGTCTCATTGTCACTTCACTCTGACCATATCACATCAATTTCATAACTGCACCACCTATTGCTTGAAAGGGATAATCCATTAAATCATATTTTTAGTTACTGTACATATGAATATTCAGCTATTTAGCCTTAAATCATCTTAAAATGTCTTTAATTGCTCCTTGCTGCAGTTGGTCTGACACTCCCAGCCATTTTAGCATGTCTTATCGTTTGGCCCCAGGGCAATTCCACGCAAAAATGTCACATCCATAACGCCAACTAAATACCATGGCATTGTGTTGGTGTTATGGATGTGACAGTTTTGCGCGGAATTGCCCCCCAATAATTGCTGCTTTCAGCTATATTTTTTCACTGTTATTGCTGATGTTGGGTTTATTTCAGCTTTGTACAAAGTTTGCTTCGTACATTTAATTTAACTGCAAAGAGGGCAAGCTTTACCATCAAACTGAACCGTGTGAAATGTTCATGTATTTTAGACACTTACATTGTTCTTGCTCCATCCATGCAATAACTGCATCCTTTTATGAACTGAGTTTTGTATTTACTTCAACTGCTCAGTGCTCTGGTAATACCAATGGTTTCAAAAGCTGCCAGAATTACAATTTAAAATCAGAATATGAGCATAGCTCACTTACATTCACTAAAATATTGAAACGTTATCGATAATGATTCAAAACGCCAGTGCCAGTGATTGAATGTCAAAGCAAACTGGAAGTTTTGATTTTGCACCTGAGTCAGACCTGTCTGTTATTGTCTGAAGTGCAGGGCTTTTTCACGGTTTGAAAAGGTCCATGGAGACTGGCACTTTTCTGTGTTTTAATCCCATAATGTCTTTGGTCCTCTTACTTACCCTTCTTTGCTTTTGCCCTTCTTACAATCAAATGATCTTACTTGGACTTCATTTTCAAAATTAATAATAAATCAATCGCTCTCGGCAACAGGGATAGCTTATGTTTGCTCAGCATAGCGTCAAACATGACAATTTAACCAGACTTTAATCATCTGACATCCACACACTCACACAAAATATAGCATAACAAGTGATTTCTATAAGCTATTTTTTGTTAGTCGGTCATTTTTGACCAGGAACACCACAGTGTGACTCTGTGCCAATTTTTTACAAAATAAACGTTTTTCAAAATAAACTTCCTGGTGCCATGAGTACAGCAGGCGTAATGATATGACGCAGCGCCTGAAAATACAGTAGGTCTAATAGGTTAGACAAACTTAGTCCCGGTCACGTTGGAAGTTATGAGCTGGGGACTATTTTCAGGCGCTGCGTCATATCATTACGCCTGCTGCATTCATGGTACAGCAGCAAAGTTTCTTGATTATTACGCATGAATGAGAGTATACTTCCTAGCCATATCAGCCTAGAAAATCGCAACTTTACATTTTCTGTCGGTCTTAGTACACGATGTAACTACAGAAGAGTCAAGTTTTAAATAGGAAAAATATCGAAACTCTTTGGTAATTTTTTTGAGAGAGATGCTAATGGTCCTGTCCGATTCAATGATCTATGCTACGCTATGCTAAAAGTGGTACCGCCAGACCCGGAGATCAGCTGAATGGATTCGAAAATGGTAAAACTCAACTGTTTAACTCTGGGGGAGTTGTAAAATGAGCCTATTTCCAAAAAAAGTGGAGTAGGCCTATCCCTTTAAATACACATTCATATTTCCAGTGGTGAAATATCCCTTTAATTTTGTCTAATATTGTTATGAGTGTGTTTGTGAGATGTTTGTTGTTCTTTTTCATGAGAGATGAGACGGGAGAAGATGTTTCACAGTTGCGCTGCTCAACAGTCCGTAAGATATTTTCCATCATCACTCCAGCAAGGTTAGTCCAATTTCATTTCCATGCCTTTTCACACATTATATCAATGTTTTCATCAATTGACAGCTAACATCCTACAGATAATTTCTCTCATTCTTTACGATAGCAGTAATTTTAGTACTGATATGACGAGCTTCTCTGAGAAAGTCTCTGAGTTACTGACCTGCCCATACAAGTCCAATATCACCCAAAAGGAGCTGAATAGGTGAGTGGATCTTCCTCTCTGTCTTTCTGAAGAGAGCTGAATTTATTCACCATTTCACACATCAACACACACTGACTCTGTTTCAAAAGCTACTAAGGTGCTGCCTTCAGCATATT
Organism: Squalius cephalus; assembly: GCF_949319135.1. NCBI lineage: Eukaryota > Metazoa > Chordata > Actinopteri > Cypriniformes > Leuciscidae > Squalius > Squalius cephalus. Next base: position 9,387,733 of record NC_137139.1, read on the forward strand.
AGCAGCTACTTATTTTACCATTTACTGCACTTTGTTATCCTTCTCGTTATTTCCCTTTAGTCTCACACATTCACAGAAAATAACATACTTCCGCATTGAAAAAAAAAAGGTGGATATATAACTGCGTTTCCACCGCAGGAACTTCCCCTGGAACTAGGGACTTTGGGTTGGTACTTGGTGTGTTTCCACCACAGGAACCAGGATCTAAATGAAGTTATGGGTAAAAATCCCTGCTCGCAAAGTAGAACTTTTTCAAAGTTCAGGCCTGTATAAATATCAATGCCCCACTGTACATCTCTTTGGCCCCATTGGTGCGGTGTCTAGGGTTATGGCTAGCGCTCCCCAGCCCGTCCTGCTGGCTCATTCGCACCATCAGACTCGGCTATGCATTTCAGGTCGCTTGGCGTCCCCCTGTGAGAGTTCTGAACCGGGCCCTTGACCAGCCACCGTTCCAAATGTTGACGCAGAAACACATTTTCAGATGCAACACCAATATTAGTTTGCAGTGATCGACCTGAAGGACGCGTCCGTTTATGTCTTGATTCTCCCCTCAACACAGGCCTTTTCTACGCTTTGCGTTCAAGGTTCGAGCATATCAGTACAAAGTCCTACCCTTTGGGTAAAAAAAGTTCCACATAATTTCGGTGGAAATGCGGTTTATGCGTGATCTCAATCGTGAAGATTGACTTTTCACAGATTCATTATGCGTCAGGAAGCTCACGCTGCAGACTGACTGTCATGAATGTGCTCATTTGCTCAATCCCCTGTGGATTACAGGTAATAATGTTTCTTACAGGTAATAATGTTTCTTGCACAGAACGATCATTTCGCTTCATAAGACCCCATTGTATCGTCAGGAGCCACGTGTACTGATTTTTTTTTTAACTCTCAAAGTGATGAATAAAAAATGTGAATAAAAAAAGAGGGGAAAAAAAGGTTCAGTACAATGTACTTGTAATTGTGTTGTATTACAGGTTTGGTGGTATGGTTAGGTTTAAGGGTAGCTTAAGTTGTAAGGGAAGTGTCAACATTTTGTAATTACAGAAATGCATTACAGCTGTTTTTTTTATATATATATATTTGTACAATGTAAAAACATGTATGTACACATAAGTGCATTGTATCAAATTATTTATTTCAATCTGAGTAGTTCAACCACTTCATATAAAGTGCCACCCAAAAAGCACAGACATTAAAAATAAATATAAATATATCCTTTTGTGTTCATTCAAGAAAGAGGGTGATGACAAAAAAAAAAAAAAAATGTTAGGATAAACTATTCTTTTAAAATGCTGCAGGAAGCTCACTAGTTTGTAGTTTATGGAAAAGAGTGATAGACAATATGCCAGTACATTGTTGTAACACATGTGTGTAGACAGGCAGATGAAGACAAGGATGAATAAAGTTCCAACACACAGTTTAACAGAATAATCCCAACAGGTATGAGTCTAAACAGGCAGCAGAGTACACACACATAACTTGAACCGTAGACCGAACTGAGAATGAATGTGAGGGATGAACTTATAAAGCAAAAACAAACGAGGATTTAATAGAACACTGCTGACACGGATGAACTAATAATGACTGTAACCAAGGAGATATCTGAGACGGGAATCTGAACAAAGACGTGACAAATGACAACAACCTGAAAGTCCATGAAAACAACACTAAACATAATCTGACAATTGTAGGGCAACATTTTCTATTTTAATAAATTATACATTTTAAGCATTATATGTATTTAATTAATTTTTTCTCTCTGGCTTTCTCTTCCTCTCTACATAGAGCATTCTTGCATTTTTGTTGTAATGCCTCAGGCCATTTATACCTGACGAAGCAAAACACAGCTGTGCATCAAATAATTCCCTATGAGTCTGACGTATATCCCAACTACACAATGAATGCAGCACTTCACAACATGCTACCTGAGGTATGTGTCATATACAGCCAAAATAATCACCTGCTTCCTAAAATATGAACTCTTTTATACTTAGTAGTATATTTATATTTATACAGGCCACAGTGATAGAAAATGTATATAATGGGCCCTATCATACACCTAGCGCAATGCGGCGACACATGTGTTTTGCTAGTTTCAGCCCGACGCAGTTTTCATTTTCACGTCCTGCGCCACATTGTTTAAATAGCAAATGCGTTTGCGCCCATCTGTTCGCCCATGGGTGGCTGGTCTGAAAATGAGGTGTGTTCAGGCGCACTGTTGGCGCGTTGCTATTATGAGGAAACTGAAATAGACTGAGCCATTGACCAACTGAAACCTGGTCTAAAGTCAATGGCGCAGTATTTTTTTGTTATTTAAAGAGCGCGTTAGTAATGTGCGCCTATAGGCGGGTCCACAACACGAGTACACTCTGCTTATTACACACTCTGCTTATTACATACACAGGGACGCACAGCAACTAGCCAAATATAAAAAATAAAAGGATAACAATGTAAAAGATTAATATTGTGTACATGGAATCCGGCTTGTCCCGTAGATCTTCTGCTTGCGCTTTAACCTCGCACACGAGCAGATTCTTTCCACTTACAAATCCACCATGGCGTGAGCGCAACTGGCTTTTAAAGGGAATGGGAGATGAGACTCTGATTGGTTTATTGCACGTAATGCCCAAAGCACACCCATTACTCATTAAGAGATTAGGGACAACCCTTTTAGGCCGCCGACCATTTTTCCTGTCATTAAACTAGCAAAAGTGGATTCGGACACACCCTAAGTGCATTTGCACCGTGCGCTTTAGACCATGTGCTTAAATCATTAAAATAGAGCCCAATGTGTTTAATGGACTCATTGATTTGGTCTGAAGGCCTTTCCCTGGAGTGAGCGTCGTCTGGGTCGATGTGCTGTGGTGGGCAGTGGAGGGATTCTGAAGAACAGCAATTGTGGAAGAGAGATTGACAGTGCTGACTATGTCATCAGGTACAACCCAACTGTTGCACTCTACACAGAAAGTTTATAAAAGTAGTAATTTTTGAGTATGTTAGCCCAGCTTGGTTTCTGAATGACAGCAAAGGTCAATTCAACAACCCCCACATTTTAGTGGAATGTTTGGTAAAGCAGGGTGTAGCAATGAGGAAGTACTCGTCTCTTTCAGGCATTAGTCTTTTGTTGAAAGGCTTTGTTGTTTTGTGTAGTACTCTCAGGTATTTGATCAATCTTAACCAATGAACTTTTCCGTTTGTTGCAGGTTTAATATGGCACCCGTTAACCCTCTGGGGTCTAAGGTTTTTTTGGGGCCCTTGGGATGTTTTGACATGCCCTGACATTTGTGCTTTTTTTTGTTATTTATAAACATGATAATGGCAAAGGTGTAAATTCACTCTATATAGCACAAACAGGGCTACCATAATATGCGAGCAACATGTATGTAGATGTTTGTATTTTTAAGAGAATAATGTTTATGCGTGGTTATTGAAAAAAAATAAAAATGAAAGTTGCTGAAATAAGACCACAAAACTCATACTAAATATGTGTCCACAAGACTTTTGACTAGTGGATGTTGTCGCTTCGAGTTCTGGCTTCAAAATTATGTGAAAATAGTCTTGCTTTATCGTTCACGTAAAACAATACATTGATTTAAATTGTGTAAGACAGGTTTTGCTTGGAAAGCCAATATGCGAGGGGGGGCGTGAAGGAGGAGTAGTTTACACCTGAGAATACAATGTCCCACCCATTATGCGTAATGACTCTGTATAATGAGCCATTCATTCAGGTGTGACAATGACTGAGCCAAGAATGAATACAAGGACAAAAGATATATTTAGAAGAAGACTTATATTGACCATTTAAGATTTTGCTTACATCTATCTCGTAAATATGTTTTGCTATTTTATTAAAAAGGTTACAATTACAACAATACATATGAGCAGAAATTGCTAAACAAACGCTTATTTGATGTGGCAGTATATTCTACAGTAAAAACTGTACCCAAATCTAGTCAACAAAATGTTGTCTTTCATATTTCGCCTGACTGTAACGTTGTTTTTATGAAATATTAGGGCATATAAATGTTAATTTGCAGTTTAATACGTTTCTTATACAAATAGCCTACATTTTATTTCAACATATTTCAGTCCATTTTTACTCATCTCATACAGTTTGCTAAAACATCATCATTCATTCACACACAGAAAGCGATTTAAATTTAAACATCTTTTTGCGAGCTGTGGTAAACAGCGCGCATCTCTGCCCTTCATTCATTCACACACAGAAACGCGATTCACTTGAGAAGGAAAAAAAACTTACTACAGTATTCCTCAGCTCAGTCGGATCCTTACTCCTCGAAATACCCGCACTTCTGAGGTACATTTTCCATTATTATTATTCCTCACAGCGCTGCGAGATGGTGTAAACAAGTAGGCTACAATGATCTGATTAAACTTGTGTTTTCTCGAGCTGATATGGGGGCGTTCACAGGCTTGTGTGGATTGCCTCAGTTATTTGCGTTTGAATAGCGCGCGCTCTCCGTGGGCGGGGTCACATTAAAAATAATTAGATGAGAATGACTGACATCTTGCTCTTTTCTTACAGATTACATGAACTGAGAATATTAGTTTTTTTTTATAAATTACTTCATTTAAAAGAAGAGAATTCAAACTTCATGCCTGTGTGTCTGTATACCTGTTTGACTGAGTATTCGCTGAGTTATTGTTCATTTTCGGACGCGTTTCAGAATGGACTTAACTGACAGAGAGAAGGCAGAACTCGCTTCGTGTTTATTTTTCTTTATTTGGCAAAAAGCACAACACTTTGTTTTTATTGTGAGTATACACAAAAATAATACACATTTAACAGAATCGATTGATGTATGAAACTTTGTAATATCAAAGTCAACAGATTATTTTGGAGTCTCCTTTGCACTGATAAGGAAAAAAGTGAGCAGATCACGCCGGCGTGATTGCCGACCTCAGAGGGTTAATGACAGTGATGTTGGGCTAAAGACTGATTTACTCACAGTCAATCCCAGTCAGATCCGGAGAGGGTGAGAAACCATTTACAAAAGAATATACAAAATTGAAACATTTTATAGTTTATGTATTTGTTTATATTATGTTCTTGATAGTGAATCTAAAACTTAGCTGCTTACTATAAGGTAAAATGTCAGAGATATGGTTCAATTCTGTCATGATTTTCAACAATAACTCAGAACTGTAGGGGAGCGCGGGGCACAAAGTAACACGGGGCTAGTTGTAACACGCTTGTTTTAAATACTTCAGCACATGCTTGGATGACGAAACTTTGTGTATTTAGTTGCCATATCAACACTATATAGAAAAAAAAATCCGCCAAATTTTTTTTTTTTTTTTGGAAGATATCCATAGACATTTATTAAACCATAGCAAAAGTAAATTTCTTAAGTTAATTTTTCATCTCTATTTTTGTTTATTTAAAATAAGACAAATCTGATATTATTTTAATCTCCAAGATGTTATTTAACAGTTGAGATAGTTCTTTAATGTTTCGCTAACTAGCAGAAGACACTATAGCAGGGTTTTAATCCCAGTTGTGCAGGCGGGGCATGTTAACACTGCGTAATGTGCCCCTATTAGCAGTGTTGTGCCTGAACGCGTTCATTGAACGATAGTTCATGAACTCGTTCATATTTTGGGTGAACGTGAACTTAACGTACTACTGTCTGATGAACGTGTGAACTCGTTCATTCTGGTGTCTGTGAACGGCACGCTCTCTCAGTTTAACTTCGTTCAATAGAGTGCCAGATTTCTATTGAGACTTCCAGACGAAAACCCAGCTAAAACACACCGTAAACCGGCCTTAATATGTAGCGGAAAAAACACCCAATCTGGCAACACCAGCCACCAGTGTCTACTGACTCTCTTGTTCGATCTCGTTCATTAAAATGAACAAATCTTTTTTCGAGTCATTCGTTCATTTAAGGGGCTTTAAATCAATGTTATACTATTAACTGGCAAATTCCCAGAACACATCCACCTACGCAATCTTGATCATATTCTGAATTAAGAAATATAATGCAGTCAAAAATCGTTTACAGGGAACATAAATAATTACTTTACCTTCCGAGTCTTTCGTTCATTTGTCACGTGACAGACGCAATGAATGAACGACTCATCACTTACGTTACAAATCAAAACAAAAAGCAGCAAGGAGGCGTCGTATGATCATTTAAACGAGTTTTATGGCAAGGTCGGTGAGGATGGGACAAATCTGACGCATAGCTTCAGTGTTAAAACTGATAAAATAATTGCCTGTGGTTATATATGGGCTGTTGCAATCATTTTGAAAAATAATATCTTGCAGCAACATGGAAAAAAAGAACTATGAACTAGTTCATTTTTGGAACTGTGAACTTAGTTCAAAATTTTGAAGTATGAACCATGAACTAAACTAGTTAATTTTAAAATTTGTGAACTGAACTTTGAACTAGTTCATGTAGAAAGTGAACTTTCCCAACACTGCCTATTAGAAATATGCTATTATATTCTATACTTGTATTAATTTTATTGAGAAAACGTGAGAAAAAGGTGAATAAAGACTGAGAGTCAATGTTCAGAAATTACTAATTATTTATTTGTTTTGAACTATGTTGTATAGCTGTGTTTTCATATGTTCGTAATCAAAACTCAAAAATGAGTTTATATTTAATTATTAAAAATTGTCATTTGTTATATGAAAACGTTTTTTAACTGTATTTTATTTAGAAAATATTTTAGTTTTTTTTTTTTTAGTTTTTTTTATTAGATCAGATAACATTTTAAGCTGTCATATGTTATGTTACAATGTGCCCCTCACATGTTACAATGTACCCCACCTATGGGGCATGTTGTCACATTTCACTTCCATTCTTTCGGGGTATATCAAGAAAAAAGTATATACTGTATTAATAAAACAAAAACACATAATTGTACTAGACATGTGGGAAATTAATGTGGGAAAAAATAAATACTCTGAACCATAAGTAGATTTACACAAACTGAGAAAGTCAAAAAGCGTTACTTTGTGCCCCGCTCTCCCCTACAGACAGGTCTACTGTGAGCTATGAGGCTGTTATCAATGGTAAATGCCTAGGGTCAGCAACCTTATGGCACGCGGACCGATCATTACTGAAGCGAATGGTTTTGTCGGATCTGTATGCTAGTGCAGGTTAAAATCTCACATTCAGGTGAAAATCAAGTTTTTAATATTGTTTATATGTCAATGTGGTGTTTTAATATGCCTTAAAGTCCTCCTGTCAATCATTTAATCCCTTAAACTTCCTCTTTGATCACCAAAATGGCATATTTAAACATTTTTTTTTTCTGTGAAAAAAAAATTCATGCCTTTAAATAGCTTGAATGTAACTCTACACCCTTGCTTTTTATTTAGTATGTGCGGATTCATTAATATGCAAATGAGCCCCGCCTCCACTCATACTTTCTCCACTGATGTTCTAGCAAGCAAGCAAGCACATTTTATTTACGTAGCACTTTTCCAAACAAATCACTGCAGTTCAAAGGGCTTTACAGGCACATAAATTAAAAAAAAGAGAGAGAAAAATACAAGTAAAATACAAGAATAAAAAATAAAATTGAGGATTTATTAAAATTAAGAAAAATATTAAATTAAAAACATTGTAAAATATTATAGGAAGGCTAGACTAAAGAGATTTGTTTTTAAATTTAGACTTAAAACTATTTATATTTTCAGCACATCGGTTAAAGCAGCATCACTAAATCTTTTAGTTATACTGTGTGGTGCTATTAAAAGAAAAGAATCCGATGATCTGAGAGTCCTTATATAATGTAAGCAGTTTTAAAAGATAGTCTGTAGCAAGTCCATGCAGTGCCTTATAAACTACTAAAAGGTTTTTAAAATCAACACGAAAACTAACAGGTAACCAATGTAATGATATTAGTATAGGTGTAATGTGTTCTCTCTTCTTGGTCTTTGTCAATACTCGAGCAGCAGAGTTTTGAATTAATTGTAGTCTTTGGTAGGCCAGAAAGGAGGGCATTACAATAGTCAAGCCTGCTAGTTATAAATGTATGCATTATTTTTTTCTGTATTGCTCAGAGAGAGAAATGGTCTTATTTTAGCAATGTTCTTTAGATGATAAAATGCTATTTTAGTAATATTACGTACATGCGCTTTAAAATTAAAATCAGAGTCAAAGACAACACCTCCATTTTTTGCCACTTTGCTTGGGTTCAATCCCAGGATATTTAGTTAGGGGTAATTTTTTCTCTCTGTGCTTTTGATCCAATTATCAAAACTTCTGTTTTGTCTTTGTTGAGTTGTAAGAAATTGTGCGACATCCAGTCATTTATGTCTTGGATGCAATTTGCTAGTGAATCAATTTGACCAGTGTCATCAGGAAATACGGCTACATATAACTGTGTATCATCAGCATAACTGTGAAAGGAGATACCATGTAGGTAACATATTTAGATAAAAAAGTAGTGGTCCTAAAATTGATCACTGAGGAACTCCACACATTACCTCATTATGTTCAGAGAATGTATTATACTACAAATGTTCTTCCGCTAAGATATGATGAAAACCAATTTAAAACGGTTTCAGATAGGCCAACAGACTCGCTTAATCTATTTAAGAGAATCTGGTGATCCACTGTATCAAATGCAGCGCTCAAGTCAAGCAGCACCAGAACTGAAGGCCAATTTCTATCTAAGTTTATTCTTATGTCATTTACTACTTTAATAAGGGCGGTCTCTGTGCTATGATGTTTTCTAAAACCCGACTGAAACATCTCTAATATTGAATGTGTATTTAAAAATGTATTCAACTGATTAAAAACTATTTTCTGTAATATTTTAGTTAAAAATGCGAGATTTGAAATGGGTCTATAATTAGGAGTTAAAATATCTGAATTCCCTTTTTTATGTACAGGTTTTACTAGGGCCAATTTAAGATGGAAAAATGCCAAGCTGTAGGGAGTGATTTACCATCTCAAGGATATCATTAGAATTAAAGATCAATTTAAAAAGAGAGGAATTGGATCAAGTGATCAAATGGATGGTTTTAGTTCTGTTACTGCCTTTCTTAGGGTCTCAACATCAATCAAAGTAAACCTTTCCATTTGGAGAGTATTCTGTGCACTAGGCAAATGAGGGAGCATAGTAATCTTGTTTTTGTTTTTATTTGCTGAGTAGATTCCTGATCTAATATTTATAACTGTCATAGCTCGAAAGGAACAGTCAAAGGATTCAATAGCAAGTGAATACTGGTGTTTATTAACACAAAGTAAAGAGGTAGTGCAGGTCCAAAGAGATGGCAGGCAGAAGAATGCCAGGCTCGGCAACGCAGGACTCAGTGGGCAGACGGCAAACGGGAAACCAGCAACGGTCCTCAGAACAGGCAGAATCCAGAGTGCAGGAAACAGGAACTGAAGCGAGGAGAAATGACGGTGAGCAAACCGGAGAACCTCCACAACCATCTGACAAAGACAGGATGAGGTGACAAACAATATATAGCCTAGGACAGGCAGGCGAATTAATGTGAGAATGAAATACGGGCTTTATTTTGGACACATGAAAGACGGGATGAATCCTCCTGTACGCTGGAGGAAGGTTGAGGCGGACTGCCACCGGACTAATGATCTTGGTGACAGTAAACGGAGCGGAGAGGAATGTTTCTGGTTAAAAGTCACACTTTTTGACCAACGACGTATACGGGAGGCTTAGACCGGTGGCGATCGGCTTTAGCCTTGGTGTAGAGCCCCCACCTGGAGTAGAGTCTCACGGGCTCTAGTCCATGTGCGGTGACACCTCTGGACGAAGGCGTGAGCGGAGGGGACCGCGACTTCGGATTCCAGACTGGAAAAAAATGGTGGCTGGTAACCTACACTAGTGATTCCCAACCCCCGGTCCCCGGACCGGTGCCGGTCCGTGGACCCGTTAGTACCGGGCCTTGAAATATTCCCAGAATAATGTTTATTTTTTATTTTTTTATAATAATAATAATTTTCTTTTTTATATGCTTTTTTAAGTGCTATGACATCATGTTATTTAATCCAAAACCTAAACAATAAGATTAAAATGTGTTTCTTTGAGCGCCTTGCGATTGCTTAGCAACGCGTCATATCTGAACGGACTGCAAAAAAGCGCGCTGCACCTGAAGTGACAGGGAAGTGGAGAGATGAGCGGGCCGCGATATTTTTTTCAATGGCTAATTTCATTGCGGACAGTTCTGGTAAAAGGAAAGGCGATGACCAACTCGAAAATAGCGAGAGAGAAAAAGTCACGCTTCATAAATACGATACCTCATACATTAGGTATGGATTTATGACAACAGGCGATTCCGTGGCACCAAATCCGTTGTGTATTATTTGTGGTGAAAAACTGTAAGCTGGTTTTCGTTCATATTTGTAAAGCAGACCTTTTTAAATTTCGTTTTATTGTATCCTGGAATTTTTGTGCATTGTTTTGGATGCATATGTTTTTTATGGATGCTCAGGAAGAACAGCTGGTCTTGTGCACAGCTACAAATATAGTAATATCAATAAGCAGTTCATGCTCACATTAAAATAGTTTTGTTCTCATTGGTCTGATTTGGTATTTTTTGTTAAAGGTTAAAGTTGAATCTCTAATTTTATACTTTTAAAAATGATTGGCTGAAATCACTAAGTTATGTGTTTGCTATTGTATTCTGAAACTGTCTGATTGTTGAAACTGGCACTTATTTTCATACAATTAGCCTTTGTTGTCACCTGTTGGTGTGTGAAAACACTAAGTTGCTGTTGAAGTGATTGTCTTTAGTGGTTCTGGAGAGATATGACAGGTGAAATGGACTGGTATTTTCATAAAATTTGCCATTACTGCCACCTGCTAGTGAGTGAGTGCTGTGTGAGTTGCTTTTGAAGTAGACCTAATTGTATGGCAGTAAAGGGAAATATTTTGTGAACCGGTCTGAAAGTTTAAAAAGATTGGTATATTCATACAAGTAGCCTTTGTTGCCATCTAGTTCATTATGCAAATAAATGATAGGCTGTTACTGTTTTACACAGTGATATGTTCCAAACGATGCATCTTAAAATTGACAACTGGTCCCTGGAATTTTTTTTATGAATATGCTGGTCCCTGGCACAAAAAAGGTTGGGAACCCCTGACCTACACTACACTCAAACGGAGATAGGCCCGTGGACGACACTGGCAACGTATTGTGTGCGTACTCCACCATTGAAAGATGTTGACTCCAGGAGGAAGGATTCTTGGAGACCAGACATCGCAACACCCTTTCCAAATCTTGGTTGGCTCTCTCGGTTTGGCCATTGCTCTGGGGGTGAAACCCTGAGGACAGACTGACAGTCGCTCCCAGTAACTTACAAAACTCTCGCCAAAATTTGGACACAAACTGGGGTCCTCTGTCAGAAACCACGTCTATCGGGAGGCCATGTAAGCGAAAGACGTGATCAACAACGGTCAACGCTGTCTCCTTGGCTGAGGGTAATTTGGGCAAGGGAATAAAATGAGCCGCCTTCGAGAACCGGTCCACCACAGTCAAAACGACCGTATTGCCCTGAGAGGGTGGGAGGGCGGTAATAAAATCTAGCGCTATGTGGGACCAGGGTCTCGAAGGGACAGGCAGCGGTTGAAGTAACCCATCAGGGGGTCGATTGGAAGTCTTACCAGTGGCACAAACCGAGCAAGCCAAAACAAAACTGTGAATGTCACGAGCCATAAGTGGCCACCAGAATCGTTGCTTGACTAAAAAACTAGTGTGATTGACTCCTGGATGACAAGCTACGTTGGAACAATGCCCCCACTGAACAACGTCGGACCGTAATCCCTCCGGCACAAACAAACGATTTGGTGGGCAACCGGGTGGAGGCGTTACCCCTTCTAAGGCCGACTTGACCTTCAACTCGACCTCCCATGTGAGTGTGGAGACAAATATGGTCTCGGGTAAAATGCACTCGGGAGTAGACGGGCATTCGGAACGGTCAAAAATATGCGATAAAGAGTCAGGTTTGATGTTTTTGGAACCCGGGCGGTACAAGAGAGAGAAATCAAAACGACCGAAAAAAGTGCCCACTGAGCCTGCCTGGAGTTCAATCTTTTGGCGGTTCTGATATATTCCAGGTTCTTGTGATCGGTCCAGACGATAAAAGGTACCCCCGACCCCTCTAACCAATGACGCCATTCTTCCAACGCTAACTTGACTGCCAACAACTCTCGGTTACCAATGTCGTAGTTACATTCGGCAGGCGATAAACGACGGGACAAAAACGCGCAGGGATGCATCTTGTCGTCTGTGGGAGAACGCTGGGATAGCACTGCTCCTACCCCCACCTCTGACGCATCGACCTCCACCACGAACTGACGTGATGGATCAGAGGCTATAAGGATGGGGGCTGAAACGAAGCGGCCTTTCAGTTTAGCAAACACAGCCTCAGCTGCGTCTGACCACCTGAACGCCGTTCTGGGGGAAGTCAAGGCAGTCAGATGCGCGGCTAGTTGGCTGAAGTTGCGAATAAAATGCCGGTAGAAGTTGGCGAACCCCAGAAACCTCTGTAGGGCCTTACGGGAATCTGGGCTTGGCCACTCCACCACAGCCTTATCCTTCTCAGGATCCATTCGTATTCCCTCAGACGAAATGATGTACCCTAGGAAAGGAACAGACTGTGCATGAAAAGCGCATTTGTCCGCCTTGACAAAAAGCCCATTCTCTAGGAACCTCTGAAGCACTCGTCTGACGTGTTGAACGTGCTCCTGGAGAGACGAAGAAAAAATCAATATGTCATCCAGGTAAACATATATGAACTGATATACCATGTCTCTCAACACATCATTGACGAGTGCCTGGAAGACCGCTGGGGAGTTGGAAAGCCCGAACGGGATAACCAAATATTCAAAGTGCCCCTGGGGGTGTTGAACGCAGTCTTCCATTCATCCCCCAACGAATCAAATGATATGCATTACGTAAATCCAATTTTGTGAAGATTGATGCTCCCTGCAACCTCTCGAAGGCTAAAGACATCAACGGCAAAGGATAAGTATTCTTTACCGTGATGCTGTTCAACCCCCGGTAATCAATACAAGGTCGCAGAGAGCCATCCTTCTTCCCCACAAAAAAGAATCCCGCCCCTGCTGGAGAAGAGGAAGGGCGGATGAACTCAGTTGCTAGAGAATCAGAAATATATTTCTCCATAGCCTCCCTTTCTGGAACAGAAAGCGAATATAACTTGCCCTTAGGTGGAGATGTACATGGCAGTAGATCTATAGCACAGTCATAGGGACGCGGAGGAAGAGAAGCAGCCCGGGACTTACTGAACACTTCCTTCAGGTCGAGATACTCTGGTGGCACGTTAGACCGATTCACTGGCTCCTCCTGCAACACAGAACGAGAAACAGACGGAACAGCAGACGAAAGACATGAGGCATAACATTGATTACTCCAACTGAACACAGTTCTGACCCCACTCTATCCTGGGTCCGTGTTTCACCAACCACGGATGACCCAGGACAATTGGAGCATGAGGTGACTGAGTGAGGTAGAGTGAGATCCTCTCAGTGTGGTTACCCGAAGTGATAAGTGTGATGGGTCCAGTGGTGTGAGTGATGCCCGGAAGTTCCTGTCCATTAAGTGCGTGGATGGTGATACTGTGCTCCAGAGGTGTGATGGGGATGTGAAGTTTGTGAGCCAATGAAAAGTCCATCAGATTCCCCTCTGCTCCCGAATCCACCAGCGCCTGGCTGTTGAAGGAGCGGCCTGCCCACTGGAGTCTCACCGGGAGGAGGGTGGCGTTCGAGGGTCTGGTCATGGAAAGCCCGCCCGACAGTAGCCTCCGTCCTACCGCCGGGCTTGGCCTTTTAAAGGACAGGTGGAAACGAAGTGGCCGGCCTCCCCATAGACACAGACCCCTCGAGCGAGCTCGACCTACCTGCATGGGTTCAGGATCGTTCGAGGGGCTGACGGTGTTCACACTTCGGAAACTGGGAAACTCAGCGGAATCCACCACTGGAGTCTGGAACGGTCGATTCTCTCTCTGTTGTAAGCGTGCATTGACTCGTAGTGCAAGTTCAACCAGTTCATCAAGAGTCTTGGGTAATTCCAATGTGTAAATTTCCTTTTGAACACGGTCAGCCAACCCATGCAGGAACATGTCCCACTGCGCCTCCTCGTTCCATTTGCACTCGGCGGCCAACGTCCGGAACTGGATGGAATAGTCGGAAACAGAGTTGTTGTTCTGTCGGAGATCGGCAAGTTGGCAGGCCGCCTTGCGTCCGGCGACCGCGCGGTCGAACACGCGCCTCATCTCTTGCTCGAGTGCTTGGAACGAGGAGCAGCATGCGTGTTGATTCTGCCACACCGCTGTTCCCCACATAGCCGCGCGTCCAGATAGCAGTGTCATCACAAGTGCCACTTTACTCTCCTTGGAAGAAAACGTCACAGGCTGAAGAGAGAAGAAAATCGAGCATTTGGTTAAAAAAGCTCTGCACAGATTCGGTTCTCCCGAATACCTCTCGGGGGTGGGGATGCGCGGCTCTGGTCGGTTGAAGCTGGGAATCTCCAGGGAAACAGCCGGGGGCAGGGCTGGCGCAGTGGGACCTCTCAGACGTTGTATTTGAGAGGTGAGCTCGGACACCTGCGTTACCAGAGCCTGTATCGCCCGACCCGAAGCTCCAATCTGTTCATCCTGACGATCCATACGGGCATGGTTACTGGTGAACATTCGCCCGATATCGGCTGCACTCGCTGAATCCATGGCTTGGGCAGATGGTTCTGTCATGGCTCGAAAGGAACAGTCAAAGGATTCAATAGCAAGTGAATACTGGTGTTTATTAACACAAAGTAGTAAAGAGGTAGTGCAGGTCCAAAGAGATGGCAGGCAGAAGAATGCCAGGCTCTGCAACGCAGGACTCAGTGGGCAGACGGCGAACGGGAAACCAGCAATGGTCCTCAGAACAGGCAGAATCCAGAGTGCAGGAAACAGGAACTGAAGCGAGGAGAAATGACGGTGAGCAAACCGGAGAACCTCCACAACCATCTGACAAAGACAGGATGAGGTGACAAACAATATATAGGACATCTCTCATTCAAAACAGCTGACGCTGATCAGCTCATCAGCGGAGATAACGAGCCGTGCTGATGAGCCGCGCCCATTCATACAACACACACACACATAGTGAGGGTGAGTCAATGAATCCATGAACCGTAACAATAACTTTATCTCTGAAGTAGTCAGCAAACTCTTCGCATTTGGAACTTTCATTTATAAGGTTTGAAAAATAAGCTTGCCATGTTTTTTGAACTTCTTTGTTATAGTTTAAGATTTTCAGTGAGTATATTAAGGTGTATTTCTGTATTTCTAATTTAGTTTTTCACCATCTTCGTTCAGCACTTCTACAGTTTCTTTTAAGTTTCATGGTTAGATTTGTCTTCCAAGGAATAAGCTTTTTTTTTGGTCCTTTTTTTTTTTTTTTAAGTGGAGCAACTGCATCAAGAGCTGTTCTCACCTTATTATTAAATTCATCAACTAATGCCTGGTTCAGATTACACGATTTTAGCCCGATTTTGGCACGATCCGTTTGACGTAGGGTGTCGTGGGGATTCGCAAACGACAACGGGCGTCGGGACGCAAGATTCGATCGTTTCATCTCGTATAGTGTGTCATAGTGGGCGACAACCTACGTCGCGTCTGCGATGCTTCACGACATCACGACAGAAAGACTAGCATGTTTAATTTTTTAACGGTCCTCCACGACGACGGCGCGCGAGTGAGTGAGGGAGAGTGAGTGAGAGTCTGTGTTCGCGAGTGAGTGAGTAAGCGAGTGTGTGTGTGACTGTGTGTGTGCGCGAGAGTGAGTGTGTGTGTGTGTGTGTGTGTGTGTGTGAGAGAGAGAGAGAGCGAGAGAGAGAGCGTGTATGTGAGTGAGTGTGTATGTGCGAGTGAGTGAGTGAGTGAGTGTGTGTGTGTGTGTGTGTGTGTGTGTGTGTGTGCGAGTGTGTATGTGCGAGTGAGCGTGCATGTGTGTGAGTGAGTGCGTGTATATGTGCGAGTGAATGAGAGTGTGAGACGGCTCGCGATGACTTGTCGGAAAACAACGTGTAGTCTGACATGTTTCTTGTCCACGACATGACAAGATTTTTAGGAGTCAAAATCGTGTAATCTGACACAGTGACTATCGTAACAGACAAAAAAATCGTGTAATCTGAACCAGGCATAAGACATCACTGGACGATGGTAAAATATTCTTTTCGTAAGTCTTATAATGCATTGTGAAATTTTCTGCTACTTCAGAGGTATTAAAACGTTTTTTTAACAATACGTTCAGTTGTGTAAGGCACAGAAGGATCAATACTATTAAAGAAAACACTAAAGTGATCAGATAATGCCAGATCAACAACAGAAGTTATATTGACGTTTAATCCATATGCTATGACTAAATCCAATGTGTGACCATGTTTGTGGGTCGGTATGTTTACATGCTGTTTAAACAACAACATACATTCTAGCAGTTCCAAGAATTAATTTGCTCTGATATCTGACAAATTGTCAACATGTATATTAAAATCCCCAATTAAAACACAGTTGTCATAATTCATATGAATAACAGATAGCATGTCAGAGAAATCCTTTATGGAGGTAATTTTGGAGATCTGTATAGTGTCACTGCAAGAAGACGTGTTTGGAAATTTAAAAGAATAGCATTATATTCAAAGGTACTAAATGTACCAAGGTCTATGTCCCTTCCCTTTAGGGTTTTTCTGTAGATTGCTGCAGTCCCTCCACCTCTTTTTCCCTTTCTAGTTGAAAATGAATAAGTAAAGTCGAGTGGACAGGTCTCAATCAGCGTGGCCGGTGCATCCGTATCAAGCCATGTCTCAGCAAGAAAAAGACAGTCTAAGTTATAATCACTAATGAGATCATTGATACAGAATGATTTGTTTGTTAATGCCCTTACATTAAAAAGAGCCATGTTAATTTCTGTTTGTTTTGTTTCAATAGGTGATAATGTGCAGGAACATTTCACTGGAATTTTCAGTAAATTGTTCATATTTATTCCTACTGTGTTTTTCTTAGCACTAATTTGACAAACTGATATAATAGGTTTTATAAAATCTTCAGAAGTGCATTTGATAGGTAGTCATGTTAAAAAAAAATGTTGTTCGATATGATGTGCAAGCATGTGGGAGCCCCTGTGATTTGGGTGCAGGCCATCCCACCTAAAAAGCTCTGGACAGCCCCAAAACAAATCAAAATAGTCTATAAAAATGACCTTGAAATTTTTACATGTAGTTTTTAACCATGGGTTCAAGGAAAGCAGATGACTAAATTTTTCAATACCCCTTTTATAGGCAGGCAGTGGACCTGAGATAGCTATATTTTTCCCAGTAATAGTGAGAGAGATGAGCAGCGTTTTAAAATGTTCCTTTAAAGTTTCAGATTCACAACATGACGTGTCATTGCTACCAATGTGCACTATCACAGTGTTCGCATTTGCATGTACAGTGGACTGCTGCTTCACTTCTGTGGGAAGGGAGTGAAAGTCCCCGGATGATAGAATCACCGATCACCACAGTAGAGACCGGTGATGGCAGTGAAAGTGGAGGAAACGTAGGAGGTAGAGCAATAGGAGTTTGGTCATGAACAGGGGATGAGTCATGAATCGACACCTCAAAACGATTTGCCAGCTTTAGTTCCTGAGTTGGCCGCGTTCCACATATTCCTCGTTTTCCTCCGCCAACCACCCATTTCCATTTATATTCCCTTGAGCATTAGCCTGGCAAGCCAGACCTACATCAAGATGTTAGGTCTGGCAACTCACCATAGACACGGCTCAATCCGAGGGGCGGGAAAACCGGCTGTCTTTCAAATTCCCTCTGCACGCAATAGGACAGCGCTTCAACCAACCAGAGCGTTTTCCCAACAGCGGAGCTAAACGTTAGTTGATAGATTCAACTTTTGAATCTGGCCGGCAAAACTACGAACACATCTTCCTTTTTTAAGAATGACTTAAGTGCCGTTCTTTGCTCTTTTCTCAAAGAAAAACTTAAGAGAACCGTCGCAACTCTGTCGTCATTATGTTAAGCCCGCCCCGCCTACTCTATACACGATGTGATTGGCCTGACCCAATTTAGGTTTTTACAGCTCCGAAAGTCAACGGAGAGTTGCTAGACTACCCTGGCTGCAAAATACATTTTGCTGCCGCTAGGGTGCGCCAGAGGTGGGACAAAGTCATTGTTATGCAAGTCACAAGTAAGTCTCAAGTCTTTGCCCTCGAGTCCCGAGTCAAGTCGAGTCAAAGATGAGGCAAGTCCCGAGTCGAGTCAAAAGTCAAAGCCAACAAGTCTCAAGTCGAGTCCAAAGTCCTACCATTTTAGTTTCGAGTCATTTCAAGTCCTCTACCACAGAAATAAAATTTATACAAATCATGTATGTCTGTAAGATTTGTATTTATTTAAACCTCTTTTTATACAATGACATTAATTAAATGTCAGAAAAACAGAAAATTTAATTTTCACAAAAAATGCTTGTATTTCAACAGCATATTGCACTACAATGCACAGCATGCAGCTTCAGTCCTGTATTGTATTGACCTCATATTGCAAAACAGTTTAACTTTCAAATAGACATGGGTCGTTTTAGCCTAAACCTTTTTAAACATGTCATCAATAAAATCCTCACTCCTCAAAATTATCACTTCTGAAAAACTGGACCAACCAATATAATTGGAATGCCTCCATGGACTGGTGTGTATGAGAGAGAGAGAGAGAGAGAGAGAGAGAGAGAGTTTAAAAGAGACAGGCATCTATTGGGGACTCGGCTATTATTTGAAGTTTTACGGTACATCCGATAAGGTGCTTAGCATTCGTTCAAAACTTACCTTTCTTTGTGCAACTTCAGGCAACTTCAAATTGCAACTCGTTTTTTGTCGACTACCTCGTAATTTTTATAGCCAAATGAAACTACCTTCGGTATCATTTTGCCTACTGGCGCGTTGTTGCTTGTTGCGCTTCATTGGTTGTCTTGCAATGGCCTGCTTACGCCGTTTCACACATACTCCGTGTGCAGTGCGTATGCGGTGCGTGTTGCAGTGCGTAAGCGGTGCGTGTTGCAGTGCGTAACGCCGGTTTCACACTGCACGCGATAGCAGAGCATAAGCAGCGCAGGAGCAGTGCATATGGTGAGCAGGAGGAGCAGGACACGCGCGTTTTGCTTTCACACTGGCAGCGTTTGTCACGCGCGCCTGAACTGCGGGTTTTGTACAGACAGAGTAGGCTACTCTATAATGGATAAGTTGGCATTGCTTTATTTCGTTTTCAAATACATTTAAGAGAAAATACTTGTCAAGAAGCTTATTTTATTAATAATTTCATTTATATAACTTTTGGTTCATCTTTGTTTTTATTGTTCGGGCAACGGACATTTGTTTTCTTTTTAAATTGTTTTTGGTCATTTGATTGACTGTTTAAAACACAATAGATATCATCAATGCGCTTTTTGGATGAAACTGCGGTGTATTTTGGCCAAGATCAATGCATTGTCACTTTAATTCAGCGTAAGCGGCGCAGCAAAAATAGACTCGGCGCCGAAACGATCGCTGCACTGCTGCTCCTGCTCTGCTCCTGCTACGCGCTGCCGCGCCGCCTCTGCGTGCGGTGTGAATGCACTCATTGAATAACAAAAATACGCGCTGCTCACGCGCCGCTGACGCTTGCGGTGTGAAACCGGCGTGACGGAGCAGAGCAGGAACAGCAGTGCGGCGATAGTTTCGGCGCCCAGTCTATTTTTAACGCGCCGCTTACGCTGAATTAAAGTGACACGCATTGATCAAGGCCAAAATACACCGCAGTTTTACCCCAAAAGCGCATTGATGATATCTATTGTGTTTTAAACAGTCACTCAAATGACCAACAGCAATTTAAAAAGAAAACAAATGTCCAAAAACAAACTTGTTGCCCGAACAATAAGACGAATCAAAAGTTATATAAATGAAATGATTAATAAAATAAGCTTCTTGACAAGTCTTTTCTCTTAAATGTATTTGAAAACGAAATAAAGCAATGCCAACTTACCCTGATTATAGAGTAGCCTACTCTATACACACGCTGCGGTTCAGCCGCGCGTGACAAACGCTGCCAGTGTGAAAGCAAAACGCTCGTGTCCTGCTCCTGCTCACCATATGCACTGCTCCTGCGCTGCTTACGCTCTGCTAATGCATGCAGTGTGAAACGGGCGTGAAACCGGCGTTACCCGCAAGCGTCAGCGGCGCGTGAGCACCGCGTATTTTTTTCGGCGTCCATGTTAATCAATGAGTGCATTCACACCGCACGCAGAAGCGGCGCGGCAGCGCGTAGCAGGAGCAGAGCAGGAACAGCAGTGCCGCGATAGTTTCGGCGCCCAGTCTATTTTTAACGCGCCGCTTACGCTGAATTAAAGTGACACGCATTGATCAAGGCCAAAATACACCGCAGTTGTACCCCAAAAGCGCATTGATGATATCTATTGTGTTTTAAACAGTCAATCAAATGACCAACAGCAATTTAAAAAGAAAACAAATGTCCAAAAACAAACTTATTGCCCGAACAATAAAAACAAGACAAACCAAAAGTTATATAAATTAAATGATTAATAAAATAAGCTTCTTGACAAGTCTTTTCTCTTAAATGTATTTGAAAACGAAATAAAGCAATGCCAACTTACCCTGATTATAGAGAGTACTCTGTCTATACACGCTGCGGTTCAGCCGCGCGTGACAAACGCTGCTAGTGTGAAAGCAAAACGCTCCTGTCCTGCTCCTGCTCACCATATGCACTGCTCCTGCGCTGCTTACGCTCTGCTAATGCGTGCAGTGTGAAACCGGCGTAAGCGGTGCGTGTTGCAGTGCGTAAGCGGTGCGTGTTGCAGTGCGTAAGCGGTGGAAGACCAGCACGCGCAATAGTGCTTTCACATATGCTGCGTTTGCAGTGCGTGATCCGCGGCTGTACCACAACTACATAGCCTACTCACTATTTGTATTTCAAATCCAGAAGTTAAGCAACTTTTATTTAAAAAAAGTTTTTTTGTCAGCATTGCGATTCTCTTTGTACACACTCTTTAATAGACGTATTCACGTTTAAATACAATTTAAACAACGTATTATTTAATGCATTACTCTTATATAATTATATATTAAGTTGCTCAAGCAAGTGGTAAAATATTTAACCATGTAGCCTACTTATATTAAAATCGCATAGCCTACATTTTAAATTAAAACCTAAAATTGACAAAAACAGCAGACTCATACTCTTTCTTTTGCATAATTTAAATCTTTATACAATAAATCTCGCATGTCACAAAGAACTTGTTTTTCCACCTCCACGAATGAGACGAGTGTTCATTATGTTGCCTTGTTGAAATATGTATTTTCCCTTGATTTACCCCGGTCTTAACGTCTCAGCATTGCGATTCTCTTTGTACACATATACACTCTTTAATAGACGTATGCACGTTTAAACACAATTTAAACAACGTAGGCCTATTATTCAATGCATTACTTCTACTTATATTAAGTTCCTAAAGCAAGTGGTCAAATATTTAACCATGTAGGCTACTTATATAAAAAACAGCCGACTCTCATGCCTTTTCTTTTATATTTAAATTAATACAATAAATCTCGCATGTCAAGGAACATGTTTTTCCACCTCCACGAATGAGAGTGTCGTTCATTATGTCGCCTTGTTGAGGTAAATTGTAGTTTTCCTTGCTTTCCCTGGTCTTAAAGTGAAAATAGTATTTAATTAAATACATTTATGGTGAGATTACTACATATTATTTAATTAATCGCATTTATGGTGAAATTACTACATTTTTAGGTCAATCTGTGTTCATTTTGACCACGAAACATGCGCTGTCACTTTAATTCAGCGTTTGCAGCACAGCAGAAATAGTGTAACAACCGAACAAAATGCTAGGGAAGCAGAGATCAAACACACTCGGATGGTATGAGAAACGTACAAATTTCTTTATTAATTTTAAACATGATAGGCTCTTAAAAAAACGTGTTACCCCCCTTGGGTTGCTGATTACAATGTCCCGTGAAACAATCCAGCTCACGTCCAATAAGGAGGGGCGGGTTACCGGAAATCCTCAATTCTCGACAGGTCCACGTAGACGGGCGTGCATCCAATAGATGCACACAGGAATCGAGGACCGTCCTTAAACCGACAGAATCGGCCTCTCCAGTCTCGTTAACTTGATAACAGAGTACATGTGTCCAGAGCTCTCCTAAATCCAAGCAGAGTCCCTATCTGTCTACATTTACCCCCCCCACTGGCTGGCTATCTTCACCGCCGGTGGTACTAGTTACCGCGAGCGGCCGTCAAACGGGTACCCAAGTGAGAGCTCTCCCACCTCTCTCCCGAGCAGAACTCCACACCTCAATAAATAATCCTCCACTCCTCCCCCTTCACCTGTACGCATTGATTTAATTACACATCCATTCATTCATTCAGACAAAGGGGGCGTGTGCTTCCATCACTTAATTTTCTCTTAATCATCACACTACCCCCTCCCAAGTGAAAAGGACTCGTCCTCGAGTCAAGCAGTCAAGTCATAGTCCAACAATCGGGCCGGTACCCTCTTGGCCCGCGACGAACGACCCTCAGCAGACCCGTTAAGACAAGCATGTAGTGCAGGCAACCGAATGGGAACAGAAGCCATCCCAGCATCCAACACAAGATCAGGATGCCGTGCTGCGTCAGCCGGTGGTCCAGGGTGCAACGCAGCGTCATGCAGGGGTCCAGGGTGCAGCGCAGCGTCATGCGGGGGTCCAGGGTGCAGCGCAGCGTCATGCAGGGGTCCAGGGTGCAGCGCAGCGTCATGCGGGGGTCCAGGGTGCAGCGCAGCGTCATGCAGGGGTCCAGGGTGCAGCGCAGCGTCAGGCGGGGGTCCAGGGTGCAGCACAGCGTCAGGCGGGGGTCCAGGGTGCAGCGCAGCGTCAAGCGGGGGTCCAGGGTGCAGAGCAGCATCAGGCAGGGGTCCAGGGTGCAGCGCAGCGTCATGCGGGGGTCCAGGGTGCAGCGCAGCGTCATGCAGGGGTCCAGGGTGCAGCGCAGCGTCAGGCGGGGGTCCAGGGTGCAGAGCAGCATCAGGCAGGGGTCCCGGGTGCAGCACAGCGTCAGGCGGGGGTCCAGAGTGCAGCACAGCGTCAGGCGGGGGTCCAGGGTGCGGCGCACTCCTTTCCACAGCTACAGCCAACATTTGCTCCCTCTCAACACTCCGCAGTTCTGGCCGTTCTGCAAATAAATTAACAATATATGGCTTGAGACGGTTAAAATGCACAACACGTTCCGGCCCTTTTTCCTGTGGAGCTATTCGATACAAAATGTCCGTAACTCGCTCAAGGACAACAAACGGCCCCACAAAACGCCTTTGTAATTTCGGACACACACCCCGCTTACGCGCCTTATTTTTCACCCACACCAATTCCCCTTCTGTGTAAAACTGATGGGAAACTTTCAAATCAAAATATTGTTTCTGCTTCCCTGATGCCTTCAGTTGATGTGCTTTCACAGCCTCCACTACCGTAGACAAACTTTCAGCTACTTTCTCCACATAATCATTAGCTGAATCAAAACGTTCTGTCTCCCCCACTCCCAACATAACATCCACAGGCAAAACAATCTCTCGTCCAAACAGAACTTTATATGGCGAGAACCCGGTAGTAGCATGTGTACTGCTCCTATAAGCCATCATAACATATGGCAGGAGCACGTCCCAATTCTGCTGGTTACTATCCACAAACAAAGTCAGCATGGAGAGTAAAGTACGATTGAACCTCTCTACCATTCCGTTCGATTGAGGATTATAGGCTGTCGTTCTTGTTTTATGCATCTGTAATAAGGCACACAACTCTGTAAATAACTTTGATTCAAAGTTTCGACCTTGGTCCGAATGGATACTGCGGGGGACCCCAAATCTGCACACCCACTCCTGCACCAAAACCTTCGCTATGGATGCTGCCTCTTGATTTGGAAGCGCAACCGCTTCCGTCCACTTCGAGAAATAATCCCCAATTACTAAGATATACTTATTCTTTTCCCCGGTTAAGGGCAGAGGACCCAAAATATCTACCGCTACCCGTTCAAAAGGTCGAGAAACCAAAGAGGGTTGCAAAGGGGCACGCACATTTAGCGCAGCTGACTTACGAGACGCACATTCTGTACATCCCCTGCACCACCTTTTTACATCCTCGAACCACCCGGGCCAATAAAACCTGTCTTTTACTTTCGCCTGTAATTTTTGCACACCTAAATGACCACCCGTTGCTGAATTATGTAACATTTTCAAAACCTCTGAAACCATCGCCTTCGGAAGGACCACCTGGACTTTTAATGCAGCATCTGTATTAAGAGGCGGTTTACGCACCAATCGCCCGCGCTCAACCTCCAGCTGGTCCCACACAGGCAGAAACCCACCCACTTCCCCTTTAGTCTGTGCTTCAGCACGCCCCTCCTCCCCCCGCAACAGCAATTGTTCTACAACTTGTAAAACAGCATCCCTCTTCTGTGCCCCCACCAGCTCATCCTCAATCTCCCCCAAAGGAGGAGTTTCACATACAGCGCACACAGAGGCACTAACCTGCAAACGGGGATCTAAAAAATCTTCACACTTGTCACCAAATGATGGCACGCGTGAAAGCGCGTCCGCATTAACGTGTTTTTTTCCCGGGCGGTGTACAATTTTATATTGGAAACTGGCCAACTGTTCGACCCATCTAGCCAGCTGTCCTTCTAGCCCCTGAAAATTATGGAGCCACCTTAAGGAGTTATGGTCAGTACGCAATATAAATTCTCTTCCAAGCAGATAATGCTTGAAATATTTAGTAAATACTACCATACTAAGCAACTCCTTTTTCGTTGTAGCATATCTACGTTCCTGTTTAGTTAGAGCTCGACTAGCATACGCCACAACCCGCTCAAGGCCGTCTACCTCCTGCGACAAAACTGCACCAATGCCAACATCACTGGCATCCGTGTCTAACAGAAATGCCTTGTGCGGGTCCGGATATGCTAGAACTGGGGTTGTCACCAGGGCCGTTTTAAGCTGTAAAAATGCCAGCTGGCAGGCCTCATCCCATTTAAATTTCCGACCTTTTTCTGTGAGGCGATGTAATGGTCGCGCAATTTCAGCGAACCCCTCAATAAATCGCCGGTAATAAGATGCCAACCCCACGAAACTACGCACCTCAGTTTGATTATTCGGTACAGGCCATTGTCTCACTGCATCTATTTTAACGGGGTCTGCTCGTATTCCATCAGCCGATATAACATGCCCCAAATAACGGACCCGAGTGGCAAACAACGTGCATTTAGATGGCTTAACCTTTAAGTTCGCATGGCGTAACTTACCGAGCACCTCATCCAGCCGTTGTAAATGTTCTCCAAATGTCCTCCCAAAAACTATAATGTCATCTAAATAAACAAGGCACGTAGTCCACTGTAAATCCGCTAACACTAAGTCCATAAGGCGCTGGAAGGTGCTCGGAGCGTTGCACAAGCCGAAACTTAGAACATTAAATTCGAATAACCCCTGTCGTGTTGTAAAGGCAGTCTTATGTTTATCTTTAGGGTCCATCTCGACCTGCCAGTATCCACTGGCCAGGTCAAGAGTGGAAAACCATTGGGCATGGGCAAGACTGTCCAACGCATCATCGATTCGTGGTAAGGGATACGCATCTTTCCGTGTTACGTTGTTCAATCGCCTATAATCGACACAAAAGCGAAGGGTCCCGTCCTTCTTCCGTACCGGGACCACAGGTGCGCCCCACGGGCTACATGACGGCTGTACAATTCCATTTACCTGCATATTCTTAATGTGCTCATTCACTTCATCTTGTAA
This sequence comes from Squalius cephalus, assembly GCF_949319135.1. Taxonomy (NCBI): domain Eukaryota; kingdom Metazoa; phylum Chordata; class Actinopteri; order Cypriniformes; family Leuciscidae; genus Squalius; species Squalius cephalus. The sequence continues at coordinate 9,413,550 of NC_137139.1, forward strand.
ATGGAGAGGTACACGGCGCGGGGGTAATTTAATAGGTTTAACATCCCCAGTTTCGATCTGATGCGTTATTAATTTCGTCCGCCCCAAGTCTGCATCACCCATACTAAAGACTGACGAATTCTTGCTTAATAACTCGCGCACCGCGCGCGTCTCAGTCTCCCCAAAGCCCTTTTCCTGTAAATTCAACCGGTCCATAAGCGTGTCCACAGAGGATATAGGCGAATTATCTATAGCCACACCTCCTCCCTCTACCACTACATCAAAAAATAGTTTGCCTACTTTCATTCCACGCTTTAGAACATGCGTGTCATCAGTGACATTAATTACCCGAACGGGCAAAACCCCCTGGTCCACCCGACACACTACCCTGGCCACAAAAAGGTCACAATGGTTATAAAGGGAGGAAGACGGCTCTAACATACCCTGCAAACTATCAGACGCCCCATGCACTGCCCCTGTAATCAACGCTTCACTACGAGGTGGAACTGATGTATCCGCGTGGACAGTTACATCACAGGACTGTATAATATTATTATTTCCAACCAAGAGGGGGATCTGTTTTCCCATCACCCGACAGTTTTTTTGATCGAGATTAATAATAACACCATATTTTAGCAAAAAGTCCGAGCCCAGTAAAATTTCCTGAGGCTCCAAATCTGCGACAAGAAATTCTGTAATGACAGTTAGGGAGTCAAATTGGCACACCGTTTGCCAGCGACCCAAAATCGGCATCCTCCCCCCGTTGGCCACTCGAACCACGCCCTCATGATGTTCAAGGTAAGCCCCGCCATTCGTAATAGTAAGCCATCTCTGTTTCGGTATTATTGAGACCTGTGCACCGGTATCGAGTAACAACTTAACGTCACACCCACCTAATTTAGCAGCAAGGTAAACCCCAGGATTGCCTTGGACCGGTGAGGCCAACTGAAAAAAATTATCTTGCATTGGGGCAGGCATTCGGCCTATGATGCCTGCCCCCTCCCGTTTCCCTGCACATAAGGACAATCTCTCCTAATATGCCGATTACATCCACATTCCCAACAACCACCTCCTAAAGGTTGCCCCTGCCTTCTCCCCACCCCACTTAAACTTAACGGTTCAGCACTGCTATTCCTTAATGTGGGGACTGCCTCACAAAGTTGTTGTACAGATTTCTTCAGCGTCTGAACTTCATTACGCAGCGCATCCACTACTTCTGTCAGCGCATCTACTTTACTTTCTGCCGCAGAAATGTGTAACTCACGCACTCGAGCATCAGGTGTAATCGTGCATTGTTCTAACCCCTGGATAAGTTCATATTCGCTTGCAATATTAATTGCTTCTTCCAGAGTGATAGGTTTAACACTGCGCAATCGAATACGAGTCTCCCCATTTCCCACATGCGCAATAAAATGATCTCTAGCCAACAAATCCTGTGTATCCGCTCCTACTGAAGAATACGCTTTAGTCGCCAGCCTTCGCAGCGCATTACCAAACTCGCGTAAAGTTTCGTTCGGCTTGCGCTTTCGTGTGGAGAAGCTAACGCGGTTCCATTCTGCAGTTTCACATGGTTCAAAACATTTACCTAACGCATCCTTCAATAAAACATAACTACGTTTAGCCTCTACCGAAAGGCCACTATAAATATCTCGAGCCCGCCCCGATAATAAAAGTGCCATAAATTTTAATTTCATTCCCTCATTCCAATTATTCACCACAGCTGCCATCTCAAACTGCTCCTTCCAGTCAGACCATTCTCGACCCGTGCCGGTAAAAGTCTCCGGCATAAATACTGGACGTGCAATAGACATGTTTGATAAAGCAGCTGTGGTCAGAGTCGAAGGCGCAGCAACGGCTGCTGCTGAGGTTGATGGAGTGACCGCCACATCCCGGTGCCCCTCTCCGCTACCCTGCATTGTCCGGCTGTTTTATTATTGTAAGGGATTATATCCCACCGCTGCCACCAGTGTAACAACCGAACAAAATGCTAGGGAAGCAGAGATCAAACACACTCGGATGGTATGAGAAACGTACAAAATTCTTTATTAATTTTAAACATGATAGGCTCTTAAAAAAACGTGTTACCCCCCTTGGGTTGCTGATTACAATGTCCCGTGAAACAATCCAGCTCACGTCCAATAAGGAGGGGCGGGTTACCGGAAATCCTCAATTCTCGACAGGTCCACGTAGACGGGCGCGCATCCAATAGATGCACACAGGAATCGAGGACCGTCCTTAAACCGACAGAATCGGCCTCTCCAGTCTCGTTAACTTGATAACAGAGTACATGTGTCCAGAGCTCTCCTAAATCCAAGCAGAGTCCCTATCTGTCTACATTTACCCCCCCCACTGGCTGGCTATCTTCACCGCCGGTGGTACTAGTTACCGCGAGCGGCCGTCAAACGGGTACCCAAGTGAGAGCTCTCCCACCTCTCTCCCGAGCAGAACTCCACACCTCAATAAATAATCCTCCACTCCTCCCCCTTCACCTGTACGCATTGATTTAATTACACATCCATTCATTCATTCAGACAAAGGGGGCGTGTGCTTCCATCACTTAATTTTCTCTTAATCATCACAATAGACTCGGTGCGGAAACGATCTCTGCACTGCTGTATACGCACCGTACCTGGAACGGATCGACGGACTTCAACCGCGTGCAGTGTGAAAGCTCTAACCTGTTAACATGGGTACGGAAAAAAATACGCACCGCTGGCGCATACGCACTGCAAACGGAGTATGTGTGAAACGGGCGATGCTGTCGAATCAAAACAACGTGGGACTACAGTGATTGGATGTCGTGCAGGCAGCGCGCGCGCTCTCTGCATGCATACCGGTGGTGCACATTTTTTTCACAGATGCAGAAACTGAGAGCGGCGCGGCCGTGTGGACATTTTTTTCCCCAGTTTTCATGGGAAGTAGCAAGTCTTCTCGAGTCAAAAGGCGCAAGTCCAAGTGAAGTCACGAGTCATTGATGTTAAAGTCCAAGTCGAGTTGCAAGTCTTTGTACATTTTGTCGAGTCGAGTCTGAAGTCATCAAATTCATGACTCGAGTCTGACTCGAGTCCAAGTCACATGACTCGAGTCCACACCTTTGCCTAGATTTCTAGGCTACTTGAGCATGGTGTTGAGCAGGAATCAGTTGAGCTTCTCACAACCGGGGCAGTAGCGTTGGAGATCAGTGGAGGTCAGACTCCTCTGCTGATGTACCCTCTTGAATCGGGAGAGTTGATGCGAGAAGTGCCGAGTTTTGTACACCCATGCCAGCGGATCCAATTAATACAGTAGAATTAAAAGTATCTTGTATTTTTGAAGCCTCATTTAAAACGGCGTTTAGCTCAGTCATTCGCGGGAGTTTCATGTGCACGTCGATTAGTTTCTCTAATCTGGTTACATTTGGAGCAGATCAAATTTTCCACAAAAGCATCTGCACTAGTGATTAAAAAAATCTCACAAAGATGTAGGTTGCTCCACTGTAGTTTGTTTCGTTGCTTGCTCCGCTATAGTCAATTCAAAAACGGTTTGTCGTTTCAAGAAGCCTTGAGTAGATGGATCTAGGAATGAGTGCGGTGGAATACAGAGTTGTTCAACGCATTTCTAAGGATGCTGATTTTTATAAGGCAGATGGAGATGGCGAAGAAAAACATTATTTGTGTGTAACATTAGCAATACATTAATCATATGTGGCTAATCATATTAATTACCATTATATGTCCGACGTTGAAGAGAGCGGTACATAAAACGCATTACCATTCTGATACATCAATTTGTAGACGAGTCTGTATAATCCGCTCTTCCACTTCTTTTGAATCAATTTCTTATTCAAACATATATGGCTGAATTAAACCAGTATTTCCACTCGCCATTGTGCAGTGTTTACTACAGTAAAATTGTCCGAGTGGACCAGGCAGTCCAAGCTGGTGTGAGTGAGTGGAGGCGGGGCTAATTTGCATATTCATGAATTCACGTATACTAAATGAAGTAAGGGAGTAGAGTTAAATTCAAGCTATTTTAAGGTATGAAGAAATGTTTTGACAGGATTTTTTTTTATAAGTCATTTTGGTGATCAAAGTTGAGTTTTAATGGACAGAATAATTGAGGAACTTTATTTAATTAAACATACACCTCTTCAGCTATTGTCACGTGCCAGTGATTATCCCTCCCTACATAGGGTGCCAACCCCTATTATATGCTTTTGTTGAAGCCATCAGCTGCATTATAGGGCTGGGCGATATGACGATACTATTGTATATCGACGATGTCTCGCAAGTATCGCGAAGTCGATTATAACAGTCTGTTTCCAAAAAATGACATTTCTCACATAGCCCTATGGTTATACACATACAAAATCAATTCTTTTTGATAGCATTTTTTAAGCGCAAGACGCAATAGGACACGTCTGCATGCACGCTGTTTTCTGTAGCCTGACTACGTCAGACTTCGTACTTCCGCTCAATTTCAGTTCGCTTCTGTACTCAGTCTGAGATAGCGACCTTTTTCCCCGTTTTCCTCCGGCCTGAAAACAGCCGGCCAATCAACGAACAGAGGGCGGGCTGAGAGCCGTGACGTAGACGCTGATTGTACCGTGGATGTGTAGATTTACTTCACATAATCTGCAAAAGTCGTTCACAGCCATGTTCACTCCGGTATTTCGCTCGATGGTTTTGTTTTCGCATCATACATGTGTTTACAGTGGAAGTTAGATGCGGCTGAGCATGCGCATAACACACGCCATAACCAAACGTTATGTGATTGGCTTACGGGTAACCAATGATTTTAAACTTCAGACAAGCGCCCCCCCACGAGAAAGAAAATGCTTTTCAATTATGCCATGCCAGACTCTCTCTACGAAGCAAAGCGAAGCAGCAGAGTTTGGTATTACCAGGCTATGTTTTCTGTGCAGCGCACTCACAAAGCGCGCAAAGAGCCGCATCTCATATAGTGCATGGACACATACACAATTATATCTCACAATTATCCTTCTAGTTAATTTATAGCATCAAATAAACATGAATAAACATCAGAAGAATTGTTGTTTCAACCACGGAAAGACGTCAGTAGATACACACTGTTTTTCAAGTTCAAAATATCTCTGTAAACAGTCGATTTTGTCTTAAACGTTTGAGAAAGAAAAAGAGTAGGCCTGTCTATTGAGTGCACTGACAGCCTATACTCGCTGCCACCATTAAAGGTGCTCTAAGCGATGTCACACGTTATTTAGGCTTAAATTTTTTGTCACATCCAGCAAACATCTCCTCACTGTCCGCTAGCTGCCTGTCCCCTGAACACACTGTAAAAAAATGCGGTCTCTGTAGACACCCCAGGCTTCACAAACAGCAACAAAAACAAACTGGCCCAGCCTGGACCACGAAACATAACAAACAGTGTTCCAGTCAATAACCGACAAGAATTATTTGGGGTGGGGGTTGGGGGGTTAGTGCGCGCGCACATGAAAGGGTGTGGGGGGGGGGGGGAGTGGAGGAGAGAGAAGCACGTCTACTTAATAGTCATGAGCCTCTCTTCTGATTGGCCTGTTGTTTTCTGAGTGGCGCACGGCCAGGCCAACCACAGGTATCTAAGGTCATGTATGCTGTAGCCTGCTGTAGCCTGCTGTGGCTTGGTGATACTCACAAGCAGTGTTCGAATTGAGGGGGGGCTGGGGGGGTCCGGGACCCCCCATAAGCATCAAGGGACCCCCCATAAGGCCCAAAAAAATGACCTCGGGGGGTCCCCTGGTTTTTCATTAAAACTAAAATATTAGAAACATAATTTATTAGGTAATATATATATATTTTTTTTTAATAAAAGTTTTGCGCTACCGCTCCCATTAGAAATTAAAATTAGATTTGCGTCAGATGCTCAAATTTATAAACTGATACATTTTATTGATCGTGCCATTTATACGCCAAAAATAGTTGTTTTTTTTGTTGTTTTGTTTTTGCGTGTAAATGATACGCACTGCAAACCCCTTGGGTAGGATTAGGGGTGTGGAGTACGTGTGTATTACACGCCATAAAGTGCGTATCATATGCACGCAAAAACTATTTTTGGCGAATAAATGGTAGGCTACGAGAAATAAATTTCGTGCTATAGATAAGCACTTTCACGAGAGTCTGGCAGATCCTCATTTTCACCTCACGATGACGGTAAGATAATATTTCTTTCTTTTATGATTGTTTGGTAATTTACAGATCTGAATAGAATTTCGACATTAACGCTTGTCCGGGACACGTGCTTGTGTTTTTTAAGGGACAAGTGAAAGAGAATTGTACTTGCCCAACCGGACAAATGCCCTGATTAAAACAATTTTCAATATCAAAAAAATAAAAAAATAAATAACGTACTCAGTTCCCTGAGAGTAGGGAAAGAGTATAGAGAGTAAAAATTAGGGAAAGAAATGCCCTTTATAAAGCTAAAAAAATTATTCTGATTATTCTGCTCACAAGTAAGGTAAATAAAACACCGGTAATGATGGTTATAAATTATGTTATTAAAGCATAAACATTCACAAACCACTGTTAATTTAACATGAAAGCAAGCATAGGCTACTGCGTGCATGGTTTGGCATGACAGAAATACTGCAAAGTGCGCTCCCTTAATAATTCCTAAAAAGCTGATATCTGTTCATCGCGATCTCACAAAGCTCCGTTATTATCAATGAAGCTGACTGTACAATAAATCATTCATAATGTCAACACAATGACATATTTGTATGCATAATATGCATATTTTGCAGTAAACATAAAATATATTGATTTTACATATATAATCAACATTTTTAAATCAATTATTTTATATTTCTCTATCGTTTTTAATTCAGTTGCCATTTGCAATGTTTCATGTTTCGCATTGTAGTTATTTTTCTCATTAAAGCCATTAAGTACACAATCTTGTTTTTTTTTTTTTATCAAAGTTTGTAATGTTGTGATTTAACCTGTATCTGGTTGATTTTATTCATAACTTACAATTATTAATGAAAGAAATTGTTGTTGTATTTGCCTTAATATGTTGGTGGTTTGTGTGTGTCTCTGCAGCTACAGAAATGCTCAAAATCAACCAGGTCCATTAATGCGGCGTGTGAGTGTCTACGGTAATGCGTCTCTGATCATGCCTGCTTTTGCAAGCCCGTTAAACACTCAATTGTCAGTCAGCACTCTCAAAGCGCTCTGGCCTCCCAACCCTGAGATGCGGGTGGTCTTCTTTAGCTCCAGCTACCTCAAGAAATTGGACCATTTTTGGAAAGGGCGTGGCCTGAATGGGAGACGCCTCTCCACAGGTTTTATGCTGATTAATGTTGCACTAGAGCTGTGTGATCATGTGCACGTTTATGGATTCTGGCCGTTTGACATCAATCTGGAAAAGCAGATTGTTCCACATCACTATTTTGACAACATAGGACCCAAAATTGGTATTCACTCCATGCCAGAGGAATTTCTCCGCTTGCTACAGCTCCACAGCCAGGGGGCGCTAACACTGCACCTGCAGCCCTGCTCATAATCTGCATGGTTTGCATATAGACTGAACTGTGCTTTGTCTCTCATCGTTAGTTTTAATGATAAAAACTAATTCTTTCTATAAAATTTACAAGGGGTAAATGAGCTGTGCATGGGCACTTTATTGGCTTGATGTGTACTTGACCTGTTGTGGTTGATTTTAAACAAGAATGTTAACCTTTGGTGTTTAATGATTCTGCTTTTTAATTTTTGAATAAAAAAAATTACAAGGATGTAAATCTGGATGTGACTTACTGCTCTTATATCAGCTTTTTAATTTTTGAATAAAATAAAAAGAAGTCTGAGATTTGAAGTATTTTTGTACCTATTTACTACAAAATTCTTCAACTACACCATTAGCATGCATATGAAATATTACATTTTTATATATATATAAAAAAAACATTAATGATGATCAAAATTAAATATGAGTTGTTTCTGGATATTGATATAGGTGTTAGATGCATAATTCTGCCATCGGCTGGTTAGAATTTTTGCAGATAATATAGTTTAAGCCAAAAAGTGTAATTACCATATACTTCCAGCAGAGGCCCCATAGTGATCCATTTATTTTTCTGGATGTGACTTACTGCTCTTATATCAGCTTTTGTGATGAATCTATATATTTAAACATTTCAAAATATATTAAATCAGTATTTTTATTAAAGTTTAGAATTTTTGTTGTTGTTTGAAGTCTTTTGAAGTGTCTTGTTATTACAATAATGCCAAATAAATTTGCAATAATGCCACTTAAGTTGCCACTAAAAGAAAATACTTGATTGCAATAACATATTATTCATTTCAATAATCCAAATGTATAAAATGATTATCATGTTCAAGAAAGTGTAACCAACTTTTAGCATCAAGATCTTGGTCTTCAGATGATCATAGGAAGACCAAGATCTGATCATCGTTCTTGCCTAATAATTGAACCAGATCTGTATATTTTAAGTTCTGTGAGGGGGCATACTCAAATATAAGATTGAAAATTTTTTTTGTGAAACAATCCCAGTGAAAAGAGGGAATAAAACACTGCTCATATGCAGTAGGGGTAAAATATTTGCGTGGCAGGGGGAGCTGCCACTCGACCTGTCACTCGAACCGTCACCGCTAGGGGCCGCTGCCACTCGACCCGTCACCATTATACTCGCCTGCCACTCAACCAGTCACGGATATATGCACCTGCCTCGGGACCTTACACAATATGTAAGATGTTTTTTTAAACCAAATGCAGCACGTATCCCCTGTAGCCAGCGGGAGCCAGAACGGTACGCACAATAGGTCAATATTCACCATTAACCAAATGCTTTTCACCTGCCTTACACTCCGACTGATGCATGATCAAGTAGACAGGCATCCCGCGTTTCCTTCTACTCTTATTTAGCCTACCTATTTGCCACATCACCTTATTATTTATTCCGCCGTTTTAATCCGGAGCGCGAGTCTCGTGACACTGGCATCGCACCTGCCACAAGATCTCTTACTACATCTACCAGACACTCCGATTAATGCACGAGAGCACACAGACAGTGCAATCCTGCTCTTTTTGTCATCTTATCTTATATTTTATTTGCTTGTTTTGCCCGTATTGGAGCGCGTCTCGTGGCTCTTACTAAGCGTCGCACCTGCCACAAGATCTCTCACTGTTTTCATCTACCAGACACTCCGACTGATATACGAGCAGTAGAGGTAAAATCTTTGTGTGGCGGGGGAGCTGCCGCTCGACCTGTCACTCAACCCGTCACCGCTAGGGGCAGCTGCCACTCAACCAGTCACCGTTAAGCCTGTTTTATACTTCTGCGTCGAACTGCCGCCGTAGCTACGTCGTAGGCTGTGTGTAGCGCGCGTACCCTACGGCGTACCCTGACGTGCACCTCTCCAAAAATGTAACAACGCGTCAATTCTACGCGGACACAAGCGCGGTGATTGGTCTGCCAGAACCCCTCCCTCGGGGTTTCACATGCTCCCTAGGTGCGCGTCAACGCAGACAACGACACAGAAGTATAAATTAAAACCAACACGTTTCCTACGGCGTATAGGCTCCGGCGTAGGTCCGACGCAGAAGTATAATGAGGCCTTTAGGGCTCTTACAGAGTCAACGCATCGATACGCATACGCGCCCACAAGGCTACGCATCGCTACGCTTCGGTCGCCATTATGCGTCTATGCGTAGCAAAATGTGTCGTCACAGTTTTTGATATGCTACGCACCGTTGCATGCAATACTATGTGTTGTTGGTGGGGGCGATACTGCAAGTATTGTACATTATTTCAAGTAAATGTTATATTTACAGAAGAAGAAGGTTTGAATACAATTGGTGGGCGAAGAGGAAAAACTATGCGAGCTTGTGCGAATACGTCCGCATTTGTATGATAGTTTATCTCACTTTTTCCCATTGCGGTTGCAATCTCCCTAAAGGCATTTTCCAACTCTATTTTATTTGCATGTAACTGAGACGAACTATCATACAAATGCGGACGTATTCGCACAAGCTCGCATAGTTTTTCCTCTTCGCCCGCCATTGTATTGAAAGACATGAAAGACAACAGCATGGCAGGCAGGAACCAATGTTGTGTATCGATTCTGTCAATGGAATATATGTGACAACAAAAGAATCCCATGGGGTGAGACAACCTATACATGTGCAAAAGTCTTCAGTTATCAAATATTTTGCCTGTGAAGTGGAGTCGTGCATGGATTTCATGAGCATAGCTGCAAATAGTGGAAACCCTGGGAAAGAATGTTTTCACTTAGAAAGGACCAAGACAGCAACATCATATAGTCGACCAGAAGAGTCCTTGCAGGAGATGCTAGAAAAAGGACTTATTTCTAAATCAAGACAAGAAGAATGCACAGCGTTAAACCATTATCAGTGTGGTGACTTTTCCAAGAGCAATGCAGTGGACAATTCAAAAGAGGAACTTGAAGATGTGGAGGAGAAGATCAGTGCCACAGATGACATCCACCAACATTCTGAACATTCACGTAGTGGTATCATCACAAAGACCAACTACTTTTGGAGTTAAAAAAGAATCCCAGAGGAACTTCCAGTGGATTTAACCACAACAGAGAAGCCCATTCCAGGACACTTTGAACCACTAGAAGTACAGTGTCCATACTGTCCTGGGCCATCTCCGCCAGAGCTTGAAAACAAAGTACTCATCACCCAACAAGCAACTGTTTACGGAATATTCAAACAATTTAAAGGTAAGATGAGTTCTCTAATTGTTTACATGATGAATAACTTGCATCAAATTGAATTGATTTATTTTTTATCTAGGTGTTTCTGTCTATGCAAAGGAGTGTCCTATCTGCAGAAACCTGGTCTGGTTTCAGGAATATAAGAGTGAACTACAATAACAGAGTTTTCCTATCAATCCCCTTATGCTCTTTTCTGACAGCTTCAAGATATTTAAACAGGTGATTATGAAAACTGTTGATTAAATGATTACAACGTTTATTATATTCACTTTCCACAGAATCACATCACTGTGGGTCGCCTGTTCAGAAAAATTGAATCACATTCCCGATCTTCCTTGCCAGTCAATACTCTAAGAAAGGCATTCTACCATTTCTGTGCGTTAAGACAGTACTCCTACAATTTATTTTTGTTACCGATGTGGACACCACCCATCCATTGTCATAGCAGACACAAACTGGAAAGTTGCATTCGATTTACCAGGTGAGTGTAAAATCTGAACAAAAAACAATCTGTAAATGTTTTTAACCAAAATTGATGCATTCACCTTAACACACATTCACATACAGCTTGTCACTACCCCTTTTACCTTATAATTTCTAGTCAATCTCATGAGACGCCCAGACATAGAGAACATTGGCCCCCAGGACAGTCAGGCTAATGTGGCAGCAAGATGGGAGGACCTAGAAAAGGAGATCATTGCCACTGGATTTTGTGATGGTAGCCATAAAAATACCCTTTAATTCTACTAATGGCTTTAATGATAATAATGTATCTTAACAATGTGTTACATTTGAAAAAAATGCAGGGTAAAACTATATTTCTTGTAGTCTTGTAGTTGTGTTCTTCATCCACAACCCTTTCACAAGTCCGCTGACATATTCAGCATTTGCACCTTGGATTGGGAAACACACCAGAGTTGATGACAAGGTTCCTAAAACTGAAATTAACAAAGGTCTCTCTCAAAGTGAAAGGATGAACTCTGCATGCTGTGAAAGCCGGGAAGTTGATGAAGACCAGATTTTGCAAATACTGGACTCAAGATCGGTAAGATATTTCACGAGTTCACATCTACATATAATTATTACGGTAAAGGTTATGCGTATTTTGCGTGCTGTCCGGGTGGAGGGCTCCGAGCTCGGAATTTCTGCCCGAACCCAGAGTACTTCCCCCATTGGTAAGAGTAGATGGAACTAGAAGTGAGGAGATGGAACTAAAAGTGAGGAGATGGGGTGGAGGTGGGATGCTGATAAACTGTCAAGGAACAGAGGTGGGTTCTGCTGTTATTTATATTGTCCTGAGTTGATTACTGATTGATCTCCACTTGTGCTAATGGGTTGATTATCTGCACCTGCTCCTCCCGAACCTTGTTAATAAAACATAATTTCTAGTTTCACAGAATTCACATTAGCATGCCATGTATTACGAGTGCACTGGGTTCACCCGCTCATACTCACCAGAGTATTAGACGCACTTGCAGCTAATTACCTTCTTTGAACTCAAACTGAAACCCCACATGCACATTTATTCTGGCTGGTCTTACTGAAGGTATTCAGGACTCCTCCTCTCAGCTGTCTTTGTAAATAACTTTTGTAACCTGTGATTAGCATACCTGAATTGTATTCATCATCTTTGAGCTAAGTGATCGTCCTGTGAATTATACTTACCTGATATGATTTCCTTCTCAATCCTCCACAGTCTTATGGGCCTTTCACACAGGACGCGGTATGCGCGGCGCTACGCTATAAAACCCATTCATCTCAATGGCTTGCGCCGCGCAAGGACGTTTTGTTGGTGCGTCGACCAAAGCGCAAGCGCAGCGGTGCGCATCATTGGCGTGCTTACGCGCACGCCGCGGTCAAAGTTCAAAATAGTTCAACTTTTGCCACTGCGCTCTGTGACGATTACCAGCGTGGCCAATAGAATCGGGGGATCCAAACAAGCACGGAAATCAAAATGGATGAACGGCTAGTACTGTGTGTGTCGGAATTTCCTGAGCTGTACGATACAAGTTTGAGGTCGTATAGGGGCATCGTCAGGAAAGCTGTGTCATGGAGACATATCTCCATTCAAGTTAGCATGTTAGGTCTGTAAATCAGGTAGCTTGTTGTAGATATGCAATATGGGCGATCACCTGGTAATACGTTATTAGATATTTGTTATACATAGAACGTATGCACGGGCAGTATGTGTTAAAAGCCTTTTTTCCTCCTGTCAATTTTTTTGTACATTTGGAGTGCTGTCAGTCAGTACAGAGAACAACAACAAAAATCGGTATTGCCTACACCGTGTTATCCTCTTTTTAAAATTTGCACCCTGTTGACTTAAATGGGGCAAGTTTTAAACCTGCTTTTAGCCTCTTAACATCCTTGATGTGTCATTACAAGTGCACAGCCAATGTGAGTTATTCCTTCAGAGTGAACGCGGTGAATCTGACTGCAGTAGATGTGAAAGATATGAATAAAAATGAAGTTAATTCGGCCAGCGCACATACCTGTATTTACATCCTGTTTTCGGTCGAAGTCCATAGTAGTCGATTGTCGAGTTCACGCGCGTGATCATAGGTAGCTAAGCAACAGTGGAGAACTCGACAATCGACTACTGTGGACTTCAACCGAAAACAGGAAATAAATACAGGTATGTGCGCTGGCCGAATTAACTTCATTTTTATTCATATCTTTAACATCTACTGCAGTCAGATTCACCCGTGTTCACTCTGAAGGAATCACTCACATTGGCTGTGCACTTGTAATGACACATTAAGGATGTTAAGAGGCTAAAAGCAGGTTTAGTACTTGCCCCATTGAAGTCAACAGGGTGCAAATTTTAAAAAGAGGATAACACGGTGTAGGCAACACCGATTTTTGTCGTTGTTCTCTGTACTGACAGCACTCCAAATGTACAAAAAAATGAGCTCAATGTTAAAATTGACCGGAGTCTCCTTTAAACCTAAACATACCACCAAACCTGTCCTAACTTTAGCTGTATCCCACCTCAATAGCAGCAAAAATGTTTTGCAATACAATATGAACATAATACTGTACGTATATTGTACTTAGTTTTTGGATGCAAGTACTTAAGTAGTTAAGACCACCTAATATAAAGTGGGACTGTTACATTTATACTGACCATGAAAACCTACCGAGATAGGTCTAACTGCAGAACCGCAGAACCATACGTCATAGCAGTGTGAGGACGACAGCGCCAGCCTAACAGTCTGATGCCGGAACCGCATACCATACATATCCACTTACATATACCATACCTAAACCTACCCATCTCCACCCCCTGACCCCTAAACCTACCCATCTCCACCCCCAGATCCCTAAACCCACCCCTAAACCTACCCATCTCCACCCCTTAGATGCTTTTACCCCGCCCACTTCCGGCATCAGACTGTTAGGCTGGCGCTGTCATCCTCACACTGCTATGACGTATAGTTCTGCGGTTCTGCAGTTGGTTAATATTGAACCTACCTGCCTTAAGTTTGTATATGCAGTATATATAATTTGGCCCATTGATTTTTTTAAATATGGATGGACAACAATTTTATGTTGTTACCTGAATTCCTCACCTGTGAATGTTCTTTGATAATCCTTGTTTTTTTCATCATCCTCATCCTTCTGAGAAAGTAATATTACCTGATTGCCTTCATGTAGTGTATTGTAATACCATCGATTAACTTTTTTTTTCCCATAAACAATAATAATAGATTGTAATTTCTCTACAGCACAAAAGAGAAGACATGGTGAAGGCATGCAACTGTCTTGGAGTGTCTACAACTGGCTTGAAAACAGACCTTATAAACAGGCTGGAGGAACTTTAGGAGATTTACCCAAAATGTTTGTGAAGCTGAAGAAACCTGGAGGTAAGATATTGTTATTCCATGTCATATACATTCTTTTGTGTTGGGAAATGTTCATGCTTTTCTTGTTTTATTACCCATATCTCTGCAGAAAACCTTTACGTAATAACATTTCTGTTATGCATCACCATTATGGTGGCAGGAATCTGCACGGGACCACGGGGATGCTTTCCTAAGTTTTAAATATCCACCCACTGTGTACATCTCTGACATTGCTGGACATGTGAACAATCGAACACAGCAGAGATTTTTTTTTACAGCCAAATGATGGAAGGGTATGTGCACCAACGGAAGCCAACATATCACTTGCAGCTGAAGGAACGTTAACTGTAAATCTTGAGTGGATGAAGAACATCAGAAGGAAACCAAGAGTTGCAGAAAAAGCCAAAGAAATGGACAAGTTCTCATGTCCACACCCTGAGACTGGGACATCAGACCGGCATTCATTGTATGACAGATTTCATCAACAAAAAAAAAAAAAAAAAAAAAAAAAGCACCCTGAAGAGAGAGACAGCCTTAAAGTGATCCCAGACCTAGCTACTCTGATTAATTCTGCAGCAGCAGAACAAATAAACAGAGAGCTTTCGGATTAAATGGTAACCTGATATGTGGCAGAACAGGTAAGAATCTCAAAATTAAATGACTGTTACATGGAATTTATTAAAGGTTTGACACTTACCCCTGGTTTCACAGACAAGGCTTGTCTCAGACTAAAAATGCATGTTTGAGCTGTCTTAACTAAAAATAACTTGCACTGACCATGCAACATGACATATATTAAAATCTGTCAGTGTCATTGTTGTTTTGTCTCAGGACTGTTCTTGGGACTTCACACCAAAGATGAGAACTTCTGAGGCTGAAAACAGATGTTTGGCCCAGGAGATTGGTGTTTGTGTATTTCAAAAAATCCAGACCAAGTAAGTGACCATACTGCATTTTACCATGTTATACTATATAGATTGAGCAGTTATTTTTTGGAAGTGAACAATTAGAAAAATAATATATATTTGTTACACTTGTTTCAAAGAGATACTGTATGATTTTCCCCCCCGAAACATTTAGATAACACTTATTTTGAATGAACCATTTCTTCACATTGTAGGAACTACACAGCGGCTTGACAAGTGGCACAATAAGATTAAACAGGATGTTTTTGCATAAACATCCCACATTTGCCCCTAAGCTGAAGATGAAACTTAATGAAAGGATTTCTCTTTTTGATGAACAACAGGTAAAACAATTTTATAATAAACAAACAAACAAGTAACTTTTGTAGGAAAAACAACAAATATAAACAATTATTTACTAGCATTTGGAAATAAGCTACACTTCAGATATAACAAATATACTGTAACAACGTTGAATGCAATGCCTTTTGCCAGCAGACAGAGGGGATCATTGATAGAACTCAAAAAGTCACAAAGATTGACATGACAGAGTTAAAGGTCCCGTTCTTCGTGATCCCATGTTTCAAACTTTAGTTAGTGTGTAATGTTGTTGTTAGAGTATAAATAATATCTGTAAAATTATAAAGCTCAAAGTTCAATGCCAAGCGAGATATTTTATTTAACAGAAGTTGACTACAAAAAACGGCTGGATTGGACTACACCCCTCTACTTCCTTCTTTAATGACGTCACTAGAACCGTGTTTTGACTAATCTCCGCCCACAGGAACACAGGCGTATTGATGGCGAAATGTCAACAGACGTGGTTGATGTTTATCTATAATATATCGGATACCGCAAAAGTTTAATTCGAAGTTGTTAGTTTGCTCTGTCCATTTCACCACGGACTGTTATTCTAACCTGGGATAATATCAATCAGGCTTCTCTCAGCGTTTCATACTGATGAAGGGGGCAATTTCAACTATATTCCAGCAAGCGGTAAGTAGTGATTTACTATGGAAGTAGCGATCAACTTCACATCGTTTCTCTTAGTAGGATGAAAATAATCTTACTTAAACTGTGATTAATATACAGAAAGCGATCAAAGAACAATCCCTTTCCAATCGCCCAAGCTGTCAATCACACAGCGCGAGTTTATCTGGACACTTGCCAAAACTCATGAAATCAATGACGCTGTTACACTGCACAACGAAGCTCTTACTGTATTTATATACCTCATGTTTGCATTGGTGAAATCATTAGTGAGAGTGCAGAAACTGCGTTGCAATGATAAGATCTTTCACGCGATCAACAGACTGTCATCTGCTCAATGCTCATCATCACTGCAACCTTTTATGTGATGGGAATAGATCTAAATACTTAAAAAAACTTCTCACGATTCGTTAATCCAGATAGCTGTAATTGTAAAAACGTATAATAGCTGTAATAGTAAAAGTTTTCCAGATAGTTCCACATGTAATGCCAGATATTTCATATGCAAGCATGTCAGCCAATCACAGCAGAGGGCGTTTACACTGAAGTCTCACAGCAGCCAATCACAGCAGTGGGCGTTTACACTGAAGTCTCACAGCAGACACGCCCCTTCAAACAGAGTGTTCAAACCAGGGAATGAAATCAGGCTAGGAAATATGCCTTTTATTTCTAAATAATACAAATTTTTGATCTAAAAAACATACTAACATTATAAGGGCACCCCTGGAAACATTATAAAATAATAAAAATAACCCATGGAATGGGACCTTTAAGCAATACATCCTACATTTTGGAAGTACTAACTCCTGAGGTAATTTTTTTGATAATTTTGTTTGCTTATTATGGGTATTTTGCTTATGATGGGTATTTTGTTTGCTCGCTTCATGGGTAATTCGTAAATCAAATTAAATGCATTATAAATGGCCGTCCTCTCTTTCCCCTCTGGGTCTTTCAAAGGTAACCCTATTAATCTTAAAAAAAGACAGAGGGCTTCCACAGGTTCCAGGCAGAAACCATTTTGCAAACAAAGGGACATTTGGCCTAAGTGTGTTAAAATGGCATTTTACCTTTTTCCTGATTTTAGTATTCGCTCTATAGCTTTGTCTATTCTATGTGTTTTATAAACCCTTACATAATTAAACTCTTACAATTTTTACAGAGCATCCAAAGATTTTGATCCAGAATGGTTTTGATGAGAAAGGGATGCCTCCTGTTGCTGTGCCACACACATTGTGCTACTGTCAGGACCTTTTTGTCTGTGCCCTCTTCCTTGTTATCTTTGTCACGTTTGTTGAATATTAGTCTAAAAGTAGCTTTGCAGAACTAATAGTTACTTATTTATTACAGCAAAGCCTTTTGAGTTTGCTTCAATGTCACAATGTGTAGTCAGTTTTATCACAATTATAACCATTTTCAAACTTCCTACCTTTCAATCATATTTTGCTAGAGTTGCTGTGTTTTTTTCTCTGCCAAAGGCATCTGAGCCCTGTACACAATAAAATAATAATAAATAAAAATAATAATAACTAATGCTGTTTCAGTGTTGTCGAATAACACAAACATTTAAAGAAATGGTTTATAAAGTTTTATAAATGGTTCACCAAACTAGTACTTAAAAAGGTATTTAAACAATATTTCATAAACCACAATGTGATTTTTAAATATTCAATTTACTCACCTTGACTGTGGCATGTTCTGTGACAGGCAGTTTGTTCTCCTGCACCATTCCTGGATGACAGGCAGCTGTAAAACAGTGAGAGATCTTGTGGCTGGCGCGATGCTTTTTGGTGCCGAGACGCGCTTCACCACGGGCAAAACAAGTGAATAAAATATAAGATAAGATGACAAATAGGTAAATAAGACCAGGATTGCACTGTCTGTTTGCTCTCGTGCATCAATCGGAGTGTCTGATAGATGTAAACAGTGAGAGATCTTGTGGCTGGCATGGCGCTTAGGTGCCGAGACGTGCTCCATTATGGGCAAAAGAGCAAATAAAAGTAAATGGTTGCACTTTTCGTTTGCTCTCGTGCATCAATCGGAGTGTCTGGTAGATGTAAACAGAGAGATCTTGAGGCAGGCGCAAGGCTTATGTCACAAGACTGGTGCTCGGGATTAAAACAGCGGAAAAAATATAGGGTAAGGGGGCAAATAAGTTAGATAAATAAGAGAAGGAAACACAGGATGCATGTCTACTTGATCATGTGCATCAGTTGGAGTGTCTGAAAAAGCGTTTGGTTAATGGTGAATGTTGACCTATTGTGCGTACCGTTCTGGCTCCTGCTGGCTACAGGGTATACGTGCTGCATTTGGTTTAAAAAAAACATCTGACATATTGTGTAAGGTCGCAAGGCAGGCGCATACAGGTATATCCGTGACTGGTCAAGTGACAGGCGCATATAACGGTGACTGGTCGAGCGGCAGCTCCCCCTGCCACGCACCGTCTTTGTGTGGAAATATAAAACGAGAGTTTTTTTTATTTTATTTTTTATATAGATTTAACTTTATTACATTATTTAAGTTACCTTTATTTACTGATATTTATTTCAATGCTTTACAGGCTTTAGTGTGTTGTTTCTTTGACGGAATTGCTCAAATAAACACTTGGTAAAAAACTGCTACCATCACAGCCCTACTATGAAACCGAATGATTTCTATATTAATACCATGGTACATGGTAATTACTATGGTACTCCAGTATACTTCAAAATAGCAAGGCACTACTATTATTGTGTTTATGTTCCATATACTAAAAGGTACCTTAAAAAAATAATAAGGTACAACCATAGTAACTTTTTTTTTACTTTTCATCAGAGACGTCCAATAGATTTCTAAGGCGCCGAAAGAACACCACAGACAGTTTAATCACCATGGGGAAATCTCAGAGTAAAACTGAGAGTTGTGAAAAATATGATACACCGATGTTTTGCCAGATGAGAAGTTTATCTATGTATCATCTTTTTACTCTTTTAAATCATTTTATAACTGTATCGTATATCTCTTTTAATTCCTTTTATAACTTTTTTTACATTTTCCTTGCTTTTATTTTGTGATTATTTTAATTCCTTTCTGTGCAAAACACTTTGAATTGCCATAGTGTATGAAATGTGCTGTATAAATAAATCTGCCTTGCCTAATGTTGCATCACAATAAATAAATAAATAAAATGGATATATAATTGATTGTGACAATGAATAAAAAATATGCTAATGTACATGGACTCAAGTCATTTTTGGGGGGAATTTATGCAATTCAATAGCATTCATGTAAAATATAAATAATAAAATCGTTTCAAATAAATTAAAATTACTGTATTATACTGTAAAAATAAGTTGCAGTAAGGGCGTCTTACTGTAAAATGAAATTGCGGTAAGGGCGCCTTAATGTAAAATGAAATCGTGGTAAGGGCATCATACTGTAAAATAAAATCGCGGTAAGGGTATCATACCATTAAATGAAATTGCGGTATGGGCATCATACTGTAAAACACGTTTACAGGTAAGCTACTGTAATGGGGAACTTACAGTAACTTACTGGCAATAGTGCTGCCAGTAAGTTACCACAAAAATACAATACAATGTCTAAATAGACATCCGATTTAAAAAAAGCTCAGTGGCTCAGAAAATCAATCCTCCATTGGGTCGCATTCAGATCTCAGTGTGTTTTATTTTTATTTATTTTTTGGCTGGATATATTTAGACATAAACGAATTGTAATGTAAAAAAAAAAAAAAAAAAAATATATATATATATATATATATATATATATATATATATATATATATTATATATATATATATATATATTCCTGACATAAAACTGGAAATCTACGTTATCCAATGAATTCTGTATAAAATGATTTAGAAAATGTCATATCTAATCTAGTCATCATCGTCAACTGTGATTGCTCCACCCTGCCTAGCGCTGAGAAGAGCAACAGATACCACGTGACTAAGGTGCTCTGAGCGCATCCATGTGCCGTTTCAGCCATAGACATAATAAATACTTTTTACACCGGTATTTATTATATCTGTGGTTTCAGCCACCGGTCTAGACGATCGTTTGTACCTGTCTAACTAATGACACGGAAGTTTAACAGCCATTTAACCGAAATACACAGTGAATTCGTCTCTGAAAACGCCAGGGCACCAACGCGCTGCCCAGCTTGTTTCTCTTCAGTCAGACTCAGGACAGGAGGGGCGTAGGAAGGGAACGCTTTGTAAAGTGAACGCCACGCTGCGTTCAGACATGCGCAGAGAGGAATGACATTGCAGAACGGGCGTGGTTTGAATGTAATCTAAAAATCCCGTTCAATAACAACAGCCTAACACTAGTAAACCGTTCAAATATCAACAACAAGCTCAAGTAATAGGTGATAAATTACAATAAAGCTGTACGATAAACACTACGCGAGTGACAAGCGGCGGACCGAGCATGTCTGTTCACGGTACAAGTGCATCTCTTTACAACAATAATACACATTGAACGCTTTAAATGTGAGTGACTGACACAGAACAAGACATACAACTGTGGTTTTGTTTATCGCTTCATCGTGTTTTGCTGGCTCTAAAAACAGAAGTAGCTTCATATTCGCTGTGCGTTTATTCAACACACCGTTCCTCGTTTACTGCGAAATGAACTGAGAACGGAAGTAACGAACATTAGTTAGCTGTTTTAACGTTCGGAACGCTCAGTAATTTCCGTTTAACACCAAATACCACTTAGAAATGGTATTAACGTGGTACTAAAAGATATTTCAATATGTCCACATGTTTAAAACCAAGTCTTTTTTATTCTATTGTATTAACTATGGCGTTTTGTGATGCTATCATCAAAGTACAGTAATATTATCAGATGGTGATAACAATATATACTACGAAACCGAATAATTTATATATTAATACCATGGTACATGGTAATTACCATGGTACTATACTTCAAAAATAGCAAGGCACTAATATTATTGTGTTTATGTTCCATATACTAAAAGGTACCTTATATAATACTAAGGTACAACCATGGTAACTTTATTTTTTAGTAGAGTTGGTATTGTTGTAACACCATTCAGGCACTTAATTCATAATATTAATTCATAACATAAAGTGTGCAAAAGTTTACGTCACTTTCATGGATAACTTTTTCCCCATGGAAAGATTCTTGAAAGAAGCCTCTTGTGCTCACCAAGACTGCATTAGAAGAACAGTAATATTGTAAAATGTTATTACAATTTAAAATAACTGTTTTCTATTGTAATATATTTTAAAATATAATTTATTCCTGTGAAGCAAAGCTGAATTTTCAGTCTTTAGTGTCACATGATTCATTCTAATGCTGATTTACTGCTCTTGAAACACTTATCATTATGACTCCAAACCTTTGAACGGCAGTGTATGTGTATACAAAAGAAGTCTAACCTCTCATTTGTTTGTAATTAGCACAACTAGGCTATGCCACAAATTAAATTTTGTACAAGCATTTATAAGTAACTACAACTTTGGCACAGTGAAATAATCCACACATGTTTTCTGCCTCCAGTTAACAGGGGGAGAA
Organism: Squalius cephalus; assembly: GCF_949319135.1. Classification (NCBI taxonomy): domain Eukaryota; kingdom Metazoa; phylum Chordata; class Actinopteri; order Cypriniformes; family Leuciscidae; genus Squalius; species Squalius cephalus. The sequence continues at coordinate 9,435,509 of NC_137139.1, forward strand.
GTGTGTTGTGCGGTTTGCAGGATGAGGCGGAAGAGGACAGTCTGGAGAGCATGGACAACGACGGGACGGCAGTGATGATGAGATCCAGAGGCCCCAGTCCCCTCAGTGACAGTATGGTAGAGTATCACACTGTACATTTTCATACTTATCGGAGAGGAATACAACAGGGCTGCTCAGGATGGTAAGTAAACCATCCATGGCAGTTCCACTTGTATTTATTTATTTTGTTCACAGAATGTTGCCTTGATTTGGATTGTTTTCTTTTTTTAAACTCTAATAACAGGCAAGAATTTGTAATATGTGGATTCATGTCTATTGGTCATTTGATGGAGCAAATGCTGACATGAAACGGTCCTATCCCGTTATGTGTTCTGCTAGGTGTCCGAGGCGGATGATGAAGTTCTCATTAATGAAATCACACATGAAATACCATGTGATTCGCATGAGGTGATGGCTCTTTAAAAACATACTTCATTCCTATAATGAATAATGGCTTTAATAAGTTGTTCTTGTTTTTGCCTAACTTTTCTTTCAAAGCCTTTTTTGTTGTTGCTGTTGTTGTTGTGCATGAAGGCAGAGAGCGTCATTTCGACTGAGATATATGGAGCTGATTTGCAAAGAACTCTGGGAGAGATTCTTGCATACTGTCAGGTACTGATGAGGCAGTTGATTCATCGCTAAGCCCCGCCCTTAAAGCATTTCTGACCAATCCTCTCTGTTGTGTGTTGTAAGGCCAATTCACAGTGCATCGACAGACCGCAACAGACACTTCGCCAGGTTTTGTCGGAGTGTGTTGGCGTCTGTCCGAGCTGAACGTGCTGATTCAGCGTCTGAGAAGTGACATGCTGTAATCTGGAGTCTGTTGGTGCAGAGTGAATTGGCCTGTAGACATTTTAAGAACAGTTTTGTTCACTCACTAATGTTATTACCGTACTTTCAAATTAGGTTTTTTTCCCCCATTTTCTTGTCTCGATTTTTTTTTCCTCCACATAAAATGCTTTTGCAATATCAGAAATTCATGCTGGCCCGCATCACATCCAATCAATAGTTTCTATGAGCACATTTTACTGAAATTGCTCATTAACAGGAATCTCGTATTCACCCCTATGAGACGTCCTGTTGCGAGTAATAGTAGTCAAGGACGGCAGAGCTCAGCGAAGGGTCAATTCTGCATCTTGTTTTGTTTTTTTTTTACTATGGATTTAACAAAGATTGTTAATGTTAAACTTTGAGTTGTCTTTAAAAAGTCAGAATGACATTCAGGTGTCTTTGTGCAGGTTACATATGGAGCCATTCTGAAACTCGATGAGAAGTTTGAGATGCTCAAGGCGAAAGTAGCAAGCATCCAGAATCCAGCTGTCCTCTCTCAGGTAGAAATAACACACTTTACTCATATATCACAAATATAAATATTGAGTGCATTACAGTAACAGCTATACACTGCCCAGCCCCCCCAAAAATATAACATGATAGAAACATAATCACTGCAATAATGATCAAATCATAGACTTAAACATTCACCTATTTAAATCAGCAGGGGTCTTTAGTTAACCTTTTTGTATATATATATTTTTTTTATGTTAAATAAATGTGGCAATACCTTTTTTTTTATATAATTGAGTGAATTAAATATTTTAATTTGATTATTTTCTATATGAATGCAAACCAACATTGCATGCAAACAGCAACATGATTATTCATAACAAATATTATACAAGCAACACCTGATTTTACTCAAGACAGTGAAACTAATTTAGTAAAATCATCCATAACCATATTAGTTGAATATTTTGTTAATGTGGCAAGTTGTGATGTTGCTTGAAAACCATAAACAGCACGAACTTGCATAAAACTAACCCTTTGCCTAGCAAACACCACTTCATAAGTCCTAAAACAGGCTTTTAACTACAATTTCACCATTTCTAATCACCTTTTAGCTTTTGTTCATTTCAGTACATTTTAATAATCCTGCAGTGTGACATGAATTTTCAAAAGAACTCCCAATTAACAAGAGGTGATTAACTTTTTTTTTTTTTTTAGTTTTAGTTTTAGAAGAATTATAGCATGTCATACACGTTTGCTTAAATATATATAATAGTATATAATAATAATAATAATAATAATGCAGACGATAATCAACAGCTCTGTATTTTCACATTCGTCTTTGTCAAAATAAATAAAATAATAATCTGTTAGTTTTAATAAAAAACACTGGAGACATAAAAGTGTCTGCAGTTGAAGAAAGACCCATATGCAGTCTTGACTGTAAATGAACTTTCTCCCTCTCATCTTAGCGGACACATTTGTCATCCAGCTACAGAGACCGCTGCCAGGCCAAGTCTGAAGCCATGATCAGCTCTGAAGCGCCGATGCCCCGTCTCGTTCATATCTCCTCTACGTCTCCCCTTCCATCTGTGGAGAGCTGGAAACCTCCTGCCCTCTCCCCCGGCCCAGAGGTGCCCAGCCCTCCACGACTCATCATCCAGAACCAGGCCCGGGCCACAGCGCCAACCCAAACAACACAAGAACCTCTCAGCACCAATAAAATGAGTCTAATGCCGCAACATCTGGAGCGAGTGAAGAGTCCAGCTGAAATCAGCCCAGCGTCAACTACAGACCTTTATAAGACGAGTAAGAGAGTCCTTTTCCAGAAAAATATCTTAAAGTTCTTAAAATTTACTTGGGAAGCACTGTTTTGTAATATGCTACAACTTGCTTTCAGAGAATAATTTTAAAGTGCCCCAATTATGCTTTTTTCCAATATTACCTTTCTGTAGTGTGTAATATAGATGTTTTTTTAATGTAACAAGTCTGCAAAGTTTCAAAGGACATGATAAATGGAGTGACTCCTAAAAATTAGCCTAAAACGAGCCGTCAGTAATTCCAGTCTCCCCTATCTAGGTTTGTAACTACTTCGCATAAAGCCAGCCAATGGTTTTCAATAGGTGTTTTTGACCTTGGATGCATGTAAACCATTGTTGGAGACTCTAAAACAAAATTAGGAACCTTTAAAATAGCACAATAGGGGCACCTTAGGTGTAAATAAAGTGTGTTTTCTTACCCCATTGGCATTTTTTTTATTGGCATTTGAACCTCACAAAATTGAACGAGTTAGTGCCAATGATTTAATGCTGCCATTTGTGTCTGTTTCTACTCCTCTAGGTTGTCTGGGTAGCTCCGATAGGAAGGTGTTCCTGTCAAACTGCATCCTACAGAGGGCTGGTAAAATGGCACGTCCTGGTGCGGCGGTGCGGTACCTCACACGAAACATTTTCACAGTGGAGGAACTTTCTCAAAGCAGCACAAATGGAAACCCAACCAGACGCCTAAAGAGACTCGACCCAAACAAGGTCAATGCCATCAGAGGTGAGCTGGATCTATATTTGAAGAGTTTGGTTCCAAAACGCGATAAACGCCATTTTTAAAAAAAAATGAGTTCCCGCAAAAATCTGTATTGTATAGGGTCGGTATTGAAAAGTCCATTTTAAATTTTACGTAAAATGCGATTTCCGCCGTGTTATTGTGTCATGTTTTCTCCCTTTCTTTCCAAACCGCAACAAACGCCAGTCTCCTTTCTCTGCAGAATGCGATACATCCGCTCTCAACCAATCACAGCGCACCATTCCACGCATTGTAAACAGTAACGGCGGCGCTTTGAATACACTTGGCATCCTAGTTTTTCCTATCTACTTTGTACCTTTTGATCAACAAACAAACAAAAAAAATTATAATTTTGACGGCATTGATGAACCTGTGGTGGTTTCTGCCGTAGGGAAGAAACGTAAGCCATCGAAATCTAATCATTTAGCCTACGTGAGGAGATTAAGAAGATGTGGCATGCGGGAGGAGGAAAAATGCCGGCTGTTGCTTGTTCTCACACGACAGCATCAAACTTCAGTCACGCTGACACATTGACCCCAGGGGATCTTTTAAAAAACTTTCAATTGTTTTACTCAGTCAACGAAATCCGAGCAGGACATTTTACAGCTGATTGCCGTCAAAAAAGTTCAGGAGGTATTTCCTAGCGATGGCTGATTGAATGTATTTTTAGTCCAGTGCCTGTATTATAAGATATTGACCGAGTTCAGAGGCTGTCATATGTGGATCAACTTACTTTGTTGTGTATTTTCAACAGTTTCAATATGAAAAATAACTTTCATATTGATTCAATGGATTAATTGCATTTTGGAAAAAAAGTGTCATGAATTTATTGCATTTTGGGGGAAAGATTAACGTTACCCGTTTTTATAATAAATCTTTGAAAATCAAAATCTGGATTTGAATTTTTAATGTTATTATAACCTACAGATGCTATGTGAAAGTTTGAAATAGAAAATAGTGGTTTTCATCTTGCCACTTTCTTGGTAAAGAAAACCCATTTTTACTCAAATTAATCAAAATGGATTTATCGCGTTTTGGAACCAAACTCTTCATTTCATGAATGGCCTTCTCTGTGCAGTGTTGCCTACTATTTTCAATGGTAAGTTGCAAAAGCCGGCTCAAAAAGTTGCGAAATGTCGCTAGATGACGCTAGTCTCTCCTAATCTGTGCTCACACACTGTATTTTAATATAAAATAGTCAAATGTCCAATAAAGTCGTTCTCATTTGCATATTTTCTCTCAGACAACATATAAAATATTATATATAGTGACCAGAAGTCCAAAAAGTTGCTAGATTTGTTGCTAGGTGCTTTTTTGAAAGAATTGTTTTTTTTGGCAAAGGTGTCTGTCAATTCGCTACATCACCGTCTCTGTGTGATGTCTTTTTTTAAATTACATTTAAATCATGGACTTAAATTTCAAACACATTAAAGGCGCACTATGTAACTTTTCACCACTAGAGGTCGTTTATTCAAAACAAAGGCGTAGCTTGATGACACCTTGTTTTCGCTGAATCATGGGAGTTGTTGTCTTCGCCTCTACAGCCGGTGAAGAATACGGCGGGACTCGGGCAGAAATCATATTCAAGGATGAGCGGTAACGTATTAAAGATTTATTAACGTTATGAAAGCCGTTGGAGCGTAACGAGGCCGCTTGGAGCGATTGCTAATGAGAGACGAGCGCGACACACGGTTCGAGATCAGTGGAGCTTTTATTATCCCACAGACGCTTCCACTTCTTCCGGTCATGCGTATGAGAGGGAACGCAGCGCTGTTTTATCATAATAAGCCCTATTCGGACGGGACTAGTTTCACAGGGGGACGTTAGAGAAATTTCTGTTTCACAGACGTACTTTGAGATTTTAATCCTGTCCGAATCTGCCATGTCTGTCTTTTTCTCACACGACCTCTGTAAAAATTCCAGAGCAAATTACCTACTGTTTTTCGTCAAACTCGGCGGTCCTCAGAGAAATCTAATCCCGTCCGAATGCGAATGTCTGTGATTGCCAAATGTCTTTTTCTTGTGTGTTTTGGTCAACGTGAACTATCGTACAATCTCTCGCTATCGCGCCGGTATTCAAGTTTCTGCTTTTTGCGCACCGATAATGGATGTAGATGTGTTCGGTACACTGCGAAGAAATAAAAAAATGAAATCAACAAGAAGAGCCAAATCACGTAAACTGTTAAGACTGGCTACTGTAATATCAGTTTCAGGTAAAATTACTTTCATTTCTGCACTTAATTACATAACGTGTAAATTATATAATATAAACCTTTTTATTCCAGTGGGTTTATTATAAGAACCCAGTTCTATAAAATCATGATGATAAATGTATGTTTAGTTTTTTTATACTACAATTTTTATAAAATGTTTACAAAACACTAAATACGTTAGGACGTTTTACTTTATATTTCAAAGTGCTTAATTTTAAAAGTACTTAATTTCAAAATACATTTGATCAAATTTCATAAATTGTGTTCAATGGCAGTTAAGTTATATTCAATGCCCACATGTAAAACACAGACACTCCTACCTCGGTAATAAACACGGAGATGTTAGTCCCGTCCGAATCCGTACATGAAATCACAGATGTAGGTTGATAAGAACTGTAACTCAAACGTCGTTTGGAAAACTAGTCCTGTCCGAAATGTTCTTTAGATACATTTGAGTGTGTTGAAAGTTATGCTATAATGCTACTCTGTGCGTTTGCTCGGCGGTTACTATATAAGACACTTGTTGCAGTGAGCTAGATCTATACTAGTTATGGTAAAACATGGTACTCGCCGTAAATCAAGAAAACGAGATTTAAACAAAAAGACTAACTGTGTTGAGCTTTATAACAATTCGTTTTCTGTCAATTAATGTATCCAAATAGTTGCTCACCTGTCTAATAAAACACATATTAAAAGCATTTTTGGTGTTTCCATGTTTTCTACAAATGGTGGGTAACCATTTGATGTAATTTATAAGCGACGCACAGACACTGTCCATGTCCTGGTTAAAACTGCTTATTTCTCTGGATTTAAACATTATTAGAAACATTTGGGATAATGGAAGTACACAAATCAACAAAATATATAACATTGTTCTAGTGGTTTCGGGATATTTTAATCCAAAAATCTTATATATTGTGCCTCTCAGAACTAACTTCTCTAACAACACTTTCCTGTGGCATTTCTCTGTCCCCCCCACAATGCACAATGTAGAGATTTTGCTCTACATGACTTGCTCAGCTTCATATATCAATATCTGTTGCAGTTTACTGAGCAGCATGAAAGTCACTCGTTTTAACAGTGGTGTGTATTTCCACAGAGTGGGCGGTAAAGAGATACCCAAAATTTGATCTTCGAGAGAAGGGCAAAGACTGGAAAGTTTGTCTGTCAGTGATAAACTCAATGGCCCGCTACTATCGGTTCATGGACAAGACACGGAAGGTGAGAATGACAGTAACTCTTCTCGAACATCAGCAGAAACTAACACTGTAACGTTAGTCTTTCCCTGTTTGAAACACTGATTGAGTGATTACATGAGACAGGGTTATTTTCAGTAAGTTGTACTGTATCTTTCATCATTCCTTCTGATGTTCATTCATGTTTATTGTTTTGCTGTAACTAGTAGTAAAGAGGAAGAGTTGATCGGTTCACATGTGCTTGATACACGCTGCTGATGAAACTGAGGCGCTACAGTGATCGGTCATGCCAAAACCACATTGTTTGAATTTAGTAATAAAATCGACAATTTTAAAGTTGAGACTTTGTTTCTTGTTAAAAGAAACAAAGTTGTTTGTGATTATTGGATGGCAGGCACGGTACAAATGTTTAGTGTTTAAGTTCTGTTCATGCATCAACAGAAAACTGCACAGACTAAAAGATTTTAGATTTAAGAAACCATGTCTTTGCTGATTGGAATTAAAATCCAAAACTGAAAATAGCTGTTTCGGCCTAAAAATTTTGGTAGATGAAATTTCAGTGCATCCCTAATGACAACTTTTCACCAATATCAGAATCTCTCAGAATGTGGCAACCTTCATTTTCTTTTTTTTTTTACTATTAAAACCATTTAAAAACAATATATCTGCAGTATTTCCATGACGTTATTACCACTGCTTTTCCCAAATGTCCTTGGACCCTTTTGATTTTCGTCTGCACTAATTTATTTTTTTATTTTTTTGCCTGTTTTAAGCGTTTTATGATTAATCATTTGGTAACACTTTATTTTACAGTGTCCTTGTTACATATGTTACATGTACTTACCATAGTAATAACAGTTAATTATGCATAATTACATGTAACTAACGCTCAACCAAATCCTAACCCTACCCTATCCCTATAGTAAGTACATGTAATTAATTAATATTACTCAGTACTTATATATATATAATTACACCGTAACAATGACACCTTAAAATAAAGTGTAACCAGTCATTTTATGCTGATATTTGTACCTGACATGCTATAATTCATCTAAATTAAACCAAATATTTTTGTAAAATTAGTTTTAAAAATGTTGGTTTTAAATTACCTCATTAGTTGAAAGTACTTTTAAATTTAATTTGCCGCACTGCAGGATTATTTAAATTAACTGCACAAAAAGTGACAAAGAAATGGTGGACGAGTAGTCAACTCACTCACATGACTAGATCTTTCTTGGAGTGGTATGTTTGTTAGTAAGTTAATGTTTCCTTCACAGCTAAAGATTGAAGAAAGTGTAAAACCTGAGAACAGTGGATCAGGGACATCAGAATCGGCACCTAAGGCGGTTGCGTGTGAAGCGGCTGCAGAGATTGATGTTGAACTGTCGGACAGCGACACTGAGCAGAAACAGCAGGAAGTGCTGATGAGCCACATCACAGAAGAATACGACATGCCTGCTGACTGGGAATCTAACGGCGGTCAGTGCGGACTGAAACATCACATCTGTCCATCAAATATAGTTCCTATTAGGGCTGTGCTTTGGGGTCAAGAGATCACAAATTTGTTTCAAATTACGTTTGTTAATACGGTAGCTATGTTTCCATCCGTCTATTTTTATGCAAATGTTGGGATTTTTAAAAAAAAAACCCTGATATATCTTCAATAACAGACGCGATGGCGGAATCTACACATCTCAATTCTCCAGCGGCAGCCATCTTTGTTGTAAACGAATTCAAGCGCTCTTTGGTGACGTGGATGATTACGTTACTGTTGATCATCTGTCCATCATCGTATAAAGCCCTCCCTGACAATTTGATTGGTCCGAACAGCTCTGGTTCGAGCATAGTTGCGCCACAACGGATTGAGTCCAGAACGAACTTCCAGACCTCAAATATTGTGGGCAGGGCTAAGTTCAGCTGGCATCCAGGCTAGATATGCGCATAAACTACAATGGAAACATATTTACCAAATAAATTCCTCAAGGCTCAAAAAAAAAAAAAAAAAACCTCACATAACCTTGCCTCAGAATCAGATGTGATTGGATAACTGGGCCAACCAGTGGACCAATCACATCGCACAGCATCTCAAATGTTGGTTTTCGCTCTGAAATGCCAAAAAAAAAATATATAATAATTGTTTGCGCATAGCATACTAACTATTCTCCTACATTGCTTTTCTTTGTTCTAAAGAGCAGACTTATTATTAATCTATGTCGGGTCCAAATTTAGGAAATGACGAGCACATGAAGCTTTATGCCTGCTCATATTTATCAAGCATTAAAAACGCCCTTTTTAACCCTAAAACAAGGTGTCTGTGGATGAGTCTGAAGCAAGGCCTGATGGGACGACATTGTCCTGCTCCGCTTCACAGACGATGAGTGGAAGGAGAAGTTTAGAATGACACGACAGTCATTTATGACACTTCATTCAACAACAACAGCTTGTTCTACGCATCATACATTATTACACAATTTCTACGTTATTGCACATATGCACATTTGTACAGGTTCGGTTTTCAATCCGATGTCCTCTCGGATTAGAGAGGTTTAAAGGTTTAAAAACCACCACATAAAATGCAAATGAAATAATCGGATTCACAATGACATCGAAATAATGATACTGTGAAGTTGAAAAGATGTGAAGTTTGTGAAGCCGTTTCATACCTAAACATGACAGTGTCTCTGGATCAGGAGCAGCGCCAACACAGATCTGAATGTTAACTGTGATCGTACTTGTCAAAAGTTTAATAGACAGTTGAATCATTGTCATTTAGGGACTAGATCGCATGGGTGTTTGAATCCAGATTGTGATCTTATAACATCTTATTAATGGAAATGCAGGCTCTTTTCAGGCTAGACATTACATTACATCCAGCTAAACGTGGATAATTTCAGATACGCAAACATAGCTTTATCCATATTAAATCTGTTAAAGAAACGGTTTCTGTTCAGATTTTCAGCCAAATCTCAGTTCATCTCACTTAATTTACCTGAAGTGGTTTGCTCTGATGATCCTCTGTGCACTGATAGAGAAGCATGTATATTGGCCATAATATCGGCAGGTTGCAGCCAATCACGAAAGTCGACATTGCGCCACCAATCATAGAATATGCCGCTTATTTTTTTTTTTATTATATATATTTTTTTAATGCGCTATGTTTTGTTGCTGAATTTGGATCACGTTCGTAGGCTATTGAATGAATAAAATCCCTTTCATTTCCCTAAAAAATATAACCAATTTGAACTGGAATGTTGTCCCATCTCGAAATTCACTCCGTCTCTGCATGCAACCACGTCAGTCAGATTGAATTGGCCAGATCCGACTGAAATTTCATTCAGGTTGTAAGGGGTGGCTTAAACCTTTTCTAATACCTTCAATAGGGCCATGTCAACACTTGATCGGATTGAAAACCAAACCTGGAAAGTTCTGCACGTGCAATAACGTAGAAATTGTGTAATAATGTATGATGCGTAGAACAAGCTGTTGTTGCTGAATGAAGAGTCATAAATGACTGTCGTGTCATTCTAAACTTCTCCTTCCACTCATCGTCTGTGAAGCGGAGCAGGACAAATTCGTCCCATCAGGCCTTGCTTCAGACTCATCCACAGACACCTTGTTTTAGGGTTAAAAAGGGCGTTTTTAATGCTTGATAAATATAAGCAGCACAGCACAAAGATTCATATGCTCGTCATCTACTAATCAGGACACAAAATAGATACATATTAAGTATGCTTTGATGGCAGGATGATGGTTAGTCTGCACCAACGGCATTCAAATCAGATTTGAAGCTTGTGACAAACAAGCATTCGATCAATCAGAATGATTTAAATCCAATTGAAAGAAAAAGTGACCATGTAAACGTAGCCACTCAAGTCTGATTCCTCATTTTCGTGTGTTCTTCTGAGCAGTGTATCTGGGCCCGCCTCATCGGGATGTGAAGGTTCCTGGGTTTGCCTTGTCTGCAGCACATCTACGCACACGTCCTGAGCTTATCGCGCGGTATCTCATTAAATTCATCTTCCCAGAGGATGTGCTGGTACGCAGTAATGTTTACGGTGGGGTGCGGCGCGGCATTCAGGCTCTCGACCACAACAAGATCTCTGCACTACGAGGTGAGATGTCTGATAATTGGCAATGTAGTTAGCTACTTTTTCAAAACGGTAAAAGATTGGGCACCGGCTCCGGTACCAATGAGGACTAGCTTCTTCACAGCTTCTTTCACTCTTCTCTTCTTCAGAGCACCTGTTGGAGCGTTTTCCCTGGATGAAGCTGGAGGAAGATGGAAGCGACTGGAAGGTTTGCGTTGGAGCTATAAACAGCACCATCCGCAAGTTTCGATACGAGCGCAAGATGGGCATAAAGAGAGGGATACGCTAGCGCAGTTAAAAACTGCTCAATAACATTGAAGTGAAATATTAATTTGTTTGTGAAGAGTGACTTGTGTCAAGACAAGTCTAGCTAGTTGCTGTTACTGGTGGTTTTTATAGAATGTGACTAGTATTTAATTTCAGTTGTGATTTCTACTGGTTGTTACTTTAATAATATAATTTTCAACAGATCTGAAAAAAAAAAAACACTTTATTTGGCAATATAAAAAAATTATACAGGTGTATGAACAAAAAAATTGTTAATATATGGATTTATTAAGAACAAAACAAATGTTAATATATTATGTATTCAAAACTTCTCTTTCCTTAGAAACAGCTATATAAAAGAGAAATACTGCTGTTGCACTTCAGTTCTGAACTAAAGTTGTAGAGTTCAAGAGTTCAGATGATTAATTGAAATGAAGTATGTGTGTGTCTGGATTACAACACAAACCCTCGGGAGTATGAAGGGTCATTTTTTGTCTCTCCTTCAACCTGAAATAAAGCACAGAAGCACTGTTTAAAACGTGTTTTGCCCCTTAAACTACTGAATGAAAGAGTATATTATGTAGGTAAAATAAGTCCTAGCTGGCGTGATTGAGAAACGCACCTCCTTTGGTAGATATGATGTTTTTTCAGCTGTTTTCTTGAGGTTTTTGGTGATGTTGTTGATCACTCCAAGACACTGTGCCCATGACACACCCCTCACGCCGACGTCAAACTGTGGGTACATCTCAGCCAGGAACTCTAAACACACAAAGTGTATATATTTTTCATTTCCATTTGGAAATGCTAATGGTGCACAAATTTAAGTTTGGAAATAAACTCTCCTGGAAAAAAAAACGTGATTCACAAATTATTCCCTAAACGTTTATGCATCAAAAGGCAATATATTTTTTAAATGACAAATTACAAAATCATTTTTTGCCATGCCAAATTAATATCTTTGGCTAAATACTTTTTGCGCACAACATGACTTTGCACATAAAAAAAATACATAATCTATAGATTAGTATTTCATTTGAATCTGTGAAGTTGATAAACAATGAGGGTTCCCACGGGTCATGGAATTTCTGGAATGTCATGGAATTTTAAAAGGTCTATTCCAGACATTGAAATTCAGGGAATTTTATGTATTTTTTGTCCAAGTCATGGAATATCAGGGAATTTAGTTCGTTGCTTTAAATTTTAGTTTCCATTTATCAAAATGTAATTTTTCTATACCGATTTGTTTCACACATCTTTCTGTATTGTTGTGCTTAGGCTATTTTGAGCGCCATATTTATTCCCTTCCCTCTCAATTGGAAATCACTTAGTTAACAGGTACAGGTGACTGCATTCGACTAAGGCAAACATGCCAGGAAAATGTAAATTTCAAGAGCTTTGGCTACACAATGAACAATTTAAAGACTGGGTGTTAAAAGTAGACGACAGAAAAGCTAAATGTAAAGTTTGTAAAACTACTATTGAGCTATCAAATATGGGTGAGGCCACGCAAACAGCAAGAAGCATGCTACTCGTATGAAGCCGACAGGAGCATCATCTTCGGCCCAAGTGCTCATCACTGCTCTACTGCAGCCTCCCCATATAGCTCCAAGAGAACCGCAATCAGCTAATGAAGCCGCTCCCACCCCCAGCAGTGACGGCAGTGTGAGACACAGTGGAGCACGTCTCAGCTTAAAGGACAAGTTTGGTATTTTACACTTAAAGCCCTGTTTACAGATCGTTTCTGATGAAATAGAACGGTTAAGATTAAAATTTGGACACATGCAGCTGTCCCGAGAATTTTAGGTTTCTTTCGCTTCTCCCCCCCACCTACACAATGGCAGCCTATGGGCACTGGAACAATCCTTCCTAAAACGCATTAAACTTTCGTTTACAAAGACGTGAAACTCACCGAGTGCCAGTGGTCAGGGGTGTTCACTGATATGCTCACACAAAAATCGCTGCAAAAGATGCTTTCCAACAGGTTTTATCATAGTCAACTCCATTGACTTGTATTGGATGTGCTGTGAGGTACGGTATTACTCCGCCGCTGGAAACTGGGCTGGAGTGTCTATTATTCAAGCTCTCAACGAAAGAATGTACGGGTGTGAGGCGTTTGGAAAAATAGGTCCACAGTTTTACAATGAATGGTAAAACACCTGTTGGAAAGCATCTTTTGCAGCGATTTTTGCGAACAGAGCCCACACGTGGTTATGATTGGCTGTGATTTATGATTGATTTTGTCGTCTTGTAGCTTTGTCACGTCAGGTTAGGACAGGTGGCTGTTTTTTGTCTGCTGGGTGCTCCCCAAAACAGCGGCCTGTTTTGCCGTTCATTATAGGTCATGGAAATTCAGCTTTTTAGTCAGGGAAAGTCAGGGAAAAGTCAGGGAATTTGACATTTGGTTTAGAGTGGGAACCCTGTATTTCTGGTTAAGCATCTCATTTCTGAGCATTTCATGGAGAAAAACAAAACAAGAAGGGACTGCATTTACCTCGAAGGGCTTCTATTTTGTTTGGGTCGAGTTGCTGGATGCCCTTTGCGGGGTTGCCTGTGACCGCACTGCAGGACAGGGTGCTGATGGGGAAGAGAGCGTGAAGCACAGGCTCCACGGCCTTCTGCGGCTCCACCTCCTTAAACACCAACTTGTACACAGACAATGGGATCCACACTTTCCGCAAGGCGCTCCCGATCATTACTGAGGAAAAAAAGACCATTCAATAATCAATTTCTTACAAGATTGGCACTTAAACTAAAGTTATTGAAGTAAAATTTTTAAATGTTTTCTCCATTTTTTAAAATTTTATATTCAAGTAAAAAATGTGAGTATAAGCTACAGTTTGGCATACATTTTAATTTATTGTGTAGTGCGACTTATAAGAAAAGTTCTCAACATGGCAAGGTTATGTGCCCTTGCAGTCAAGTCGGAAATATCGTTATTACGAATTCTGAGCATGCGAATGATTGAGCGAAGTGATATTTACAAGTGGGAAACTTCTAGACCAGCCACTGATTGCCAGGGTGTTCGCAAAACAATCTGCTGTAGGTCTACCATATTTTCCAGACTATATTTAGCATTTTTATATCATCTAAAACGTGCTGCGACTTACATTCCAAAATGACTTGTATAGTGCATGTAATGTCCAAAAAGTAGACCCTTAAGTTTTTATAGACATTTTTTTCATGTCTGTGCTACAAGTATTTTTGAACGTAATAATAAAATGCGACTGATACACCGTTGCAATTTATATGTTTCTCAACAACTTACGTTTGACCCGGTGTGACTACTCAGGTGCAACTTATTTTCCGGAAAATTATATATTATTGAAAAGTGCATATTTACTTTTACATTCATATTTACAGATTTTTGCCAGTAAAACGAGCATATTGTATCCATTACTCCCACCCACATTAACATTGGGTTTATTCACTGTTATACTCATGAGGGGGGCCTTGGAAAATATTCTACCCTATAAGGGGTCCCTGGCCCCAAAAGGTTTGAGAACCCCTGTTCTAGATGACACACAAGTGATGCCATTGGAAAGTGAGTTAAATTTGACATTTATCTATAATATAGATCTCATATAATAGATCTAAATATAGAAATCAGTTAGCAGAAGTTTGGAGTGAATGGTGTTAATCAGCTTTCACAGTTTGCTTAACATTTAATGTGCTTTCACAGGCAGTTTAGTTTGAAACATTTAGTTCTACATTTTATTCTGATAAATCCATTACACTTGGATATATGTCACAATACGGAAGAAAAGCTCTGTCAACTACTTGCGTTCAACTGCGAATTATCAGTGAAGGCCAGCTATATCATTAAAGGTAAATCAATACTTTTGTTGAAAATGGAATTTGACTTCTAATATGACATTTCTAAGAACTTGGCCTTAAAATATTTTTTTTTAAAGAGTATTCCCTTTTATCATCTCAAACTGTGTTATTTGTCATTGACCTCAATGACCTTATGACACACTTCCCACCAAATAATCACATCATACTGTCAACTCCATATCCTACCTTTGTGGTCATCCTGAACTTGTGTGGCCTCTCTGTTGTTGGGCATCTTCTCCAATTTAACATTCTCCTCCTCCACCGGAGCCAAGCCTTTCTCTCTTTGCTGCTGATGCATTGGGCCTGTGTTGCACAAAGAGCTTTTCTTCACTATCTGGGATGGCTGTGGATCATCCATTGTCTCATCTCCGAATGGCTTTAACACGAGTAAAGCAGGATCAGGAGTTTCAGATAGGTGCTGGGATCCATTAATGCGCCCCCGACGCCCACGTCCACGCCCGCGTCCCCTGCCCCTGCCCCTGCCTCTGCCTCGTCCCACACCAGGGGGTTTTCCCGACTGAAGGCTGTTGTTGTCAGCTTGCTGGAGACCTGTCCTGTCCGGCCCTCGCTTCCACGGAGGGATCCACCACGGGTTTGTCTGGACTGGTGGACCAAGACGCTGGGCCAAAGGACCGGACAGCTGCCCGTCTTCAACAGGTAGAGACGCCGGTCTCTGAGAGATGTGGAACACATTATCAGCTAAAATTAATGACAAAAACACTCTTGGTGAGCATCCCAAAAACAGTCCTTTTGAATAACCAATCAGGTTATCCAGACTTGGTCTGAATTTTGCCAATGTGAGGGAGGATGGAGACCGGATATATGCTCTAAGGTCCTGCTATAAAATACAGGAATTTTGGTTGATGATTATATTAAAAAGTATCAGGATTGTGCTTTTTTTGCCCAACTATTTATGTACAAGGAGATCCATCTTTTTTACGCTTTAATGTTGAGACGAGCGAGCGGATCCAAATAAAGACTAGAATACACTACTTGACTTTTGCACAGTTTTTTGTCTCGAATTGCAGTTAGTCGCCAAAAATCAGAGCCAGTCAGTAGTTTATGACACGAGTCAAGGCTTGTGCATCTTTCCCTGTGATTTCTTGTACTGCACATACTGAAGAGAGAAACATCTGATGCGCATTTAAACAAATCAATTCACATTAACAACTAGTTGTTCAGTTCAGTTTCGTACACATGTAGAAGTTTTGTATATGCGGTTGTCAATACCTGCAGTTTTGGAAGTTGATTCAGTAGTAGAATGTGGTTGTCACTCCCGTAAATTACTGAACTTGTGTGTTAAGAACAAGATTAAGCACTAAAACTGAATTTAGCTGCAGTGTGTGTGTGGCCAAAATCTGTTCCGATTGTAAAAGTGTAGTGTATTCCAGCCTTTACTGTGAGAGACTGGTGATCAGCAGGGTTGCAGTCTTTCCTTAAATGAGTTACAGAAGTGGGGAAGGTGGCAGCATATGAAA
This sequence comes from Squalius cephalus, assembly GCF_949319135.1. Lineage (NCBI taxonomy): Eukaryota > Metazoa > Chordata > Actinopteri > Cypriniformes > Leuciscidae > Squalius > Squalius cephalus. The sequence goes on from NC_137139.1 coordinate 9,451,969, forward strand.
AATGTCACATGGGTTACTTAAACTTGGACATTTATAGCTGGAGGGGTAAATATTTGCCATGTAAAGAGGATACGGTGTAACGAACCTGATGAGATTGGTGGTTTTAATTTTTTTTTGTATTATAATAATTTATTAGATCTGTTCCAGCAATCGATGCATTAGTGACCGACACGTGGCTTGATAAAATACCTCTGTAAAATTAAGTGTTTTGTTTTGCCTATTGAAGGAAAGTAAAAAGTCTGACACAAAAAGAAAAAAAACATTTGTAATACTACTCCAAAGTAATACAAAACGAAAGCATTAAAAGAAAAGAAAAACGTAACTGATCACAAATGATATTTTATGACTTGTCCCTGCACTGAGATCACATGAACTAGAAGGAAGTCTATTGTCTATTTTGTCACCTAGTTTTAGTCAGCAACTTAAATCACCAGGCAGTTCTTATCCTATCACAACCACTATATTTGTTCTCTTACTAAATTATGGTATAGTCCTCAATTTCTTGATCGTGGTGTCTAATTATTCCACTGTCCTGCAGAGTTTAGCTTTAATACTAATTAAACACCCATGAACCAGCTAATCTAGGTCTTCAGGGCCACAATAAACGATCAGGAAATTGTGCAGGACTAGGGGTGTGCGATATCATGATTTTTGATCGTGGACGATTAAAATGTCTCCACGATCTGCTTTTGAAGAAATACCATAATGTCATGTTAAAGTGCATTCAATCAGTTCACTTCTGGCGCCTCCATCTCAACATACTGTACAACGCGACGTGCATACACATCACACGTTAATGCAGAGGTACGGGACACTGCAATGCACAAAAGTTCATTATTTGCATGTGCTTTAAAGCCTTGCCGGTTAAACATTTCATTTGCGTGCTGATGCTGTTCTAACGTGCGCTTTTCTGAGCGCTTATATCCATCATGTAAGTGCATCCGTCATCCGTGCATGTCAAACAGCACGTGGTTACTGGACGAAGTTATCTTTTTCGAGTCTTACTGCGCTAATACTGTCAAATACTCACAAGGTTTACATAAACACAGTTGGTTTTGTCTAAAGTGAAAGCAAACATTGAGAAAATCTGGTGAAATTTTATGTGTGTATTTTAGATGCGTGCAGGTGTTGTGCCGAATTTCGACCCCCGCCAAATTATTACCCCCCTAGCATTGGTAGGTTTAGGATTAGTTGTGGGGGAGGGGTTAGGATTAGGCAATCAGGTACTGACTTCAACGAGGGGGGTAATAATTTGGCAGGGGGTCGAAATTCGGCACAACACCGGTTATAAAGTGACAGTAGCCTATAGTAAACATCCTGCCGCTTGTCCTTAAAGGCGTAGTTCCCCCAAAAATTTAAATTGTCGTCATTTACTCTCTCAAGATGTTTTAAACCCGAATAAGTTTTTCTTCTGTAGAAAATAAGTTATTTTGAAGAATGTGGCTAACCAAACAGTGGCTGGTCCCCATTTTTTTCCAGTATATTTTTTCCTACCATGGAAGTCAATAGGGACCAGCAGCTGTTTGGTTACCCACACTCTTCAAAATATATTATTTTGTGTTCAACAAAACAAAACACAAAGAGAAAATCACTCACTGCTCTTGACTGAGAACATTAATAGTAGCTTTAATAAGAATCAATGTATAATTCATAAGTCTATGTAGTTTTATTTTCATATTTGTTAATTTAATTACTTTCTTCAATGCTACTGTTAAATACACCTACTGTAGCTGTAAAAAATAAAGCACTGTCTATTTCATCTATATTAAGTTGTGTTTGTGTAATGTGTATCTTTGTTCTTATTTTTTAATAACAAAGAAAATAATGTCAAAGATTTTTATCTTTTATTTTTAAATGTCTTTGGCATAAATGTCTGCATTCTTTTTTATTTTATATTTTGTTACCCAAGGCTTTGTTTTTAAAATAGGGACATTAGTTTGGCTGTAATGCTCAGTCACTTGCAAAATAGTAAAACCAACATGAGAAAGAATCGTGATAAAATCGTGATTTTCCTGAAAAAAATCATATGATATGATATTTTTGCCATATCGCCCACCCTATGCAGGACTCAGATTTGTTTCTGCACAACTGATTTAGGTGAGACCAAATGAAATCCCTCAACAGTTCTGTGCATAAGAGTGACGCATCAACAACAATACATAGTGGTTTATGGTTTACAGACAAACCTTTGAAGCATTCTTCAGCCTTGCTGAGCTCCTTACATAAGACGGCTTTAAGAAAAGAGAAAAGATTATCTATTTTCAAAAATCACACATAAAAGGTCTGTACAAGCATACTGTCATTGAGTGCATCAGTAAAATATCATGGTCAGTTAGTCTCAGGGCTCGACAATCAGATTTTTCTTTCTGCTGGCCTAGTCACTGCAGAAGTTCAGATTTAAATTTTCTCTGGTGACGCTTTTACAGGGCCTGGGGCAAAAATTTAACATTTAAAGCATCATCTTTTTAAACTAAAACGTGATTTATTTTGCTAAATATAAAAATTATATCACAATACACATCTTATATTTTAGTTTTAAGTAATCAAAAGCTTTTTAAGGGCTCATATTGTGCGATAGCAGCTGTAAAACCCTCTAACACAAGGTCTTCAACCCTGCTCCTGGGGATCCACTGTCCGGCAAAATGTATTCCCAACCTGATTCAGCACACCTCTCTGCGATGTTCAAGCCATCCTGAAGAGCTGGTTCAGGAGTGTTTGAGGCTTTTTACACCTGGTCACTTCATGCGTTTTCTCTGATCGGATATCAATCCGATCGTGACTCCGAAACGCTTCCGAGACTGATTTAAATCCGATCACTCAAACCACTTCAGGAGGTGGTCTGGTCTAAACCAGACAGGTGTAAAGGTATCTGGTTGTTGAAACCACATATGTCCATTTTACTCCTCCCAAAATGATAAAAAATAAACTTGTGAGAGCGTGTTATAGGCTATGTGACATGTTATAGCCAGTTATACTACAGGGCCGTTGAATGCTTGAATCTGATTGGTTGACGAATGTTCTAAGGTGTGCATTATTTTCAGGGAAACGCACAGCTAAAGTAGTTCCAGGCAGGTCTTGACCCCATTACAGTTCCATATCACTTCGCGTAGTCAACTGTAATAACGGAAAATAGGATACAATTCATAACAAGAAAAAACCTTTAGCCCCATGCGCTTGATCTGCAATTTTCAATGTCTAGCTTCACAATCAATGGAAACATGCAGTTTAGTTTTAATAAATAAAGTATATTCCTATCTATAATCAATAGAAAATTAAACTGAATATAGGCTAAATAAATGGATAGTCCTGCAGCACGGATTATTATTGCAGATAATATATAACAAATAAATAATTATTGATAGGCCTTACTTGTTAAAAGGCTTTTTTTCATTTATTTGGCTAGTCTACTGTCATCTGTCAATAATAGAAAAAAAAAAGAATGAACGAATGAATTAAAACGAACTGAATTAATAAATAAATATATAATATTGACGCACATGCTTTTCTGTCTCATTATTGCAACATCTCTCTCTAATAACTGCATAAAGCCGAGCCGAGGACACACTTTAAGGCCGGTTATGAATGTAATTTGATGACTGATCATGCCCAAACGCGTGTTCAGCGCGTTCAGTCTGTGTTTAAAGTCGGTGTTTAAAATATGCTGCGATGAAAACAGTCAGAGAATGTGTCAGCTAGTCGTGTGTCCCCAGCATTAGTCTGCTATCAGTGGCTCAAACCTCCGTTACTAACTCTAAAATGACGTTTTGGCTCCGCTTCACGTCGTGACCGCATAACCACCTCGGGTGTGCATTATTTTTCTAATAATTCAACAGCCTGTCGTCAATTATTCCTTACTTATGACAGCACTACTGCAGACCAGTAGAGTATCTGTTAGAAGTAGACTAAATTATCTTTCCAGTGCTGATGCCTCTCTCTCTCCTATTGTCTCTGATCTTGAAATTAGCTGATGATAAATAAAATGCAGCTCATATCGGTAGCTTACGTTGATGTGAACTCTATCAGAACAGGAATTGAATATCGGATTAATATCTGTTTTGCAGGGACACATTTATGCGGCCAAGTGTAAATGGAACCGTTTGAATAAATCAGACAGCTATCCAATCAGTAAAAACGCATGAAGTGACCAGGAGTAAACAGACCCTTCGATTGGGGTCGGACCTGAACTCTTCAGGACAGTGGGTGAGCAGGAGCAGGGTTGAAGACCTCTGGTCTAACATGCACGCACTAACATAATTGACGGCATAAACTGGGCAAGTGGCAGTTCTTTCAGCTGGCCTTTGGTCATTCTTATTGTCAAACCCTGGATCACTGAGGTTAAAAGGTCTACAGCACCTCATTTGCCATCTGTATGTCAATCTTCTGTTCAAGCCTCAGCACTGCTGCATGCAGGAACTGAAAGACAACAAACAGCGAACAAACAGATCAGATGTATTAAAAAGACCTTGATTCTGATCAGACATCTGAATGCGTTATAAAGCTGAAAGCAGAAGCTCTTACCCTACAATAGTTCAGGACCTCAAGCAGTATATTCTGCTGGTCCTCCCCGACAGCAGATTTGCTCTGGTTTAGAAAACAATTCGGACGTTAATGAAAAAGGAAACCGACCTTGATCGGAGTAACCGTTTATTGGTGAATTGGATAATTAATGCATAGAATGGGTACTTGTACGAACTTAATACGACACTTGTACGTAGTGTCAACATCAACAGTTATGTACGGTGGCCGAGAGGTGCAAAACAAATCACAATTACAAAAACAAAATAACAATTCCAAAAACAAAACAACAAATTATAAACACAATGGCAAGTCTAAAATCAAAATAACAATTCAGAAAACAAAATAACAATTCAGAAAACAAAATAACAATTCAGAAAACAAAATAACAATTCAGAAAACAAAATAACAATTCAGAAAAAACAAAACGACAATTCACAAAAAACGGAAAAGGTATATTTTGAGAATGACGTACTTATCACTGATTGGACGAGACACCTGTCAATCAAGCCAGAACCGGAATCAAGCGATACTGGAAGTACCGGTAGAAACAAATCGTACCCATCAACGTGCCAAAGATAGTTCGGTCCCGTGGAGTGATAGGTACGCCTAACGAATCTACGACGTGTCCTTGTTCTGTCCCTGGAGGGTTGAGTTCTTGCAGCAGCCGCATATGTCATCACGTTTAACACGCAACTTCTGCAGAAGTAGGCTACTAACCACATTGTCCGGTAGCCGAACAACTGTCCTGGTCGACGCAGCTTTTAATGTCGTGGTATGTCGAAAAATGAAATAAAAGAGAGCATTGCAGTGATGGCTTCTTTGTTGGTGTACTCAGAATGAAGCATAAGAGAATATGCATAATAAAAGCTCAAAACATACAATCTCAACATGTATATCACTTTTTTACAGTAATGACCGTTGTAGACATGAGTGACTTTAAACATTCCATCACACTAGAAGGAAAAATATGATCAACAAGCTATTTAACACTCTCTCTGTGCAGTTCTCATGCTCTAGCTAGCCCCAAAATGACGTGTGGCATTTACAGCTGGTAGTAACACTCTAATCTCATGCTTTTTACAAACAAAATAAGACTGAAACAACACCATGTACTCTCATACACTCAAATAACATCGACATAATGACCATTTATAATGAATAGAGCTGGTAAGTCCCGCCCCTTCCGTAAAACCCCGCTGGACCTCTAGGTTGAAAAATCGTCAATGCAAGTGAATGGGAGAAAATAATTATTTTCTGGTCCCGTTTGAATTGTGCCATGAATGTGAACATATGTTGTCTGTGAATTTTTTATATAATCTTTCATGTTACGAGTTTGACAGTATATTGTATGATTCTTCGGCTAGCAGTTGTGGAAAAGACATAACGAGAAAGACTACATGTCGCCTATGTGACGTCACCCCAGAAAGTTGACTTACCCGTGGTTTTCGCCAACCTCAGCGATTTTGTCCTCTCCCTGAAAGAAGGCGGTGAAGTGCACCAAAGACACAGCCATGTTTAGCGGGATCCGTGAGCTAGTGTCCGTGTGCGAGTGGTGGTGACGTTTCAAACGCGTCGAAAGCAGCGAAGAGTTGTAGTCCACAAAGTGCTCTCACACAAAGTCTAACCGTATCAAACTTCTACCCGCTAAATTCTTCACACGAAAAGTTATATAAAAAATTCACAGACAACATATGTTCACATTCATGGCACAATTCAAACGGGACCAGAAAATAATTATTTTCTCCCATTCACTTGCATTGACGATTTTTCAACCTAGAGGTCCAGCGGGGTTAGCGGAGGGGGCGGGACTTACCAGCTCTATAGCGGACTATCGCGCTAATCGCAAAACACTCATGCTAACCATGTGCTCAGGCATACTAAACTCATGACACACTATTAATATAGTAAATATTATGTGGTATGTCGCCAGCATGTCCACAATCACGGCACATGAATGTCCTTCTTCAAAGTAAAGTTTAATGTGTTCTATTTTCGCATAGCAAAACAAAGTTGATCACAAATTTCTTGATTGACAGGTGTCTCGTCCAATCAGTGATAAGTACGTCATTCTCAAAATATACCTACCTTTTCCGTTTTGTATGAATTGTCGTTGTGTTTTCTGAATTGCTATTTTGTTTTCTGAATTATTTTGTTTTCTAAATTGTCGTTGTGTTTTCTGAATTGTTATTTTGTTTTTGTAATTGTGATTTGTTTTGCACCTCTCGGCCACCGTAGTTATGAGACACAACAAACCTGTTCTGGTGCATTTGGAAATACTGGAGGCTCCATGGCAGCTAAAGGGCTGATTGCCATGTTCAGTCCAGACATCTTTACAGGACCTCTGGCCGAATCACACGGAGGCACAGCTTGGTAAAACGTGTGCTCCTCAGAAGGGAGTCCTACGTTCATGTCCTTTGGAAGAGAATGATCATTACTGGCATGAGCAAAAAAAAAATGTATCTGGTACTCCAAGTTAAATGATGTTTACTCATCCTCATGTTGTTCCAAACCCATTCAAATTTCTTCCATTAAATTAAATTACTGAAATCTATGACCAAAAAAAATGTGCATTGATGACCTTTTTTTTCCCCATAACTAAGACGAGATGATGATGATATATATCAACATGGAATATCATTGATTAAAAAAGACGACACTAAAATGTAGTTTTGTAAAACAAAAAAAAAAAAAAACAAAAAAACCTTTACCAAATTCTCAGTTTTTTGTTGAATAAAAAGCAATCTGACAAACACGTGCACTCGCTCTCTCTACTAGGGACGTGCGAGACTAATCGATTAAATGATCCTGCTGCTGCTAGTTGACATGGAAATACGATCATCAAGTAATATCAACAATTCCGAATTTCATTAATGTTTTTATTTTAAAGGTTCTCCTTTAGGTTCTCTTTTATATTAAAGGTTCTCCCAAAAATAAAGTTTCTGTCATTAATAACTCACCCTCATGCCGTTCCAAACCCATAAGACCTTCGTTCATCTTTGGAACACAAATGAAGATATTTTGCACACAAAAAATAATCGCTTCATAACATTAAGGTTGAACCACTGGAGTCACATGGACTATTTTGACGATGTCTTGACTACCTTTCTGGGCCTTGAAAGTTGCAGTGACATTTCTGCCTATGGCTGGTCCTTAAACCTCTCGGATTTCATCAAAAAGAATTTCATTTGTGTTCCGAAGATGAACGAAGGTCTTGGAACGACATGAGGGCGAGTAGCCTAATTAATGACAGAATTTTAATTTTTGGGTGAACTATCCCTTTAAAACAACAGAAAAAAAGACTGCTGTTTTTGGGAAAGCAAAGTCCCAAAAATAAATTTTGGGAGTGAATGCAAAGGCATGAAATATAATTTTTCCTCCCATCTTTTTTTCAATCACCATGTGATTCCGTAGAATCCGAATTGCCCAAAAATGATGAAAACAATTTCATTACTATCCCTAAGAATGTAATGATATGAGCATCTGGCTTAGTTATTTTTCATTTATTAACTGCTAAACTTTTCACGAAAGAGAGGAGGGCTGTGGCACAATACCCCGTGTGCGGCACCACAGTCAGGACTCTGTTTTGGGTTCTGCTCATCCAGAAAGGTTTGTCGGCTCTCATGGTGTCCACTTAAACTCCTCCTGCAAAACTGTTTTTCAGGGGGTCCAGAATCCTCCTGGTTTTCTGAGACAGAAAGTGAGGAAAATATATAACTGACCCAAATTTGTCCATATACAGACACTTATTGTTACTCTGCATTAGATACGAAATAAACCAAATTACATTTAACGTTAGGCTATATAAAAATAAAAAAAGCAAAGTTTGAGCAAAACATTTAAAAGAAACGTGCTGGGTTCTAAGTGATAAAACAATATAGTGTTGTATAGTAAGTGTGTCATTTAGTGTTTGACATAGTTATTGTGATGAACTAGCTACACTTCATACATCTATGTTACTAAACAAATCAACAGAACACATGGCTCAGAAAAGTTAAGATATACAAGTATAAAGCAATTGTTTTCTTTAAAACCTTGTATTATATTGTATTTAAATTTGATAGGTAGGCAGACAGAGAGAGAAAAGATTTGAAAGATTCAGATGTAACTTAGGTCAAACTAGCCAAACCTCGCTCTCGGATGTTTCTTCTGCTCCAGGTAGCAGTAGAAGCTCTGGATGAGCACGAGAGTTCATCATCATCATCTGAGTTATCGGACTCGACAGGAGCGAATATACTCAGATCCATCTCAGTTTCTGGATCTTCATTTTCCAGCTTGACAACGATATATTGATTTGTTCCGTCCTCATCGCTGTTTGAGCAACTTTGAGGGCGCGAGTCAGCGCCAGAATGAAGCCTAACTTTAGCCATCATTTTCAGTCACCACGCGAACAACTATCGAGGATTTTCCAGAGTAAAGTCTTGTTTGATCCTCACCAAAGAATTAGCAGATTGATTTTAAGTTTAAGACAGGCTCATATTCATTCGGACTGCAGCTGACGCGTTTGAGTAGCTGATTTTTGTGAGTGTGTGTGTGTGTGTGTGTGTATTAGAGTTTTTCAACTGGGATCGGCGGATGGATCTTCAAATAATAATACAGAGATACTGACGTAAATACTCGAGGGTATTTCCAAATACCCTCATTTAATGGTAACGATACTAGATGTTTATTTCAAAGTGGTGATTGTAATAATTGTTTAGCATGAAATGAGTGCATATCACAAGTGGTAAAATGAAAATAATGACCTATGTCGGCGAGTAGTTGTGCAGGATAGGAACTATTTCTCCTTCCGCTGAGCACACACACACGAGCCAGAATGTGCCAGAGATGAAGTCATTTCTCTTTTCTTCACAAAATAATGAGCCAGTTAATTTAGTCGTTTACAATAGGTTTTCTATGGAAGCCTGTAAAAAAAAGGTAATTGCATCTAGATATACTTTCATATTTAGACTTTCTTAGTTATACAGTATCTTTAATTTGTCTCGCAATTCTGAGAAGAAAGTGAGATTTATGAGATATAAACTCGCAATTGTTTAAATAATAATCAGAATTTTGAGATAAAAAGCCACAAATAATTTTTTTTAAATCTTTTTATACCGTGGTGGAAGCTTACATTTTTTTGTGTGTGATTTTTAACAAATAATTTTATATAAAATCATTCAATAATTGATCATGTGTGTAATTGTTGTTATTAATAATATGGAATATTATGAGAATTTGAACTTAAACTCTTATGAATTGGCGCAGACCAACACTGAAACAAGCATCAACCAAATTATCATTGAATCAATGTTGAAATTTAATTTGTTTAATAAAAAAATATACTTAAGGTCAACGTTAAACAAAATCATTACAGTAATCTTCTAAAAGATGAAGGGCATTCAAGGTTACAATCATTGAAGTCATTTTATGTGATTCACAGAGCTGCACAGAGACCTATTGGGCAATTTTAAACCACTGAAATTTCTCAGGAGTAATTTCATTAACGCATCAGTATTTTTTACACATGATGACTGATCCCTTGTGAGAAAGGCTTTGCACCCGTAGGCAGTGCAGATGCTAAACAAAGGCAAATTCAGGGGAGACACAATCATTTTAGGACATAATACATAGAGGCAAATCTTGTCTGTCACCCTATATCCTGAAACTAACATTAATGATTGTCAAGGACCTTCTTTCTCCGAAGACATGGTGGTGATCAGAAAGACATTATAAGCACCCCATCAACAGGGACAGCCTGAGACAGGGGCGGATCTACCGGGGTGGCATAGGGTGGCTAATGCCACCCTAAAAGAAAGCCTTGCAACCCCTGCTGCCACCCCAGTTGGCAGCAACAAATTAAAAGTTATGGCCAATTTGACAATTTACGAGCGCGAATCTCCAATATCCGACTGCAGTGAATGCAGCCAGCATGAGATGATGCCAGAGCGGCAAGAGACCAAGTGTGCCACACAATCCCTGAAAAGTGAAGCCGAAACGTCTCGATCGCCCCCCGGTGACTGGTCCTAATATAGGTCATAAGCCCCGCCTCCCTGTGTTTTAAACGGGACGTGAGACCAACTAAACCAGGGGTTCTCAATCCTGGTCCTCGAGGGCCACTTTCCTGCAGAGTTTAGCTCCAACCCTAATCAAACACACCTGAACCAGCTAATTAAGCTCTTCAGGTTTACTAGAGAGCTAAAGGCAGGTGAGTTTGATCAAGGTTGGAGCTAAACTCTGCAGGAAAGTGGCCCTCGAGGTCCAGGATTGAGAACCCCTGAACTAAACAATTAAATTACACTTCAAATATCTTTTTTCCAAAAGTTGTTTTCTGTCATTTGCTGTAGTTTTTATCATGCTGATTGATGTTGAAGTTCAAGTGTCTGTTTTTAAAATAAGTTTGTTTTTAGTTAGTTACGCGATGCTAAAACGGTGGTGTAATGTCATGATTGACAGCTGTGATTGACAGGTTCTCTGAGCGAAGTAGTCACTGAAGCACCAACAGACTTTTTTTCAGGATCGTCAGAGGACTGAGGAGATTGTATTTACTTTATTTTAAGAAGCCTCTTGTCGTACTGCAATCAACAGACATAAAAATTGGAGCAGAACGGAGGAACGGAGCAGACATAGGCCACTTAAAAAAAGTGCAGGGAGAGTGCATTCTGCGAGAGTGAGGGCGGGGCGTTGATTTAGCGGCTTTGCTTCTTGCTCATTACTGCGCAGACTCAAGTCCCAAGATGTCAGCGCCATATCGGGACACTGGCGGCTTCAGTTCTCACCAATGGAAGAGAGCAAAGGGGTGTCGTCCATCTTTTTTACAGTCTATGCAAGAGACTGATTTGTTTGGAAAACAAAGTGGCACAAAGCGAAGGGGGGCCAGGAGTTGCGAGGAAAGGAGACACAGGAGGAAAGAGGTAAAAACGGATTAACTATCTATCAAGATATGAAATTATAATTAAAGCACAGTGCTAGCATAGTTGCAATGCTGATTTTGAGATGATAAAAATCAGGTTGAAGAACGTTATTTCACTAACTATACATAGGCCTATAGTTAGGTCTGACGTTTGTTCTGTGTAAAGTAGGCTACAAAAGCTCATATTGATTCAACGTCTGTCAAGGAAAACATTGTAAAGTTACTTTGAATCTTACAGAAATGAAGAGGAAAGGTAGCATATGTAGTTTTTTCTCACCAAAGAGAAAGGCGAGACAAATAGAAAATGAACAACTGAGCAAGGTAGACGGAGAAGATGAGGTGGAAGGAGAGAGAAAAGACAAAGACGAGGTGGAGAGAAAAGGGCAACAGAAACGTGACACAGATACAAGGCCAAGGCGACCAGGGACAGGAGGAGGTGGCAGAACACCACAGCGGTGGAGATATGGAGGGAGCACATCACCAAGATGAGGAGGGAGAAAGCGAGAGACAAGATAACGTGCAGGGCTCAGACAGTGAAAGGGAAAGGAGAGTGTCAGAGATAACAGAGGACCCAAGGGCAGAGGCTGATAGAGAAACAAAGTTTATTGAAAAGGTAACACAGGAGTCTGCCGTCACGCGGACGCAGTACTGGAGAAAAACAAAAGTCAAAAACTTGGCTGGTCAACAGCGGTGTTCCCAGAGTAGGCAATGGTAGACAGCGAGGGAGACTCAATCCCCAGACCAATAGCGGAGACTCACAGGTGCAATAAGGTGAAGATCACTGGCAGCAGGATGGCTGGGCTGAGAGAGAGAGAGAGAGAGAGAGAGAGAGAGAGAGAGAGAGAGAGAGAGAGAGAGAGAGAGAGAGAGAGAGAGAGAGAGAGAGAGACCAACACAGGTTCATGACAGAGAGTGGCTGCATAGTATACTAAGTTACATATGAATAAGAACAACAAATGACAAAGACGGACATTTTGCTATAATATTTAAGAGACATTGCTTAGACTTCAAATAAATATAAAAATTCATGTTTGCTTAAATATGAATAATTAGGGAAAGTTGTCAGTGTGAAAGTGTGATGAGATGGGGAGATGAGTTTTTATATTTTGTGTAGAATGTATTTTAGATCTATTGCTCAGATTAAACAAAAAAAATTAAACAAATGAATCTAAAAATACTCTCCCAGGCTAAAATGTTAGTGTGTGTTAAAGGGATAGTTCACCCAAAAATGAAAATTCTGTCAGTAATTACTCTCCCTCATGTTGTTCCAACCCCGTAAGACCTTCGTTCATCTTCGGAACACAAATTAAGATATTTTTGATTAAATCTGAGAGTTGTCTAACTCCTCCATAGGCTTCTAAGGGACTGAAACTTGCTGGCCCAGAAAATGTATTAAAGACATCCAAGGGTGTAGATTTGGTTTGAACATTGGGGGGGTTGAAATTTGGGTCTGCATATTTTTCATGTGATCATGGTATAAATATTGGGGGGGTTGTAATGCATAGATTTAAATATTGGGGGGGTTATCTCCCCCCCAACCCCCCCACAAACTACGCCCCTGAAGACATCGTTAATATAGTCCAAGTGACTCCAGTGGCTCGATCTTAAGTTTATAAAGCGACGAGAATACTTTTTGTGTGCAAAAACAAACAAAAATAACGACTTTATTCCACTTTTCATTTCCTTCTCTCTGGGCCTTGGGTCTTTTCACGTAGTGTTTAAGCGTAGCGCGTCTGTGTTGTACGTCACCACGTAGGCTCACTATTGGCCGACGCTGGTCATGTGTGATACGTGGTGACGTGCAACACAGACGCACTACGCTTAAACACTACGTGAAAAGACCCGAGGCCCAGAGAGAAGGAAATGAAAAGTGGAATAAAGTCGTTATTTTTGTTTGTTTTTGCGCACAAAAAGTATTCTCGTCGCTTTATAAACTTAAGATCGAGCCACTGGAGTCACTTGGACTATATTAACGATGTCTTTAATAAATTTTCTGGGCCAGCAAGTTTCAGTCCCTTAGAAGCCTATGGAGGAGTTAGACAACTCTCAGATTTAATCAAAAATATCTTAATTTGTGTTCCGAAGATGAACGAATGTCTTACGGGGTTGGAACAACATGAGGGAGAGTAATTACTGACAGAATTTTCATTTTTGGGTGAACTATCCCTTTAACACAGTCTGATGGTTATAACTAATCAATGACAGTTCCTAATTGATTATGTTTTTACTAGTTGTAATATTGTATAATTAGTTTAGATGTAATTCAGTATGAATCTTTTCTTCCCCTCCATCTTCCAAATCCAGGTGTGAGGTGCCAGTGCAACCAATGCGCGAGAGTTTCCCAAAGACCCTCCAGGGAGGAGCCAGGAGAAGCTTCCGCAGCGACTGGTACAAATCTCATCCCTGGTTAGAATACTCGCAATCGAAAGATGCAGCTTACTGTTTTGCTTGTAGGCATTTTTCCGTCCCTCCCCGTTATCGAAACTGGAAAAAGGCTACAATGAAAGACAGTGGTTTCTGTTCTCATGCCAGACCTGAAGGCCATGTAAATGCAATGTTCGCATGGACAGAGAACAAGAAAATTATGGATAAAAATACCTCAATGTTTGGACTAATGGATGAGCAAAAAAAGGCTGAAAATCAATACTACATTAAAACAGCTGAAATTTTGGTTCTAACTTCGAAAAAAAAAGGTGTTTTTCTGTCTATGTTAGACCTGCTGGGTAACCATAACCCTATCATTAAAAAAAACTTTTTTTTTCTTTTTTTTCATTCTCTCCCACACCTCTGTAAACTTACAAAATATGTTAGCCCAGCGTCTAAATTCCGTTCTGTTACTTTTCTTGTTCAATAGTCTCTCTCTCTCTCTCTTTTATTTTTTTTCTTGTTTAGCAGTCTCTCTCTCTCTCTGTCTATCTCTTTCTCTCGCTCTTTCTCTCTGTCTTTCCCTCCTTTCAATCTCTGATAAGGCATGTGCCTTTCTTTGTATATTGAGTATTTATGTCTTGACTCTCTGTTTGTCTTTGTCTATATGTGTAAAGTCCTCTTGTACAGTGTCTGTTTGTTAGTTTTGTGTTCATGTTCAACACCACTATACCTCTCAGCTCAACCCCAAGCAAAAACGCTGGAAAACATGTTATGCGAGATATGACACACATCCACTCAATACTGACGAGAAAAAACACTCACGCCATATTCCCTCAGCCGAACCCCTCTATCCCTCTCTCCCCCTCCTCACTCTCTTTTTCTTTTTATCATATGGCTCTTAACCCATATATACGTGCTAGCCCATAACTCTGATATTCCTGACATACACACATGCAACCACTTAACTTGATAACATGGAATGTACGCGGCTTCCGTAACCAAACCAAAAGACTTAAAGTAATTAATCATCTAATAAAATTGGGTGCTGATGTTTGCTTCCTTCAAGAAACACACTTAACAGACACAGAATTGCAACATCTTAATTTTAAACAATTTGACAAAATATACTCTTCAACATATAACAGCAAACAAAGAGGTGTCTCTATTTTAATAAATAAAGACATTCATTTCTCACTAAACCAATCTATCATGGACCCAGACGGTAGATTCATCATCATTAATGCAACTCTAAATCATACAATTGGCAAACATTTATGGCCCTAACAATGATGATCCTTCTTTCTTCCACAATCTCTTCTCCATACTATCAAATTCAAACAACCTCATCATAGCAGGAGACTTCAATACAGTCATCAATCCCACAATTGACCGCTCAAGCACCTCTGGTATGGCAACTTAAGAAACTGGCACTCCACTGACATAATAAAGCAATATATGGAGGACAATGGCCTTAGCAACAGTTGGAGAATGAGGAACCCTCAATTACACTCCACTCCTCTTTATTTCCCCACATGGGCACAAAAAGGAATCACACATCTTCAACACTTATTTGAGAACCACCATTTCATGTCCTTTAACACACTCACACAGAAATATGGGGTTGGGAGAGAACAATTCCTTCAATATCAACAACTTAGACTTCAAATTAAAGATAAAACCACAATTACCAACAATACATTACAACCTTCTCAGCTTATAGAAGAACTTCAAAAAATTAACCTCCCAGCTATATACAATGATTTCCAACCAAAACACAACAATAACACTCCCAACAACCAAGTGGGAAACCGACCTGGCCGTCTCTCCCAACCCTGAGTACTGGGAACAAATCTGTAGGAACACATTTTTCATGTATATAAAGTCATTCACAGAACTCACATCACCCAAAGTAAAATGTTCAAAATGGGCCTACACAACACCAATATTTGTTCACAATGCACTTTAGGTAGCACAGACGACTATTTGCACGCCATGTGGCACTGCCAACCAGTTCACTCTTTTTGGATTACAGTCACTGAGACACTGTCCACCATCCTGAGCCACAGAATCCCATCATCTCCAACACTTTGTCTCATAAGCGACTTTTCCGGAATCCATATCCCGCAAAAATACAGGAATCCGTTGCTCATCTCTCTAGCTGTCGCTAAGAAAGTAGTTCTCCAAAACTGGAAATCAAAGAAATCTTGCCACATCAATCACTGGACAAATTTAATCTCAGAACACATTTCAATGGAGAAACACAATGCACACAGAGGGAAGCAAATATCAGCCTTTGAAGACACCTGGTCCCCATTTTTGACATTTCTTAATACCACACAAACATAAATACAAGCCGTGTGCATTACCAGACACATACCTCCCCCCTTCCGTTATGTAAGTTTATATATTTTCTTTTTCTTTTCCCTTTTGCTTTTGCCCCTGCAGCTATCACTTCATACATACACATAGGCATACACTATCCACACTCATGCATAACATGTTTCCAAACCCATTTCCCCTCAAACACCTTAACCGTGACCAACTAATGTAAATCTTAGATCAACAAATAGAATTTGCTCAAGATCATTCTATTCAATCAATAATAATACGTTCTTGTGTTTGTCAACTGTCTTGTCCCTCTGTTGTCTGTCTGTCAGCTTGTCGTGTCTTATATGTTACACTGATAAAAATTCTCTGCTTGATTTACTTAAAAAATATGATGAATTCTTTTGCATAATTTTATTACGTAGATCCAACAAGACTAGTCTTTGTACAAACTATTTAATTTTTCTGTTTGTTAAAATAAAATTTGTACATAAAGTTAACTTAATTTTAGCATTGCTCTAGTCATTTTTGTGTGTGTGATCTACATAACTTTAAGAGTTCTAAATGTTTATTTTTGATTGAATCCAACTTAATTTTTACATTTCCAGATTACAAATTTCAAGTGGGATCTACTGTTTTCAAAATTTGTTAGTGTATTTTAAAGTTACAAGTACTCAAATGTTAATTAGCAACTGAGTATTTCTACTGAAAGTATAAATGCAAATAGTACATTTTTTACTACTATAGTAAAAGTTCAACACTGGTACTTGTAAACAGAATGCCAGTGGAATGTACTCATCAAATATGAATATCTAGTTATTACATAACATAAAGCTGACATTTGGCCATTTGATAGTAAAAACTGACAAGGTCAGTATAAAAAAAGTATAATAAAATATATTCATCTCACAGGTTGAGACATTGTGTACAACAGAAAATTGTGCTTCATGGTGGTGCTAGAGGAAAACTCATTAAGTGAAAGTTCACAAGGCTTTATTGTCTTCAGAAAAATAAACATTTACAGAATATTTTCTATAAAATTGTGTTTTTCAGTCCTGTACAGTAACATACTCTAAGACTTTAAAACAACACGCTCACACAATCTTCTGGCTTCTCAAGACCACCATCTCTGGCTTTGCTGACCACAAAGATGTCGAGCGAAAATGAAGTGATGGCCTCTTGGATGGCTGCAGCATCGTCGTCATCACAAACCTGTGAAATATACCAGAGAGAATTTAACCTACTTTTTGTTTGCTAATGTGAAGAATGCATTTAGCATGCATTTAGCTCTTTGCTCTCCCTCTGAACAGAAATCTGGGTGGGATTACGTGGTTGCTGTGGTAGTTTTGATCCATATACTTATGTAAAAATTGTGCCTGAAAGTCACTCGAAGAACGAAAGTCACTCGAAGAATGTGCTGCGTGTTGTCAGGATTTGGGTGGGATTACGTGGTTGCTGTGGTAGTTTTGAGCAGTGTTGTGATTTAAGCCAATTTTTTTTTCAAAAATTTGGCTCAAATTTCAAATTTCTTTTGTTCATCTTCGGAACACAAATTAAGATATTTTTGATGAAATCTGAGAGCTCATCATGACCACTTTCAAGGCCCAGAAAGGAAGACATTGTTAAAATAGTCCAAGTGACTACAGTGGCTCAACCTTAACTTTATGAAGCGACGAGAATACTTTTTGTGCGCTAAAAACAACCAAAATAATGACCTTCTTCAGCTATTTATTTTCTTCCGTGTGGGTCTCAGACGTGAGTTCATGAGAGCATCACAACGCATGTGCAAGAACTGAGAAGATGACGACCTCATAGCCAGAAGCTCTTCACTGTCTGTTTACAAGCAGAGGAAGATGTGCACTGTACATAAAACTGTCTTTGTAAATATGTCTGCAGATTTCAAACACTTAAAAACCATTTTATACACTACATCGAGACCTAAAGCATAATCAATGTCGAATTCAAATAGCTTACATACACAGTATGTCCCCTGCTTGTAAACAGACAGTGAAGTGCTTCCGGCTATGTCAGGACGTCATCTACGTTCTCGCGCATGCATCGTGGGGCTTTCGTGAACATCAGAGTCCCACACGGAAGAAAATAAATAGTTGAATAAAGACGTTATTTTTGTGTTTTTTTCACACAAAAAGTATTATTGTCGCTTCAAAACGTTAAGGTTGAGCCATTGCCGAAGAACGAAAGTCTTACAGGTTTGGAACAACATGAGGGTGAGTAATTACTGACAGAATTTTCATTTCCAGGTGAACTAACCCTTTAAGTTAAAATTCTGTCAATTACTCATCCTCATTGTTCTAAACCCGTAAGATTACACAAATGAAGATATTTCTGATGAAATCTGAGAGCTGTCTCAGTCCTTCATAGACAGCAACATCATAACCACTTTCAAGGCCCAGAAAGGAAGTATCGTTAAAATAGTTCATGTGACTACAGTGGCTCAACCTTAATGTGATGAAGTGACAAGTATTTTGTTTTGTGTGCAAAAAAACACAAAAAGAATGACTTTATTTAACAATTTCGTCTCTACTGTGTCAGTCTCCTACACTGTTTATGTAGTAAACAGTTGTGCTTTAACAACGGTTTACTACTGGCCGATGCTGTTCACGTAAGCACAATGATAAATGCATGTGATGCTGACGCAGGAGCTGGCCAACCAGAGGCCAATACTGAGCCGGCGTTTTGAAGTAGAACACGGAAAGGCAATGCTGTGTTTACTACGTGAACAGCATAGGAGACTGACATAGAAGAGATTAAATAGTTGAATAATGTCATTATGTTTGTGTGCACAAAAAGTATTCTCGCCTCTTCATGGCATTAAGGTTGAGCCACTGGAGTCACATAGACTATTTTAACGATGTTTTGACCGCCTTTCTGGACTTTAAAAGTTGCAATGACGTTGCGGTCTATGGAGGGTCAGAAAGTGGTCCGATTTTTATCAAAAATAACTTAATTTGTGTTCCGAAGATGAAAGAAGGTCTTACGATTTTGGAACGAAATGAGGGTAAAAAATTAATAACAGAAATTCAATTTTTGTGTGACCCTTTAAGTACAGATATCAGAATGCTACAGCATTAAAGTAACTCCTACAATTTTAAAAGTACATGCCTCATTCATGATTTCAAGGGTCTCATCAAATTTCTTCCCTACAGCTCCTCCCGTCCCCCTGTAGAGTCTCAACAATTTAGGCGTGTATTCGTCCAACTTCCCAAAGAATGTGGACTGTAGTGGCTTCAGTGTGATCCTCCGGAATTCCTCCTCGATCTGAGAAAGAGACCAAGAGAGATGGAGAGACATCATGAGATACTGAAAGAAAAGAATTAGAGACACAGTGAAAAAGAAACAGAATACCAACTAGAAAAAGTAACCATAGAAAAACACTAAGAACAACATTTAGGTGGCCTGATGTCTGGAAAGACAAAAATAGATTACCATGCAATGCAATGCAACTAATGCAATGGCAGACTTTGAGCAGCCATCAACATATGGTGCATACACGTTAATAAGTCACTTTTCTATTACATTTTTGACAGGACTATAAATTTGTTCTGTGAAATGCAAAAAAAAAAAACAAAAAAAAAAACAGGACAACTGGAACTTTGCCATTTGAAATGAAAAATTTAGAAATTTTGTCTGGCCCATGAGCTAACTGAGTTATAACTTCACCCCTAGTTTCCTCACTACATTTATTATAGAATTTAAATATAATATATTGAAAGTTACATACCTTTATCCAATGTAGTCTACTTGTCAGGAGAATCACCTGGTAAGGACACAGTGTTATGGTTAGTAACTGAACAATGCAAGAAACCCAAATCATAGCAAATCATTTAACTATAACTAGAATTAAAAAATAGATTCACGTTTTTTTCTCTTCACAAACACTGCAGGTAGTTGACCTGCCGATCATACAGTTAATTGTCTTTAGTTTCATATCAAATGTTTCTTTGTGTTTGTTTTCCCTCAGAGCTATGAGAAAAGAGTACAGGGAATGCGTCATGCAGAAGGCAGGATTATGGTCACGTAAGATGATCGACAATTGTAAGCGCTGTGGGCGCTCTTTCAGCTCGCATAGTTCAGTGGTAAATGGAGTATGCATTCTGTATGACGAAATAGTTTGAAAACTAAATCGATATTTCTACAAATGCGCGCACGTTTGGACGAGTATCTTTTGAACACAAATAAATGGATTATTTCCACTATTTGACAAATTAATAAATTAATGTCACTACAACCTAGTTTTATCATAAATGGTGTCCAAATATCTGGAGTCCGATCAAATGTTTAACGTGCAGTGAATATTAAACAATAATCTTTCTACGTAAACGGGTCAAATAAAAAGGATCATAACAAACATGTCGACTTCTGTAGGGAATAAGCAGGTTTTGTGGATGTAAATTAAAGATACACAATTGCCCATTAACATAGGCCAACTGTTAATTTTTTCGCCTCTGCAAACTGCCGCGGTCTTGCATGGACCGATTTAAAAGATTGTTGTTCCCATCAGTCACTTAAACACAAAAACATATTTTTTAATAAAATAAGACCCAGATTGAAAAGAAATGACGTTACCTTACATTATTCATGGATGTTTTGAAAATCCACGTGCTTACACTAACTTACATCCCTTATTTCATTGCTGTATTCTAATGTGAGCTTCAAATTACACTAGAACAAACTATTTTATTATCGCCACTTGCAAAGTTTCAATTAGGCCTACCAAGCTACAAGTAAAGCAACATATCAGCATAACCACATGGTAAGTTAGGCCTAGGCTAATGCTAATTAGAAAATCCACATACAACAATCTTAAAATTACATTTGAAACCTCGTTTTTGTACAACAATTTGAAAACTGTAAACTAAAGAATGTACCAACCCAAGTAACATTAACTGTTAATTTGCTAACTTTATTCTTACCTTAAGTTCAGTCCGCGTCTTTCGTCTTCGTCTTCCTTTGGAATTAGTCGGGGAGCCAAAGCCTCAAAAATGGGTTGAACCTGACATGGTCTGTTATACTTTTTATTTGTGTTTTTTCTGTTAACTTTGACCCTAAGAACCAATAATTGGAGGGTCTGCTCTGCCGGAAATATCGCGAAAAAAAATTGTGGCCATTTTAGTGTATGCACCCTTTATTTTTTATCAGAAAAATGTGAAAAATGATTTTTTCCCTCAAATCCTAAGTGGGTTTGGTAGGCTGTCAATAAATGCACTCCAGATACAAAGAACACATTTGCTGACAACATCCACTGAAAAAAATAACTCTTAAAACACATTTCTACATGATTTTGCATCAATTTAATGCAAATAATTAGGCGTTTTCTCACTTTTTTCCAATATTTTCATCTTTACTTCATTGGCAATCAACTATTCTACCAAATTATGACATCAGTCAATATGTCATTCTTTTCACCAAACAGTATACTCATTCCACAGAAAAAATCATAAAAATCCAACCAAAATCAATGGATCTGTGAGAAATTCACTAATAGTTGATCAGCAGACTCAGAACCTCAATAGAATTGTAGGCTACTCTCAAAATTCCGAAAGACATGTAGTCCATGAGCCAGGGGGGTTGATCGGTATCATCGGGGGGAAAAATGCTATCATTGTTATTTGGCAAGGTATATACCCCTAGTATTAGAAAAATCACTATAGCAGTGCAGGGGTGGTAGCGAAATCACTTTTTTCAGCTCATGAAGTTACTAACCCCCTAAGATAAATTCCGTTTTTGAAATCTGGTGTATATCTGGTTTAGGCTCATGCTAGGGATATTGTCAATATTCTATAATATGGTGCTTGGTATCGCTGGAAAGGGGACCTTTTAGGCTTTCATTTAAGCCCAGTACTGAATCTGTCTGACAAACACAGAGGTCACATGACTTCTTTAAACCAGAAATAACACACATTTTTTCACAAT
This sequence comes from Squalius cephalus, assembly GCF_949319135.1. Taxonomy (NCBI): domain Eukaryota; kingdom Metazoa; phylum Chordata; class Actinopteri; order Cypriniformes; family Leuciscidae; genus Squalius; species Squalius cephalus. The sequence continues at coordinate 9,474,002 of NC_137139.1, forward strand.
TTCCGCCTAAACTGTATGCTTTATTTTATCCCTGTGGCATGAAAGAACACCACGGACACAAAAGTCAACAACTCCAATACTCAAGGCACTCTGATGACTCAGAAAATGTATAATATACCCATACTATTTATTTGTGAGAGCCTTAAATTAGACTTGTGCAGCCAGCACAAGTCTTCAAAATAGAATAGAGCCAATAGAATGGACAAATAGAATACCCTAGTCCAGGGCCAAATGTTGTAATAAAAACACTTGTAATTGGTGTAACAAAATGTTTCTATCATGTATTTTGATATTCACCCACTTTCAGTTAGAATGTCAGAATGTAGCTCATGCACTGAATGTTGATGGATTTTGACAAGGTTTTGTCAGTTTTGTGAAAAGATTGTTGGAATCAATCGCTGTAAAAATCTGTTATTGTCTATCCATTCTAAAAGTGCATCTATCCATTATAAAAGTCCATCTATCCATCATAAAAGTCCATCTCTCCATCATAAAAGTCCATCTATCCATTCTAAAAGTCCATCTCTCCTTTATAAAAGTGCATCTATCCATCATAAAAGTGCATTTATCCATTATAAAAGTGCATCTGTCCATTATAAAAGTCCATCTCTCCATTATAAAAGTCCATCTCTCCATCATAAAAGTCCATCTCTCCATCATAAAAGTCCATCTATCCATTATAAAAGTGCATCTCTCCATCATAAAAGTCCATCTATCCATTCTAAAAGTCCATCTCTCCATTATAAATGTGCATCTATCCATCATAAAAGTGCATTTATCCATTATAAAAGTCCATCTATCCATTATAAAAGTGCATCTATCCATTATAAAAGTCCATCTCTCCATTTTAAAAGTCCATCTATCCATTATAAAAGTCCATCTCTCCATCATAAAAGTCCATCTATCCATTATAAAAGTCCATCTCTCCATTATAAAAGTGCATCTATCCATCATAAAAGTGCATCTATCCATCATAAAAGTGCATCTGTCCATTATAAAAGTCCATCTCTCCATCATAAAAGTCCATCTATCCATTCTAAAAGTGCATCTATCCATCATAAAAGTGCATCTACCCATCATAAAAGTGCATCTGTCCATTATAAAAGTGCATCTCTTCATCATAAAAGTGCATGTCTTCATGTAGTAAGTATACTAATATCAATGTGTACTTGTAGTAAAATTGTGTACTATTTCAATACTGCTTGGGACTAAATTGGCTCACTTTTCGTATTTTTAGTATTTGTAAGAGTAGTAAACTAAGTACACAACTAGGTTTCTCATTTGTAATGCATCTGTACTACAAGTGAACTTATAAGTATACTAGTAGTTTACTGTTTTAATACAAGTAGTACATTTTTTAGTTTATGAAAGTACACACTGATGTGTACTCTCAGTAAACTACTAGTTTCGTAGTTTATACTGCAAGTGTACTTGTAAGTTTTCTTTAAGTAAACATAACATTATACTTTGCACTTAATATGTAACATTATTATTTTTGCACTTGAAAAATACCTTTAACTGTACTTTAAATTTAAAAACATGTTATTAGCTTCATGCATCCTTTTTTAATCTTAACACTTGAATGTCAGTAAGTTTCATAAAGAAAGGCAACATTTTAAACAAAAAAGTAGAATTAGAGTAAATTGATTTACACGACCAGTGGACTAGCCTACACAAAAATTCATGCAGAATTAGAAACATATCTGTTTTATATCAATTTTCTAATCAATATTTTCAAACAAAGTAAGTTTCATAAGACTGTATGTATATGAAAAAACTATGTAAAAAAGTATATTTAATTGACTACTCAATCAAAACAGTTAACACAACTACAAGACAAGTATACAGTACTTTGAATTCTTAATTATTCTTTTAAGCAGGGTTCACCAATCTCGGTCCTGGAGGGCCGCTGTTCTGCAGAGTTTAGGACAGCGGCCCTCCAGGACCGAGATTGGTGAACCCTGCTTTTAAGTATATCTGGATCAAAAGATTGAGTTCAAGTACAGGCCAAATATACCTGGGCCCGTATTCATAAAGAATCTTAATGCAAAGAGTAGCTCCTAGTGACAAAATTCTAAGAAAATTCTTAGAAATGTGGCCGTTTACTCTTAAAATTAAAGAAAAAAATCCCAGTAAAGAAAAAAGTAATTCAGAAAGCATCTTAACCCTTAAAAGAGGTCTTAAGGTCAAAATTGTTAGGAGCACGGACGAGGACTTTTAAGAGGCTTAAGAGTTTCTTCAGCAGAGGAGAACATGGCAGAAAGAAGAAGGAGAAGAAATCTGTTGCAGACAATGGATGACAGTGAGTTAATAAGACGCTAAAGATTAGATCGTGCATGGATCATGTTTGTGACTGATCTTAGAGACATGCTAACATCTCCGACAGCACAGAAATGCAATAGCGCCAGAAATGAAAGTAATCACTACATTACGATATTTGCCAACTGGGAAAATGCAACAATGCAGCAGTGTGTAATGTACACAGTCGCATGTAATTTCAAAGTGAAGGCTTAGAATAGACAAATCACAATTTTTTTCCTTCTTGGACTACCAGCCAATCACAGTCTTCAAAAGATTGTGTCATACATAGCAACGGGGTCAGCCCCGCCTCCTCACTAAGATGAAAGTTTTTGTCTTTTCCTTGCTCAGAGTTGCTCTCAGATTGGCCCCGAATCGCTCTTAAGCTAAGACTCCTACGTAAAAGTTTTTAAAGGAGAACTCATTACAAGTGCACAGCCAATGTGAGTGATTCCTTCAGAGTGAACGCGGGTCAATCTGACTGCAGTAGATGTGAAAGATATGGATAAAAATGATAATAATTCAGCCAGCGCTCACATGGCTGTGCACTTGTAATGACACATCAAGGATGTTAAGAGGCTAAAAGCAGGTTTAAAACTTGCCCCATTGAAGTCAACAGGGTGCAAATTTTAAAAAGAGGATAACATGGTGTAGGCAACACCGATTTTTGTCGTTGTTCTCTGTATTGACGGCACTCCAAATTGACAAAAAAATTTGCTCAATGTTAAAATTGACCGGAGTTCTCCTTTAAGCAAAATTAAGAGTTTTCTGAGAGGATTCTTAGAATCTTTATGAATACGGGCCCTGGACTTTTCTCTCAGTATACATCAAGTACACTGAAGTGTAATTTTAAGTATATTTCTGAGAAGTACATAAAATGTAGACTGAAAGTATACTTTCTTATTTTAAGTTTAAAAGAAGTATACTAAGTGTGAAAAACACCAAGCTTACATTACTGCTACTATTCCCCACCAATTCACAAGCACAAGAGAAAAAGTATTTTGTACTTACATTGAATACCCCTGGAACTCAATGGAAGTTGATTGAAGATGGTATAGTTGGTAGTGTTGTTATAACCAGTCAACTGAACCAACAATCTTTTCACAAAACTGACAAAACCTTGTCAAAATCCATCAACATTCAGTGCATGAGCTACATTCTGACATTCTAACTGAAAGTGGGTGAATATCAAAATACATGATAGAAACATTTTGTTACACCAATTACAAGTGTTTTTATTACAACATTTGGCCCTGGACTAGGGTATTCTATTTGTCCATTCTATTGGCTCTATTCTATTTTGAAGACTTGTGCTGGCTGCACAAGTCTAATTTAAGGCTCTCACAAATAAATAGTATGGGTATATTATACATTTTCTGAGTCATCAGAGTGCCTTGAGTATTGGAGTTGTTGACTTTTGTGTCCGTGGTGTTCTTTCATGCCACAGGGATAAAATAAAGCATACAGTTTAGGCGGAAATTGTGAAAAAATGTGTGTTATTTCTGGTTTAAAGAAGTCATGTGACCTCTGTGTTTGTCAGACAGATTCAGTACTGGGCTTAAATGAAAGCCTAAAAGGTCCCCTTTCCAGCGATACCAAGCACCATATTATAGAATATTGACAATATCCCTAGCATGAGCCTAAACCAGATATACACCAGATTTCAAAAACGGAATTTATCTTAGGGGGTTAGTAACTTCATGAGCTGAAAAAAGTGATTTCGCTACCACCCCTGCACTGCTATAGTGATTTTTCTAATACTAGGGGTGTATACCTTGCCAAATAACAATGATAGCATTTTCCCCCCGATGATACCGATCAACCCCCCTGGCTCATGGACTACATGTCTTTCGGAATTTTGAGAGTAGCCTACAATTCTATTGAGGTTCTGAGCCTGCTGATCAACTATTAGTGAAATCCTCACAGATCCATTGATTTTGGTTGGATTTTTATGATTTTTTCTGTGGAATGAGTATACTGTTTGGTGAAAAGAATGACATATTGACTGATGTCATAACTTGAGGGAATAGTTGATTGCCAATGAAGTAAAGATGAAAATATTGGAAAAAAGTGAGAAAACGCCTAATTTTTTGCATTAAATTGATGCAAAATCATGTAGAAATGTGTTTTAAGAGTTATTTTTTCAGTGGATGTTGTCAGCAAATGTGTTCTTTGTATCTGGAGTGCATTTATTGACAGCCTACCAAACCCACTGAGGATTTGAGGGAAAAAATAATTTTTCACATTTTTCTGATAAAAAATAAAGGGTGCATACACTAAAATGGCCACAATTTTTTTTCGCGATATTTCCGGCAGAGCAGACCCTCCAATTATTGGTTCTTAGGGTCAAAGTTAACAGAAAAAACACAAATAAAAAGTATAACAGACCATGTCAGGTTCAACCCATTTTATTGAGCTTTTGAGACTTTGGCTCCCCGACTAAATTGCAACTTGCAAGGGGTTTCCAGACCAACGAATCAGGAAGGGGAGGGGTTTTTTGTACCGAGTAAATAAAACAAGGTATTGTTTGTTTTGTGCGTGTGTACCTAAAAAGTTTGGCTGGGATTACTTAGATTAATTTTGTAAAGGAAAAAATGCACATTGTCTTGTGTTTTGAACAAATGCAGATTAATTCAAAACTAGATATATTAATGTAAATATACAAACGTAACCTTTTATTGTTGATATCACACATTTTAATTACTTAACATTTACATCCACTCAGATTTTTTCAGTGTACGTGTTACACTCTGTACGTGGTGCTATAATCCCCCCTCCCCTTATGTACCCAGGGTCTCACTAAACTGGGTGTATTACGCACTGTATATAAACACTGTATATAAATCTATTGTCTGTATTGTAACATTTTGTGTATATATTTTGCTTTATTAAAAAATAAAGTTGTCCTCCGAAGAGGGGGGGTGGTGGCGGGCAAGAAAAAAAATAAATAAAAGACTTGAACAACAAGCTAAAAACGCAAAATACACGAGTAAAACAATACAGAATGAAATACTTGAGTGCTTAGCTGCAATGGTCAAAGAAGAAATCATCCAGGAAGTTAAAATGACCAAGCAGTTTTCAGTTATTGTTGATGAAACTAAAGATGTTCAGAAAAAAGAGCAAATGTCATTTTTGTTCTGAGATATTTTTACAACGGTGTGGTTCATGAAAGCTCTCTGGAGTTTGAAGTGGCAGAACACCTGGATGCAGCCGCCTTAAGTGACAAGATTATATTCTTCCTTGAGAAGCAGGGGCTGGAGTACAAGAAAAACCTTGTAGGCCAGGGCTACGATGGCGCAGCAGTGATGCACGGGACATTCAGGTGTTCAACCAAAAATAAAAGAAGTAGCCAAACATACCTTCTATGTTCACTGTAGTGCACACTGCTTGAACTTAGTTATAGTAGACGCTGTAAAAAGTGTGGCAGATGCAGGAAACTTCTTCTCATTATTGGAACGACTGTATGTATTCATGTCTGAGTCTTATATAACAAATGGCTGGAAGTGCAGCGGGAGATGTTTGATGGTGCACCAAGGGAACTCCAACGGCTAAGTGATACACGTTGGGCCTGTAGGCACAGAGCATGTCACATGTTATGGACAGGTTGCCTGCAATAGTGCAGGTGCTTGAAGTGATCGCATCTGAGAACCATCCACAAAGAGCTGTAGAAGCAAGAGGGATATTGGCTTAAATTTATCTGAATTTTGCTGGATCTCTTGTTCTGTTCAGAAAGGTCCTGAGTGACTCTTTTTATCAGACATGTTCCAGTCTAAAACAGTGGACTATGCTAAGGCTTAGTGATGGGGACGAGACCGCCTATGCCGAGTCCGAGTCAAGACCGAGTCTTTGAAGGGTCGAGACCGAGTAGAGACCGAGTCCGTTGGTTTTCAAATACAGTCGAGTCCGAGTCAAGACCGAGTCTTTGAGGAAGCAAGTCCGAGTCAAGACCGAGTCTTTGAGGAAGCAAGTCCGAGTCGAGACCGAGTCTTTAGGAATCGAGACCAAAACATGTCAGTTTTCATATTCATGATTTAATATCACCCCAGTTAATAATCAACAGTTAGGCCTACAGACTAAGCTAGATCGGGAATTGTTTAGAGGAGCAGTCTTAACGTCTTAATATGGACTAATTTTCTAGTGGTATGTATTCTAGTGGACTAGTGATGGGGACGAGACCAACTATGCCGAGTCCGAGTCAAGACCGAGTCTTTGAAGGGTCGAGTCCGAGTCAAGACCGAGTCTTTGAAGGAACAAGTCCGAGACAAGTCCGAGAAAGCAGAAATCGGTCTCGAGACTCGAGTACTACATCACTACTAAGGCTGATGAACTTATTGAAGCACTTAAAGAGACACTGGTCCAGTACCGTAGTCAAGCCTCTATTGAGGAAATGTGGAGTGAAACACTTGATTTATGTCAACGAAGTAACATTGATACAACTCAGCAAAAACCAAAGAGGCCAAGACAGAAGATGCTTCAGGATACTGTCATCCACTGCACCTCGGGACAGCATGTAGTTCCAGATAGCAAACACACTTTTTGTGTCTCTGTGTACTATCCAGTTCTGGATAACATGATTGGAGAAATAGGAAGAAGATTTTCTAACACAAATTGTAACATTATGCAGGGTGTCCAGGCACTAAATCCGTCAAGTCCAACTTTTTTGAGAGAGGCTTTTTCAGGCTGTTCTGTTATTGGCTGAAGCTTATGATTCAAATATTGAGGATCTCAAAAACGAAAACAATCAGATGAGGAGAGTACTAAACAGACAAAAGGGGGGAAAGGAGAGTCCTACCACTCTAATGGAGTTCACTCAGTTTTTGGACCCATACCAGGATGTGTTTTATGAGTTGTTCAGGTTGTGTAAAATAGCGGTTGTTTTACCTGTGAGCAGTGCATCCTGTGAATAAAGTTTTTCATCTCGCAGGCTCATAAAGACTTATTTGCGGTCAACTATGACAGAAAAGAGACTATCGAGTTTGGCTGTACTCAGCATTGAATCAAAACGCACAAGGGCATTAGATCTAGATACATTTGTGAAGCGTTTTGCTGAGCAACATGGAAATCGCCGCTTTCAGCTATTATAGGCATGACAACTTCATGTTATGCTCACTGGTGAGCCTTTACAAAGCTGTTAAAATGATGACCTCAACAGAATCTGTACTTTAAATCTTTGTTTTGGCAACTGAGAACCTTTAATAAAACCAAAAGTGTGAGAAACAAAGTTTAAAATGTGACACTGGTGTAAATGGTGTAAATCCTGCTGAACATGAAGCAGTAGTGTTATTGTTTTATTTATTTATTTATTTATTTTTATTTTTTTTATTTTGTTCTGCACGGATATCACATGGATACAGTACAAGGAGGGGAACGAAACCCACTTGGGTTTATACAGAGTTCCACTCCACTTGCATGAATAAACAAAAAAGGCACGCAGACAAATAAGTTGAATAATGAAAAGAGGGGAAAAACATATTTTCAGAAGCATGATTATCCTAATGGAAGTAACTTAAAGTTATAGAAGTTGAAGGGTAAAGGTAAAGGAGGAACAAAAGTAAAGAGCAGCATATAAGGGTCAGTAAGACTATAGTATACTGCAGGGAACTATAACAAAAAAACTGTCATTGTAAAATCAAAAGGTCTTTCAACTGTTTTTTAAAGACAAACAGAGAAGACATGAATCTTAGGGACAAACTTAATTCACTCCATAGTTGAGGACCCCTAAAGCTGAGGTCAGTTTTATGACCTGAAGTTCTAGAGAACGGTAAGACAAGATTTATTTCACTATGCCTTGTATGATGGATATGAGTATCTGAAATAAAAGTAAAGAAGTGTTGTAATGTTGGTGGGAAATCTTCTCTCTTATAAATAAACTTATAGATATGCATGATAAATAGACATTGACTTTCTCAATTGATAAAATCTTGTATCTGAGAAATAGAGGTGCAGAAGGAGCATATTTAGAAGAGTAGGAGATCATACGCAAGAACTTCTTCTGAATTTTAGAAATTTTAGCGAGATAAGTGGGAAAAGTAGCACCCCAGACAATATTGCAATAATTCATAAAGGGAAATAAAAAACTGTAGTAAAGCGTTAGATGAGCAGATGAGTGGATTGAAGGTAAAACAATTCTTAGAATATTTAACATTTTAGAGGATCTTGTACAGACTAGATCAACATGTTTGGACCAAGTTAAACCTTCGTCAATCAGAACACTGAGAAATTTTGTTGAAGCCACTTGAGTAACTGGAGCTCCATCAATTTCTATAGCAGCATGTTCTTTGGGGTAGAATTTATTAATATTGTGAAATATCATAAAATTACATTTTTTGACATTGAGCGTTAGCTTGTTAGTGCGAAACCAATTTGATAATATTTTTAACTCGTCATTAACATGTTGGATCAAGGTGACAAAATCCTCGTGTACTGCAATAAGATTGGTGTCATCTGCAAATAATATGGGTAGGAAATGATCACAACAAAGGAATAAATCATTAATATAAATTAAAAACAATAAAGGACCCAGAATAGAACCCTGAGGAACCCCAAATGAAATTTTAGAAGTTTTAGAAAAGAAACCATTGAGATAAACAAATTGTTCTCTGTTAATAAAGTAATTGCGAAACCAAACTAAGGCAGTACCCTCCACTCCATATCTATTAAGCTTAGAAATCAAAGTATCATGTGCAACAGTGTCAAAAGCCTTACTTAAATCGAGAAAAACACAGTGTATGTTTTATGTTTCTTCTTTTGTATATACAATATACTACTGAGTATACTACTGAGTAAACAATAAAAGCAATGTCCAGTACCTTGTTTGAGTGCCGTGACCTATTTATTTCCACACTGTATTTATGCTCACTTTAGTACAGCTCAGTCCATAGATCTTCATGGGTAAGTTTTTCTTTGTATAGTTTCTTCTTGTACAAATGCTGCCTGCAACGCTGCCTCTCTGACAATCAAAAACTGTTTTCTTCCCCTCTCACACATCTGCCACTCATCACATGTGTCTTACCTTAATGCCTTTAAGTGATAATGCCCCTAACTTCTATCATACTTCTATCTCCTATTAAGTGAGATCACATTGTATGGTCACTTATTCCTAATGTGAACTGTTTCACATGAAACCTCAAATGCAAGACATTGATTGCATGAGATTAAGTTTGTCTGTATGAGTTTGTAAATGGCAGCCTTTGCCCTTTTGTAGTGTGTACATACTATTTCTCATCAAACTGTGATAACTGTGATTAAATTCAGTATACGTCTGCCATATGTTGCCACTCCTCAAAAATTCCTGCCCCCCTCTTGCCACCCCATAAATATTTTTCTAGATCCGCCACCTGGCCTGAGGCATCACAGTTTGTGTAAATGTCTTCATTGTTGCATCTCAACTAAAATAATTGGATCAGTAAATTTAGAAAAGGTGTTTATTTTTTATATTGAGCGAAATAATAATTTCATTTATGTTATTTTAAAAGAATATAATGTTTTTCAACTTTAGTTAATGTGAACTCTTGTGAAATATATATGTGTGTGTGTGTGTGTGTGTGTGTGTGTGTGTGTGTGTGTGAGAGAGTGACTTATAGAGCTGCGGAGGAGCACCATAAAATACCCCTGTGCTGGAATGCGGAGGGAGCTGCATGTCATAGGTCAAAAATAACTCGCAGGACTTCCATTCAGTAAATATTCACGCCTCCGCACATATATTCAAACGCGCATACCTATAGACTGAACTTGTAATACGCATGTGCACGCCATCAGCATTCTCACAGGTTCGCGTTTTTGAAGTTTGCAGAGAAAGAACTTAAAAGTTGTGTGCTAAAACGGTGTCGTGTTAGCTGCCCCTAAGTTAGTAACTAATGATCGTTGTGACGGAAGTGAATCAATCAAAACTAACTTTAGCTGGACAATAACTTTATTCTAGAGCTGCTATAAAGCCAAAACAATCTCTGTTACTTTAATTTCCTATTATCAATGTAAAGCCGCTTTGGAACAATCTACATTGTTAAAAGCGCTATATAAATGAAGATGACTTGACTATAATATGTCAAAGTTAAAAAATGAATCAATGGATATATTATACTTGTAAAGGATCCACTGGAGGCAAATGTAAATGAGAACCCAAGTGCAGTTTATTATAAACAAAACCAAACATGAAACAAAAACATGGCATGGCATGGCATGGCATGAAAATTCAAAAATCAAGACATGAACATGAACAAACCCAGCAGTGGTCTACAGGAATCAATACTTGACAAAGACACATGGCAAACATGAGGGCTTAAATACACAGACTAGTCATCTTCATTTATATAGCGCTTTTAACAATGTAGATTGTTTCAAAGCTTTACAGAGATAAACATATAATTTAAGGTAAGATTGTTTTGGCTTTATAGCGGTTCTTTAATAAAGTTATTTTCCAGCTAAAGTTAGTTTTGATTGATTCGCTTCCGTCGCAACGATCATTTGTTATTAAATTAGAGGCCGCTAAGACGACACCATTCTCTCTACACAGACTTTAAACGTGAACCTGTGAGAAACGCTGATGGCGTTCACATGCACATTAAGAATTGGTTCTATAGTTATGTGCGTTTGAATATATGTGTGCAGGTTTGGAATTCCCTACAAACCAAGCCTAAACAAATTACTGGTGTTTCCTTATAATTTTTGATACAGAATTTTATTTTATTTGATCAATTCGGGGTAGATACTCAAATTGAGTTTTCCTGACGACGCTTTATCTGTAGAGTGGTAGAGGGATCCTCCATAGGGAGAGACTAGTTGGCACTTCAGCACTGCGTTGTCATCGGTCCAGGCGAAGGTCCCTCGTCAGATCTGGATACGGCCTGGATCCGACAGGCTGCGGGAAAACCTCGGGATAAACAAAGACACTAAAATTAGCGTAGATGCCATTCTTCTTATCATGTAACAAGTACATCAGGATTTATGGGAAGTGTTCCCGGTTCCAGCTGACCTAATCTATGCAGCCTAACATTGAATTATAGAAGTCTATAATGTATTATGTGAATGCTAGGTCAAAGAGATGTGTCTTTAGTCTAGCTTTGAACTGACAGAGTGTGTCTGCTTCCCGGACAATGGTAGGAAGACTGTTCCAAAGTTTTGGTGCTAAATAGGAGAAGGATCTACCGCCAGCAGTCGATTTTGATATTCTAGGTATTATCAACTGGCCGGAATTTTGAGATCACAATAGACGCGAAGGACTAATGCGTTAAGAGCTCGCTCAAGTACTGCGGAGCTAAACTATTGAGTGCTTTGTAAGTAATCAGCAATATTTTAAAATTGATGCGATGTTTAATAGGGAGCCAGTGCAGTTTTGACTAATGACAAGACAAGGGACACCTGTGAACAATGAAACAATGAACCAATGACAACATGACACAGACAAGGGAACACATGGCAGGATCATATGACTAACAGAGAATCACATGACAGACATGGAAACATGACATGAACAAACCCAAAACGAAACAATACTCAAGAGACATTCCAATTATTCCAGTTATACCCAAGGTCAAAGGTGACACTGGCATGGAGGGGTCAAGGTCATCACCAGGGCATGACTTGGGTGGCCCGTGGCAAAAAGAGGTCAAGAGGTCACCAAAGGTCAAGAGGTCACCATCAGTCATAGGGTCATCAATCATTTTGACACATGCCGGATCATAATAACTACTAATATTCATTACCTAATTTTCCATGAAAGTCTATGTATACATGTAAAATAAGAAAACAATCCATGTTCAAATTTATCATACCACAAATTTGTGATATTTAATATTAAAGATATTTAATATGATTAATATTAATGCTATTTGTTGAACATATCGTCACATGACTGAATGCCCGAATTAACTTGTTTAACCTAGTCTAAGCCCCACCAGCGGAGAAATGAAAAGCATTGAACTATCAACATTGATCCAATATTATTTAAGCACTGAATTTTCAACCTCAACAAAAATGATGGTTCTGATGAAATTTCAACATTGAATCAATGACACCTTGCTATCTATGTTCAACTAGGGAATAATTATTCGCTCTGTAGTCAATGTCAGTAAGTAGTCAGATAAAATGTTTCCAGTTAAAAATTATTACCCACATAATAGTCATATTATCTTATGGGATATTGAGGAAGACGGATGAAGATGAACTGGAAGTGTATGTGTATGGTAAAAAGAATATGGAGGCCTTATGATAATCTGTTAATTTATTCATAGAGAAAGTTCAATTGAAAATGTAGACAAACATTAATGATAAAATCTTCAATATGCAATTGATAAACAAATCAACAATTTTTATGATTCCGTTCACCAAACGGAACAGTTAGAAATTCAGAAAAGTGGGGAAATCTAAGCTTTATTTCTCTGTTGGGATGTCAATGTTTCTAACAGATGCTTCCTCGAACAACTTAGAACAACACAATACCTTGCACCATTTCTTTACTCTGAATATTATGAAAGCTAGTCAATTATGGTTTGAACACTTTCAAACAGCAACAGGTGGCAGGCAGTCTCCTGATAGGCTCTTTGTTAGCTCTTACAGCCACAGATGAGACATTGTTACTTTTCTTATTTGACATTCTGGGAGGTTTTCAAGCCTGTGAGCATACACCACCCTTCTGCAGCAATAGCACACGTGTGCTTTTATAGTTGAACAAACACAACATTTACTCAGTATACTTTAAAATGTACTATGATTATAAGCATAATAACAGTATTCCTGTTTGTGCAATAATGTCTTAATTGCTTTAACCAGTCTAATATGGTTTGTTGGTCTCCCAACCTGGTCACAGTTGTCAATAGTCAGAAATTGTTGTACATTGTTGTTTATAATGAGAGAAGTTGCACAATTCAGTGCTCTGAACAAAATCAGGCTTTTTCAGTGGATTTCTTTATCATTGGTGACTATATATATAGTTATTTATATATAGTTACGCAATCATGTTGCAGGTAATATAATATTCTCTGCACATTCCACAGACATTTTCTTCCCAATCTACACTTTCAAATCATGAACCCCATTCTCATTTTTTATTTATTTAATACTTATATGGACTGTCCATGATGTTTAGGGATATAGGGGTATAGAGATATAGGGGTGCAGAGCTAGTGGTTGTTCTGTAGGCAAACATCAGTGTGAAAGTTGTATTCGTTACTATAGCAACAGTAGACACCCAGCGTGTTTTCTTTCAGAATCATCATAAGGAAAATGTTCAGAATAAAGAGAACAAAGAGGGCTTTTCTTACTATTCCGTGAAGAAAAGTTAGTGTAGGATTAGTTGGGAAAGTGCATGATATTCTCGGGTAGTCTATCCATGGAAGCAAGCATTGTATGTTTAATGTAATAAGGTTGTCATTAACACTATCCTACACAATAGTTAACATGAACTAGACTTTTAAAGCCTTTTAAATTTTGTCTTATGTAAATTTCTACAAATGCCAGTTTATATAGGCTATTAAAATAAAGGTATGCAGCATCTAACATAAACTGAATATTAATAATCAGCAAAAGGCTTTTTTTTTTCTTTTTTCTCACTCTCTGACCTCCTGAAGGCCGCTGTGTAATTCGCACCCTGACTAAGTCACATTGGGGGAACCATTTAAATAATCCCATGAATGCATATAAAAAATGCAGAATCGAATCATTAATCAAATCGCATCAAATCGTTCTGAATTTGCAAAAATTGAGCTTGAATTTAATCGAAAACCTATAGATGGTGAATTGAATCGATTCGCTGTCTACCCAAAGATTCACAGCCCTAAAATTATGAGAAAATTAAAGTGTTGTTTGACCTTTTATGCATTTAAACCTATTGTTGGAGACTGCAAAACAAAATTGGGAGCCTTTAAAATAACATAATAGGAGCACTTTTATTAACATGATCCATTGAAGCACATGTAAATGAGCTGCTGTAATAGGACACTTACTGCGTCTTCGCAGATGTACTTCATCTTTATGACTAGCAGATGGCAGTATACTGCACCATGTAGAAAAGCTTTGTAGGAAAAAGAAACAGAAAGATCCACATCATTTTACAAACATGATTCCACAAGACAGCGCGGAAATCTAAACAAACCAGCAATGCAGACAATTCAGAAACAGTCTAGGTGTTTCTTTCTAAAATATGCTTTCCTTGGAATATGGTTTAGATTTTTTCCCTTGTCCTCAATATTATTTTGTATCCTGTTAGTCGTTTGTAATATCACTTAAATAATGAAAAAAAAGGAGAATATAAGATAAAATAATGCAGGAAAATACTGCAACAAAGTTTGTTTCGGCTGTACAGCAGATAGAAGAAAATAGTGTCATAGTCCAGCTGAAGTTCAGTGATGGTTAATTTCTGTTGTAAAAAAGTTTAGTTCATTTATATGTATAGCAGCTCTGGACAAAACAGTGATGTTGTGACAACCAGGTTCTGTTTTGTCATGTTTTTGTTTGTGTTTGGACTTTGTTTTATTTCATTCAGTCTCCTTGATTCTGCCGGTGCTTATTGTGTTCAATTATCCCTAGCTTGCTTAATCATTAGTTCCCTTGTTTCAGGTGTGTTGTCTTGTTAGTTTGTATGGTCCCTCTCGTTGTTCTCATTTGCCCCAGCTGTGTCTCGTTCCGTGATCCCCTGTGTGCTCTCCTGTTCCTGGTCAGTTATTGTATGTAGGTTTCGTGTGCATGTACCTGTTTCCCGTTCTGAGTTTATCCTGTTCTGAGTTTATCCTGTTCTGAGTCAATTAAAGTCTACTGCTGCATTTAGACCGACTACGTCTCTGCTTCTATGAGAATCATGACAGAATAACTGACCACTACAAAGGATCTAGCAGGTAGTTCCCAGGACCCCGTTATGCATCCTGTAGCAGAGATCATGTGTCTCCGTCAGGGGAATCGACTCATCGAGGACTATGTGACAGACTTTCTGGAACTGGCTTATCAGACTCCTCTGGATGAGGTCTGTTTGATGCTGTTTTTCTGTGGAGGACTGTCCGAGCCCCTCTACTCGTCGATGACTGAGCCTAACGGGACTCTGATTCAGTATATCGAGTGGGCTCTTTCCATGAGCGGTTCGTCGTTTTCAGTGGGCTTAGCGGAGGAGGTACAAGTGCTTCACGTGGGCTTCATTGAACCAGTGCTTCTCACGTACTCCACCAAGTCAGCGCTTCACGTGAGTCCCATTTATTCAGCTTTACACATGTTCTCCGTCGAACCAGTGCTTCATGAGAGGTTCGCCGAACCAACGCTGCGAGAAGATCCCGCCGAACTAGCGCTA
Organism: Squalius cephalus; assembly: GCF_949319135.1. Taxonomy (NCBI): domain Eukaryota; kingdom Metazoa; phylum Chordata; class Actinopteri; order Cypriniformes; family Leuciscidae; genus Squalius; species Squalius cephalus. Next base: position 9,489,570 of record NC_137139.1, read on the forward strand.
CAAATGAGTCTCGTTGAGCCAACGCTTCAAGAGGGTCCCGCTGACTCTGCCCAGTTGTCTGAGTCCAGCCCTGCCCAGTTGTCTGAGTCCAGCCCTGCCCAGTTGTCTGAGTCACCGGCGGCGCGCCTTCGCCGACGTAGGAGGAAGAAGAGGAGGACTCTCTCGGCTCGATTGGCTCCGGAGGTCCCGCCTCTGCGCCTCGCCCTGCCGGCCCCGCCTCTGCGCCTCGCCCTGCCAACCCCGCCTCTGCGCCTCGCCCTGCCAACCCCGCCTCTGCGCCTCGCCCTGCCTCTTAAGCTCCGGGAGGCTTCTCTTGAGCCCGCTTACAGCCTGGAGGTTTCTTCCGTGGATTTCCCCAAGTATTTTTTGGGGGGGTGGGGGGTGGGGGGCAGTAGGCACCCTGAGAGGGCCATGGAGTCGGCGCCTACATGGACCCTTGCACAGCTTTACACGTCTGAGCTTCCTGTGTTGCCTAAATTTCCTGTGTCGCCTGAACTTTCTATGCTGCTGGTTCCGTCCAGTTCTGTGCTTCATACGCCTTGGCCCCCTTCTGAGTCTGCTTCACCCTGGTTCCCGTCTGAGTTTGCGCCGACAGGGCTTCCGTTTGAGTCTGCTTCGCTCTGGTCCCCGTCCAAGGGTGTCCCGCCATGGCCACCCGCACGACCTGCCCCGCTGTGGCCACCTGCTCCGATGTCGTCCTGGAATCCATGGTCTCTAGCTACTCTGTCTGGGACTTCATGACGCCCGCCCCCAATTTTCTCATTTGTATTTTCTCGTTATTTCATCTGACTGTGAGCGAATGTTTGACTATTCTTTTTAACTCTTTAATGAAAATAATGTCAATGTCAGTTAGAATAATCAAATGTAACAATTTATTATGTCAGGTAAATGTATCATGCCAATTTCATAATCAGTTCAAGGATAATCAATACAAAACATCAAATGCTCTGAAATAAAGAGAAGAGATGCGAACCCGACTTTAGGATACATGATGCTGAGAGTCCCGGCGATTTTCTGCACCACGGGCTGATCTGGGGTACAGAATCGCGCGGAGCCCTTTGCTACATTTCATTATATAGACAGAACCTTTTTCACATGGAAACATCTGCTAACAATAGGAATTTACATTCAGAGTTGCCACCTTTTGGGGGTATGAGACCATTTGTCTAGAAACAACCTTCCTTTGTAAGTCAGTTATCTCTAAACTCTTAAAGACCTTGTTTTACTTATTTGGAAATGAGACATTTGTACCAGTCGCACTGAGACATTTCAAATAATACCAAACATGTATAATATTCTGTGATAATCATTCACATTAAACTATATATATATATATATATATATATATATATATATATATTTGGGTTAATTCAGTTGATCTTAGCATGAAAGAGAGAGGGTGAGGGATGAGGGAATGAAATATAGATTAGGATGACTCGGAGGTGAGACTTTCGTCTCGATAGTGCAAAAGGGGGAGTACAAATGTTAATTTCCAGCAAGGTCATTTGTCACTCGAGGAGTGGTTGTTCCTCAACCAGTTCTTCCAGTTTTTCCAGTCTTACACTGCATATTGTTACGGGTGCTGGGATAAAAAGGGACCCAAGAGCAGATTAGCAGATCACTCAATTTATTGTCCAAAAAGCAAAGAAAAAAAACAAAACACAAATATAAATGGCAGCCGAGCCACCAAGCAAAGGGCGGGACCGGGGCGAAATCCAAGAGGCAGGCAGGGCTCAAAACCAGAGGCAGATCCACAGCCCCCGGGGGAAGAGCCAACATTCCAAAACAAGAGCAGAAGATCAAAACCGGGTGAGCAAGCCGAAACAGGATTGAGCACAGGGAATATGCAAATCAGAGGGAACAAAACAAGATTAAATAAACAGACAAGGCATGTAAGCTAGTCACAACTAGAACAAGACTGGTTTTTAGGACAGTAACCAAGACACACTGACAGAAAAGCAAAGAAAGAGAGAAGCATAAGTAGTGGAGAAAATCAATGCAAAATGGGAGACATGTGTGTGTGTAAGGAGAGCGTGAGCACTGATTAGAATGAGGTGCAGCTGTGATGGCAGAGTGAGAGAAACTGACAACCAAGACACAAAACAAACACAACAGAAAGGCTGATGATCAAACCAGAGTCCTGACACACACACACACACACACACATATATATATACAGGTGCTGGTCATAAAATTAGAATATCATCAAAAAGTTGATTTATTTCAGTAATTCCGTTAAAAAAGTGAAACTTGTATATTATATAGACTCATTACATGCAAAGTGAGATATCTCAAGCCTTTATTTGTTATAATTTTGATGATTATGGCTTACAGTTTATGAAAACCACAAAATCAAAATCTCAGAAAATTAGAATATTACATGAAATCACACAGTAATTACACAGTAATCCCATGGTCAAAGAACCAGGTTTTGGTTATTTTGGCAGTGTGGGCAGGTGCAAATCCTGCTGGAAAATTTGCACCGGCCCACACTGCCAAAAGAACCAAAAAAAGAAACCCTATATTATTCTGCGGACACCACTTAGACAGCCAGCCATTGAGTGAGGACAGTATGCTAAGTATCTCATCACTCCAGCGAACAGGAAAGGGTCCAGACCATATTGCAGTGTCTTCTTCTTTTTTTTTTTTTTTCTTTTTCTTTTTTTTTTACAAAATAATATTCACTATTTTCAAAGTTAGAGTGTTAGGCTACTACAGAACTGGAATGACCCTAATGATTTTACAAGACACTCTATTGATGGTAAATAATTATCAAGATTCCACTGTAGTTGACTCTTTAGTGATGTCTAAGAATGGCTTTTTGTTCTGTAAGATGTGGCTGCATTTCCCTCTGTCTCTTTATTTAAGACAAGCAAATCATAAAGAAGTCAAACACTAGCTTTAACTGCTGGCATAAATGAATGTGAGCTTTTTGATTACTACAAATAAATGATTGTGTGTCAAAGAACTTCTCAGCTTGTTTACATTCTTCATAAACATTTTGGCATGACATACAAACTCTGTTGTGTGAGAGTCACAGGAACACTCTCTGTGGACAGCAGAGGGCAGTAATGAGCCAGACGCATAGGCAGTTACTGTTTATGAATGACCTTTATTTACAGTAATGATATAGTCCAGTCATTTTATGAAAAAAGGTTGAACAAATTGCAACAGAAGCTAACTCAACTGATTTTGTATCCTCAATATGTCCTGAGTAAGGAAAAAAATCCCCGAATGATCCCATTAGGGGAAAGTTTTGAAAAAGACCCAAATATAGCCCCTTCATACGCCTATTCATTCTTTTTCTCACATGAATAGAGTAAAAATTTTAACCTTTAGATATCACCATGAAAATTACTGAGTTATTTACTTACATCAAGACAAACAAAAAATGTATTGCAAGTTTTTTTAAATTGTTTGTTAACATGGACAAACAGTGCATAATCTAATTACGGATGTGCTAATTTGCATAAATACCACAACAGATCTAAACATTGGGTCTAGCCAGGTGAAAATGTCTTGTTCAATCTTGTTGACACATGGGTCCGTGGGACTGTTTCTGGGGGACGAGTCTGAGTGAAGAACAGAAGAATGGTAAGGAGAATGCAGAAGACAAAAGGTAGGCAAAATAAAAAGCGAATCCCCAGAAACAGTCCCACGGACCCAGCCCCAAAGTTTCTAAAGTACTTCTTCCTGCCTCTATGTACTAATGCTCATGGGTAGCCTAAATGGGTTCATTCAGACCTTAACATTAAGTGTTTTACTGTTACGTGTCAGCAAGTTTCACATGCTTCCATACTCAGGACATATTGAGGATACAAAATCAGTTGAGTTTGCTTCTGTTGCAATTTGTTCAAGGTTGACCCACATTTTGGCTTAAAATGACTGGACTAATAATCCAAAACTCATTCCAGTTCACAGTTCCTGCACAGCATTTACTGTTGACTTCACATTCTTTCTAAAAGTTTGTATGACAAAATATTATATTTTATGTCATATATTATATGTCAGACATACAATACTTTATTATAAAACTGTGGTTTTGAGTGTATGTATATGTGTGTATAACATTACTTATTATTATCAATTTAATTATCACATCAAGTTGTGCTGCTTGATTTTTTTGAGGAAACCGTGAGACTTTTTGCCCTTTAGGATTCTTTAATGAATAGAAATTTCAAAATAACAGCATTTATTTGAAATATATATATTTTTTGTAACAATGTAAAAGTCTTTACTGTCACATTTAATGTGTCCTTGCTGAATAAAGTTATTTATTTATTTATAAAAATGTACCAACACCAAACTTTTGAATGGTAGTGTATATATTTCAATTAATATTATTTGTATAATTTGTCTATTGGTAATACTTTATTTTACAGTGACCTTTTTACACATGCTACATGTAGTTAGTAATAATTATAAATTATACATAATTACATGCAACTAACCCTAAACCAAACCCGAACCCTAACCGTAACTCTATAGTAAGGACATGTAGCTAATTATTATTACTTAGTACTTAAATATTTAATTACACTGCAACCTGGAAACCTTAAAATAAAGTGTAACCTTTTTCTTACTTGAAACCACTGATTAATAACTTGCACAAATATTATTGCAATAAATGTTTGTTTACATAGCAAAATTCATACACAATAATATTCAAAGTGCTTTGGCATAATAAATAAAGACAGAGAAAGACAAGCACATGTAATATATCTATTTTAAAATCAACATAAAAAAGTGGATTAAAACAAATAAATAGAATATATTATTTCTTCTGAACGTCTTCTGAACATTGTACCACTCATATATGTGCTTTATGCTTATGAACAACTGCATAGTGACCACGTATGACTGAATAAGCAAAAAAAAGAAAAAAAAAAAAAAAAGAAAAGCAAAAAACAAACAAGCTGTGACTTAAACCTCTTATTAAAAAAAAAAAAAGTAATAAAGAGTAAAGTGCGAAGCCTTTTTTACTGGATACTTTTTAATTGAAAATCTCATTCACATTCTGCCACATAAAGTTGGTTATAAACTGGTATAAAATGAAGTGTTGCAATCTAATCTAATAAGGGTGAACCCGCATACATTTCCCATCATCATTGCCGAGAGCTATTTGACAAGTTAAGACCGCAGTATTTGTGACAAATGCATTTTACAAATCTATCAGAGTCATATAATACACATGTTTTAACGATAATCTCTTAAGATATCTGTGTAAAGTCAAATGCTGGCAAACATGTCTGTCCCATATGGAAGAAGAAAAGCCTCACCCAGGATCTCTCAACATATAGGATGTACATATGTTTCAAGAATGCAGGCTATAGTTCTCCCTTTTGTTTCATTTTCCCTTGCACTGATGCCGTGAGAAGGGCAGTGCAGACATTTTCTAAAGGTCGAGTTAAAAAATGAGACATATTTTATCCCAAGTGTAACAGCTAACACAATGCAACAGGTGCGTTAAAATACGTTCCTTAATGCTAGATGACCGGCCTGTGTACTGCCAATTCTTGCTCCAGAAAAACATTATACACTTGAAAATATGTTGACCCAGGAATGCGTCTAACTCTGCAAAATCAGGACGTGACTATGTATTAGTTGTGCATGATTACGATGTATTTTAAACCACGTAATTTCCATTAACATGATTATAACTCGCTAGCGACGGCCCTGTTTGTAGATATAGGTTAAAGAGGTCAAGTTTGGACTATTGACTGAATTTCTCATGAGTGTGTAGAGCTGGAATTTAGACCAAAAAAAAAGCTCACATTTTTGTTTAATGCATCTTTTCCATTTGTGTTATTTTAATGTTGTTTTGAAATGTGGAAAACACAGAAGTACAGAATGTGCCGGTGTCATTTGACTCACGGGGATAATTATGTGTGTAAGCATAATTGTTAAGTGCGTAACTGAAATATCAAACAACTGGTTCAGAACAGGTTCATTTAACGATGTCTCTGGCAGTGGCACCATATGAATGCAATAATTCAAAACTATATACACTATAATGCATAAAATGACAACTGTAACATGTAAAACATGACACATTAAGACAAAGACAAATGACATTTTTATGTAAAGGAAAACGAAAAGCTACCAGAGTAATTGTTGAACAAACTCTCATTTTAATGGTATTGTCAGGGATCCGCCAATGACAGGCAGGAGCAATGAGTCTTTTAATATACATCACACATATTAAAAGCATCTTTGTCTGTTTCTGTATCATACAAATGCAAGAATGAAATGACATGAAGGGATCTAGACGACTGTGCTGATTGAATTCAATTAATCGTAGTTTCATGATTAATGCCATTTGTTGTTTTTTGCTAGGCTATATTTAACATGATACTAAAACCTACACCCTTTTGCTAGAGGCTCAAGTCAAACAATAAACATGCAACCGATGATTATCAGAAAAAAAACATCATAGTGAGAAGATGCCTATTTTGTGGCGCGTATGTCCTTAAAATACATTTATTATGCATTGGAACTTGGGAGGAATTTCTTCTCCGGCATGACATTACTTGTTTTCTTTCCTGTTCAGTTTTTTTCTATGCTAAGAGTAATTCCGGAAGTCCCCACATTTATGATTTTTCCTGTTTTTTATTCCTTTATTGAAGCACCCACACCAAACTAAAAACTAGCTGCAAATTGTTTCAGGATAGTAATGTGTTACATCCCAGGACATATTGTTTCTATTTGTGTATTATATTTAAAGATGTCATTAAGGTTATTGCTGTGTTTTTTGTTTTTGTTTTTTTTGTGTGTGTGTGTTTCTTATTCCTCCATGCTTTCAGCTAAGTAAGGGATAATGACACCAAATATTGATCTGAGTTTAAATATTTTATAATGTCTATGCAAAGCTTCAATGGAGAGAGCGGTTGCTAGTAAGCGGCAAGTTCAAACTAGACGGACATTTAAGAGATAAGGTATACAGTCATACCTCTTATTACACAGCATTTCGACACATAAATAATTATGGGGATAAGAGATTAATTTGAGATGAAACTTTTAATAAATCGATTATTAATGGATTACTGCAGTTATTGCAGTATGTGCTGTTTGATGCTCCAACTTTTAGGAACACATGAGCTTGCATTATATATTCCCAGAGATTTTTTATTTTTCTAAAAACCTTCATTTGTGTTAATCTGAAGAAGGAAAGTCGTATACATCTTGGATGGCATGAGGGTAAAAGATGAGTAAACGGTGAGGGCGTATTTCTGGGTGTACTGAATTTTCTTTTAATACATAATACAGAATAGCAAGAGACATGATTTCTTCTTCAGATTCATCAGTGGAAAGAAAGAAAAAGAAGAGGAACAAAAGGAAGAAGCCAAGCAAGAGAAAAAATGGGAGACAAAACATGCTACTTTCTGTCAAGATTTAAGCATTTGAAATGAATTGTTGCTTTAAAAAAGCAGTTTTAAACAAAAAAGAAATGTTGTAAATCTGTTTTGAATGAAGTTGTTTTTCAAATAAAGGTTTCCAAGTCAGTGATATTAGATTGTGTGTATGTATTTTTATTGTACTTACCCTGTAACTACATGGAACAAGAGGGTAACAAACACCACTGCATGAAACAAGAATATCTTTCCCCAATATTTAAGAAAAAGTTGCAATTGTTTTAGTTTTCAGTGCACTTTTGTTAAAAAGATTACTGTATAAATGCATATATACCCTGTAGTTTTTAAAAAGCCTATACAGTTTGTATTGGTACACCATTATTACAAAAAGGTACACAGTGTATATTCTTGCTAAATTGGTCCCAAATGTGATTGTTGTATCATAATAGTAGAATAAATACCCCTTAGTTCTATACTTACAGTATAAATATATTTTTTATTGTTACCCCTTTATTCCCTAAACTTTACCTGTTGTTCCCTTAAACGTACATGTAAGTACTTTATAGGTACACTATAATCACTGAAAGTTACACTGTACGAATCGCTTTAATTACTTTCCAGGCTGTAATCTAAAGCATTTACCACAACTTTTATTTAATATAATTTTCTCCTGTTTTGGTGAGATAGGGAAGTTCCCTGTTCATTTATTTTTCCTGTGTTAAGCAGGCTGGAAGAATTCCTTGTCTCCTTATTTAACCTTGGGCATCAGTGTAACGACTGAGACAAGTCAGACACACGTATTTGTTATCGTTTAACAAATGGAATTTAAAACTCACTCTGGGATCTGTGGCCCCATCCCCCAAACAGGGCAAGAAGGTCTTAGTTACCATGACCACGATCAGATAAGTTGTTTTTATGACTCTTAGCAATGTGAACATGCCCCTGCTCACAAGAAATACAGACATCAGAACAGACTTTCCTGCATTCATTTATCGATGAACTGATGAAATTAACATGCATTCCAGAACATTTTGTGAATGATTTACTGTCGTGTGTTGTGTCTTTTAATACTATTATCTTTTGATACTATTATCTCTTTGATACTATGTATTTTATTATAGAACCAACGGTCAATGTAACTTCACCTATACCATGTTTGGTCTCTATAAATTGGTACTTTGAAGATCGAAATGATTGTGTACATGATATGCCGATAGCTGAGCAACATATTAGTATTACAAGAATATTTCTTAGTTTCGTCATCAGAAACCAATCCAGCTGCCATTGCAAATGAGCACGCTTAGAACAAAGATTCATAAATCAACCACAGAGGAATCTTCCACTTTGGAAATTCCACCCTTCTTATTGGTCAAGCAAACCCGGAGAGGTGGGGCCTTTCTCAGGCTTTATTAGAGACAAATCCACAGTGACCCTCTCTCTTCTTCTGGCCTCTACTGCTGCCTCTTCGGGTTGATTGTCTGTGTGTCCATCCATCGGAGAAGAAAATGATTGCAACTTGTACAGTAACATTGTTTGGAAAACTTGTGAAAGCTGGTATTTTGCCAGGACATGCAGATGGCAGTGTCGAGGAACAACCTGAGGCTACAGTTAAGACTGTGTCTAAAGAAGCACACTAATGCAACCCTTCAACTCTCATGGAGGGGGTGTCAGATAAAAACTGCCTTTCTCCTCTGAAAGTGCATTAAATGTAGTATAGTTCCTTTGGATTCAGATGAATATGATTCTATCTCCAAGTGCAAGTATCCTCATCCAAAATACTGGAGAGGCAATCGATCAAGAAGTAGGACATGAGAAGGACTGCCAGCATGTTTAGTCTTATCAGTAGTTTGCCCAACACTGGCAGTATTATGCCATGTTTTCTGTCTATTAGGGAATAAATGGTCAAAGTTTACATATGTTTAATTCATTATTATAGTTTCTGGGTATGTGTAGATATCCACAAAGCACAGTTCTTTGCACCCTAATAGTCTGATGAAAAGCAGAGAAATGCCATTTGGATTCCACGGGAGAAGACTGGGGAATAGAGCTTGTGTAATGGTCTGGATTATGTCACATTAAGTGTTAACGATAACTAATATTATATTCAGAAAATGCTGTAAATGAAATGTCAGTTAGGGGTGAGGACAGGGTGGTGGTGGTGTTGGCTACACCCACAAATATGTTATAAATATTTGCCATATTATACTTCAATTATTATGGACAAATGTCAGCAGTGCTAAATCAGCCTGTTTTCCTTTAGTCAACTGTGAAGACTAGTAACCACACCTCAATAACTGTCAGTAGCTCGAGTATATGATGGATTCTGTTGGATGCCTTACTGGAGTGTTTCTTCAAACTAGTATTTGATAAAGCCAATCTTGTCAATTCTTTGCATTGAAGAAATTGACATTTCATTCTGTGTAAGCTTAAGAACAGTAAGTATAACACACCCATAATGCCATATTTTAGATCAATTATGCTGCTACTAGGCCAACATCAGTCAGTTAACAGGCCCTTTTGTGGAAGGACCCTATCAGAGAAGCATCTAAAATAAACTAGTGCAACACAATAAGACCCTTAAGAAGTTTTCAAATCAATAGACTCGACTGCCTACGTATTTCCGCTAAAATCTCAGTGTTACGCGAGCTTCCGGTATAGTACTCTCCCAGCTCGATGGTGTTTTATGCCCCCAATGGCTCCTTAGAGGCAGCTAACCCTACCCTCAACCTTAAACCTACCCATCCCCTCGCTGCCTGGAAGGCGACGTTGGGGGCATAAAACACCAAAGACCACTCTCCCATATAGCACACTGTGGTAGTAGCAATCTCTTTCTGTCCTAATTATAATAACTCTTAATCACAACTAATTGTATTATATTGTAATATAGTATATTGTATAGTATAACTATAGTTAACATAACATTTTTATTAATTTATTTAAAAAATAAAAGGTTATTAATGAATTCCAGAAACTCTAAATACGGTACCTTCATAAAGGTGCATATCAAAACTATATTGCTTTGTCCTGTTGTGTGATTCATCCTCAAGATTTCATTTTATACGGTGGCCACTGAGGCTAAATGAAGAACCGGTGGTGTATTTTACAAATTTCAAAAATGTAAAATATTTTGGCCTTTGAATCAATGTAGCCCATTTTAAGTAGCTAAATTGCATTCATACATCAGCAGAATACATTTTTCAGTTTGACATAAAAATTTCATCAAAAGAGGCAAAAGTCAAGTTTCTTCCCCCTCCCAGGGAGTGATAAGTTTGATTCATATTTATCTTCAATGACACTGCTGTCAAATGGGACTACTATGTATGTTATTGTTTGCTTTGGGCACAGTTTTGTAGGTGTGTATGTAGAATAAAGGGCATATGTGTGTGACACTGCTGAGCAGCTTTGTGTTCTGCATGTAAAGGCAGACTTGTGATGTTTGTGAACATGCTTCAGAAATTATGGAAAATGGTTCAAGGTTTTAGTTACATATTGTAAAACCTATACACACTTAAAGGAACATATAACTTTAAAATCTCTTAAAAAGTTTAATTTCATTTAATTTGTTATTATTTTACAACACTTTGGTCTAGTTTTTAAAGCTCTTTATAAACTTTAAACTCTTAAAGGAAGAATATTAAAGAGTCCAAACATCATTGGGCCCGATTGACTTTGTTGTATTGTTCAAAATATCTTCTATAATGTTCCACAGAAGAAAGACATACAGGTTTTTAACGACAAGAGGGTGAATAAATGACAACTGGATTTTTCTCTTTTTTATTTTTACTCCTTTAATGGTGTAGTCCTTTAATATCAAGAGGGGATAGAAGTTTTTCCAGCTCGTAATGTTTGAAATAGCCTCATGTGTGGTTTTTACACTTTCTGTTTAACTCAAGATGGAAGACTCATCCTTTTTGTCTGGGTTGGGGTTGAGAGATGAGGCGATGGGCTTTTTATTTAAATATAAAATGAAACAAAAAGAAACAAAAACTACCCTGTAGGGGAAAATGCAGGATCCAGAAAACCAGCAGGGTAGTGCAGAACAAGGCACGACAGGAACAATGTGAATGTTGACAATGAACTGGAAACTCAAGGAGAATAAATAGGACACAACACATGCGGACAGAAAAAAAGAAATTGGTCGTGCCTCAAAATCGGAAATGGTCAAAAAATCGGATCTGTGCTTTAAGACTTGTAAGTACTGTACTCACTGTACGACTTCCGTTTTCCGTTTAGGAGCCACGACCACAGAAATCGCCACGATTGGTCATCTTTCGTCTGGGACAGACCAACAATGTACAATGTGTACCGGGCATTAGGCAAGCTTTGCAATTTTTGGATTTGAAAAGAACAGACTCAAGTCAAGTCAAGTCAAGTCAAGTTTATTTATATAGCGCTTTTCACAATAGGTTGTATCAAAGCAGCTTCACAGTATTAAATTAAAACAATACATCAATGTTTGTTTCTAGTGGAACGTCCACGTTTGGTAATGCTGATCAATAGTATCGTTGATTGATTAATTAAATTAAATATCCCCAAATATCCCCAACAGAGCAAGCCAAAGGCAACAGTGGCAAGGAACCGAAAAACTCCATCAGGTGACCTAATGGAGAAAAAAAAAAAAAACCTTGGGAGAACCCAGGCTCAGTCGGGGGCCAGTTCTCCTCTGGCGTTTATGAACTAGAGACTCCTAATAACAATCTTTGACTTTGGCACAGTATTCCCACTTATACTGCCCTACAGACTATGATATCTTACTTTTTTAGGGCTTGCTTGTTTTTATTTCCTAAGCGATCAGACATAATTTTCACTTGTTTTTATAGGCTTTCTTGTCAGTACACAACCACTCAGAATATCCTAGCGAATACGCAACACACTTTTCAAATGTTGTGGATGTGAATTTTGTATGACTGCATAACTCAACTCTATATCTTTTACTAGCAACACCTTAGGACACTTAGCACATTTACCATTCACTGTACATTACATTTGCAACTAGTCTAGTCTCATCCAGTGTGATCTTTAAAATCCCTCACTACAGCTTACATCCCTCATATCACTGTTGGGCAGATCCGGTAACACTTTATTTTGATAGTCCGTTTGTTGAGACTTTACTAGTTATTAGTAGCCATTCAGTAGCTTGTCAACAGTGCATCAGTTGACATTCAACAACACTGTGTCAACAGACAAGTAACATACGTTCAACTGACTGCCTATAGACTATAAGGTACAATTCACATGTTAATCTACAGATTTTACAAAAAAGTGCCTGTTGACTGTCAACATTATTTTGCAAAAGGTTATTAACCAATTGGCGACTAACTTTCAATTGTCAACTAACTTTCTGTAGATTGAGTACCAACAACTCAAGATCAATCTGTCAGTTAAATGTCAACAGTCATGTCAGCATATGAAGTATATGATACTGTATATCCTACTCAAGGGGTCTCATGCATCAAATTAATAATTATTTTAGCTGATTTAAAACTGTTTTTAAAAATGTTTGAACCATTTGTAGATAATCTGTTGATAGTCAACTAAAGATTAAATGTAGTTGCTTATTTGTTGCTTGTCAACAAATAAATTGTTCATGATCAGTAGACTATTAATAGACATTCTCAACTAAGCGTTAGTAGAGATATTTTAGGACTATCTAATTAAAGTGAAAAAGAGTTTATATCAGTAGAAAGTCTATAACCTATCAACAGATTAATATATTGTTTATGATCAGTTGACTATTAATAGACATTATCCACTAAGTGTTAGTAGATATCTTTTAGGACTATCTAATTAAAGTGAAAAACAGTTTATATCAGTAGAAAGTCTATAACCTATCAACAGATTGCATACCTATACTGACTGAAGTAAAACAAACACTATGGCCAGCACATCAGAGAAAGAAAAAAAAAAAAAGAAAAAAAAAAAATACAACCCATTATTTACTTGGATATCACGATCACATCTGAACCATCTGAAAAAAAATATATATTGAGCATTCCAAATGAGAAAACTCTCAATAGTCTACATCATTTCAAATGCCCAAGTCCAAGATCCAAAGTTATAAACAACAAATAAAAATAATTATTAATTAATACATTTAGCCTTTCATGACAGTAAGTTTTACAGAAAATCGCATTTATTAAATGCAGTTTAACGTTATAACAGTTAACCCTTAACAATACCTTCTTTAATCGTTTAACCATTTTCTAACATTTAGTTTATTTAACGTTACGGTGAGACACAAAAGGCGTTTTCTCCTATAGAACCATAATACACCAAAACACAATATAAATGAACAAAATACATAATTTTTATTAGCTAACGTAACGTTAGATGTAATCCAAATCTTTATAATCAACACGCAAGCAAGAAACAGATCCAAATTCAGCCCTTCATCCACATCCAACGATCTCCATCTCCATTCAGCAGCGACCGTAAATGTCAAATCTCGCGCTCATGATGAATTTAAATTAAAAAATCGCGCCCTCAAGAAGCGTTACCGACATGTTCTCTTACGAGAGGTCTCTCGTATTGCGTAAGGTTAGCTTACGCATCGGGAAAGTCTTCTTTCTTCGAGATCTGAAGCCAAAAAATTATCCTTAATTTTGTATACATTGTCAACGCAGTGCAGCAGCCGACAGACCTAGGCAGGCTGTATAAGCGTGCTCATTGGCTGCTCGGCGGCAACTGCTTAAGCCTATCGGTGAGCGCTCTGAACGCGGCAACCAATGAGGGCGCTTCGCGCCCTCCGCACCCTTCTAACCGTCAGAATGGGTGTGGCCAGCGTGTATATATTCAGCGCTCATAGGCTAAAATTCTGATTTTCTTGTCTTCAGCGACGCTCTTCGCATCGCTGGATCTTGAGAGCCGCCGCCGTTGAAACCAGCGACCAGCAAGCTTAGGACAGCGCCTGAAGAAGCCGGCCGTCTTCGCCGCCTTCAGCCATCCGTGCCTGCTACGCTATCCGGCGACATATCCTTTACATTATTACTGTTTCTGTGTGTACTCTAAAAGAGCACGAGGCGTTTTTGTAAAACGCCTCGTTTTTGCGGCTCGTGCCGCGCTCCGCTCAGCAACGGAGACCGCCACCTCTCTGCGCTCTCCACCTGGGCCGCGGGCACGCCGCCACCGCACTCTCCGAGTGCGAAGAGCTTTCAATGTCGACCCTGCGGGCTCGACTTGAAGCTTTCGACCAAGCTGTCGCTCCGCCTGTCCCTGCCGGGCCGCGCAATAAGAAGCGCCGCTCGCAGCGACCACCGGAGACTGTTGTGACTGAGGAGCTCGCCGGAACCTCTCCCTCGAGCTCTCTCTCGCCCTCTCCCTCCCGGCCGCTCAACCGCCGGCTCTGCCCGCGCCGCCGCCGCGTCAGGAGATGAGGCGAATGTGATAGATACCCGTACTCTCCCTCTGTTCGAGCCGTGCAACTACGCCGCTCACAAGGGATGGCAGAAGCGGACGGTCTCGGAGCGAGTTTCCTCTCCCTCTGTTCGAGCCGCGCAAACTGAGCCGCTCACGAGGGATGGCAGGAGCGGACGGTCTCGGAGCGAGTTTCCTCTCCCTCTGTTCGAGCCGCGCAAACTGCGCCGCTCACAAGGGATGGCAGGAGCGGACGGTCTTGGAGCTCTCTTTACGTTACAAGAAAGCTACTCCGTCCTCGCGCGTCACTCACCGGTGAAAGGGGAACAGAGTGTTTTCGTCCCGCCGTGGCCTGGACTATAACCTCCATTCTCACACATTTCTCAGTCCCCTCTTAAGTTCAGGCGACTGGAATTGTTACTATTGCAGTATACGAGCCTGTTATAAATACACGCTCGCCTGCAAGCAAACGCCGTCACAAGACATGATGACGCTAACCGAGTACTAATGTATTCTCCCCTGTGGCTCAGTGGCGGAATCCTAGGCTGTCAAGCTAGAGACCGGGGTTCGATCCCCGCTCTCGCGGCAGTTAAAGTTTATGCTGTTCGCTTCTCCGAGCTCGCGGCCAGTTTTTCTTACATACAGAAAACAAGCCCGCTCTCTCCCTCGTTGGGCCGCGCAGATTGCGCCGTTCAAGGGATGACAAAGCGGACGGTCACGAGCAGCGTTCAGCGTGCGCGCCTCACTCGCCGGCGAAAAGAGAAGAGAGTGTGTTAGTCTCGCTACGGCTGGACAACCGCCAATCCTCACACATTTCTCAGTCCCCTCTTAAGTTCAGGCGACTGGAAATATTACTATTGCAGTAAACGAGCCTGTTTTAAACACACGCACGCCTGCAAACAAACGCCGACGCGACACATGAGGTCGCTTTTTATATGCTTTTATATGTGTTTTCCCCTGTGGCTCAGTGGCAGAATCATACGCTTTCATGCGAGAGATCCGCGTTCGATCCCAGCTCTCGGGGAAGATAAAAATTTATGCTGCTTGCTTCTCCGAGCTCGCGGCCAGTCTTTCTTACTTACAGAAAGCGAACCCGCCTCTCGCACCACACCTTCTCAGGGTGCTCGAGTATTTTTGAGCGTCTAAACACGAGAGAAGAAAAGACGGTTAAATCCCGCAGCCCTGCGGCTGGACCACCGTCGAAGCTTAACGCTGTCAGTCCCCGTTGCCACGGCTACTGCAGCTGTTTACCCCGCAGTCAACGAGCCGGTATCTACCCGCTCGCCTGCGCGCATCCGCCGTTCTCACGGCAACCCAGAAAAATTTCAAAAGAGCATAATGTCTGGTTGCACGGCTGACGCCGTATGTGTTTCTAGTACAGTGAATGTGCCCACGTTCTGTGCTCACCCCTGTACACAAGCACTATACATCCCGTGTCTCTCACAGAGCCCACTCTCATGAAGCAGGCAAAAGCCGCTTTAGTGTTAAAAGTAGGTCACGTGTCCACTTCTCCGTGCCCACACCTACTCACTGCCCGCTCTGTCACACGGCCTCGCACGACCGGTCATGTTTTAAATGTAAGTCCTGTGCCCGCCCTCGAGCGCTCACACATACTAACTACATTTTCGCCCCGACGCCGACATCGCGCGTCGCGCCTCACACTATATGTTCCCCGTCCAAAGCCACCGGGACACTGTGTGTAAAACGGCCAGCTATCGCTACGTGCGATCCGCCGTATCTAACCACCAAGAGCGCGCGCGCCGCGCCCGCCCCTGAATGTAAGTCCTGTGCCCGCCCTCGAGCGCTCACACATACTAACGAACATTTTCGCCCCCGACGCCGCCATCGCGCGTCGCGCCTCACACTTTATGTTCCCCGTCTAAAGCCACCGGGACACTGTGTGTAAAACGGCCAGCTATCGCTGCGTGCGATCCGCCGTATCTAAGCACCAAGAGCGCGCGCGCCGCGCCCGCCCCTCCGTTTCGAGCTCTCGAGCCCGCGATGCGCGCCGATCGGAGCCCGGAGGCCATTCTGCCCCTGGCTGCACACGCAAAAGCGTGGGAAACTATTCCAGGCGCATCAGAACGGGTGCTAAGCACAGTAAAACAGGGCTATACTCTGCAGTTCGCTCGCCGCCCTCCGCGCTTTCAAGCGCGTATCGAGACCAGAGTGAATGGGGAAGTAGCACATCTACTTCGAGCAGAAATAGCTACACTTCTGTGCAAAAGGGCTATAGAACCGGTTTCCCCTTCCATGAGCGAGTCGGGCTTTTACAGCCGTTATTTCCTCGTTCCCAAGAAGGACGGAGCTCCCAGACCAATTTTGGATCTGAGACGTTTGAACAAGGCTCTTATGAGAAGACCGTTCAAAATGCTCACAACCAGACAAATTCTCGCGCAAATTCGCCCGAGGGACTGGTTTATATCTCTCGATCTAAAAGACGCGTGCTTTTCAGATCCTGATAATACCCCGTCACAGGCCATTCTTGAGATTCGCCTTCGACGGTCAGGTATACCAGTACACGGCCCGCCTGTCGACACAGCGCGCGCGCTGCATTCGACGCCTGGCCGCGTCCCTCCGGCCGGGCAGCACCGTACCTCTCAAAACATTTCAGAGGTTACTAGGTTGTATGGCCTCAGCCGCAGCAGTGCTTCGGCTGGGTCTTTTACGAATGCGCCCGCTACAACGCTGGCTGAATGCCCGAGTGCCTCACAGAGCATGGGCTTCCGGCGGTATCCGCATCAGAGTGACTCAGAGCTGCGTTTCAGCTCTGAAGCCCTGGTTAGCGGCCGACTGGTACCAGCGGGGAGTGAAAATGGGAGCTATCTCACACCGCAAAGTTATCTCGACGGACGCTTCCACCTCAGGCTGGGGCGCTCTGTTCGAGGGCAAACCGGCTTTTGGCCTGTGGTCAGACCGGGAAAAATGCCTCCACATAAACTGTTTGGAGATGATAGCGGTCGAGAACGCGCTCAGGCGCTTCCTCCCATTCATACGGGATCACCATGTGCTAGTCCGCTCGGACAACACGTCCGTGGTATCCTATGTGAACCGACAGGGCGGTGTCAGATCCAGGAATCTGTGCAGGCTGACAGAACGCCTTCTCGTGTGGGCTTACCGCTCGCTGCGCTCGCTGAGAGCCGCGCACGTGCCGGGCCACCTGAATGTCGGTCCAGACAGACTGTCCAGGGACAACATTCCCCCGGGAGAATGGTCTCTGCACCCCCAGACAGTCCAGTTTCTCTGGCGCCTATTCGGCAGAGCGGAAATCGACCTCTTTGCGTCGAAAGACAATGCTCAATGCCCGAAGTTTTATTCGAAGAGCGAGGACGCGCTGTCCCAGACATGGCCCAGCCTCCCGCTGTATGCTTTTCCTCCGATCTCCCTGTTGCCACAGGTCATTTCGAGGATCAGAGAAACGCACCACTCAGTGCTGCTTATAGCCCCGCGATGGGAAAACCAAACTTGGTACCCAGAGCTAGTGAGGCTGTCGCACTCACCCCCATGGCCGATCCCGGTGAGAAAGGATCTCCTCTCCCAAGCCGGTGGATCGATCTGGCATCCCCATCCAGAGCGCTGGTCGCTGCATGCATGGGTGATCAACGGATACCCGTTGACCTGTCAGAAGGGGTCGTGAACACGATCACACAGTCGAGAGCCCCCTCCACGAGACGGCTCTACGCGTCTAAATGGTCGGTGTTTTCTAAATGGTGCGCTACTAAAAACTTGGATCCGCGCGCATGCGGGGTCCCGCGGGTGCTCTCCTTCTTACAAGAGCTGTTGGAAAAGGGCAGATCCCCTTCCACGCTCAAAGTATATGTGGCCGCTATTGCAGCGTTCGCTGAGACGACGTGCGGCCGGGCAATGGGAAGGAATGAGCTCATTATCCGCTTCCTCAGAGGAGCTAGACGGATGAATCCCCCGCGGCCCCCCTCGGTTCCCTCGTGGGATCTGTCCTTGGTCCTAGCGGCCCTAGAGGCTTTTCCCTTTGAACCGCTTGAATCCGCGGATCTAAAGTATCTGTCGCTTAAAACCGTTTTTCTGATAGCTCTGTCTTCAGTCAAACGAGTGGGTGATTTGCACGCGCTATCTGTTAGCCCTGCATGTCTTGAGTTCGGGCCGAATGACTCGAAAGTCATTCTCAGACCGAGACATGGTTACATCCCCAAAGCGATTGGAACCCCGTTTAAGGCACAAGTTATGTCCCTCTCGGCTCTGCCAGCATCCGACAGTGGGGACAGTGATAACCTCCTATGCCCTCCGGGCGCTGAGAGTTTACATCACGCGCTCCGCCGCTTTCAGGCGTTCAGAGCAGCTCTTTGTTTCCTTCGGCGGATGCACCAAGGGTCTTGCCGCCTCGAAACAGAGCTTGTCCAGGTGGATAGTGGACGCGATAGCAGCAGCTTATGCCTCCAGACACCTGCAGTGCCCTCTGGGCATCAGAGCCCACTCCACTAGAGGCATGGCCTCGTCGTGGGCCTGGTCCAGCGGAATTTCTAATCACGGTATTTGTATGGCGGCGAGCTGGGCCTCCCCATCAACATTCGTGAGGTTTTATAACCTGGAAGTTCCTGCCCTACAGGCAAAAAGACTGTCAGCATAAGTGACATGTATGCTCTGCCCATTTCTCGTGTGCAGACTACGTTCATATGCTGGCGCTATTCTGGTACTATACTCAGGGTGAAGTGTTTGACTCAGACCGGCTGATCCGCTCTGTTTCCTATTTCCCGTTACGCGCTGTTGTCGGTGCTGGCCCGCGCTGCTGGCCGCCCGTATTATTCTCTGTCGCGCGGGAATTTTTCCCTTCATGTGAGACCGACTATGTCGTTTTTCTCCTACCCTTATGAGTGCTTATGTACTGTATGGGCTCGCTCTGCCGGCCCTACTGTTTGTACTGTTATATGTTTATAGACCGGCCGCGCCGCTCTATTTCATATGCTGCATGAAGTGCCTGTACTGCGCTGGCCCGTCTCTCCGACCGGCCACATTTCCCAGCAGAGTGTTTTCCCCGGTTTCCCTGGGATTCATGGGCTGGATGCTCGGCGCACACGGCGTTGACAAAGGGTTCCCGATGCGTAAGCTAACCTTACGCAATACGAGAGACCTCTCGTAAGAGAACGTACTCGGTTACTAATGTAACCTCGGTTCTCTCTAGAAGAGGGAACGAGTATTGCGTAACCTGCCGTGTCGCGCCACGAGCTTTTGCGCTTCAGACTGCGAAAACCAGAATTTTAGCCTATGAGCGCTGAATATATACACGCTGGCCACACCCATTCTGACGGTTAGAAGGGTGCGGAGGGCGCGAAGCGCCCTCATTGGTTGCCGCGTTCAGAGCGCTCACCGATAGGCTTAAGCAGTTGCCGCCGAGCAGCCAATGAGCACGCTTATACAGCCTGCCTAGGTCTGTCGGCTGCTGCACTGCGTTGACAATGTATACAAAATTAAGGATAATTTTTTGGCTTCAGATCTCGAAGAAAGAAGACTTTCCCGATGCGTAAGCTAACCTTACGCAATACTCGTTCCCTCTTCTAGAGAGAACCGAGGTTACATTAGTAACCGAGTACGTTTTACGGCAGTGATATCAAACGCTCATTGGCTCTCGCCTGCTTCGTCACAGATTGCAGCATGCCGTGTTTCAGTTGAAACAACATTGAAATGCAGAAGCGCGTGCGCGCGCGCCGTTTTCATGCAACACATCGTCATTTGAGCGACTTTTGGTACTGATTTACATTTTCGCAATAAATTATTATGATTACACATCTGTTGTTTTTCTTCATAAGTTTAGCCTGCATAACGTTAACGTTAGTTTTAAGAAATGGTTATGGGTATAGGTTTAGGGGCAGGAGTAGGATTAATGTTAGTGGCTCAAAATATATTTTAATGCTATTAATAAAACTGGCATTTCCCTACACATCTCTGTCCATAAAGTGTTTTATTCTTTTTATATTCTATAAAATGAGTAAAAATATTTAGGTGTGGGAGTAGGGTTAAGGGAACTTACATTTATCTATAAAACAGTATAAGGGAAATGATACAGATATCTTTATGATTCGTAAACGTTTTGTAGCTGTGAATTCGTAATAATTCTACGTTGCAGACATGTCTGTATCATACGTTTCAGCATCTATCCAAACGTACAAAAAAGTATGTTTTCAATCTGTTGATAGGTTATAGACTTTCTACTGATATAAACTGTTTTTCACTTTAATTAGATAGTCCTAAAATGTATCTACTAACACTTAATGGACAATGTCTATTAATAGTCAACTGATCATAAACAATTTATTTGTTGACAAGCAACAGATCTAATCTTTAGTTGACTATCAACAGATTATCTACAAATGGTTAACAATTTTTTAAAAACTGTTTTAAATCAGCTAAAATAATCATAAATTTGATGCATATGAGACCCCTTGAGTAGGATATACAGTATCATATACTTCATATGCTGACATGACTGTTGACATTTAACTGACAGATTGATCTTGAGTTGTTGGTACTCAATCTACAGAAAGTAAGTTGACAATTGAAAGTTAGTCGCCAATTGGTTAATAACCTGTTGCAAAATAATGTTGACAGTCAACAGGCACTTTTTTGTAAAATCTGTAGATTAACATGTGAATTGTACTTTATAGTCTATAGGCAGTCAGTTGAACGTATGTTACTTGTCTGTTGACACAGTGTTGTTGAATGTCAACTGATGCACTGTTGACAAGCTACTGAATGGCTACTAATAACTAGTAAAGTCTCAACAAACGGACTATCAAAATAAAGTGTTACCCCACAATATTCCAGAATACAATACTTCATGACATATTTTGATTGACAATTTAATTAGTGCTATAATTGCAATAATAAATGTTAATTATTTGTTAGGGATGCCAGACTGATGAGATGGGCTTTCCCAGCAGAGTCCCTTGTAGTCTTTCTTGTTTATTAGGCTCCCCAGGTGTTTCTGATTAGCCACACACCCTTGTTATCTTGTTTAGCTTGTTAGACTGTATTTAAACCCTGTGTCTTGTTTCAGTGTTTGTGGGTTCTTGACTTTGTAATGTTGTTTGTTCTGTTTCTGAGTTCTAAGTCTAAGTAATGTAGCTGTTTCCTATTCCATTTTCCTGTCGTTCCATGTTTCGTTGTTTGCCCTGGATTACCTGTTTGTTTTATTAAAGTAGTGCTTGCATGTGGATTCTCTCTCTGCTTCGTCCTTGCCTCATCATTACACTACTTTAACATCTCAAGTAATCAGTTTTCACTGTTATCTTTGGCCAGTTTAATGGGGGATTCGTAAGGCTGCTTTGGAATGATTTGGATTATGAATCATGATGCACACTACAAATACATTTGAATAGAGTTTAAGCATTATTTTAGCTGCACAAAAGTTGATGAGTTATTAGGTTATATGGAAAAAAAGCAATGCCTGAGGATGTAGCTCTGTTACACACTGTTAATCACATCATCTAAAGCCGAACGTCCAATCCTGCTAGGGAAGGGTGAATGTCTTGCAGAGTTTAGCACTAACTTGCCCTAAACACACTAAGGGCCCTATCTTGCACCCAGCACAATTGACTTTGTACACCGACGCATGTTTCATTCCTATTTTGCACCCGCGCAAAGCGCGCTTTTCCCTCCACAGAAGCACGTCGCTAAACTAGGGAATGAACTTGCGCTCCCTGGGCGGTTCAACGCAAAAAAGGAGGCGTGTTCCAGCGCAAACAATCCCTGGTGCTATTTTACTGTTCCATAAAACACTTGCGCCACTGGCCAGAAAAATAGTCTAAAGGCAGTGGCGCGTTGCGCGTTGTTCATTATGCTATTTTAAGGGCGCATGCTTGACCATAATGTATAGCGTGCACAACGCGCATACACTTTGATTCTCTAATCTATCACAGAAGCAGCCGTTTTCATTTTTGCAAATCATATTATTACAAACGATAGATAGATAGATAGATAGATAGATAGATAGATAGATAGATAGATAGATAGATAGATAGATAGACAATTTATTATAAAAGCACACATCTAGCTTACACATTTACCCACATTATTATATACCTGTTTAACCGAAGCTAATTTGGGTGGGTTTCTCCATCCCCAATGTCACTTCTCTCTCTTTTACGGCCGTGACGAGAGCGTTGCTCTCCTCGGCTGTGAACCGCTCCTGGCGCGCGCCTGGCAAATCCGCCGTTATAATAGCAATACGCAAAGGAAAAAGCGCGTCTGCTCTTAAAGGGAATGTGAGATGATGCTCTGATTGGTTTATTTCACGTTACGCCCAAACCACACCTATGTTGGTCTGAAGCTACTTCAGACCAACCCATTTTAGATTTGCGCCGGGCGCAAGAGTCATTATCCCGCCGGGAAAATAGCAACAGCGCCGAGACCCGCCCACAAAGTTACTTGCACTTTGCGCTTTGACACTTGCGTTTCAGATCGTTAAAATAGGGCCCTAAATTTCAAGTAATCCCGAATACCATGATTAACTGGTTCATTGCTAGGGACTGCAGATGAAAATTAGCCTGTATGGCTAAATCTGGCACATTTACATGTTGGACTTTGTCCTCATGTTGATTAATGTGCGTTGTCCCTTTTAAATAAATAAATAACAGGTGTATTTAATTGGGATTGGTGCTAAAATGTTTAAACTGCAACAAATTCAGGTAGTGTTTCGAGTTCAGCACATTGCATTACTTTTTTTCAGAAGAATCTGATCATCTGGTTTTCACAGATGATGAGTCACAATATCTGTACCAACCTTAAAAACATTTTTTTAATAGTTTTTAACTGTCATAATCACTCTTTTGTCAGTGCTAAGGTGTGCACATATATAATTACTTGTGTAGAAGTGCAGAAAAGGTGTATGTGAAAGTAGAATGGTAAAAAAAAACCAATTAGAGTGCATTAGGGTCATATGACCTGAGTTAACTGCCAAACATCTATCCAGTATGACTATAAAAAACAAACTCAATTAAAACCCATGTGATCAGAAATACAGGTGTATTTTTTTGTTTGTTTATTTGGTTGCCTTTTTTAAAACTTTTTTTTTAGCATAGAAATTAATCTTAAATCAGTTGTTCTCAACCTTGAAGGCCGACTGTTGTCCACAGCAATATTTGAAGGCCCCATGGCATGACCTTTCCACTTGTTTGTGATTTACTGGATAAGGCTTAAGGATAAGGATAAAATTTTACTCACAATTTCTAACTGATAAAATACTTTAGAGTTTGGCATAACTACAAACTATTTTATTCATAAAGTGTATAAAAATGCCCATGGGGTTATAACAATTTTACTATGACTTTTCTAGGTATAGAAATCATACTTTTAAATTTCTTCAAAGCACTAATAAATTATTTTTATGCAATTTTTAGGTTATTGCCTAAAAAAACGCTAGGTGGAAACACAAATATGTGCATAAATAAATAAAAAAATGTGCATAAAAAACTTTAGGAGTTGAGGAGCATAATTGTTTTATTCAATTAGGCATGCACAAAAACTATGATGGAAATTTACCCAATAATTCCCTTGATCCACATCAACAGAGGATGTGATTGTACAACTGGACTAACCAGCAGGCCAAAGTCTATCATCAAAATGTCTTGGGTAAAATTACCTCCCAGAATGTCTCCGGTTACGTATGTAAACCTGAGACGCTGCGTCATGGCTTTCTTGCTATGGGAACGCTTCCGCGTGAGCCAGTGTCCGAAGCATGTCTACACACACCAATATGATTGGCTGAACGTATGGATATGGTGATGTAGCGCATCACAAATTTCATAAATAGATGCCAGAACATGGATCGGGGCAGCGGGGGCTGTCTGGTACAAATATGACATACAAAAATGCATAGGCTATAGGCCCATATGTATGCATGTTTAATCATTAAAAGATCAGGATCTAGATTCAAACACACACGCAACCTTATTCCTAAATAGCAATGATTCCGCTATGTCTAAACCTTTGAAATTACTATCACACTGGAATATTTAAACCAACATTCGCGCAGCTGCTGACCCAGAGAGAGCAGTGGTCATGTAAGCTGTATGTTTGAAACAGCTTCACAAACTACACAGTAGCCTATTTCTGTCTTGCAAACATCAAATAATAACAAAAGTATAAAAGTTTATAGTTCTGATATAAACACTGATGATCAAAACGAGTCAATTACCTTAGAAACTAATGTAACACTTAAAATAAAGATTGTATATCTATTACATTGTTATGCCAGTTGGTGGCGACCAGTGTTATTATGTATTTGATGTATCATTCATTCAAGAGATTTGTTCAAAAACTTTGTACAAAACAAGTCTTCATTTATTAATTTCAAACAAGTTTTTACTGTTATGGTAGATAGTTGACCCAGATGCAGGAAATGGAAAAAAATATGAAGTTTAATTATGAAACCAGGAATCAATGCAGGCAGTAGAACAGAAAAAGTAAGGGTGAGGGTAAATAACTGCAGTGGGGTAAATAGATGACAGCAGAGACGAAGGCAGAGTGACCGAAGGATGATGGCTTGCCTTGGAGCACGGGAAATCAAGACGGGTAATTCCAACTGGAAACAGGAGAGAAAACGAGAGCATAACAGGAACAAACACCACAGTCAGCGAGAACAATCAGACAAAGACAACACACGAAAAGGCTGCTTATAAAGGGAGAAGAAATTGTGTGCAGGTGTTGCATTAATCAGACGGCGGCGGGAAACGAGCGTTGCGTCATGAGTAAAAAGTGTTAAAAAACTACAAAACATGGCGGATATGCGCGACCGACGGTGAGAGGTTTGGAAATCAAAGTTTTACCTGATTAAAAAATATATATATATTTAATGTTATCCATGTTATATTTCATCTGCAATAACAATGTGGACTTTTATTAAGATCCGTTTACATCAATTTTTAAATGCATCATTATGCATTAATATGAGGAGAGTTCTCCACATGTTAGACCCGCGACTGCAGATCAACGTGCTACTGCATTTCTCTCCGATACGGTAGGAAATAAAAATGAAATGAAATCTTAACTGTGAAAAGATGATTGACAGGCCAGTTTACTGTGACAGGACGCGACAGAGAGCAACCGTTAAAGACGCTATTGTATGACGTAATAGTATGTCCCAAAGCTTGTGTACTCTTTTGCTACACACTCAAAAGTATCTACTTTTTCTTCACAAAAAGAGTAGCCTACATACTTTTAGGGTGTAGTATAAGTAGGCAATTGAGACGCAGCATGTGTAAACATACTTTCATACATTCTTATTGCAAATCGCCACAGGCTATTGGGCAGCTGAGCAATAATCTTATCTTTTAATCTTTAATCAGTTGTTTATTACGTAATTGAGAATGTTTAAATAAGTGAATGGAATGTTTTAAGAATGTTTTTCATAATCTTAGAAAAACATTCAGAGAACGTTTATATAACGGGAGAATTGAACGTTTTAATAACGTTTGAATAACGTTCTTATAACCAAGCAATAACGTAAAAACAACGTCTAAAAAACTGGATGCTTTGAACGTTCCTAGAACATTCAGAAATCATGTTTTTATAATTTAATGGGAACATTATGGAAACGTTCTTATAACCTAAAATTGTTAGCTGGGTTATATTAAGTTGAAAGAGTTGATCAGCACACACATTTAAACAGTGGCTTACCTCCAAAAGCACTGCTTATTTTCTCTTGGCAGATGGCAAGCCGAGCCTGCTTGTCCTCTTTTAGCTGAAGGTAAAAATGAGGTGGAACCTAACTGGCTGTTTTCTACAGAATAGCCACTCCCAGGCTTCTGCCCCAAGGGCTTTTGTGTTGGTAGATGACTCATAGTATTCAAAGACACTGTTTACACACACACATAAACACATGAACATCCCCATAGACGCTCCAAATTGCACAAACGCACACAAAAGGTGTGAGATGGCTCTCTCGTTTTACACCTAATCCAAGATAAGGTGATTGCCACAGGTGCTGATCTGACATTTCGAGAGCGCCAGCTAACAGGAGTTTAGCAACATGACCAAGGGCACATTTTTCCTGTTTCTACTTGCGGTGAGTAAACCTGAGTCAACTTTAATCATCACAATCAGCTGTAATGAATTATTAACATCATACTTAATCATTTTATTTGATAATGGTGACTACTGGACTTAATCTAATCTTTTTTAAAAGTCATTATTTCTTCTCTTATTGATAAAGTTTTGAGCACTGTCTAATTGGAGCTTTTACAAATCTCACATAAAACAGATAAATAATATGATGTTAGATTGGGAATGATGTTAAAAATATGACCGCACGCATACCATGCAAAGTCGAGGTATAAGAGAAATTGGTAACACTTTAATTTGATGGTCGCTTTTGAACATTCTGATGACTAACTGATGACTGTAAGTAATTTTGCTAATTGCAACTACATGTAAACTAACTATCATTAGAGTATTAGTATACTGTCTGCATAATATCTACTAACTCTTTATTGTGATGGTCCTCCAACAGACACTCTACTAAGTAACTTTGCATTGAAATTCACATTGTGATCTGTGTGAAATATAATATTGGTGATTCAAAAGGTAGTATATGTCGTGCTTTAGTACAGCATGCAGCAGTTACAGTGTGCAGGTGTCATAAACATTAAAGAGAAACTAAATTACAGTCATGTACAGTATGAAACACAGATTAATCCGTAGTTTATAAAACACATATGTTGATCTTATCAAGTGGCATTTCTATGGTGACAGATGACGTTCTTACAGTAGGTGATTTGACTACCTGTGATGTTGCTTCCGTGTGTTTTCCATACTGTAGATAGTTAGTGCAGTGTGAGTCTTTTTTTGAGTGGTTAGTTTTTATGAATTAGCAACCATACGTTTTTCTAAAGACTTCTATCTTGTAGTTCGTCTTTTGCAGATGGTATAAACACAATAGCATTTAATCTGAGGGAAGCAGACTGGTGTTGTTGTCTTGCGGGCACAAACACCATTCTCACTGTGTCACCTATTTAACTTTTCGAAGGAATGGCTGAAGACGCGTCTTTTTCGGCAACACTTGATCCATTAATACTAACACTTTCTTTTCTTTTCTCTTCTATACTCTACGTACAAATGACGCATGCTGTGTTAGACTAAACGGGGAAGGGTTTCAGCACATGCATATTGTTGTCCTATTGTTAGTTGAATTCTCTTCTCATTTGTGAGTCTCGTCTAATAAAAGCGTCTAATAAATTATTAAATGTACATGTAAATGGAGCAAGAACCCTTGATACAAAATGTGTCAAATAGAGCAACAAATTTAACATATACACTTTGATATATCAATATAGATTTACCATACTATGATTACGAATAAGTTATATTATGATAAGACAGTAGAGCAGAACTATGCACATTATTGTTGTTGCACATGCATCACTGTCTGTACTGAATATTACTTTTCATTGTTAAAATTTACATTTATTCAACAAACAACATGTTAGGATAAAAATCACAATTCATTAGTTGTTTGCAGTTTTTGTAAATAATTTTAATGGATTTGCAGTGTCATACATTTAAATGTTTACTAATCAGATGGATAAAAACATTTACCCAAACTTTAGCTACAAGTTTATTAAAAATGCACATTTTAATTTTGCCGTGAGATGGACAAATCACTGAGTATCTGAGACTAGTGCGGGTTCTCCAGTAAAGTGCAGATAATGTATAACCAAAGGCTCCACCATAACAAGAATAGCAATGTACATGAAACATTTAAGATTATTTATAAGTCATTACTTTTACAATTCATTTGAATGAAATTTCAAAAAATATATTGATACAAACCAATCTATGAGTCTGCAGTTACATTGCGCGTATTTTGACATGCCATATTTTTGTCCCATGCTATGGTTATTATCACTACGTCAATTGCAATTTCGAGAGTGAATCACGATTTTATATGTGGATGTGACTTCCAAAACTTTGCAGCGTGTAATTGGCCATCGGTCCTCTTAGCAGCATGGAAACAATACTTTTATTTAATGGATTAAAGCTCGAAAGCGAAAGAGCGATAACAGCCTAATGCGTATCCAAGTCTGTTTTTGAGTTGGCTACCTTGACTTATATGCAGATATGTCTGAGGTCATAATTTTAGCATCAGTTCTAATCTCACTACATATTATTTACCTGATTTGTTATGGTTTTGATATGTGAGATTTCTAAAAGCTCCAATTTAAATGAATCAAATCCAGTTCAAAAAGTCAAAGTGAATCAACAGAACAAGCTGCAAGTGACCTCTGTGCTCTTGGTGTTTACAATTTAAGTGGACTTAAAAGGGAACATCACAATCTGACAAACTAATGAACCGAGACCTCACCCCATCAACCATTTAGGGGGTCTGAGACCATTTGGGGTGTTCACATATTGACGTTATATAGGCCTGTCACTAACCTGAGTCAGAGTCACCCAAAACAAGTACATACTGTATTGCCATAATGTTTCACTCACATTATGTACAACGAAACTGGTAATGTTTTTTTGATGACAACAGCCACATTTGTACCATGTATAAATGTTAAGCACTGGGTGTGAGCATTTTTTTATAATGCCACCTATGTGAGTAAGGCATTTGGCATGAGGTAATGTATTGTTTCTCATTGGCCTTGATTCTCAGTCTTAAAACAAGCTAGACACACTCTCAGTGTTAAAAGAAAACAGAAAAAAAGTCATCTCATTTGAATCAGACAATTTTTGATTTATTTTTTGGACATAGAACAGTTAAGTGGATGTTAACAGTATTATGTAAAAATATTTACACAGCAATCATTCCTCAGACGTTGAGAGGGATGTTCTACCACTATTGATTGTATGTTTTTCAATTAGTATTATCCTGTTTTTTGTCTATTCATCAGCTTGTTGAAGTGACCGCGACCAGCAAAAATGATGCCGGCAATCGTGAAAAGCGGGTAGGTAATCTAAAAAAAACTAATTCGAAAGATATGTCTCAGCTCACTGTCTTGACACAACATGTCACGACAAATTCCCACCTGTCATCAGACCATAAAACAAGACTTCATTTAGAATAGAAAGAATACATATGTATTACATCATGTTACATAAATACAGAAACGTATACAGAAACGTAGAGCTAGAAATATGTATTTTTGAAAGGCACATTACTGTCAAACAGGAGATTTAGAAAATCAGACAAAATCATCAGACTTCATCCATAATGTCTTCCCATATTGGGTCCAGTGAGTTCTACAAGGTCACTCAGGATCTGTTGAGCTTTATGTTTTTCTAATAATTTTAAGTGATTGCACTGTAAAAAAAAATCACATATTTTCAACCGTCAAAAGAATGGAATTTTATTTTAAATGAATTTTTAATTTCCTTATTTTATTATTATTATTATTATGTAGCATGTTTTATCCCATTTTATATTTTATTACATTTTAGTTAAGTCTACTTGCCTTTTAAGTTATCTGTCCTTAAATATTTAAGTTAATTCAATAGGAAGACCACTTTAGGCGAACTTGGTAAAACAAGTTTTGTTAGGCACTATTGCTGAATTAAAATGGGGGAATGAGTTTCCTCAATTAATTTGAGTAGACTCAACTTTTAAGCTTTACAGTGCAAAATCAGAAAGGAAACTGATCATCACTCAATATATCTCTTTCTATCTCAAAGGAAGCTGTTCTTATTCGTTCAAAGAGAAGATGGGTTCTGTCCACCGTTGATCTTGAGGAGAACCGGCCTGGACCTTATCCCACTGAGCTAACACAGGTAACTTTACACAGTCACTTATTCCAGTGTGGTGAGTTCAGCCGGTTCACAAAAATGTTAAGACCTCATGAAATCTCTTGATGATAGCAGTTTTCTTTTCTGTGTTACCATGCATGTTGGGGGGTTTGGGTATGGACATTTCATAGCTGGACATATTTATCTATAGGGTAATGGTGGTTTCACTACAGTGCTTCAGACTACAGGATTGCTGAATGACTAAAGAAACGTTAACAGCAAGATGGTATAAAACAGTTTTTGGTTATGGTTACACTTGAATAAAATCGTATAAAACACAGTTAAATGTACCCAGCATATATTTTACCTGAGAGATAGAATGAGAGAGAGAAAGAAAGTATAGAGAGTAACGAGAGATGGAAGGCAGAGCTCAGGTAGAGAGGAAAAGAAAAGCCCCCAAGAAGAAGAGCCAAACAAAAAAAGAGTGCCCAAGAAGGAGACCCATGTAGAGGAAAAGAAGAGCCCCCAGTTACAGTTACACTCTTCTTTTATTCCTTCCTTGACCATGTGACTGAAACCCAAATGTGAGACATTCAAACTAACCAATCAGGAGATTGCAGCTGTAATCTAAAGGTATGACAATTAGCAGATCCCCGAGGCCTTGATCACTATCAACACCTCATGAATTCCAAATGCTTCTTGGAAAGAAAATGTCTTTCTTCATTTTCAAGCCTACAATAGATAGCCCATAGGCTTTAGTTACAGCACATGAATATGCTACTTGCTGATGCTATTAGGAGGAGTAACATTTGGCAGGGGTGTCCAATCCTGCTCCTGGAGGGCCAATTTCCTGCACAGTTTAGCACAAACACACTCGGCTGGAAGTTTCTAGTGATCCTAGTGCTAATACTATACATGACCTTAAAGCTAACAGACATGAACTAAAAGCATAAAACTCCATTTTGATTTGATAGGATCTTTAAAGGTGCTGTATGTATTTGACTGTACTAAAGCATAAAAATACCATAATATGTTTGCAGAGATTTAGGAAGCATGCTTAGTACACATACTTGTTTCTCTGACAAACAATGATACAGCCAGTTATTCTGAAATGTGCCGTGTCGGAATATCTGTTTTTGTTTTAGTCTGCGTGACTCCGCCCACTGCCAATTTACCCATTAGTATTTCAACTAATAATTAAACTAATAATTAAACTAATTTCAACGTTGGCAGTTGCCGGAAAACACAGGGTATTGTAGCTAAGGAAGACAGCAAATAAACAGTGTCAATCTCCTCAATCTGGCAACCCATGTGAGCGTCAATTCTAAGGAGGGAAAAACTCTAATTAATATTTTGAATGTGGACCGCAGTACCCATTTCAACTGCTAGCTGTCAATATTACAGACTGGTCCTTTAAGTAATATTGTTTTATTTGGTTTGTTTAAATAGGCTTGATTATCAAAATGGATTTATTTTGAATAATGCATGTTTTGGCTAAAAAGTGGACAAATATATAATCATAAATGGTACATGAATATAATTTGTGTTTTTTTTTTTAAATTGATGCTAGATGTTCAATGACAAAAAGGCGGACAGCACTGTCAAGTTCCGCCTCCAAGGAGACGGGGTGACAAGAGAACCACTTGGTTTGTTTTCCATTGATGAAGACACTGGGGTTGTATTCGTACACCGGGCCATCGACCGGGAAATAAATCCCATCTTCCATGTAAGATCTCACCTGTGGCAAAGCAAGATTTCAAGGCACTATATATGACACTAATGCTAACAAAATAATACAACGGAATTCAAAGAATGGACTGATTTAATTTATGTTGATGTAGTTCAGAGTGGCATTTTGCTTCTTTTGTAGGTGGACTTTGACGTGCTGGACAGGCAGACTGGCAAAGAGGTGGACAAAACGCTGTCATTCAACGTGGACATAAAGGACTTGAATGACAACAGACCTGTGTTCTCGCCGGACACTATCCGTGTATCAGTTCCCGAGAACACTCCTGAAGGTTCAGAGAACACGTATTACTGCATACATGCATATATTTTTTTCTGTTAAAATGCTTTCTATAAAGAAACTATTATAAGTTAGCCATTTGTAAAGTGACTTCTGAAAAGTGTAAATATTGACTGAACATTGCTCTACTTGTTTGAGCATCCAGACCAGCTCAATGCAATAACACTGATTAAACCAACGGCATGATTTTGGGGGAGGAATGAACTATTTTGCTGACCAATGGCAGATGGGGGAGGGGGTGGCCTGGAAAACTGTTTGAAAACATGAATTCCATTTGGCAGCACAGAAATTACACACTTCGGCTGTAAAGAAATTGGATGTTGACTCTATTGATGTTGTGAATTTTAGAATTATGGAATGCAGCTTATTTTTTCTCTCTGACCTTTCTTTATAGATCATTATAGTCTTATTGATCTTGATCTTTTCATTTCAGATAAAATAATTCACTGTAATTTGCAACTGAAGACATAACTTAAAAGTCAAAACTTCCTCCCCAGTTCAAAAGGAGCAGTTATTGAAACTAAACTGTTACTATTAAATGCCAAGCATAGATACAGTATGTTCTCTTTTTTAATCATCCTTGTTTGAACAGGCATTCTGCAAGCAACATTACAAGCTCATGACAATGATCAGGTGGATACTCCTAATTCCCAGTTCACCATGAGGGTGGTGTCACAAGAACCTGCATTGCCAAAAATTTCCCTGAAGGACCTACCTGGGACCACTAAAATCAAACAGCTCACCTTCACAGGATGCTTTGACTATGATGTCAGTAACTAATGGAAAGGCAAATACATGTTTTGAGCATTTTTTCTGTATTTTTTTATTTCTTCTGTCTCTTGTATTTTAGAAAGTAAAAACATATAAAGTGCTAGTTGAAGCGAAGGATCTAGGGACACCTGCAATGTCTTCAACTGCAACTATTTTTCTGGAAATCAAAGATGCCAACACCCATCTACCAGAATTCAGTTCTACCAAGGTGAGTCAGGCTGAACAGTCTTTGTAGACTGATGTGCCAAAAAAAGTGTAAACACTGTGGCCAGGGTTGCCAGGGGCCCGTACCATGATGGTAGTTGAACAAACTCTGTAACAAACGGTTACGGGATTAGTTTCGAGTTGACAAAACCAAACCAAACCAATCCACATGCTTTGTTGTTAACATTATTACTCTGGTCATCAACTTTCTCTGTTTACTCAGGCACATGCACATGAAAGCGTGACATCAGTAGCAAACAGCCAATCACATGCTGTGAAACTCAGATTCACTTTTCGCAAGACAGTTAATTTCTCAATTCATTTCATCGATTCAATTCTTTCTTCTGCAGAAGATTAAGAGATCGAAGAATATGAAGTATATAAATGCATTTACACAGCAAGAAGAAAATATGTTGTTATATCAGTGCAAGTGAAAGTTGTGAAGTTAGTTTATATAGTTGATAATAACTATAGGTATGCAGAGACTCGAACAGTGTAGTCATTTTTAAAGCTTTATCTATTGGTTCCAAATCTTATTTTATATATTGTCAGTAGCTATATATTTATATTCATTAAAACTAAATGCTTAATAATAATTGTTAAACTAAAATTGCTAATGTGTAATGGATTAGGGATATGATAATTAAATAAATCATTTATAAATCATATAAATAATTAAATAATCATCACTAAAAGAAAAAATATTTTACTCTGTAGTGACCTTTAATTTGGATCGAGAGAAACTGGGGGAGTAATTTATAGCGTCATGAACGTGTCACTGTCATGTTGTGGGTTTTGTTTCTTGTTCCTTGTTCTTGTCTGTCATGTGATCCCCTGTTCTAGTCATGTGATCCTGCCATGTGTTCCCTTGTCTGTTGTGTCATGTTGTCATTGGGTCATTGTTTAATTGTTCACAGGTGTCCCTTGTCTTGTCTTTAGTCTTTTGTGTATTTAGCCCTCATGTTTGCCCTGTGTTTTTGTCGAGTACTGAATGTTTCCAGTTTTATGCCTCATCATTAATCCACCGGAGGCAAGTTGAAGTGAACCCAAATGCAACTTTAATTCCAAAACATAATCAAACATAAAACAAAGGCATGACGAGGCATGAAACTGGAAACATTCAGTACTCGACAAAAACACAGGGCAAACATGAGGGCTAAATACACAAAAGACTAATGACAAGACAAGGGACACCTGTGAACAATTAAACAATGACCCAATGACAACATGACACAACAGACTGGGGCTGCGTTCAGCCCCGACAAAACGTTGCAGTGTTTTTTAAACAGAAACGGTGATGCGTTGAACACACTGTTCTGATGACGCAAGAGTTGCAACTATGGCAGCTGAGAAGGCCATTCTTTGTGTTCTTTGTGAAGAATTTTCTGAGCCTGATGAAGTCGGTATAAATATGTGTTTAATGCTACAAAATATGCCCGATGTTACAGTTACTGCACTTGCCGCCCAGAACAAAAGTGAACATCCCAATCGAGTGAAGGGATTTGTGGAAACTGAAATGGAAGCACACATCTTACCTAACTCAGACTAAAACACATCTATTTAGCCTCACATACTGACTTTATTTGTAGTTCATACTGTTTTAATACCCTGTATTTTCTTTCTCATTTTTAGGAAAAGCACTTAATTACCATTGTTTATTTCTATACCAAATGTCATACACTTGCAATGAAGCTAAAAATATAAACAACTACATCATTATGTTGATGTCCTATATTTTTACAATAAAACTTACACAAACATGTCTTCTAATATCCTCAGTTGTTGCGTATACCGAGCTGCATCGAACACATTTGTAAATTACTTTCCTTGAACCCATTGTGCGAGTTCACTTTAATACCGCGTGCTTTATATACATGTTGCTGCTGATTGGACTGCAGTTCTGACACACCCACCAAACAAGAGAAAACGTATCTCAAACCCCGCTGCACACACCGGTGCACGCCGTTTCCAGGAAACATGACGTTCAACCCGGAAACCGTAGCAAAACGTTGCGCACCGTTTTGAACTTGAACGTGCCCAAGGGAACACATGGCAGGATCACATGACTAGAACAGGGGATCACATGACAGACAAGAACAAGAAACAAAACCCATAACGTGACAGTCACTTTGCTCACAGCTGGTTGGTCCAGTTTTGAAATCTCTTACCCAGAACATATCCTTTGACGTGGAGCGTAAGTTACTGTTGCAATGAACACCGCTAAAATCTGAACCACTTGCATGGTTCCTAAAACCCAGGGTTGGCACAAACTAAACTGAAACATACCTGACTATCCCCTAAGCTGAACACTGCTAATCTAAGATGAACACTGCTAAAAGCCAAACCACTTTCATGATGCCTGTAAGGCCTGCACAATATGTCCAACGACAGTTTCCGATAAGCAGGTGAAGGTTTACTGCGTGTTACTGTCTTTTCTGCGTGGCAAAGTAATTCGATTCCAGTTAAGCTTTTATCTGACTCCATTTTATCACAACCTCAAATTTAGGTTGGAATGCCAATTTGTTATTGGTCATTTTTATAATAGTTTACCAATACATTTGATTGTTCTATTTAACTCTTTACTTTATATTTTACCCGTTCAGGGGTGTGTTTCCCGTACAACTATATAGTTCGCTGCTTAACTACCATAGTACGATGCATCGTTGGAGAAATCAACTAGCTAGTCACGACTGTTTCCCGAAACCGTCTGTCGCAAAGTATCGTTCAACCACGTTGGTTTATGACGTCTTGCATGTGGTGGACTAATATCTTATTTTAATTAATCTGTTTGAGATCGAATTAAAGCTAGATTTTGTCATATAAGTTACAGACATGGCATCTGAAGACCATTTCTAATTTTTCTCAGTTATTTTGCTTTATTACCAGACTCAATATTTGGCTCGTTCTTACATAGTAGAGCACGTTCGCACATGCGCAGTCTTCAAAAACGGTGCTTTAAATCTCTTGACAAACTAAAAGATGTAAATTACATTGGTATGTATTCTAAATAAATAACACGGGTTGTACTGAATGTCAGCTTGCTTATTTTGCTAAAGATAAGGATTTATTCAGTCTACATCTCATGTAAACTAGAAACTATGCTCGAGCTGTCGTTCCAACCACACAAGTTTGCGATGCTGTTTGCGAATGTTCGTTGGAACGATGGTTTCGGGAAACACCAAATCGTTGAACTATGCTGATAACGACGGAACTTGCGACCATAGTTGGCTAACGATGCTTTCGGGAAACGCACCCCAGATTAGGAAACTATGTCGCTTTGAGGTTCTCAAGCCGGCCGTTTATAACGCAATCACCAACTTCGGGTCACTAAACAAAGGTAACTGGCTAAACGACCTTAGACGGTCGCATTCACGCTTACACAATCAAATATATTTTTGTATAGCCCCCTTGGTTGTATACACTTGAATTAAAGTAATGTTTTCTTTAGACAGAGGTCATGACCTCTACCACAGATATAAGTTAACCAATATACTTCTCTGATAGTAGCTTTGGTTTGGTCAAGCCATGGTTTCCCACATACACTTGACTAAAGTAACATTACATTAAACAGAGGTAAGACTCACCCTATATAGCTTGGTCGATCAGCAGTTTGCTGTCCTAAACGGAAATTCCCTTTTAGTCTTTACAAAACAAGTACACTTGTCACTAATCAGTTAGAAAAGAATCAGTACAATATAATTAAATCCTCAGATATAAAGAGTAAAAGATGTACCTGACTCAAGAAAAACATAATGCTGAGTGTCTGAAAGGCACTCAGCATTATGGGCCGATCTCATTACAAATCGCACCGAGCCTCTTGTGCTATTTCTTTAAATACACAGACCGAGACTGATACTTCTTTCACATGGAATCATTTGCTAACAATGGGAATTTGTATTCAGAGTTTACACCTTTTGAGAGCAGGAAATCATTTGCCTGGAAGACACACCCTCCTCTGTAAGCAAGTTATCTTTAAACTCTTAAAAACTCCATTACCTTTTTGGTTTACGTCTTTGGAGAATGAGACATTTGTACCAGTCTCACTGAGACATTTCAATTGATACCAGACATCAGGGCCGGAGTGGGGCCACTTTTCAGCCCGGGAGTTTCAGGCCCAAGACCGGCCCACTTTTTCCATGGTGGAATTCCAAATTAACACTTTTTCCAAATTGGATAAATGAAGCAATAGTTCAGCTCTTACTATTGTGTAGTTTGTATTAAAGGGATACTCCACTTTAAAATGAAAATTCTGTCATCATATTCTCACCCTCATGTTGTTTCAAACCTGTATGAATTTCTTTCTTCTTCTGCTGAACAGAAAGGAAGATATTTAGAAGAATATCAGTAACCAGACAGTTTCTGGTCTCATTGACTTCCATAGTAGGAAAAAATATATACTATGGAAGTCAATGAGACCAGAAACTGTCTGGTTACTGATATTCTTCTAAATATCTTCCTTTGTGTTCAGCAGAAGAAAGAAATTCATACAGGTTTGAAACAACATGAGGGTGAGAATATGATGACAGAATTTTCATTTTAAAGTGGAGTATCCCTTTAATACCATGGTTCAACAAATAATGTAAAGGTTAAATAATAATTCACTTAGACTTTAGAAGCAATTGCGACTTTATTTCACACAATTCTGACTTTATATCTTGCAATTCTGACTTTATAACATGCAATTGTGACTTTTATTTCACGCAATTGCGACTTTAATTCACGCAATTCTGACTTTATAACACGCAATTGCGACTTTATTTCACGCAATTCTGACTTTATATCTCGCAATTCTGAGAAATAAAGTCATGTAAAGAGATGTAAACTCGCAATGTGAGATAAAAAGTCGCAATTATCTTTTAAAATGTTTTATTTTGTGGCGGAAACAAGCTTCCATACCTCCTGGCCTCTTCCTCCCATCCATCCTCCCTGACGCGTTACGGTAGGGCCGGCCCAGCTATCGGTAGGCACTGGCGGTGCCGCGGTAGCCTAGGCTACTCCTGAGAAAACGTTTTGGAAAAGACGGGCTATGGACCCAACCAACTCTATAGGAGTGGAGGGGAAAACTCCCTCACATGGTACAACCCATTCAGAGGCTGCGTGCTGCGGCTGCGGTGTCAGAATGCGGAACGTGTGTAGCCTAATGTAACTAACGTGACAAATGTGAAAAAATAAAATAAAAATCCTCGACCGGCCCAAAAGTGAAGCGGCCCACCGGGAATTCTCCCGATTCTCCCGATTACCCACCCCGGGCCTGCCAGACATAATAGTGTTGTATGATAATTGTTCACATTAAACCATATAGATTTTGGGGTGAATTTCAGGTGATGTCAACATGAAAGAGAGAAGGAACGGGGGAATGGGGGGTCAAGGGAAAGAGATGTAGATTAGGATGATGCTTAGGTGAGACTTGCGTCTTGAATGATGATGCTAATTTCACAAGAGAGAGTTCAAATGTTAATTTCCAGAAAGGTCCTTTGTCTTCTCAGGGAGTGGTTGTTCTTCAACCAGACTGCCCGACATTTTCTAATTTCTTAAGTCTTGCATGCCTAAAACCCAGAGTTGTCACAAACTAAACTGAAACAGACTAGCTACCTAAACCGGCTTCATGGTATAGGCCCCAGGTCAGCCAATGGCATGAGTTTAGGGCAGAACAGTCTGTTTCAGGCTGACCAATGACAGAAGGGCAGTGTGTTAAGGAAACCTGTTTGTAAACAGTCAACTGGTTGCTTGTTAAGGCAAGGCAGCATAGCAACTCAAAACCAATCAGAATTCCTCAGCAACCGTATCACACCCATGAGGTTTTTGTCTGGGCAAATCAAGCAAATATTTTTTTTACAGTTCCAATTGATGCTGCTTGTGGTGCAGAAATGACACACTTTACCCTTACTAAATAGATGGCTTAATTGAGTAATTTGGTTTCAAAGCTTGCATGGTATGATATACATGAATTTATCTGTGTGAAACAGTACAAAACTGAAGTGATGGAAATGGAATCAAACAAGCAGATCCTAAGAATTGGCGTCATAGACAAGGACACACCGAACACGCCTGCATCAAGAGCGGTGTTCTCCATCCTGAAGGGCAACGAAGATGGAAATTATAAGATCGAGACAGACCCCAAAACCAATGAAGGTGTGCTGTCTGTTATCAAGGTAAATGCCACTGTTCCCTTTAATATTTCATTCACTTCTAAGAAAAGTTTATCGGGTCTATTCAAAGAAAAGTCAGTTCATCACCTCTATTTATATATTGCTGAACCGGTAATGATCAATGATGCGAACAAAATTCAATTCTGCTGTAAAGCAGCTCTAGAAAGACAATAGTGTCATTGTTCAGTTGAAATAAGTTCAGTGTTTATTTAGTTCAGTTCAATAACTGAGTTCACTTCAGCTATAGAGCAGCTAGAAAACACTGATGTCATCATCCAGCTCAGTTCAGTTCTCATCCAATAGTGTTAGTGCTGTCAAATCAATAATATTGCTGAATATTAAGTCATATAAGAATATAGAAGTCATCACTGGGAACTGGTTTACACAACTACTTATTACAGTAATTTTTTGCCATGCATGTTAGTTTTTTACATTGTGTTGTTGAGCTAAAAAAAAAAACAGGACTAAAAATTGTATTTCACAGGGGAAGGATTTTGAGAAAACTGATATCACAGAGCTGGAAATAGCTGTCCAGAACGAGGAGAAATTATTTCAGTGTGTCAATGGAAAGGCCCTAACGGCAGGTTCCAAACCAAAGCCTAATTCTGTCAAAGTGGCAGTGAAAGTCATTGACGTTAATGATCCCCCTGAATTTAAGAAGACTACTGAATTAATTTACCGAAATGAAAATGGACCTCCAGGAGATGTGCTGTTTGTACCTAAAGTCAAAGATGAAGACTCAGACGTAAACAAAATCAGGTGTGGTTGAGCTGCACAACATAAAATTATTACAACACATCATTAAAATTAAATTTTTTGTGGATTTAATTGATTTTTTCCTGCTTTCATTTCATTTTCATGATACTATTATATAATTGTGTAAATGTTTGTGGTTCGCAAGATTTTTAGTGTTTTTATGATTTGAAATGTTAAGTCTCTTATGCTCACCAATGCTGCATTTATCTGATCAAAACCACAGTAAAAACTGTACAAAAAATATTACAATTTAAAATAGCTGTTTTCTATTTTAATGTATTGTAATTAGTAATTTATTCCTGTGATCAAAGCTGAATTCTCAGCATCATTACTCCAGTCGTCAGTGTCACATGATCCTTAAGAAATCATTCTAATATGATGATTTGCTGCTCAAGAAACATTTCTTCTTATAATCAATGTCGAAAACAGTTGTGCTGCTTCATATTTTTGTGGAAACTGTGATACATTTTTAAAATTATTAATTCTAAAAAATAATTATTTTGTGTTTACTGTCACTTTTGATACATTTTATGCATCCTTGATGAATGCAAGTATTAATTTCTTTAAAGAAATCTTATTGTCACCAAAATGTTTAATGATACTGTATATGACAATATATATTATAAAATTGTATAATACACTGTATAAACATTGAGGCTTATCTAGAGATGGGAAACTAGATTTTTGGATGATCACATAGCAGAAAGTTAAGCAGAAGTATTATAATATCTGTATATATGTATGTAGGTATGAGTTAGTACAAGACCCAGCCAAATGGGTGAGTGTTGACCCGAAGACAGGAACGATCACCACAGTTCAGAAGATGGACCGGGAGTCTCCATTTGTCAAAAATGGCACCTACACTGTTGTAGTCCAGGCTATAGATGACGGTAAGCACCAAAATATCTGTTCTCAGTATGTTCAAACAATTCGAACACTATTCAAAATGTGAACTATGACAATATCGAGAATATATCCATAAGATACAGAAGTTTTTATTCAAAGTGATGCCAACTAATTGGGTAAAGAGGAGGAAATGTGCAAGTAAGAGATAAAAAAGAAAGACACAAGAATATAATACTAACTTCTTTACTAACTTACAGAATGCTGCACACTGCACAGTAGGGAACATATGGTGATAGTAAAAAAAAACATTTTTTTTTTAAATTAAATTATATTATAAGCAATATATCTCATTACAACCAATGTTATTATACTTTTGCATTTTTAAATTAGTTTTTATTTTAATATCATTTTCAAATTTCCTATAAATGTCAGTTTAGTTTTTAGTTTCATTAATGGTTT
Source organism: Squalius cephalus (assembly GCF_949319135.1). Classification (NCBI taxonomy): domain Eukaryota; kingdom Metazoa; phylum Chordata; class Actinopteri; order Cypriniformes; family Leuciscidae; genus Squalius; species Squalius cephalus. Next base: position 9,531,179 of record NC_137139.1, read on the forward strand.
TGATGGTTTTAGTTTAGTTTTTATTTTGTGAACACATTCCTATTTAGTTTTTATATATTTAGTTTCACTTTTAGTAATTATAGTTTATATTTTAGTAATTAGTAACAGAACACTTCCAGTTAAAGACATTTAATTTCAACAAAGTTTAATGTTTGCAGTTTACAGTTAACTCTTGTGCAAACCTCTTAATAATAAAATGATTAAAATTGTTTGAGATTGAACAAAGAACCAAACAAATGCAACTTAAATTAAACGTTATTTATTAATTTTCATTCATATTAAAGATGAAATCTTGTTAAACATGTGGTGTATAAGAAAAAGAAAAGAAAAATATGCGTATGATTAATATGATTATTCTTATATGGTTATTTCCATGATTAATCCTTTCAAACATTATTCTTGTCTACTGAAGATGCTAGAAATTCAAAGTCATATGTAAAATGAATTTGTTTTAGAATTTGAATTTTTTGTCTTAAGAATAATCTGAAGAGTTTGGTTCCAAAACAGGATGAACGCCATTTAAAAAAAAATAAAAAATTTAGTTTCCGCAAAAATCTATATTGTATCTGGTCGGTATTGAAAAGTCAATTTTTAATTTTACGTAAAATGCGATATCCACTGTGTTTTCATCTTGTCACTTTCTTGGTAAAGAAAACACATTTTTACTCAAATTAATCAAAATGGATTTATCGCGTATTGGAACCAAACTCTTCATCTTAAGAAAAAAGATAAGAATTCTTAAGAAGATTTTTTGGGGAATACAAAGTATTCTTATCTTTTTCTTAAGTTAGAAAATAAGAAGAAATTGGCAGTTAGGAAGAACTTTATTCTAAAGAATGTTTCGTGAATCCGGCCATGAAGCTCACAGAAATTCATAACATAATCCTCTATGGGGCGATTCCCCTGGCATAAACACAGGAGAGCAACTGCTGAGTTCATCGTTGGTCTAGCTTTCTGTAACGTTAATACGTTGAAGGCGAGTAGAGTTGAGAACCCATGTGCAGTTTTATTGATAACCATAACCAAAATAAACAAATACATAATAAACCAAACTAAAACATGACAAATATGACTTAACTTGAACAGACTTCAACGTGACCATAAAAAGTCTTCACAAAACAGCAGGTTACAATAGCAAAGCTAATCAAGAGACTAAGAAAACATGAGTACATAAACCAGTGGTTCTCAAACTTTTTGGTTGTGCTCCCCTTTAAACCTGAAAATATATACAGTATATTTTATAAAGTCATATTTTGTCGTTCTTAAAAATCCTAATGTAATCTCTGTACACAACTTTTTGTTTATGCTGTTCACAGGACAGCCTCCAGCTACAGGGACATGTACTGTTGTGGTCTCCCTGGGTGATGTGAATGATAATGCCCCCTATCTCACCTCCAAAAACTTGGTCATGTGTGGGAACAAGGTCAACCGTGTCAATGTGATTCCAGTAGACCTTGATGCTCCTCCATTTTCAAGTCCTTTTACCTTCTCTCTGGGAGGAGAAGAACATCTTAGGAAACTCTGGAAGCTGGAGCCCACCACAGGTCAGTCACATGCATTTACTTTATTTTAGGGACGTCCCAATCAAGTATTTGGAAACACCCGATCCGAGTCATTGAATATTGAGTATCTGTCAATACCGAGTCCTTATCTGATACTTTGTAGATGTACATTTGATCATTTGTTACAATTGTGGACATTGTAAACAGACTGTGTGGTCACAATTATGATTATGGGACTACTGATATAAACTTGTTATATTTTATAAACTTCTTGTATTTTTACTTGTCAGCCAAGTCAGAAGCAAACAATATAGCAATGCGTTATGCCAATGATGTCTCAGAGAGTCTGACAGCAGATAAAAATAACAGCAAATAAATGACTTTCGGGTAAATGCTGAAATTTAAATGCTGAAATTTCTCACTTGTGAGACAAATAAAGTTTGATCTAATCTAATCTAATCTAATCTAATCTAATTCCTTACAAAAGTGCACATTAAATATGCTAAACACGAAAGCGTGAACGTGCATGTGTGGTGCACGTGTGTTACTTTTAGACATACACTCGCAAACTTCCCTAATAAGTAAAAAATAGTAAATAAGTTCCATAGCAGATTCCAAGTGATAAAGCCTAGTGCGGTCCATTCAAACACATTGCAAGGGTTCCGCCAGTAGTAGGCGCTCGTGCAACGTAAGCAATAACAATTTATAGGACTAAACTTAAAAAAAAGTAAACCAGAAAAAGAAAAGAAAAGAAAAGAATATGGTCAAATGAAAGTGTAGAACAACTGAAAGCTTGTTTTGATTGGACAAACTGGGAAATCTTTGATGAAGGCTCATTCGACGAAAGAACTACAGTGTTAAATGATTATATAAACTTCTGTGTGGAGCTGAACATACCTACTAAAGAGATTAAAGTTTATCCAAATAACAAACCATATGTGACTAAAGATATTAAAGAAATGATAAATGTGAGCTTTTAAAGATAAAAATAGTCTGGTACTTAAACAAACGGAAAGAGAGTTAAAAATTAAATTAAAAATTAAAAATTAAAAATAAGTATTAAAATTAATTAGTTAAAAATTAAATTAAAAGAAACAAAAGAAGCTGTTTGGAGAAAGCATTTAAAATGAACAACTCTAAAAAGGTTTGGGATATTATGAAAACTATGTCTGGACTGTCATCCACAAATAAATCCATTGTAACTGATGATGAACTTAGGTTTGGGAACGAACTAAACACCTTTTTTACACGGTTTGAACTAACAGGCAAACAAGATAATAACAAAGAAACAACACATAGAGTTCTAGTACCATCAGATAGAATTGTTATTGAGGTTGAAGATGTTAGGAAAATGTTTCAATCAATTAATACAAAAAAGGCTGTGGGTCCTGATGGATGTAGTGCAGGCCTCTTAAAAAATTTCGCTCAGGAACTAGCACCTGTGTGGCAACCAGTATTTCAAGCTTCAGTTGACACACATGCTGTCCCTGTGATATGGAAAACTGCAGATATAAAACCACTACCGAAGATATCATGTCCAAAAAAATATAAAGACTTTAGACCAATAGCTCTCACTTCTGTGATTGTGAAATGTCTAGAGAGACTGTTACTTCAGTATTTGGTTGCGGCAGTTAAAGATAAATTAGATCCATGGCAGTTTGCCTATAAGAAAGGCTGTAGTACTGAAGATGCAGTTGCTGCTTTAGTGCATATTATCTCTAAAAATCTAGATAAACCAAGAACAATTGTGAGAACTCTGTTCTTGGACTTCTCTTCTGCATTTAACACCATACAGGTTGGCGGACTGGTGTTAAAACTCGTACAGCTGAGGGTGAATCCGTATCTGATTCAGTGGTATACATTATTTCTCACAGATAGAGTTCAGAGAGTCAGGGTGAATAAAACCGTGTCGTCTGAAATCATTACAAATGTCGGAGTACCGCAAGGTTGTGTTAGTTCCGCCATACTTTTTACATTATATACTTACGACTGTCGAACGGACATGTTAAATCAGTATATTTTGAAGTACTCTGATGATACTGTCCTAATATCTGTGTTGAATGACTTAGATAGTTCTGAGGTTCATCAACACGGTGTAAGTAAATTGATTGAGTGGTGTGAGAATAATGCTCTTATCATTAATACGAGTAAAACTGAGGAGATTGTATTTGGGTCAACGGCAGATATAGCGCCTATCTTTATTCATAGGGAGGAAATTAGACTGGTCAAGACATATAAGTATTTGGGAGTGACCATAGACGATATGTTATCTTGGAAAGATCACATTGAGACCCTATGTAAAAAGACAAAGCAGAGAATCTATTTTCTTCGCTGTCTTAGGTCTTTTGGAGTAAGAAGGCAGATTCTTCTGCTGTTTTTTAGGTCTGTGATGAGTTTACTGCAATACTGCAACTCTAGTTGGTATAAAAGTCTGTCTGTCGTGTTAAAAACAAAGGTTTTTAATCAATTAAAAATCTGCTCAAAGATAGTAGGTCAGCCGCTTGAGAAGCTCTATGACTCAGCTTATCACAATAATATTCTCAGGTTGGCTGACAATATAGCTTCTAATCCCATGCATATTTTGCACAAAGAGTTTGAACTGCTACCGTCAAAGCGGAGGTATAGAGTTCCCAAATTTAATAAGGTGAAGCTGAAACACTCTTTTGTGCTTCAGGCAATCCTAGCGCTGAACAAAAAAACCTAATCAGAGATCAAGAGTATTGGGATGGTGGGGTTGATGGATAAGTGTTGTATTGAATGTATAATTGTGTGGTTTGAGTGAATGTCAATGTTTGAATGTATGTTAAATGTTGTGGTAAACATAGATACTGTCATGTAAGAAAAATTTCAGACTTCAGTCTGACAATAAAGTATTAAGTAAGTAAGTAAGTAAGTAACGTACATCCGAGTGAACGAGACGAAGGGAAGGGCTTTAAACATTGGACTTAAACGCAGTCGTAATTAATGAACGCATATTGAGCTGCTTCTTTTCCTTTTAATGGCGGTTGGCAAACCCCCTTGACGGTGCACACCGCCACCTACTGCACATCACCTGCGTGACAGCAGACATAAAATAAAAAGGATAGGGCTTAGGATAGTCGATACCGATCAGTTAAAAAAAATGCTAAATCAGCCCCGATATCGATCCCTGAGTTTGGCTCGGGACATCCCTAATTCATTTACAGTTACACGGTTAATGGTTGAGGATGTTTCACTATTTATCTGGTCCCATCTGTTGTCAGATAGTTGCACTGTAAAAATCATTCTCTTAATCAGTGTTTATGTCCTGTGAAAATATAAAAAAAAATGAAAAATGAATGTGAGAATAGCATAGCTTGGACTTCCTTATCCAAAATATAATTTAGAGAGGTGTATGCTGTAAGATCTCATAGTTTGACACCAGTGTTATTTTAACATAATTGATATGCGGTTATAGTTTGTATCAATAGTGTGAATAAGATTTTATTTATTTATTTTTTCCGCTTTTCATTTTTATTTGCTTCGTACTAAGCACTACTCTATCTGACATACTACTTCTTCTACTTCCTTCCGTTCAAATTTCGGCACCTAACTTGTCACAGACCCATGAATGTGGTGACAAATCGTTCGTTTTATTGAGGACAACACTGCTATGACTTTTATAAGTGCAATTTTCGTTCAGCAGGCGAAAAATCCCATAGACTTAACATTGGACAGTACTTTGTGACATCATATCTCCGCATCAGAATGTTGTAGAGACTTGTTTTCAAATTCCATTTCAACTTCATAGCTACGCCCTAGCAACCAGGTACAGCACCCTAGAATACACCCCATAGACTTCCATTTAAAAGAATGAGATGGATATCTCTGGATCAGAACATTATAGAGAAATGGGGGTTGGCTCTTTTGTCTCAGACTGCCATGTAGTCTTTAAATGTCACCCTGCCAAGCAATGATTTTAAGGACCCTAACCACTACATAGCAACATAAACAAGTCAAATCTCAGCATCAGAACATTGGAGTTGGCTCTAGCAAACATGCAGAATACCTTAGTGCTGAGTTTTGGCACGGCAAGCACCACTCACATTCTCTTCAGAAAATGTGCTTATCTAGTTTTAGTTAAAGTTTAATTTTGTTGTGCTGTTGTTTTTATTTAATTTTTTTTGTTAGTTTTAGTAAATCAAGCTAAACTAAATGAAAATGAAAAATGTTTCATTGGCTACTAGCTGAAGTAAAATAAGCTTAAAGTCCCTCTGTAGTCAATCATTTTTTCCCGTAAAATTCCAAACCGAAATTACATATTTAAACGTTTTTTCCTTGAAAAAAAATCTTCATGCCTTGAATGTAACTCTACTACACCCTTGCCTCATTTGTTATACACGATTCTAAGAATATGCAAATGAGCCCCGCCTCCACTCACTCACACCAGCTCAGAGATCCACTCGTTGACGATCACACGTTGATCTGATTGGTTACAAGGTAGTTTGTGACGTCAGAAACTCCAGCGATTTCAAACTGTGTTTTTGAGACTGTCTTTGGGTCACTGCAGTTTTAAGGAGAAAATACTATGAATTTACACATGGTTTGTCTTAAAGCATATTAAAAACACCACATAGACATAAACAACATAAAAAATTTGATTTTCACCACAGGGGGACTTTAATGTTGTTGTTTTTTTACACTGTAATAACCCTGTTTCACACTATCATTAAAGTTCTGTTGGGTTTATTTCATATAGGAGTAAACACCTCTCTGATAAGTTTGACGTCTCTACCATATGGAAACTACTCGGTTCCTTTGAAGATGCAGGATCAACAAGCGCTGGAGTCAGAAGAGGTTCTGCAGGTGGTTGTGTGTGAATGTATGGGAGGAACCGTGTGTCGTGGGCGTCTTCCTCACTCCTCAAGGCTGGGTCCAGCAGCCATCGGTCTCCTGTTTGCCGGACTTCTCCTTTTTGCCCGTGAGTTTTCAGACTAGATAACAACATCAAATGTGCATCTTCAACAGACAAACAAATCAAATACAGCCAACTATAACCGTTATAGGTGCCGTTTACACAACACCATTCTCAACTAAATACTTTTTATGCATTTTGGCCATTCATTTATACGACAGCAGCGCTTTGGGGGCCTGAAAACGCAAGCTTTTTAAAAACGGGTCTCAAAGTGCAAGTTTTTGAAAATTATACCATTATCATCTCCAGGGAAACAAGCAAAAACGTGAATTTGTGAAAATGGTGACGTCATGCGCATTTTGCGTGTTCAGTCTATAGGTGCGTAGTGTTTCTTTACAACGTCACATCGCCAACTACTGGCCTGGCATGAATAATACAGCGTTTTTAACCGTTTTCACAGATCCTTGTGAATGTACAGATGACGATATTTTCAAAACAATCCCCAAAGGAAAAATTTCACCATTTTTAGTACACTGTTCTCCCATAGTCCACTTATTTGATCATTTAAACAATGTGCAGTTCATATAATGTCACTTACTCTTAAATCTGAATGTATGCAGATTAATGTAATACATAATGACACACCTTGTTTGTTTGTTTTTTTGCAGTTCTACTCCTTTGTTTAATCTGTGACTGCCAAAGAAAGAACTTTCAACACATACCTCTGAACCTGCAGGACGAGGGCAACCAAACCCTTGTCAAATACAACGATGAGGGAGGAGGCTCAATCTATAAGGTGTGTGAAACTGGTCTTGTTCAGAGTTCAAAGTTATGAATTTCGTAGAAGGAAGTAAAAACTATCAGCTGTGTTTCTGACTTATATTTCTTAATAAGAAGTATTATTTGGTATTTGGTGTCCCTACAAAGTGCATTAATATATGTATATAAATATGACAACATAATTTTTCTTCACTGTTTACATACACTCCTATTCATCAGTCTTAATTAAATTGAATCTGATTGCATGTTTTTAAACATTTTTGAAAAATATAACTTTTGGTATTTTTGAATTAGACTGATTTGTGAATGTGTTTTGGATTCGAAGTAGTATGGCTATCACCAGACCAAGCTCAATCTTTTAAGATTGAACATTAGTCTGGGGAGTCTGCTATGTATTTTCTTCTGCACAAGAGGCGTGATCAACGGGAATAGTTCAAATGACTATGTACGCAATTGGTTGGTCCTTCAACCAATCAGACCAATGATCCGGGTGACATACTTTGGATAACCAATCCAAATTGGATTGGATTAAACCCACCAATAGCGCGCCAGGTGGATAAGCCAGTTTGTGATTGGTTCCCGCAATTTTGTAAAGGAAGCAGCAGAGATAAATGTACAGGTTTCCAGCCTGAGCTGTAGGGCGAAATCAAATCGGGCTGGGTTTACCCAGTCTAGATTCGAAAGCTTACATGGTAATTCTTTTAAAAGATTGTTTAAGATAATTATTTTAGAACAAATCTAATAAGTATTATTTTTTTATTATTAATAATTATTTTTATTAAGATTAATACACAAGCTCATTATATTAATGCACTCTCTGACTACAAATAAACAGGTTATTTGTATGTAACCACAGTGAGTTTGAGGACGCACGTCCTGATTTTGCAGAGTTGGATGCGTTCCTGGATCAACACATTCTTGCCCGAAAATGCTAATCATCCCTACCCCTACCCATACACTATCTCTAAAATCAGCGGGGGGGTTATGACATTGGTTATTGTCATAAGTGTATTGTAATTGTCAAAACATTTTAGTAACTAAACTGAATTTTATTAGGTTTAGTGACAACATGTTACAATGTTCACATGGTACAATTTCTGGTAAGCTACGCTTTTTTATTATTGCTTGACACAGATTTCACAATTTCAATTAAATTAAATTCTTGTGATTTGATTTAATATTGACTCATTTTGGATAAATATTAGTTACACAAGATAGGCGTTCATTTTTCTCAAGAAAAAAAAAATAAAATAAAAAAGTGTCAGTCGCGTGAGTCTCTAGGTGAATGCGTGAGAGTTGGCAGAGTACATTCCAAAGTATCGGCAGTCATATTTGCATGAACTTGTTTACCTGAGAATATGAGGAGCAACATCTGTTGCTTAACTGTGATAAATCATTTTGCCTGTCATTTTTTTCTCCTTAGCCCGAGCCCATGCTTACTTCCAAGTTTGGTACGACGGAAAACATGAAAATTGGATCTGCACCAGTAGGCAACATACATGTTTTTTTTTTCTCTTGTTGCTTTTCCCATATCGTCATTTATAAATGACAGAGAAATTGCATTTAAAATACAATAATAATATTCAAGCAAAAAAACTAAAACAAAATACAGTTTAGTATTATCATATGACATCCCCTTCAGCCAATAATGTACTTGACATTTTTGGCAACAAGGAAGTGAAGGAGAAATTTGCACGTTATGTTAATTTTAGACTAGACTTAAAAAATGTCATTGTACATCAAAATGTGTTTGTCATTTTTATTAATGCACATTTTGTAAAATCAATGACTCAAAGACCAAAAAATATGTGTGTTATGCATAAATGACAAAGTCCTTTTAGGAGACACATATTTTCTGTGTAGCTGCACTATTGTTCATTACTGGCGGCAGCATAATGGCCTTTTTGCCTGTGCTGTAGGTTGATGTTAGTAAGTTTTATAGAAGTCAGAGGGGGAAAACTGTACTTTTTCCAGAAAGTATTGATTATAGTGATGGAAATAGTGATCAGAAAATATGGTCGTAGTAAGAAAGGAAGAAGTTAAAGATCAAGGAGGATAGAAGCAGACATGTTACATGTGGAAAGTGTGGGCTACACTGAAAAAGAAGAGTCTTGTGGATTTTCACTTGTGTTACAATCACTGATTTGGAATTCCAAGAAAGAAACAATTTTAAAGATTTTTTTAATGTTTTTTTTTTCACATGCGAGTTCCAAATGAAATTTAGTTGCACAAGATGAAATGGAACATTAATTTTTAAGTTTTTTAATGTTTTCTTTCTTTAAAACAAAACAAAACACTAATAGTTAAAAAATGCATTTGAATGTGTGTGAAGTTTCAGACAATTTTTTGCCCAAAATAATTCACCCTAATAAGACAAAGTCAGTTATAAATGACAAAACCCTAAACATTTAAAAAAAAAAAAAAAAAAAAAAAGGTCAAAGGTCAGATTTTGAAAACTAATTTTGGAAAATGATTTTAGTCTTAAATAAATGAAAAATATAATTTAATTAATTTTTTCTAGCTTTGATTTCAAAATTATTCATTTAGAGGGGTAATATTGGGGACAGCCATTGGATTAGACATGTTGCATCTCATTTTGGCACAGTGAACAGAATCCCAAGATGAGTTCCACTGAAAAGTAAAGAGCTTCATGTCACTACATGCACTCTGTATAAGACTGACACTTGAAAGCAGCTTATTAACAACTGCATGTTAATAATACACTCTTGCTATAACTGGGCTGTCAAGCTTCTTTTACATGTTAGGACCTGTTGTGCCAAAATCATAATAGTCAAATGATGTGCAGTTACATGGCGCCAAGCACCTGTTTATGACTGGCAGCAATAGTAGGTTTTTCTCACAGTTTTGTGGGGACTTTTACTCCATGTCTTTTAAACTGTAAATGTCTTCTAAATTCTAATGCAAAACTGATCAAAAGTTAAGTGACAGAAACCTTTTGTAACATTATAAAGATCTTTGCTATTTCAAATCAGTGCTGTTCTTTTGAACTTTGAATCAAAGAATCCTGAAAAGAAATAATATCACGATTTCTACAAAAAATGTAAATCAGCACAACTGTTTTCAATATTGATAATAAATGTTTCTTGAGCATCAAATCAGCATATTAGAATGATTTCTGAAGGATCATGTGACTCTGAAGAGTGAAGTAATGATGCTGAAAATTCAGCTTTGATCACAGGAATAAATTATATATTACTATATATCACAATAAAAAGTATATATATATATATGTATGTGCATAAGCATGAGATCTGTAACTGCTCAAACGGGACCTAAAAGAAAGTGATGTTACATGGCCCTTCAAATCTCATACTGTAAGTTAATAACAAGCTACTAACAACCTGTATATTACTGTTTTTGCAGTACCTGGTTACAACTGATGGATACAGGAGGGCTGATAATAGTATGCTGAGAAACTCTGGAGGGGTGAGTGTCAAATCAAGTCAATGTGTCGACTGCCGAGAATTAATCTTAATTAATCATTCTGTTGGCATGCATGGAAAAGTTAACTGAAACAGGTTCACTAATAATGAGCAGAGAGGATACTGGGAAATACTTAAGGTTACCGCAGCTCACAGATGCCATACATTGGCCGACCTTTAACTTTTATTTGCCTAACAGAGTGGGAGTGTGGGAGTGGGAAAGAAAAAAAATACATGATAAAGCATCCAAAAGATCTCAAATGAAAAGGCAAATTGAGACTGGTTAGGTTTCCTAGTTGTTTCACTTAAAATGTGACTAAAAAGTCACTGTAAATGGTGAATGACTCAGAAATGAGTGTTGTGGTTTGTGCAAAAACAAGATTTTTAGAAAGAAAAAAAAGCAAGAAACCTAAACCTAACCATCAGTAGGGCGTAAGAAGATCATACAAATGAGAATGAATTTATACAAATTAGCCACCAATTTGACAAAATGTAAAATAGTTGTGAATTGCTATGAGATTTTGTTGGCATACCTATAGAGGCATACCTAAAAGTGAATGGCTTTTGCTAGACACATGTGACTTTTTTTCTTTGTTCTAAAAATGTAAAAATGTAATAATACTGAGTAAATATCATACGTCATGTTCATAAGTAACAGTGTTCTTTTGGTAATGTGAAATATTAACTCATTTATTGCATCTCTCACAGTATCAGTATAACTCTGGGACATTCCAGGAAATGTCCAATGGCGGAGGTGTGATGAGCATGGTGAGTGACTGCATTTCTTCTTCATCAAACTGAGATATGGGTGAAGCGGGACAGACTATAGGAGTTGTTGTAGAAAACAAAGAAATTGGGTTGTTCTGAACCAGCCAGTGTTCAGAACTCTCTGCTTGCTCGATTCAAAACGGTAAGCTTTTAATAATGGTTTTAATTCCAGTGTTAAAACATTATTACAAGATTTTTTTTTTTTTTGCGGGAAATTCGAGCATGTCTTTGTGTCATTACGTCACATCTGTACACATAAAGAAGGAGTCTTGGCTAGTAGGCTATGAGTGTGAGGATGCTGGAGGTGGAGATTTATAGCCTTTTCTCACAGCACTTCATATAATTAAACGTATCAATTTGATGGCGGATCCAGAAAGGTTCAAACAACAATCACCAGTGACAACTGGTTGTAAAACGCAAAAGTCTTCAGACTTCAGAGTGGCTACAGAAAAAAGAGACTGCAGTTCTAAGGAACAATAATTTGTTGGTATTAGAAATTAGACTGTACAGAAATGGAAACTGAACTACAGATAGCCCTAATACACATTAAATGTAGTCACGCAATGCTTTTTTCCTCTTAGTTGGTCAGAACAAAAGTGGATGTTACTTGTTCAGATTACATTTTACAGTGAAAATTCTTATGTTGGTCATACTCAGAGGTGTCAAAAGTATTCACATTCAGTACTCGGGTAGAAGTATAGATACTAGGGTTTAAAAATACTTCTGTAGAAGTTGAAGTATCAACTCAAGCTTTTTACTCAAGTAAAAGTATAAGAGTACTTGTTTCAAAGCTACTTAAAGTATAAAAGTAATGTAAGGAAAAAAAATCTCTCTCTCTCTCTCTCTCTCTCTCTCTGAAGCAATATTTGACGCGATTTGGCATCTAGGTCTAGGTTTCCTTCGGAGGACTTTTGCCGCTGCGCACAACCAAATGTGACTACAGCCTCTCACAAGTTAGAAAGACACCACACCGGCAATCAGTTTAGCAATGTGTATTCAGGAGGCGGGAGTCAGATCTAAACCGTTTGTGTAATTGGCCAATTTTTTAGTTTTTTTTAACGACGACAAGCCGGAATGAAATCAAGCCGAAATTAAATAGGAGTAACGAGGCTATTTTTAAAATGTAAGGAGTACAGATAATTGCATCAAAATGTAAGGAGTAGAAGTAAAAAGTCGTCTGAAAAATAATTACTCCAGTTAAGTATAGATACCCCAAATTTCTACTTAAGTAAGGTAACAAAGTATTTGTACTTCGTTACTTGACACCTCTGGTCATACTTCCAAAAAGTAGGATCTGTGATTGCGAATGACAGTATCCACACCACCAGAGCGGTGACTGACAGCCGCACATTCTCTTCAAAACATCAGATTCATCCGTGCTGTGCCGTGCCGAGACACAATCCACGTAAAGTTGATAATACCGTGAATAACTGTAATTGCAGATTTCGGACAGAGATGGCGACAAAGAGGAAAAACTACAGACTGCAGTTTTAATAATATAGTTTTTTTTTTCTCCTCTCTCTAAAGCCATTTCGTCAACAGTCAACAATCCGAAGCTATCGGGTAAGCTTTTCAAATGATCCTTATAAATTACAAAAAAAAAAAAAAAAAAAGAGATGGATTTTTAAGAAAAGTTTATTGAACACTTATCAACTAAAGGTTCTGAAACTTGTTAATGTTACATAGTCATAATTTTTTAGACCATTTTCATTGTAGTAATAGCCAAACTTGTTAAATACAGAAATGACATATACAATTAAATAAACATTTAAAAACAAAAAAGATAAGTACCTGTTTCAACTAAAGTCTAAATGAAATATCACACTTGTTTTAAAGAGTGGAGGCAGCCAGATGTCCCGGTCATTCAGCTTGGCTCGAACAGAGAGAAACCTGGAAGAAAGCATCGATAGGGTGAGTCCACTACACAAAACACTTAACTGGCATGATTTTCAGGAAACCTGTAGAAATTATGAGAAAATTATCATTTTTAGGTAGCCTATAATTTATACTGATATAAATACATAAACACACTCTACTAAAGTAGTTTTTCTGTAAATTTAAGAATATTATTTTTGAAGCATATTTTTAAGCAATCCATTTTAAATAATGTTTTAGTGTACTTTAAAAATGTAATTCACTGTCTGACATACTGTACTAAAGAGTATTGAACTTTGTACTGGATTATCATGTCAACTTCAGTGTGTTAGAAATTACATTTAAAGTCATTTCATTTTAAAATATTTTATAGTGTCTTTTTAAGAACTACACTTCCAGGTCAGAGCCTTGTGGGCAGTGTTCTGACAAAGGGGAAAAAGAGGCCAACAAATACCTTTAAGAAAGTAAAATAGTGTACTTAAAAGAGGAGAAGGAAACGAGATAGAGAGAGGGAAAATCTCATGAGCTGCTGAGAATGTGTGTTATCATTTCACTAGTGAGATGATATTTCACAATGATTCATTCACAATAACCACTTATATTATAATACTGTTTATAGTCCTGTGTGAAAAGAAGTAGCCTTTATACTTTTAAAAAGAGTATTATTACGGAAATAAATGCATAAAGAAGATACTTAAGTAAACGTAATTTTTCCAGGCATTGTATGTAAACTGCAAATATTATAGTTTAAATTTATATTAAATGCAACTATTTGATATTTTAGCCTACTTTTTTAATTTTAATTTTAATGTCTTTAAATTTTTGTCAAATGAAAGTTGTGTCGTGTATTAAAAAAAATATATTTCTAATTACTCATTTGTAATGACAAAGCTGCAATTTATTACATTTAAAATATATTAACATTAAATAAAATACCAAATAACAAATTGAAACTTATTATCCAGTACTTTAAATGTGCTCTAGTATGTTAGTCAACACATCATAATAAGTGTACTTCTTTAAAGCATGACGAAAGATTATTAAAACATAATGATATGATTACAAAGTGCACTTTTTAAGAAACAGCCATGAAAATATACTTTCTTTAAGAGCATTTAAGTGCCTTTTATTTCATTATATTATCTGAAAATACATAAAATATATATTTATGTATATTACACATTCAGTGTAAGTGCACTTCTTTTTCACAAGAGTAATAATAGTTTAAAGTATGCTTAAGGGTAAATGCGAATCAACATACAGGTTAATTTAATTTGCTTTTATGTCAGTTTTTGTGGAAACAAGAGCAGTTGAAATATTATTGCACTGCATGACTTGCCTTTGGTACACTACTGGTGGAGAAGAGACCTTGCTTCAACATGGTCCATGTTGAAAATCAAGTGCACTGTCGCCACCTGTCTGCTAGATCCTTCATTGCACAATGTAATATTAATGTACGAAGATCTACAGACCGTGTAGTCACCTAGTGAAATCACATTCTATCAGCTAACAAAAGCTTTAAGATTGTTTTTTCTCTTTCCATTATGTCATTTTATAGAAAATCAGCGGATTATCGGTAGACCATCCTGTATATTACCCATATCAATATGAATATGAGGGGAAGGGCAGTGATTGCCAGTCACTGGATCAGCTGACTGTTAGCAACCTTGGGGATAACCTGGACTTCCTTCAGGACCTTGGGCCAAAGTTCAGCACTCTGGGAGGGATTTGTCAACAGCCAGTGGAGCGCAGGAATGTCCGACTGTGAAAATGGATGATGACTTGAGGCTTGAGCAATTCAGCTTTATATCGTTTAATGATTGTTCCACATTTCTATAATGCTTTCAGCTCAGCTGCAAAGGGGTACCGGGGTTTTTTTGTACTGTGAATCTTTTTTTCTTTCTTTTTTTTTTGGAGACAGTGCTCTAGGACATCATTGCTCAAAGACAAGCCTTGAATTTGAGCACCATGAAACCTGCACAGGAGCAAGGTGATCATGGATAAGCTGTAAATATTACGTCTTCAGTGCCAAGACTGGCCTCAAGGAACTATGTGATACACTATGCATTTGTGCTCATGATATATAAGGAATATATGCATAAGGAAGGATGTTGAGTGTTTGAATTGAAAACTGCTAACTTGACTTCAGCTTGTGCAAGCCTGTTTGATCGTCTTTCATCTGAACTTCCATCTTTTTTCCTCAGCAAATGTAAAGCCACACTTTCCCAACCACACTTAGCCATGCTGATTGTGTAAGTGAGTTTTTGTCTGGGTTGTCCTGCACTTTACATGTTGCTAGTGGTACGCTGACTTTAGGTACCATATTGTTTCGTGCACTTTGCTGGGATGACTTTGCATTGCAGAATCTCTTGTGTTAAAGGGATAGTCCAGCCGAAAATGACAAATCTCCCATTTACTCACCTTCACGCTGTTCAAAACATATTGAAGCTTATTTCCAGGTAATTGTGTCTTTTTATCAAGAAATTCTGACAATCTTTTCAGAATTCTGAGTTAACATCTTGCAATCATTTTTTGTTTTTGTTTTACATTTATATACACCTGACCTGTCCGTATGTACATGCAGAATTCTGGGAAATTATGAAATATAAACTTGCAGTTGCAAGATGTATACTTGCAATTCTGAGAAAAAAGTCAGAATTGTGAACAAAAAGTCACAATATATATATATTTTTATATTTTTATCCTGTAATGAAAACAAGCTTAAAAACAAACCTGCATGACTTTCTTCTGTGGAACACAAAAGAAGATACTTTGAAGGACACTGGGACTGTGACTAGAGACAATGAGGAAAAGCAGAAACCATTTTGGTGTGAGAAATGAGAGAAAGAAAATGAAGATAAAGATGGGTTATCACTTCAACAGAAAGTCTGGCAGGTGGCAGTAATGCACCATCAATCATTATTACATCTCCCTTCCCTATGTGTGTTCATATGTGTTAAAGGGCTTTTGTTCACCTGGGTTTTTCATTGTTAGGCTTTATGAAGAGTGACTGGAAATTATTTTTTTCTTTATTATTATTATTGTTATGCTACATTTACATTTTGTAAGAGTCAACACAAATGCAGTGTTCATCTATTTCTTTTATATTTCTCATTGTATTGTAAAGTTTTTTGTTTTGTTTTGTTTTTCATCCAAAATAGTTTTTAAGTAAGGATTGATATTTTAAAAAACGTTATCTGGATGGTTTTGGTGCAGAGGTGCTGAGGGCCAGAGATGTTCACTCTCTCCGTGAGGAACAACCTCTCTAAAAATGTATTTTTAACATTATCTGAATAAATATGATTACAATGATACGTTAACATTAGTGAACATTAGTGGGCCAAGCCATGTACAATTTTATCAGTAAATTTGATGAGATTTAAATTTCTCAGTTTATTTTAGAACTGCCAGTTTTTCTAGGCAGTAACAGTGGTGATAGGTATTTGGCTTCCTATCAAACACCATGGAAGCTTGATGGTAAAGTAGCTGCACAGGCTTAAGTGTTGTACTGGAGGCTTGTGCCCAGCTAGTCAAACAGAATGACAGATATGGCATGATCATGGCATTAAAATATATAGTAGCTGCCTTCCCATACACAAAAGAAATATATTTGAAATATATTTTCAGAGTATATTTTGGAATATATGCAAATATTTGAAATTGGCCCAATAAATATATTTCACACTTAACATCATATATTTTTGTTATATTTCTGAATATATTTCAATGTATTTGGAATATATGCCACATATATTTTTTACACTTTTGGGGACCCATACAGAAAAAAATACATTGAAATATATTCTGAAATATAACAAAAATATATGATGTTAAGTGTGAAATATATTTATTAGGCCAATTTCAAATATTTGCATATATTCCAAAATATACTCTGAAAATATATTTCAAATATATTTCTTTTGTGTATGGGTTTGTAGCTATATATAGTTAGACTATTTCTGATATGATGGGAATTTGACAAGTTTAATTTTACTGTATTACCTTTTTAATTTGTTTTTTAAATGTTAGATTACAATCAATTATTATACCTAGATATTTAAAATCAGATACCGTTGACAGCTGTTCCGCTGCAATATAAATATTGTGTGTGGGATTTTCTGTTGACCTCTTCGTGAAAAACACACAAGCAGTTTTCTTTATGTTTAAATGAAGACAGGAATTATTAAGCCATTGCGTGACCTCGGCCATAACTGCAGTGAGCTTAAATGCTGCTTGCTGCTTGGTCGGTGCATGTACATAAATGACAGTATCGTCTGCATACATTTGAATCTCAGACTCATTGCATACAGTGGGAAGATCATTTATGTATAGGCTAAACAACAGGGGCCCTAAAATTGATCCCTGAGGTACACCAATATCACAACTGATGGCAGATGACACCTCATCATTTCTCTTGACCCTCTGTTCTCTGCCTTCCAAATAGGACTGCATCCATTTAATAGCATTGGGGGAGACGTTGAACATTGAGAGCTTTTTGAGTAGGACACCATGATCCACAGTGTCAAAAGCATTCTTGTCTAAGAATATGGCCCCAACAACTCCCCCTTTATCTAATTTAGATTTCACATTCTCCAGGAAAAAGCATTTTGCAGTTTACGTTGAATGGTTGGATCTAAAACCAAACTGCATAGGATGCAATCTGAAAGGGCTGTTGTTGAGTTAGCTATTAAGTTAATCTAGAAATTAGTCTTAGATCGAAATTCGGCTCAACACTGGCTGTTGCTTTCTGTCATGCTGACACAATGACCCCAGGGGATCTTTTGAAAAACTTTCAACTGTTTTACTCAAAGTCAACGAAAACCGCGCAGGACCAAGCCATTTTACAGCTGATCGCCGCCAAAAATTAGGTGGAATTTACTAGCAATGGCTGATTGAATGTATTTTTAGTCCAGTGCCAGTATATAAGATAAATTGACCAAGTTCAGAGGCTGTCATATGTGGATCAACTTACTTTGTGGTGTATTTTCAACAGTATCAATATGAAAAATTAATTTAATATTGATTCAATGGATTAATTGCATTTTGAAAAAAAGTGTCATGAATTTATTGCATTTTGGGGGAAAAAATTATCTGTTTTTATAATAATTGAATTTCCTTGATGAATAAAAGTATTTCTTTCTTTAAAGAAATCTTACTGACACCAAAATGTTTAATGATACTCTATATGATACATCCTATATATAAAATTGTAGGCTATTATATAATCACACACATACACTGTATAAACATAGAGGCTTATGTTTATACAGTGTATAAAGAACACAATGATAATAATAAATATAGCGGCAAGCAGCAATTATCTGGGCCAAGCACAACAGAAGCAAACAACGAAGCTAGCTGCAGACCAACTGAAAAAAAGTAAATAAAGAAAAAACATATTGAAAAAACATTCTCGTAAACTGAAATAAAAAAGAAATTTCAACATAAATGAAAAACTAAACGAAACTAACAACAGTTACTAAAAACCTAACTGAAATAGAATAATGATTAGCAAAAATAAATAATCGTTTTCGTAATTAATAAGCTCTCATCCTGTACTGGAAAACCAAGTCTCGCGCATGACACGGCCTTCTAAACACACGGTCCTCAAGTTAACATAAGTTCAACTTTTAAAAGACTCAAGAGCTTTGCCATCAAATGTTTTTCAACCTTGGTTTTTCAAAGCAAAACCGCTTTCTGTGTGAACCAGCCCTAAGAAGCAGAAATGGCCATATAAGTACAGCTGTACCTTAATTCCAAGTAAGATAACCATCTCATCTGAAAACTAAACAAGATACCACACATATTAGGCAGGATACCACACTGAGCAGAAAACGGAAAAAACAAATAGCATGTCTAGCCCACAAATAGACGTAGTCGGATTAAGAGTAAGAAGCAGTAAGAGGTTTGCACAAGAGTTAACTGCAAACATTAAACTTTGTTGAAATTAAATGTCTTTAACTGGAAGTGTTCTGTTACTAATTACTAAAATCTAAACTATAATTACTAAATATACTGAAACTAAATATATAAAAACTATATAGGAATGAAAAACTAAATAAAAACTAAACTAAAACTATCAAAACCATTAATGAAACTAACTAAAACTAAACTGACATTTATAGGAAATTTGAAAATGATATTAAAATAAAAACTAATTTAAAAATGCAAAAGTATAATAACATTGGTTATAATATAATATATTTTTTTTTTTTTATTGTGCCCTGAAACTTTAATGAAAGTTAGTTGACATGTAGTTGCAAAGTTACTTATAGTCAACAGAATGTTCAAAAGGGACCATCAAAATAATGTGATTCCGAATATATAGCACACTTTTTTTTCTTTCTTTTTTTTTAGTCTCTTTTCTAGCTTTGTAACCTGCAGTTGCTGAGTTTTATCAAGTCTGTTTTTGGTCACTGTCAAGTGCTCATATTTATGTCATGTTTTCTCTCCATTGTCATATTTCCATATCAAAATTTTATGAGCAAATACAAAATTTCTCAGGGGATTGCAAAGTTTTACAAGAGAATCCCATGTTTTTTTTTTACCATCACCATGTTTTTTGTCCCCTATTGTGCAGTGTGCAGTATTCTGTATTCTGTAAGTTAGTAAAGAAGTTAGTATTCTATTCTTGTGTCTTTCTTTTTTACCTCATTACTTGCACATTTCCTCCTCTTTACCCAATTAGTTGGCATCACTTTGAATAAAAACTTCTGTATCTTATGGATATATTCTCAATGTTGTCATAGTCCACATTTTGAACAGTGTTCAAATTGTTTGAACATACTGAGAACAGATATTTTGGTGCTTACCATCATCTATAGCCTGGACTACAACAGTGTAGGTGCCATTTTTGACAAATGGAGACTCCCGGTCCATCTTCTGAACTGTGGTGATCGTTCCTGTCTTCGGGTCAACACTCACCCATTTGGCTGGGTCTTGTACTAACTCATACCTACATACATATATACAGATATTATAATACATCTGCTTCCCACATAGCAAATGTTTTCTGGCCCAGCTCCGGGCCACACAATCACTTTTCCCTCGGCCCAAGTACCGCAAAGAATGACGGCCCTGAAGTGGCCCAGAACTGGATTAAAGACAAGGATCACACATGGGCCATAACCAGCCCGAATCTCAGCCAGTTAGTCACCCTTAACTGGCCCAGAACAGGTTTTATTATTGGTACCAATTCTCAGCCACAAGTTAACCATATTGACACCACCCTTTAACCAGAAACCCCAAAACTGAGCCATAACCCAGCCTAATCTTACCCAAACCATGTGAACAAATAAGGCACAAGAAAATTAAATTCTCAAAATTTGTTTATTTAACAATAATGCACAAGCCAATAATAATAATAAAAAAGTGTGAAGGCTATTTTTTTTTTAGTACATTCAAAGCTTAACATCTTATTACCACCTCAAAAAAGTGCATTTAATTTCAAAATGTCCTGGTCTGTCTTAAACAGTAGTTTACTTATTGTAGAAATGAACAAGCCAAAATAAAAAATAACAGCTAAAGTTGTGTAACTGTGTGAACGCTATTTTAGTTGCCTGAACAGCCAACTATGTACAACATTTTTCAATTCTAACTAATCTATGAATGAATCTAGCACTGAAATTTAAACATATTATAATGTAATTTTACTCTCAACAAACATAGAGCAAATTAAAACAATTACTTAAAACAAATTTGCATATCAGAATGTTTGTATGTGTGAGGGAGAAAGTGATCCTATTTAGGACTGTCCTCAGTACAGCTCTGCAGCCCCTCTTTTCTCCTCAAGCACTCTCTCCTTCCTCCATCTCTATTAGGAGCAAGCTGAATCCATCTTTGTATTGTTGCTAATATCTCCTGATCAGTGGCATGTGTCAGACGATTTTTTCTCACAGCAGCTAAAAGACAAAATACAAAATTAATAAATACATATACAAATATTCATCCACCTACTGTAAATAAATTTAGGTAACAAATTAGAATAAGGTTGCTGCGGTTAAATTTTATACAGGAAATTATTGCTTATAATGTGGCACTATTGAATGACCCGCAGGCCGGTCAATCGCACCCCGGTCGCGTCAGTCTGTACCAGGGGGGCAGGGTTTCATAAAATATTAAAGCTTCCCCGGGCGCCGCCATTGATTAGCAGACCATCACCTGCTGTTAGCATTCCATTGACTCCCATTCATTTTGGCGTCACTTTGACAGTGAATAACTTTACATCTGAGGCGTTTAAAGACTCCATTTGTCCATTATTTATTTCTAAAGAACCACGAAAATGTATAAAAGGCTCCATTACCTTGTAGCTTACGTTATGGCCCCGTAGAAGCAATTTTTGTAAAAGTAGGCTAACGATTGCGTCATAACCACGCGACTCTCTTTCGCACAGTAGAGAGATTACCATATGGACAGGAGGAGAAGCTCGCAGGCAATCGGGGGGACGTGGAGGCAAAATGACAAAATAATTACTCAGAATACCTAGTGTAGCGAGT
The DNA here is from genome assembly GCF_949319135.1 of Squalius cephalus. NCBI lineage: Eukaryota > Metazoa > Chordata > Actinopteri > Cypriniformes > Leuciscidae > Squalius > Squalius cephalus. The sequence continues at coordinate 9,552,915 of NC_137139.1, forward strand.
ATTTAACTCGTCTTGTAGGGGGAATTTTATTAGTGCTGCCACGGAAGACTGAATGACGTAAAGATCTTAGTCCCCGCTTTCAGTGCTTTTAATCTCATTACACACTAACTGTATGTATGTTGTGTCCTACTCTATTAAAATGTACAGACCGACGAGGGTAGGCTTCAGTATGAGTAAACGTAACAAGATGGTTTCCTGAAGCAATATTAAATGTATCAGAAAGTTTAATATACTCCTCCCTCCCCTGGTCTAATAAAGTAGCTGAGATGCCCCTACTCCTTGACAGCTCTAAACAAAAAGGTACAAAGCAGGTAAGTACGAAAATTAAACAGTATTTATTCTCTATGTATTTTTCTTTCTTGTAATCAGGTGTTAATTCAGGGTTGATAATCACAAAATAAAAGAAAATAAATAAAATGTATGGTCTTTGTGTTTTCTTTTAAACTCACTACAACACAAACACTTTCAATGTAAAAGCTCTAAACCATTCAGTTGTACAATGGTAAATCTCACTTCAAAAAATAAAAAAAATAAAAAAACACTTTTGTCACTTTTGTAAACACCAGTTAGGATGAGTTCACAGTTTTCAAACGATCAACTTCAAATGATCAAACAATCACATTTGGAAAACAACATCAACAATGGTATACCCAATGAAATTTCACATCTGGAAGAGCACTTACGTGAAACGTCCCTTTTTGTGTTCACTCAGTTCAAAAATATCAAAAAGGAATCAATTGAAAAGTTGTCTTGACGTAGCGTGCGTTGAAATTAACTTGAGGTTTTCGTAGAAATATCACTCAAGCTTAATGAAATGTCCAACAAAAAAAAAATATTAAATCAAAATGAGTCAAAAAGTAAGTGAATCAAATGGAGATGAATCAAAAATGAGATATCAACTAGAATGTATCAAACTGGGATACACCAACGGAGATGTGCCAAACTGAGATGTCGTTGGATGGCAGGGTAATACAAAATAGTCTTAAACTCAAATCTTCTCAAAAAAAAATATGTTCAGCGCCAACTGCAAGCATCGATTCCCATCTCACGTGCCGAACACTCAAATACACGTGACCAGTCTGGTTGAAACGTAAATTCGTAAGAGTGCTTTTCGAACAAGATGAAAGAAGTCAAAAGCTCAACAAAAATGTGAAAAATCTCTTCAATCGTCCCCAATCAGGCTAAATTTGTACTTTAAATGCACTCACAGTTCACGTAGCCTTCATAAAACATTACTGCGTCACTCCAGCAGTCCAATGCAACGCGATTCACGGATCAAAACTACACAAAAACTACGAAATGCGGAACAAAAATCACTTTATATTGTCCTGTATTCGACTAAAGCCCTGATTATCTTCCGTTTAAGTTACTTTATCAGACGAGCTTCTCAAAACACGACACAACACTCACTTTCTCTTCTCCGTGCGTCTCTTATATGCCGCGCTCTTCTTCTCTTTTTTCCACGCACACTCAACACTGGAAACCAAACCGCCCGTCAAAATAAAAGTCCGCCAAAAAAATTATAATATAGGCTAATTAATAATAAAATAATAACTTAGATAATATATACACCTGTTACATTTCCCCCCTGCTAAACCCTGCCACTCCATCGACATCTCCAAACAGACCAGTTCCTGGGTAAACAAACAAAACACAAGAGCAGTTAAATTGGATTCAATGACACTTTTCAATTTTTGCTTAGACATCCTCTTTAGACAGAACACATTCTTTGACATTTTCTTTACACATGTATTGGCACTTTAAACCCAAATTACATAATGTAATCATCCTTATATCTTACAGGCAATCTACCCTGGGTTCCTCTCTTCGAACGTCTGAGGTTAGGTACCCCACTAGTGTCAGCTTCTGAAATGTCAGAGTCTTCAGATTCCCCATCTTGACCTGTGTCTACTCTCTCACTCCCAGCTACATTACCCTCCTCACGTACCACTCCACCCTCGACTTCCCCAGGTAAGCATGTGTTTGGTAATTGTGTAGTATATGGAATGTAAACAATGTCTTGTGAGTCTGAGTCTGACAATTCGTTTTCTCTTCTTGCATGTGTAACCTGCCTTGTGGGTGAGGGGAAGGTACAGTGTCTCAACTGATCTCTGTGAACGACCTTTGTGGAACCTCCCTGCTCAGGACGTACAGTAAAGACTGGTAAACCTGCGTGATTTTGCTGCACTACCAAATACGGTACAGACTCCCACTTATCTTGGATTTTGTTTCGTCCCCTAAACTTGTGATTACGCAACAATACTCTGTCCCCAGGTCTAATGAGCGCTCCTGAAGCCTTGCGGTCATAGACCCTCTTCCTTCTCGTGGAAGCATCTTGAGCAGTTACCTTCGCCGTCTCCACTGCAGTTCTCAGGCGCTCATGGTGATTCTTTACCCACTCATCAAGATCATCCGCCTCATCATCAGTTAGGTCTTTTCCTCCTAGGACATCCATGGGCAGCCTTGCGTCCCGTCCAAACATTAAATAAAATGGGGAGTAACCGGTTGATGAATGAACGTGGCTATTGTAGGCCATCACAAGTTCAGGCAGGTAAGTTTTCCAATCCCTCTTCTTTTCCGCAGGTAATGTTCGCAGCATGTCGTGCATCGTGCGATTGAATCTTTCGCACTGCGCGTTCCCTTGCGGATGATAAGGACTGGTGCGACTCTTGCTAATTCCGTACAATTTACAGAGCTCTTTGATTACGCTTGCCTCGAAACATCTGCCTTGATCCGAGTGCAATCGGGCAGGACACCCATAGCAAACAAACCAGTGTCGTACAAGGGCTTTGGCGGTGGTAAGTGCTGTCTGATTTTTCGTCGGGACTGCCACAGTAAATCTTGTAAACATGTCTGTAAGCACTAGAACATTTTCATAACCTCCTGCTGACCTCTCAAGCATGGTGTAATCCATGGCAAGAACTTCTAGAGGTGCGGTTACGTTGGTGCAGGTCATAGGAGCACGAATCCTGGGGAATACATCCTTAGCTAGGGTACATCTTCGACACTGGGTTACCCATGTTTGTACGTCATTGGCCATTGAGGGCCAATAATAACTCTGTCGCATCTGCTCTAATGTACTCCTGCTGCCAAAATGTCCTCCATGTTCATGGACTCCCTTATACACTTTCTCCCATAAAGACTCAGGCACTACCAACTGCCAAATCTCTTCCCCGTCTCTTGGGTCTGTAATTACTCGGAACAGCACTTCATGTTTTAATTTCAAACGCTCCAATTGTCTAGCTAGCTTCTTTTGCTGGGTTTCCATATCCCGGAAACTACGTGTCATTATCCTCCTGTTCTCAAATACAGCGTTGTACACAGGTGCTATACAAGGATCCTTTCTCTGTTGCTCTTTGATGGAAGACCAGCTATAACCATCAACACCCTTCCTTATGGCTGCTTGTTTGGCAACTCGAACAACAGACTTGTCAACCCTTTCTTCTTTACCAGGCCACAGGCATGCTCGTACCTCGTCTGATGTCAACCGAATGAAGTCTTTCCCATTGTCATCCTCCTCGGGTTCCATACCCCAGGGAATTCTAGAAAGAACGTCAGCATTGATGTTCTGTCTGCCGGGCTTGTAACACACCTCAAAGTTGAACTCTGCCAACTGTGCAGACCAACGCTGCTCTACTGCTCCGAGGTTGGCTGTCTCCAGGTAGCGAAGAGGATTGTGGTCGGTAATAACCTGAAATTTTGCAAATATCAGGTATTCCTTAAATTTCTCAGTTACTGCCCATTTAAGGGCAAGTAACTCCAACTTGAAGGCACTGTAATACTTGTCATTTCTTTCAGATCCCTTTAGACCTCTGCTCGCGTAGGCAATGACACGTTCAACGCCCCCCTGCTTTTGACTGAGTATGGCTCCAAGTCCATTGAGGCTCCCATCCGTCGTGAGTATGAACGGACACTGGAAATCAGGGTAAGCCAGAATCGGAGGTGACATGAGACAACTCTTCAGCTTGCTGAATGCGGACTGACACTCATCACTCCAGACAAACGCTTCTGCTGACTTGCCTTTGTTACCTTTTCCCACCAGGGCATGTAGGGGCTTTGCCAGCTGTGCGAATCTTGGAACAAAACGACGATAATAACTCATAAATCCCAGCAGCTGTCTAACCTCCCTAACGTTCGCCGGTGAAGGCCACGCATCCAAGCACTGAACCTTGTCCTTGTCCACCTGAACTCCCTTTGACGAAATTATGTGTCCCAGGAACCGGACCTCTGGCCTCAGGAGGAAACATTTACTTGGTTTCAGCTTCAGTCCATGCTGACGCAACCTTGAGAAAACAAGCTCCAACTTCTCACAATGACTCTTGAAATCCACAGAGAACACAATAATATCGTCAAGATAGATCAAGAGAATGTCAAAAGCCAGATCACCTAATGCTGCAGTCATCAATCGCTGAAAGGTGGCCGGAGCGTTGCATAAACCAAACGGCATCCGTGTCCACTCAAACAACCCGAACGGAGTTGTGACAGCAGTCTTCTCCCGATCTGATTCAGTCACCGCCACTTGAAAATAACCTGCCGTGAGATCCAGTGTGGAAAACAACTGTGCATTCCCCAAAGCATCCAAGGATTCCTCCACGCGTGGAAGGGGGTAGGCATCCTTTAATGTGACTTGGTTGAGTCTCCTGTAGTCGCAGCAGAAACGAACACCTCCGTCTTTCTTTATCACAATGACTGCAGGTGAGGCCCACGGACTGCGACTCTCATTCAGTACACCTTGACTGACAAGATCCTGCACATGTCTCTTAAACTCTTGGAAAACGTGAGGTGGGACTCGTCTATGGCGTTGTTTTATTGGCTGTGCATCTCCGGTAGGTATGCTATGTGTCACTGTTGTTGTGTATCCATAGTCTGTGTCACTCTTGGAGAAAACATCACTGTAACGTGTCAGCAGAGCATTTAACTCCTCTCGTTGCAACTCAGACAATCCGTCCTGATTCATCTGAACAGGAATTGACAGTTGTTCAGGCTGGCTCTCAATCTTAATGCTGCACTGTACATGTTGTTTAACACGTAGCTCATCATCATCCTCTTCGAATTCCACAATTTGCTTTGGGACTACTTTTTGAGGCTTAGACACAACTGCAATCCTGGACCTCGGCATCAACCTGACAGTTTCTTGACATAGATTTAACACCCGCACCGGAACTTTACCCTTTTCTGGGCTTGCAAGCACATTGGCTACTAACAATCCTTTTGGAAGGGTAACAGAACCTGTGGACTCCACCAACACTTGATGCTTCACTTGATGAGGTATACTGCAGTGGCCTTCCACAATCTTCTCACTTAAGGGTGGGATTATCACAACTTGCTTCCCAGACACCTTAACAAATCCTATCCTTCCTTCTGGGCCCAAGAGTCCTTCATCTTTTTTTACTTTTGCTATCACTCGTCTGACGTTAGCATCTGCACGTTGGCTCACTTTGCTCTCCTTATCCAAATCCTTTCCAGACAGTACAAGGTTTTTCAATTCACTAAGCACATTCATCCCCACAATTCCAGCCAATCCCTTCATCTCCTTCACGTCGGGGTTCGAATCTGTGAGCACGAAAACACACTTCCCTGGAAGCAGACTTCCCATGCACTCTATATCTGCCTGTAGACATCCAAGGACAGGAATGTCTAGTCCGTTTGCAGCAGTGAGGCGCACCCAGTTAGCAGACGACAACTGTATCTCTTTTCCTCCGAAATTATGTTTAAAGTGAGACTCTGAAATGGTGGTGACCTCTGAACCAGTGTCCAACAAGCATTTGGTGAGCACCCCTGCTATTTTCACATCCACTGTCAAACAGTCTCCAAAAGCGTTATCCTTAAGTGTTTCTGGTGCCATATCTGCATTCCAGTCAGCTGTATGACTCCGGATTACTGAAGGCCCACTGGTGCTTGCCATGTCACCCGACGAAGCTCCTCTTAACACCTCAGATACTTCCGCCATTTGTGATGACGCAGTGCCCCGGTTACCAAGCTCCTTAAGCTGCCTACACTGTCGACTGGTGTGACCTGGTTGCCCACATGTATAACAGATATATTGCCCTTCACTGTTTTTCAGTGGCTGTCTTCTCATAACATCCTCTTCCTCAGACCATGTGATGGCGTCCTGCATCAGCTGTGCAAAAGTCAAGCGTTTCTCTTCCTTGACCCTTCGTTTCATCTCTCTCCTTAGGAAATCATCCCTCAGTCCAAGGACTAACTGCTCTTTCAGAACACTCTCTTCATCTGAAACTCGTCTGGGCTCTCTGCGCTTCACCTTGTAGAGCTTTTCTCGTAAATCGTAAGCATAGGCGCGTATGGTCTCACCAGGTGCTTGCTTTCGATCATAAAAGTCTTTCAACCTCGTGCCAATAGGTACCTTGTCTCCATAGGTTTCCTGGAGCAGCTGGAAGATGGACTCCACACTGTTATCCACTTCTTCCATCATGAACTTCACAGTATCTTTAGCTTCTCCCTTTAAGTGCTGCTTTATCAGCTCCACCTGATCCTCTTCTGGCACCTTCATGACTCGAAAGGCTGATTTCATAGAGACAATCCACTCTTCCACACTTCCTTCTCCGGGTTTTGTGGTGCCAGTGAAATCGGTAAGTTTATGATCTCTTGGGATATAGATCGTTGCTGGGGTTGCACGAGTGGCTGCTTGCTGCTCCATTACTGCTCTGGCCAATGACAGGGCTTCTCGCTGTTCTGTTCTGGCATGATCCAATGCCCCAGCTTGCTCCGCTAACCTCCTCTGCATTTCAGCAAACTCCTTCTTCAATTCTTCCAGTTCTGCCATTTTTCTTCTTGCTCACGGACCTGGGACAGAATAGTGCAACAACAACAAAACTAGGCTAAGTATGATCCTGTTCGTGACGCCACTTATGTAGCGAGTATTTAACTCGTCTTGTAGGGGGAATTTTATTAGTGCTGCCACGGAAGACTGAATGACGTAAAGATCTTAGTCCCCGCTTTCAGTGCTTTTAATCTCATTACACACTAACTGTATGTATGTTGTGTCCTACTCTATTAAAATGTACAGACCGACGAGGGTAGGCTTCAGTATGAGTAAACGTAACAAGATGGTTTCCTGAAGCAATATTAAATGTATCAGAAAGTTTAATATACTCCTCCCTCCCCTGGTCTAATAAAGTAGCTGAGATGCCCCTACTCCTTGACAGCTCTAAACAAAAAGGTACAAAGCAGGTAAGTACGAAAATTAAACAGTATTTATTCTCTATGTATTTTTCTTTCTTGTAATCAGGTGTTAATTCAGGGTTGATAATCACAAAATAAAAGAAAATAAATAAAATGTATGGTCTTTGTGTTTTCTTTTAAACTCACTACAACACAAACACTTTCAATGTAAAAGCTCTAAACCATTCAGTTGTACAATGGTAAATCTCACTTCAAAAAATAAAAAAAATAAAAAAACACTTGTCACTTTTGTAAACACCAGTTAGGATGAGTTCACAGTTTTCAAACGATCAACTTCAAATGATCAAACAATCACATTTGGAAAACAACATCAACAATGGTATACCCAATGAAATTTCACATCTGGAAGAGCACTTACGTGAAACGTCCCTTTTTGTGTTCACTCAGTTCAAAAATATCAAAAAGGAATCAATTGAAAAGTTGTCTTGACGTAGCGTGCGTTGAAATTAACTTGAGGTTTTCGTAGAAATATCACTCAAGCTTAATGAAATGTCCAACAAAAAAAAAATATTAAATCAAAATGAGTCAAAAAGTAAGTGAATCAAATGGAGATGAATCAAAAATGAGATATCAACTAGAATGTATCAAACTGGGATACACCAACGGAGATGTGCCAAACTGAGATGTCGTTGGATGGCAGGGTAATACAAAATAGTCTTAAACTCAAATCTTCTCAAAAAAAAATATGTTCAGCGCCAACTGCAAGCATCGATTCCCATCTCACGTGCCGAACACTCAAATACACGTGACCAGTCTGGTTGAAACGTAAATTCGTAAGAGTGCTTTTCGAACAAGATGAAAGAAGTCAAAAGCTCAACAAAAATGTGAAAAATCTCTTCAATCGTCCCCAATCAGGCTAAATTTGTACTTTAAATGCACTCACAGTTCACGTAGCCTTCATAAAACATTACTGCGTCACTCCAGCAGTCCAATGCAACGCGATTCACGGATCAAAACTACACAAAAACTACGAAATGCGGAACAAAAATCACTTTATATTGTCCTGTATTCGACTAAAGCCCTGATTATCTTCCGTTTAAGTTACTTTATCAGACGAGCTTCTCAAAACACGACACAACACTCACTTTCTCTTCTCCGTGCGTCTCTTATATGCCGCGCTCTTCTTCTCTTTTTTCCACGCACACTCAACACTGGAAACCAAACCGCCCGTCAAAATAAAAGTCCGCCAAAAAAATTATAATATAGGCTAATTAATAATAAAATAATAACTTAGATAATATATACACCTGTTACACTAGCAAAAGTTGCTCCTGCTCCTAGCTCATGGACACCTCCTACTCACACTCTCCGTCTCTGCAAGATTCGGAAGGGAATGATTCAGATTTCTCTTGGCACAGCTACTAGAAGACAGACGGGTTGCTCACGTCACATCTACGTCGTCCAGTTTGAGTCTGCGCAGTACGCTCAGCCATCAGGAAGTGAGTGCTTCTGATTGACTTTACTTGTTGTCTCCGTTGAATCCAATGGAGTCGCCGTGTCCAGTTTATATACTGTCTATGGTCTGTACTCGCGTTCTCAAGTTCAAGGGGCAGTGAATCAGCTACCATATAGGCAAAAGTTCACTTCAATAAAGAAAGTGACATCCGAGTTTGAATTCAGGTATATAAAAAACCTCAAAAAAGATTGTTATTCTATTTTTTAAAGATACCCATTACATAAAGAGTGATGGAATTCATGAATCATAACCTGCCAAAATAACCTTCGTACCCACCACGGTCTATTTTTTTTAACTGTATTTGACGTGTTTTTGTTAATTTTGTTAAGTTCAATTCCTTCAAAAAGGCCAAATATTGATGCAAAAGTCATAAATCTTTTCATTGATATTTGTCCAGGTTAAATAAAAATACAAAAAAATAAGAGAGCAGTGAACACATCGCAGACTTGATCTGTTTCGGCATGAGTGCAAAAGAGAACCCATGTGGTTGCATATCTGCAGTATGTATTACATCTAATATAGGTCGTACACATAGACTGTAAAAAATAGGGTCGTACACAACATAGCTTCACTTACCTGGGATGCGTTTCCCAAAACCATTGTTGCTAACCTGCAACTTAGTTGGTTGGCAATGGGAAATTGCATTAATAATAGTTCACTGCACAGTTAACTACATATTTTAAAATAAACTTATGATTTTGTGGTGCTTAAACTAAAAAGTATGGAAAACTTTGACTATTTTGTATGTGAATTAGTTTTTTTTTTTTAATTAGAAATAAAAAAAAATAATAAAAAAAATCTAACTCAATTATCATGTTAGGAAAATGTATATTTTGTTCAGGTCAAATGGATTTTGGAATTTTTAAATGATTATTGAATTTTGTCAACATTGCTGAAAACTAAATACTATATTTATTAATTATTTATCATTTTTTCTGGACATAGCTTTTTTTCACTGACTCATAAGTCAATTCATATTATTATTATTATTATTATTATTATTATTAATTATCAAAATCATTACATCTCTTTCGTAGTTTTGATAACTGCACCATCCATGGGCAACAGTTTAAACTGTTTTATTTCTCCTGTGAAAAATTGTGGTGGTGGGGGGCGACAATCCTTGAATATATAGTAGTGCATAAATACTTATAATTGTACAGTACACAAAGTATGGCCCATAATCGCTACACTGATCTGGGCCACACACCTCCCTTCCACAATCGGCCCAAATGTTGTCTGCCGTCATGCATGCAGTGCCATCATTGCCACACTTGGCCCACAGTTGGCTGACATGATGCATGCCAGTGCCGGCAACACGCCAGCAGTGCCATTGTGAGGCCGCATTTGGGCCAAGTCTGTTTGCTATGTGGGTTTACTTTCTGCTATGTGATCATCCAAAAAATCTAGTTCCCTTTCGTTGTCACTCCGAGTTAGGTCGGATGACGACGAATGGTGTTTCGCTTAGAAATCCTATCATATTCGAGTATATAAAACGAGCCAAGGGCAAAGAAATTTGCATAGCGTAACTCCGCCCCACGCAGGGGGTATATAAGGAAGTGCGCGAGCAACATGCAGATATGTTTTCGCTTCGGAGCCAAGTTGATGTACTTCACTCCACAGCCAATCCTGAGTTCATCTCTTCATTCTCTTCGAGACGAGCCTCTCTCCAAGTGTTGGTGTGACAGCGAGTTCCAGCGAGTGCACATTCCCTGCTTATCTGTGCAGTGATTTGCCAGTGTTTGTGTGTTCTCTCCCTGGTCGCTTCAGCATTTGTGGAGAAATCTCCTTTCTAAAAGAGCTTGCACGTGGCACGTCTTTTTAAAGATGCCTCGCCCGTGCACTTCTGGTTGCGAGACTCAATGACCTTCATGGTAGAGTCCCCTCATCCGCACCCCGATCTACGGGCTCCGCGAGAGCTAGTACTTCGGCTGGCGGCCAGGGTGACCTGAGGATTACGGTGTGGGACAAAGCGCCGACTATTCAACGCTCCACACTGTCCTCTAGCGCCGTGCAACCCGCGAGTGTTTCAAATGAGCCCGCAGTACAGTCCTCTGACTTGCCGCGGGTCTCATTTGGCGCTCCAGAGGAAGATTCGATGTCGATCGTTGCATCACAGGGTGGGCAAGAGTCCTTGGGAAGTGAGGATTCGGCTGTGCTGCCACCTTCGGGTGTGCCAGCATTGCCCGAGTCTGATCCCGAGATGACTGCCATGCTTTCCCGGGCAGCCGCGGCCATTGGGCTTGAGTGGTCCCCGCCACCTGGTCCGGTGCGCTCGCGGCTGGACGATTGGTTTTTGGGTGCTGCCGCGTCCCCAATGCCTTTCTTCCCGGATGTGCATGAGGAGGTCACGAGGTCCTGGAAGGCACCATTGTCTTCTCGTGATCGCTCGGCGACCTCCTCCGCCCTGCCTCCTCTCGATCAGGCGGGCGCCAAAGGGTACACTGGGGTTCCCCAGGTTGAACGCTCTGTTGCGATGCAACTGTGTCCTCAGAGTGCTTCTTCCCGCGGTGACCCAAAGCACCCCTCCAAAGCCTGTAGGGTCTCCTCCACCCTTGTGGTGAAGGCCTATAGAGCTGCGGGGCTGGCGGCCTCCTCACTGCATGCCATGGCGACACTCCAGGTCTACCAGGCCCAGATGTTGCGTGACATGCACGAGGGGAGGACTGACCCAGGGCTCTTTGATGAGCTGCGTGCCGCCACCGACCTTGCTCTCCGAGCGACAAAGGTGACCGCACGCTCCCTGGGTCAGGTGATGTCCACTTGCGTGGTCCAGGAGAGACATCTGTGGCTCAACCTGGCCGATATGCGTGAGGCCGAGCGAACCCGTTTCCTCGACACTCCCATATCCCAGGCTGGCCTCTTCGTCGGGGCGGTTGAGGACTTTGCCCAGCAGTTCTCGACCGCCCAGAAGCAGACTGAGGCTCTCAAACACGTCCTGCCCCGACGGCCAGCTGCTGCCTCCACCCAGCTGTCGGCACAGGTGCCTCAGTCTGCTCGCCGCCGAGGGCGCCCTTCTACGGCTCCCGCCCCTCCCGCACGGCCCCAGCAGCAGCCTCCATCCGGGCCAAGCGGCGCTCCTGAGACGGGCTGCTCAGAGATGGCGTTGAGTTCTTCCCAGGAGACAGTAGCAGGGCCGCTCCTTCCCCCGGTGGAGGGCCGGGGGAGAATCCTTGGTTTTCCCCACCCCGCTGCTCGTCCCACGACGAGCAGCACCCTAATGTGGTTAAAGAAAGAACTCACTCCCCCATCTCTGAGCAAACAGAGTGTCCGGATGACAGTGCGCGCCGCTCACGAGCCTCGCCACTCTCGTCCCCCTCTGTCGCCAGTTCCCTGCCAGAGCACGCCCCAGTGGGACGCTGGTCCTCCCCTGGCTTCCTCTGGCAGGACGCGGCTGATGACCGGGCCCCCGCACCAGGCCGCTATGCCACCCACGCCTGGGCCGGTCATTCCGCCTTGCTGCACCACCAAGGGTACGTCTGTGGTCCGCATGACCCCGCTGGTACAGTTCCTGGAAGCCTGGTAAGAGCTTCCCAGGCTGTCCCGCTGGGTCGCCAGGACCATCAGGCTCGGCTACGCGATTCAGTTCACGCGGTCTCCTCCCCGCTTCAGGGGAGTCCGCTTCACTATGGTCGGTGGCAATGCCCCGGTTATGAGAGCGGAGGTCGCTACCTTACTGGTGAAGGGTGCGATCAAGACTGTCCCTCAGCCGAAATGAGGTCCGGCTTTTACAGCCCTTACTTCATTGTACCGAAGAAGTCCGGTGGGTTACGACCAATCCTCGATTTGCGCATCTTGAACCGCTCCCTTCACAGGATGCCGTTCAAGATGCTCACGGCCAAACGCATTTTCGAGTGCATACGGCCGCAGGATTGGTTTGCAGCGATCGACCTGAAGGACGCCTACTTCCATGTCTCCATTCTTCCTCGACACAGATCGTTTCTACGGTTTGCTTTCGAGGGGCAGGCATACCAGTACGCGGTTCTCCCTTTCGGGCTAGCCCTGTCTCCTCGCGTCTTTACGAAGGTCGTCGAGGCAGCCCTTGTTCCCCTTCGGGAACACGGGGTTCGCATCCTGAACTATCTCGACGACTGGCTGATCCTAGCTCACTCTCGAGACCAGGTTTGCGAACACAGGGACCTAGTGCTCCGGCACCTAGCTCGTCTGGGCCTTCGGGTCAACTGGGAGAAGAGCAAACTCTGCCCAGTGCAGAGGATCTCTTTTCTCGGTATGGAAATCGACTTGGTCGCCATGTGCGCGCAGCTTACGAGCGAGCGCGCGCAGTCACTGCTGACTTGCCTTCGTCAGTTCGAGGGCAAGAGTGTGGTTCCACTGAAACTATTTCAGAGGCTTCTTGGGCATATGGCATCCGCAGCCGCAGTCACGCCACTCGGGTTGCTTCATATGAGATCACTTCAGCTTTGGCTTCGCGATCGAGTCCCTAGGTGGGCATGGCATCACGGCACGCTCCGAGTCCCAGTGACTCCGACCTGCCGTCAGACCTTCACCCCGTGGTCGAACCTCAGTTTTCTTCGGGCCGGAGTGCCCTTGGAACGAGTTTCCAGGCATGTTGTTGTATCAACAGATGCCTCCACCACGGGCTGGGGCGCCATGTGCAATGGACATGCTGCTGCGGGCTCCTGGACAGGACCCCAGCGCCTTTGGCATGTCAATTGCCTCGAGTTGTTGGCGGTACGTCTTGCTCTGCACCGCTTCCATGCGTTGCTCAGGGGTCAACACGTACTAGTCCGATCGGACAATACCACGACTGTAGCGTACATCAACCGTCAAGGTGGTCTGCGCTCCCGCCGTATGTCACAACTCGCCCGCCACCTCCTCAAATGGAGTCAGAAGCATTTGAGGTCGCTTCGAGCCATTTATATCCCGGGAGACCTGAACCAGGCGGCCGACGAGCTGTCTCGGCTTCGGCCTCTCGCTGGAGATTGGTGACTCCATCCCCAGACGGTTCAGCTGATTTGGGATCAGTTCGGGGACGCACAGGTAGACCTGTTTGCCTCCCACGACTCGTCCCACTGCGGCCTGTTTTATTCCCTGACCGAGGGCACGCTCGGCACGGATGCACTGGCGCACAGCTGGCCGCGGGGCCTCCGCAAGTATGCGTTTCCCCCAGTGAGCCTTCTTGCGCAGACTTTGCGCAAGATCAGGGAGGACGAGGAGCAGGTAATTTTGGTTGCCCCGTACTGGCCCAACCGCACCTGGTTCTCAGAACTAGCTCTCCTCGCGGCAGCACCTCCCTGGCCAATTCCCCTGAGGAAGGACCTGCTTTCTCAGGGACGGGGCACCTTATGTCACCCTCGTCCCGATCTTTGGAACCTCCACGTGTGGCTCCTGGACGGCACGAGGCAGGTTTGAGTACCCTACCACCAGCGGTGGTGGCTACCATCACTTCCGCTAGAGCATCGTCCACGAGACATGCCTATGCGTTGAAGTGGAACCTCTTCGTCAACTGGTGTTCTTCTAAAAATCTAGAACCCACGAAATGCCCCATCAGTGTCGTGCTTTCCTTCCTGCAAGAGGGGTTGGAGCGAAGGCTGTCTCCCTCCACCCTGAAAGTGTATGTTGCCGCCATTGCCGCACATCACGACGCAGTTGATGGTAAGTCCTTAGGAAAGCACGACCTGATCGTCAGGTTCCTGAGGGGAGCCAGGAGACTGAATCCTCCTCGTCCTCCCCTTGTACCCTCTTGGGACCTCTCAGTGGTTTTAACTGCCCTGCAGAGTGCTCCCTTTGAGCCTCTGCAATCAGTGGAGCTTAAGTTCCTGTCAATGAAGACAGCGCTCCTGGTTGCATTGGCCTCCATCAAGAGGGTAGGGGACCTGCAGGCATTTTCAGTTGACGAAGCGTGCCTGGAATTCGGGCCGGCTAACTCTCACGTAATCCTGAGACCCCGGCCTGGATATGTGCCCAAGGTTCCCACCACACCCTTTCGAGACCAGGTGGTGAACCTGCAAGCGCTGCCTTTGGAGGAGGCAGACCCAGCCTTGGCACTGCTCTGTCCAGTACGCGCACTCCGTGCTTACGTTGACAGGACGCAGTGTTTCAGGACCTCAGACCAGCTCTTTGTCTGTCATGGTGGGAAGCTGAAGGGAAAGGCTCTCTTCAAGCAAAGGTTGTCTCACTGGATAGTGGACACCATTGCTTTGGCATACCAGCAGCAAGGTCGACCATGCCCCCTTGGTGTGACGGCCCACTCCACCCGGAGTGTGGCATCCTCTTGGGCTTTAGCGCATGGCGCCTCGCTAACAGACATCTGCAGAGCTGCAGGCTGGGCGACACCTAACACATTCGCGAGATTCTACAATCTCCGAGTGGCGCCAGTTTCTTCTCATGTACTCGCTTCAACTAGCCGGTAAGAGATTCTGCTCAGGTGTCTTCGCTTGCTCGCCATTCCTCTCCACCGACGGGATACGTGCGATATTTTCCTCAGGTGAGCCTAATAAGCCCTGAGTCTCCTCCAGCACTGAAGACGTCAACGCCAGATTTTGCAACTGAGCAGCTTTCGCGCTGGTTAGGTGCCTCCATGTGCATGGTTCCCCCTCTGGGCGACCCCCACATGTGTATTCCACTGTAAGCCTCTTCAGCATGTGTATTTCCCTTGGCAAGCCACCTTGCCACCCCTGGGGTTGAAATATTCCACCTGCGGCTGGACACCCCAGTGTTACTCCGTATGCAGCCCTTCGGGGTCATATGTGTATTCCAAGTCCCCCCCTTCGGGTTGGGCATGATTGCATATTTCCACTGAGATATGCTTCCCAGTGTACCTTGGTATTCCTGTGTTAAGTAGGACTCCTTCGTCCGTGCTAGTCTCACGACAGGGAGCTCAGACTTACGCAGGGCACTGGAAGACAGCCAAGAGGTGGCGTGATTACACTGGGAACCCCATTCGTCGTCATCCGACGTAACTCGGAGTGACAACGAAAGGGAACGTCTCGGTTACGTATGTAACCCGCGTTCCTTGAGTAGGGAACGGAGACGTTACGTCTCCCTGCCACTTCCGCTGTACCGCTGGAACGCCTGAGTTCAGTCTCGGCTCCTCAGCGAAGACATATCTGCATGTTGCTCGCGCACTTCCTTATATACCCCCTGCGTGGGGCGGAGTTACGCTATGCAAATTCCGCAGACCCATGGCATTTCTTTGCCATTGGCTCGTTTTATATACTCGAAGATGATAGAATTTCTAAGCGAAACCCCATTCGTCGTCATCCGACGTAACGTCTCCGTTCCCTACTCAGGGAACGAGGGTTACATACGTAACCGAGACGTTTCCCATCTCTAACAAGCCTCTATGTTTATACAGTGTATTATACAATTTTATAATATATATTGTCATATACAGTATCATTAAACATTTTGGTGTCAATAAGATTTCTTTAAAGAAATTAATACTTGTATTCATCAAGGATGCATAAAATGTATCAAAAGTGACAGTAAACACTTTTGCAATGTCACGAAATAATTATTTTTTTAGAATTAATAATTTTAAAAATGTATCACAGCAAATCATCATATTAGAATGATTTCTGAAGGATCATGTGACACTGACGACTGGAGTAATGATGCTGAGAATTCAACTTTGATCACAGGAATAAATTACTAATTACAATACATTACAATAGAAAACAGCTATTTTAAATTGTGATATTTTTGTACAGTTTTTACTGTGGTTTTGATCAGATAAATGCAGCCTTGGTGAGCATAAGACACTTAACATTTAAATAATAAAAACACTAAAAATCTTACGAACAACAAACATTTACACAATTATATTATAGTGTCATAAAAAAGTGAAATGAAAGCGGATAAAAAAAATAAAAATCCACAAAAAAAATTTTTTTAATGATGTGTAATTTGATGTTGCGCAGCTCAACCACACCTGATTTTGATTAAGTTTGAGTCTTCATCTTTGACTTTAGGTACAAACACCACATCTCCTGGAGCTCCATTTTCATTTCGGTAAATTAATTCAGTAGTCTTCTTAAATTCAGGGGGATCATTCACGTCAATGACTTTCACTGCCACTTTGACAGAATTAGGCATTGGTTTGGAACCTGCCGTTAGGGCCTTTCCATTGACACACTGAAATAATTTCTCCTCGTTCTCGACAGCTATTTCCAGCTCTGTGATATCAGTTTTCTCAAAATCCTTCCCCTGTGAAATACAATTTTTAGTCCTGTTTTTTTTTTTTTTAGCTCAACAACACAATGTAAAAAACTAACATGCATGGCAAAAAATTACTGTAATAAGTAGTTGTGTAAACCAGTTCCCAATGATGACTTCTATATCCTTATATGACTTAATATTCAGCAATATTATTGATTTGACAGCACTAACACTATTTGATGAGAACTGAACTGAGCTGGATGATGACATCAATGCTTTCTAGCAGCTTTCTAGCTGAAGTGAACTCAGTTATTGAACTGAACTAAATAAACACTGAACTGATTTCAACTGAACAATGACACTATTGTCTTTCTAGAGCTGCTTTACAGCAGAATTGAATTCTGTTCGCATCATTGATCATTACCGGTTTAGCAAATAGAGGTGACGACTTGACTTCTCTTTGAATAAACCCGATAAACTTTTCTTAGAAGTGAATGAAATATTCAAGGGAACAGTGGCATTTACCTTGATAACAGACAGCACACCTTCATTGGTTTTGGGGTCTGTCTCGATCTTATAATTTCCATCTTCGTTGCCCTTCAGGATGGAGAACACCGCTCTTGA
Source organism: Squalius cephalus (assembly GCF_949319135.1). Lineage (NCBI taxonomy): Eukaryota > Metazoa > Chordata > Actinopteri > Cypriniformes > Leuciscidae > Squalius > Squalius cephalus. The sequence continues at coordinate 9,570,319 of NC_137139.1, forward strand.
TGCAGGCGTGTTCGGAGTGTCCTTGTCTATGACGCCAATTCTTAGGATCTCCTTGTTTAATTCCATTTCCATCACTTCAGCGTTGTACTGTTTCACACACACATTCATGTATATCATACCATGCAAGCTTTGAAACCAAATTACTCAATAAAGCCATCTATTTAGTAAGGGTAAAGTGTGTCATTTCTGCAGCATCAATTGAAACTGTAAAAAAAAAAAAAATATTTGCTTGATTTGCCCAGACAAAAACCTCATGGGTGTGATACGGTTGCTGAGGAATTCTGATTGGTTTTGAGTTGCTATGCTGTCTTGCCTTAACAAGCAACCAGTTGCCTGTTTACAAACAGGTTTCCTTAACACACTGCCCTTCTGTCATTGGTCAGCCTGAAACAGACTGTTCTGCCCTAAACTCATGCCATTGGCTGACCTGGGCTATACCATGAAGCCGGTTTAGGTAGCTAGTCTGTTTCAGTTTAGTTTGTGACAACTCTGGGTTTTAGGCATGTAAGACTTAAGAAATTAGAAAATGTCGGGCAGTCTGGCTGAAGAACAACCACTCCCTGAGAAGACAAAGGACCTTTCTGGAAATTAACATTTGAACTCTCTCTTGTGAAATTAGCATCATCATTCAAGACGCAAGTCTCACCTAAGCATCATCCTAATCTACATCTCTTTCCCTTGACCCCCCATTCCCCCGTTCCTTCTCTCTCTCATGTTGACATCACCTGAAATTCACCCCAATATCTATATGGTTTAATGTGAACAATTATCATACAACACTATGATGTCTGGTATCATTTGAAATGTCTCAGTGCGACTGGTACAAATGTCTCATTCTCCACAGAAGTAAACCAAAAAGGTAAGTTTTTAAGAGTTTAAAGATAACTTGCTTACAGAGGAGGGTGTGTCTTTCAGGCAAATGGCCTCCTGCTCTCAAAAGGTGTAAACTCTGAATACAAATTCCCATTGTTAGCAAATGTTTCCATGTGAAAGAAGAATCTGTCTCGGTCTGTGTATTTAAAGAAATAGCACAAGAGGCTCGGCACAATTTGTGCCTTTCAGACACTCAGCATTATGTTTTTCTTGAGTCAGGTACATCTTTTACTCTTTATATCTGAGTTTAATTCTACTGTATTGATTATTTTTTAACTGATTAGTGACAAGTGTACTTGTTTTGTAAAGACTAAAGGGAATTTCCGTTTAGGACAGTAAACTGCTGATTGACCAACCTAAATAGGGTGAGTCTTACCTCTGTTTAATGTAATGTTAATTATGACCGCCGCTAGCGTAGCTAGCGAAAGCGGTCATATAGGGATTGTCAAAGTTTTTTTTTTGTTTTTTTTTCGTCATCTAACTGAATATTTCGTCAACGATACCAGGGACACCGAAACACCGGGGAACATGAAATTTGGTGGGCATGTAGCCCCACTAGACTTCTACGGAAAAATTTCGTTTGGTCCCCGGGGGCCACTCCCCCCCCCGCGCTGGGCCCCCCCAAACCCAAAAAATGCAGTTTTTCCTAAATAACTACCTGAACCGTGGCACCGAGGATGAAGAAATTTTTATGGTATGTTGGTCTTAAGGGCCCACATCAACCTAGCCCATAATCGATTGTCAAAGGTTTTTTTTTTTGTTTTTTTTCGTCATCTGAATTTTTCGTCAACGATACCAGGGACACCGAAACACCGGGGAACATGAAATTTGGTGGGCATGTAGCCCCACTAGACTTTTACGGAAAAATTTCGTTTGGTCCCCGGGGCCACTCCCCCCCCCGCGCTGGGCTCCCCCAAACCCAAAAAATGCAGTTTTTCCTAAATAACTACCTGAACCGTGGCACCGAGGATGAATAAATTTTTATGGTATGTTGCTCTTAAGGGCCCACATCAACCTAGCCCATAATCACTCATTTGTGATTTGCGCCCCTCCCATAAAAAATGAAAATGCAATATTATTCTGCTTTAATCGCCCCTATCTTCAGTTGAGATGTTCAGAACTGCACCATATTTCATGTGTATGATTAACTTGACATCCTCTGGGGGTATGCTAAGTTTCGTAGAATTTCATCCATGGGGGGGTATAAAATAAATTCATTTATGTGCACATTTAGTGACTGTACACTCATCGGCCTGTAGATGGTGGTGTTGAGCGAAGGGTTGCTGGTTTAGGATGATACTGTCACTAGGTTGCCAACTGTCCCGAATTAGGCGGGACGTCCCATATTTTGGGCCTAATTTATTTGTCTCGTGCATGACCTCCCGTGTCCCATTTTTTGACAAGCTGATAAACCACTGACTGATACAACAGCAACAGCAGCAGTGCTGACCACGACACTTGAGAATGATCACCGACACCTGTCATCATCCAATCACAGCTTTTTTTAATCACTGTTTTGAGACAAATCATTGTTTGATTTGCGAACATCCTCTGCCGTCTGGTTGCTTCCGCTTCAAGCCGGACTCGTCTCGCGCTAACGGTAATTTCCTTTCACTGTCCACGTTTTGATTTCGGCTAATCAATTTTGGCGAATGCAAACAACGTGATTATTGTTCATGAGTCTAACATCCAGCCACGCAAGAAAACATGTAATCTACCTGAGGGAATAATATGCTCAAAAAACATTTCTGATTATTATTAATGTTTTAAAGCTTTTAGAAAGTACATAGAAAGCTTTTGTAACATTATCTTAACTGTCACTTTTGATTAATGTAATCCTTGCTGAATAAAAGTAGGCAATTACTTTCTTTATTTTTTTCCCCAAAAAATAATCTTACTAACCCCAAACTTTTGAACTGTAAGCCTAGTGTATAATGTTAAAAAAGCTTTCTATTTTAGATAAATGCTGTTATTTTGAACTATGGTTTGTTTGTAATGTGACTTTTTTCATGTATGACATTAAAATTATTTTTAGAATTAAATACATAAATAGGTTAAGCAATACAAATGTGTTTATGTCTGATAACCTTTTAAACACAAACTTAACTGCAGACACTGAAATGACGTACACTGTGTGATACAGTACAAATATTTTGAGTGTCCCGCATTTTCCTTTTCTGAAGTTGGCAACCCTAACTGTCACACACACACATGCAGGAATACAAACAAACGCAAGCATGCACACACACTGACATCCACACGCACAGACACACCCATACACACACATACAAATCCACATGCACAGACACACACACACAAACACACACGCGCACACACATGTACGCACGCATACATACACGCACAGACACACACACACACACACACACACACACAGACACACACATACACAAACACACACACACACATACACACACACAGACAGACATGCACATACTACTACTTTTTTTAGGTATATACATAAACACGCAATACAGCCAAATTGCTCCACGTCATTTATTTTTGTGGAAAGCCAGTGCAGGCCTGAGCGGCGGTCATATTTTGTACCGCCATGCGGTACATCTAGTTTAGTCAAGTGTATGCGGGAAACCATGGCATGACCAAACCAAAGCTACTATCAGAGAAGTAGATTGGTCGGCTTATATCTAGGGTTGGGAACCGAGAACTGGTTCTTTTCCAGAACCGGTAGTGTTTTTAAAAAAATACCGGAACCGTGCGAAATTCCTAAGTTTCGGTTCTGAAAAGGTTCTGGTGTGCTGTGTGGGCGAAGAGCTGGGAGCTTATCCTTTAATAGCAACGTCTCACCTCATATTAAAATAGTAAAGAATGCACTGAAAAGCCCTCTCTCTTTTCATAGAGAGAGAGAGAGAGATAGAGAGAGAGAGAGAGAGAGAGAGAGAGAGAGAGAGAGAGAGAGAGAGTATTAAAGACAGTAGAGCTGCACGATTAATCTTTAAAAGATCTCGATTCAAACACCCACGCGATCTTATTCCTAAATAACAAAAACCTCACCCCTGAACATACAAATCTGTTTGCGCTGTCGCTGACCCAGAGAGAGCAGTTGTCAATATGAAACAGCTTTACAATCACAGTAGGCCTATCGATATTTATTCAAATGATCACAGAAGAACTGAGATAAAAGTTTATAATTCGAGTATAAACACTGATGTCTACGGTAGCAACCAAAATAGAGTAAATCACCTTTTAGGCAGCTGCATATATGGAAAAAAAAACACCCAACCCTAAAAAAATTCTAACAAAAGGTTTCACAGCTGTTTTTTTGTAGTATTAGGTGTCCTTAATAACATACTAAAAGTTTACCAAAGTTTGACCACTAGAAAGGTGTAATTTTCAAGATGGCGTCCAAGATGGGCAGGAAGCCCTTAAAATATCCTAACTCCTTCATTATTTGACCTAGCCAAGTAATCTTGGTGTCTAATCCCATGTTTTATGGGTCTATGAATCCATTGGACTTGTCTAAATTGCACTGACATGATTTCATACTTATGGAATACATGATTTTGTGAGATAACTGTAAGGTTTTTTCTTTGTTTGGGGTGAACCAGAGATATAAACGATTTAGCCTATGTCATATAACTCCTACTCAGTACGTGTTTTTGAACACATACCCTTTTTTTGCTTAAACGCAGACTTGACATTCAATGTAAAAGTTATTGCACCCAAAAGTAACTTAAATTGGAGTTGTATAACTTTGATCATAAACAACTCGGAATTAGCCCAAACAGAGGCCTGTGTGTGAACCCTCCAAAATGGTCACTCATTTCAATTTGAATAAGGTAATACATATGTAATACATCCTATATAGATGTTTTTGAGGTCGCTCAAAAACTATTCCCGGTTGAGGTCGGGTGTAGGGGTTTCCCGGCGCAGTCTGTGTGGAAGACACTCACAGCTCTGGGTATGGCAGGAAGGGAGAGGAAGGCAGCTGTCCGTAGGTTGGGTGAGGCAGCAGAAAGAGCGTCTTGTTGGCTCTGGAGTAGGAGGGAGGAGTTGAGCTGGGGGCCAGGAGGAGGTGGGCAGTGACTGGCCACCACTGCCGACCCGCCAACTGGAGGGTGTTGTGGTTCAGGGTCGAAACACCCCGTGAAAGTTGGACCCACCTGACGACATCTTCTCCTGGCTGAAAGCTACAGTCATGCACTACAGTCAGTGACTGAGTTAGTTAGCATCAGTAGATGTATCCAATAGTATTTCCTCTGGGACACCAGTGACTTCCAGGAAAGGCTGGATGGCAACCAAGGAAGATTGGTGACGCTGGAAAGACAGATGACCTCCAGGAAAGACTGGCGTGGGTGGGCGAGGCTAGCAACCTTGATCACAGCACTCGCAAGAGGGCACCAACCAAAGCTACAAAACGGAACAATGAGCAATACCCCCAGGGTCTCCCGAGAGGGGGGGAGGATGAGAGACTCAACAGGACGGACACAACGGTTATGGCTATGGAAAACACACGGATAATGAGACGGCTCACCCAAACCACACTTACAGGGGAAGTGTTGGAAGTAAAGTGCCACTGCGGGAAGCTTTGCAAGAGCGCACGGGGACTTAAAATACATCAATCCAAGACCCAATGTGGAGAAGGGAAGAAGCAGATGCAGCGCATAGTGGAGACACTAAGTGAGACGCAGGAGGACTCCAGTCAGGAAGCACCCCACAGCACAGGAGACCTCTCAGCACCTGTTCCATCCCAAAGCCACAAGAGGGACTCTCCTAACACTACCTCAGGCACCCAACCTACGACAGAGAAAGTGAGATGGCCCCAAGCAAACAACTACATTGCATGGAACCAATTAGATGGGGACCTAGACAGAGTTCTTGAGGCCACATTAGCAGGAACAGCCGAGAAGAAAATCGACAGTATGACAACAATCATCATCACCATGGCCAGAGAGCGCTTTGGCACAGAAGAGAGAAAGGGTAGCAGCGGAACTCAGGTAAATCAGCCCAACAGGAGGGCAAGAGAGATCTTGCAATTGAGGAGGGAGATCAAGACCCTCAACAAGCAGTTCAGAACAGCAAGTGCTGAAGAAAGGAAGGGCATAAAAGATCTAACCAGTGGACTTCGAGGGCAACTCTCCAGACTGAGAAGGGCAGAAAGGTCTCTGAAACTGAGGAAGGAGAAGGAGGCCAAGCGAGCTCAGTTCATTAAGGACCCATACAGGTTCACCAAAACCTTGCTGGGGGAAGCTAGATCTGGAAGATTGACCAGCCCTAAGGAAGTTGTAGAGGAGTTCCTTAAGGAAAGCCACAGTGACGCCCTCAGGAACCAAGCATGTGGTGCACATCCAAAGATCAGCAGAACTGCTGAAACTCCTGAGGAAGAGCTTGATACCAGTGAACCAACATGGAGAGAAGTCCAGGACATTGTACAAAAAGCCCGTTCAGCGTCTGCCCCAGGACCAAGCGGTATACCTTATAAAGTATACAAGAGATGCCCGATGCTCCTCCGCAGGTTATGGAAACTGTTGCGAAGGATATGGACAAAAGGTATCATTCCAGCATCCTGGAAAAGAGCAGAGGGGTGTTTTGTACCCAAAGAAATGGACTCCTCCAACATCAGTCAGTTCCGAACCATTTCTCTCCTAAGTGTCGAATGCAAGGTATTCTTTTCTGTCCTGGCAAAAAGGATGACCACCTATATGGTGAAGAACAAATATGTCGATACATCAGTCCAGAAGGGCGGAATTCCAGGTTTTTCCGGGTGCTTGGAACATACGGGCATCCTCAACCAGCTGATCCGGGAGGCCAAGGAAAGCAAAGGAAACCTAACAGTTGTCTGGCTCGACTTGGCTAACGCATACGGTTCAATCCCGCATGGCCTCATCAACATGGCTATGGAACACTACCATGTCCCCCATCACACCAGGGGTATAATTACCAGCTACTTCGGAGGATTCCAACTACGGTTCAAAACTGCCCAATTCACAACCCAGTGGCAGGACCTTGAAAAGGGAATTGTGACAGGCTGCACCATCTCCCCCATCCTGTTTGTCATGGGAATGAACCTGCTCATAACAGCTGCAGGAAAGGAATCCAGAGGGCCATCAATGGAGTCTGGCACCCGCCAACCTCCTATAAGAGGCTTTATGGATGACCTTACCATAACAACTTCAACCCATGTGCAGGCAAGATGGATCCTGAAGGCTCTTGATGACGTGGCAACATGGGCTCGGATGAAGTTCAAATCAAGGAAATCAAGAAGTATGGTGATCAGAAGTGGGAAAGTGACCAGCAAGTTCCAGTTGCGAGTACAGGGGGAGACGATACCATCAATTGAGGAAAACCCAATTAAGTGCCTAGGGAAATGGTACGACGCATCCCTGACCGACAGATGCAACGTTTCCAGGACAGAGAAACAGGCAGATGCATGGCTAAGTAAGATCGAGGGGTCAGGGCTGCCAGGAAAGTTCAAGGCCTGGCTCTTCCAGCACGGCCTGCTACCACGACTCATGTGGCTACTGACAATTTATGAAGTATCTATGACAGCAGTGGAAGGAGTCGAGAGGCGAGTAAACAAACACCTTCGCAAGTGGCTCGGAATCCCACCAAGCTTCACGTCAGTAGGGCTATATACCAGGTCTGGCCAGGTACAACTACCCCTATCGTCAGTGGTGGAAGAGTTCAAGGTGGCAAAGTGCCGGGTTGTGATGATGTACCAAGACTCCACTGATGAAAAAGTCAGAAGAGCAGGCGTCACTACGAGATCAGGACGCAAATGGGTGGCTGACACATCAGTGGCGCAAGCTGAAAGCGCATTGAAGTTGAAGGACATCATCGGGAACCCATGCGTAGGGAGGCAAGGACTCGGATCCACCCACTTCCAGCAGTGGGGAAAAGCAGACCCAAGGCAGAGGAGGGACATGATTCAAGCCGAGGTCCGACACCTGGAGGAAGAAAGGCGCAGGTCTAGGGCCGTCGAACTTGGAGTACAAGGTGCCTGGACAAAGTGGGATCTGCCAAAGCGGAAGATCACGTGGCCTGAGATCTGGAGACTGGAGCCCTTTCGCATCTCTTTCCTGCTCCGTTCAGTGTACGACACCCTTCCATCACCAGCAAACCTCCACAGATGGGGAATGAGGGAGGACCCTTTGTGTAGGCTATGCGGAGGGAGGGGAACAATGGCGCACATACTGGCAGGATGCAAAACAGCTCTTAGCCAAGGAAGATACAGGTGGCGCCATGACAAGGTTCTCAGTGCACTGGCTGACATCTTGGAGCGGGAGAGGCAGAAAAAGCGCCAGACCAGTAGAAGGCCGGCGATATCCATCCAGTTCATCAGAGAAGGGGAGAAACCACCAGCCCCCAAGAAGACAAAAAAAAAAAAAAAAAAAAAAAAAAAAAAAAAGAGCCTCTTGCAAGCAGCACAATCCTGGGAGATGAGGGTGGACCTGGGAAGGAAACTAGTCTTCCCCCAGGTTGTGCAAACACCGCTGAGGCCGGACATGGTCTTGTGGTCTGAGGAGTCAAGGAAGATAATCTTGATTGAACTGACGGTCCCGTGGGAGGACGGGTGCGAGGAGGCCTATGAGCGGAAAGCCACCAAGTATCAGGACCTTGTTGAGCAGTGCAGGGCCAAAGGGTGGCAGGCCTGGCTATTCCCGGTTGAGGTCGGGTGTAGGGGTTTCCCGGCGCAGTCTGTGTGGAAGACACTCACAGCTCTGGGTATGGCAGGAAGGGAGAGGAAGGCAGCTGTCCGTAGGTTGGGTGAGGCAGCAGAAAGAGCGTCTTGTTGGCTCTGGAGTAGGAGGGAGGAGTTGAGCTGGGGGCCAGGAGGAGGTGGGCAGTGACTGGCCACCACTGCCGACCCGCCAACTGGAGGGTGTTGTGGTTCAGGGTCGAAACACCCCGTGAAAGTTGGACCCACCTGACGACATCTTCTCCTGGCTGAAAGCTACAGTCATGCACTACAGTCAGTGACTGAGTTAGTTAGCATCAGTAGATGTATCCAATAGTGAGTATAAAGGTGGCATTATACTAAACCTCAGGTTAGATACGCCTTTGGGGGAAAGGCGTACTAGTATCGGGTCCTTCCATTTGGTCCAGCTTTGGCTCCGCGGACATTCTCCAAGTGCATGGATGCAGCTCTGGCCCCCTTGAGGCTCCAGGGCATCCGTGTACTAAATTATCTAGACGACTAGCTCATTCTGGCTCATTCCAGAGAGTTGGTGTTTCATCACAGGGACCTCATTCTCCACCACCTCCGGTCTCTTGGTGGCACTTTTGTTAGCGTTGGCCTATCTCAAGCGCGTGGGGGATCTGCAGGCTCTTTCTGTGAGTGAGCCTTGTATGTAGTTTGCCCCAGGTCTTGTGAAGGTGTTTCTATGGCCTAGACCTGGTTATGTCACCAAAGTTTTGTCCACCTCATTCCGCTCTCAAGTTGTGCCACAAAGGAGGCGCCCGCACCATCAGCCAATGAATTGGTGTGATTCTATACGGGTTCAGACAATCAGCACATGCCTTCACGTGGCAGCCCTGTTTTGACTAATTTGACAGTACCACACAGTTCTAATGAATTTATTCTTTATTGGAATGAAAAGAATGGTTATGAACCACAGAAACCACCAACACTAGGTAAAACGATATGAGAAAGGAGAAATATGCAATTACTTAAAGATGAACTGAACTGAAAGAATCAACATTGATAACGTGTTGTTTATGACAATTAAAAGTAAATTACACAAATTTTTTTTTTTAAATATCAATATAGCTTTTTTTTAAGCAACACAAAAATTGCGTTGTTAGTATAAGAACGCTGGCAATTCTGATGACGTCACCAGCATGGTAGGACCTGCGAAGGCATATAGGCAGCTGCAGCTGCATTTCCTATACACACGAAAATGAGTAATTTTAATGGCTGCATGGGTTACGCATTTGAGCCTGTGAGGGACAGGCCAGTAGTACGTGACTACAACCACATGGAGGACGATCAGTTTCAGGCTCCACCTACAGTAGGCTACAGGATCGTTTGGGGGGAAGTGACTGGTGTGTGTGCGGGCGCTGCCGGAGCATGGACACTGCACCGGAATCGATCTGTTGCAGAGAGGTCAACCTGGAACATTTATTGATCGACGAAAAATGCATCACCATGCACTGTCATTTCGGATGCTGTGCGGTGAGAGAGACGTGTTGGAGGTGGCTATGCTATCTCTAAGGGATGTCCGAGCTGAGACGCTGGAGCGCCCAATAAGTAGCAGGTATGTAACAGTGTATTTTATGAATTGGCGACTGGGCTAGGCTAGGCTAACTTGTTATAGCCTTTTCACAGACTGTTTAGGTTAACGGCGTACCGGCAGTTCACTCTTTGGGCGAGGGGACATTTGGGAAGAAGGAATAGGATCCCAATCCCATCCTGTGCAGTGAACTACATCAGGGATCTTTTCCCCTCAGCTGAATATTAAGGATTCGAGTATGCTTTGGACTTGTAGTCAATTTTAATAATAAAACACTTCAATAAAACAAGACGAATTAGAATTAGAATTAGAATTTCTTTATTGTCATTGTACACAAGATACAACGAAACTGCAGAGCTTCTGCATAAGGTGCATGGTACATAAAAATAAATAAATAAAAATATACATAATACGAAGTGATGTACAATTAAAATATTTAAGCTTAAGACAAAGAATAATAATAATAAAAAGAACATAGAAAGAGTTACTTGTATATATATAAGAGTAGTAATAATAATAATAAGCCACAGTTTGCCAAAATTATTAATGCCCTAATATGAGGTAGACTTCTGGCTCTGAATGAGAATATAAAAAACATTGCACAAAAGGTGAAGATATTTAACAGAAATACAAGACTGTACTAGACTGAAGGTATAAAGAAATGGAGCTTGCACAGGAATATGATACATAAATACACATATTGTACTGAGTAAGATGTCAGTGCATCCAAGTGTTCAGTGCATATGTGTGTTCAGTGTAATTATAGCTCTGGAGAAAAAGCTGTCCTTGAGTCTATTTGTCCTTGACTTAAGGCATCTGTAGCGCCTACCAGAGGGCAGCAATTTAAACAGGTGGGAACCAGGGTAAGAGTGGTCTTTTCCAATGTTCTGGGCTCTGCTGAGGCAGCAGGAGTTATAAAGGTCCTTCAGGGAGGGAAGAGCAGCCAATGATCCTCTGCGCAGTGTTAATAAACCGCTGTATTCCCTTTCTCTCTGCCTCAGTACAGCTACAGTACCATACTGAGATACAGTATGTCAGCAGTCTCTCCACTGCAGAGCGATAGAAGGTCTCCAGCAGCTTCTCCTTTAGGTTGGTCTTCTTTAACACTCTCAAGAAGTGAAGGCGCTGCTGTGCCTTCTTGATGATTGCTGTGGTGTTGGCTGACCATTTGAGGTCTGCTGAGATGGTTGTGCCAAGGAATTTGAATGTTTGAACCCTCTCTACACAGTCTCCATTGATGTAGAGGGGAGCAGGGTCTGCCCTGTGCCTTCTAAAGTCGAGGATGATTTCCTTTGTTTTGGTGGTATTTAGTGTCAGGTTATTGGCTGAACACCACTCTGACAATCTCAGGATCTCATTTCTATAGGCAGCCTCGTCCCCCTTTGAAATTAGACCCACCACTGTAGTATCATCTGCGAATTTGATGATGTTGTTCTGGTGATGGACTGGACGGCAGTCATGCATATAGAGAGAGTACAGAATTGGGCTCAGCACGCACCCTTGAGGGGAGCCAGTGCTGAGCGTGCGGGTGGAAGAGAAATGGGGACCGAGTTTAACAGTCTGAGGGCGGTCCGTCAGGAAGTTCCTGATCCAATTACAGGTGAGTAAAGGAAAGCCCAGATTTGTGAGTTTGCTGAAGAGGATGTCCGGTATGATAGTATTAAAGGCTGAGCTATAATCAATAAAAAGCATCCTCACATAGCTCTCCTGATGTTCCAGATGGCACAGCGCATTGTGGAGAGCTATGGCTATTGCATCCTCAGTTGATCTGTTAGCTCTATAAGCAAACTGATGTTCATCGAAAGTGGAGGGGAGGCAGGTTTTAAGGTGGTGCAACACCAGCCTCTCAAGGCACTTTGTGATGACCGGTGTAAGGGCGATAGGGCGATAGTCATTGAGGCTATCCGTGACTGATTTCTTTGGTATGGGGATAATTATGGAGGATTTCAAGCAGGATGGAATTGAAGCTTGTGTCAGGGAGAGGTTGAAGAGGTTTGCGAAGACTCCTGAGAGACTCCTGGAATCCCTGCCATACCTGTCGTGGTTTGCCGTCTGTGAAATGATCTTCTACCCTATTTTTGTAGTCCCTCTTTGCATCCTTAATTCCTCTCTCAGGTTGGCTCTAGCATCACTGTAAAGAGCTCTATCACCTGACCTGAAAGCAGCTTTCCGATCTTTGAGGAGCTTGTAGACTTGGCTGGTCATCCAGGGCTTCTGGTTGGGAAAAACCCGGATGATTTTATTTACTGTGACGTTGTCCATGCAGTACTTGATGTAGGCCAGTACCGCCTCAGTGTGAACAGTCAGGTCATGATGTTTAAAGACATTCCAGTCAGTGTGTGTAAAGCAGTCCTGGAGCTGAGAGAGTGCATTTTCGGGCCATATAGAAACAGTCTTTGTGAGTGGTGTTTTCCATCTTCTGAGGGAGATGTATGCTGGAGTAAGAAGCAGAGAGAGGTGATCTGAGTGGCCTAGGTGAGGGAGAGGAATAGCTCTATATGCATGTTTAATGTTGGTGTACACACAGTCCAGTGTGTTATCCCCTCTGGTCGGACATTTAACATGTTGGAAGAAATGTGGAAGTACTGTTTTCAAATCTGCCTGGTTAAAATCTCCAGCTATAATGTGTACTCCGTTGGAATGAGCACATAGCTGTTTATTTATGGCATCAATCAAGAGAGCGAGAGCTGTGCTAACATTGGCGTCGGGTGGTATGTAAACAGCGGTGACAATCACTACTGTTAGCTCTCGCGGTAAAAAGAACGGTCGGCATTTAACAGTCATGAATTCCAGGTCCGGAGAACAGTGGCTATCTAGGATTATACTATTGTTTGACCAGTCATTGTGCACAAATATACACACACCACCCCCTTTGCTCTTACCAGAGTCGTTGTTTCTGTCCCAGCGATGTAAAGTGCGACCCGCTAGCTGCACTGCAGCGTCGGGGATCCTTGGGTGAAGCCAGGTCTCAGATACTATCATAATGCAACAATCGCGGATGAAGTGGTTCCCGGCGATGTAAAGCTCCAGTTCGTCCATTTTGTGAGCCATGGATCTTGCATTGGTAAGAAACATACTTGGTAGAGGAGGCTTATGTGGTTGTTTTCTGAGTCTCGCAAGAAGGCCGGCCCGGCAGCCCCGCTTTTGTTTTCTTTCCCGACGCCGTCTGCGTCGCCTGCCAGGACCGACAACAATCCACGGAGATCCCGGTGGTCTGGTGATATCCTTTGGGATATTGTGTGTGCGATAAAAGTCAGGTGTGACTATAATCTTGTGTTGAAATCCGATGTCTAATAAGTTCTGACGGCTATAATTATGCTTCACAGAAGCAACAAACAAAAAACACACGAGAAAACAAACAAAAATGCACCATAAGCGAGAGCTGTTAGCCGCTGCGTCCATGCGCGCCGCCATTTTGCAAAAGACTATGTTGATGTTGTTGTCCAGTGCAGCCAGACGAAGACGCGCTTCAAAGCTTTCATAGCTGAAGGCCTTTCTCTTTGTTGCATACTTATTATAAAGAGCATGAACACTCTCTAATTCACCTGTGTGGATGCCCTCTGTCACCCTGTCAAAATTTTGGAGGAGCTGCCTGTTCAGGACAACCTTTTGGAGGCTATTAAAGGCTGCAGAGTCAGGACGGAGCCACGGGAGCCTGCTCTCCTCATCTGGGGTGTAGGGAGGGTGGTCACATTTTGTTATTGTTTCCCCGGTCACCCACTCATGAACATTTGTTATGTGTTGTAGCAGAGATATCCACCTTTCCCTGAGTCTTACTCTATCTCCCCCACAAGAGGAAACAGAATACCACAAGTGATTAGTTATCATCTGGATCCGCTCACTCAGATCAGGATTTTTGCATCTTAAAATTTTCTTTTTTACATTCTTGACAATGTGCCACAGATCATACTCATGTTTGATTTCCTGATGTTTCTCTCTTAGTACCTTCTGCACAGATGGGTGGCAGTCAGTGGCCAACACAGAGACGGAGACCCCGTGGTCCGCAAGCTTGGCCAGGCATCTCTCCATACCCTCTACCTCGAGCCAGTAGCTATTTTTCACGTCAGTCACACGCACAGTTTCCTGAGCAACGATCATCTTTGATTCTGTGTCAAACAGAGAGTAGGTGCCGAAGGTTCCATTATAGCCAGGGCTGTCATACCGTGCATCCCCTGAGACAGTGATTGGCTTCTCACTCACAGCACTCATGACCCCCTCATTGTGGATAGCCCAGGCATAGTTGACCTCCGGTATGACGTAGGGTTTCTGGATCTTATACCACTGCCTCTCTGACATGGCCTCTAAACCAATTGTTTCACATACCTCTAGGAAAGGACTGCACTCATTCCCTGTCACAAACACAGCAGCCGGAACAGTGATGTTGCACTCCATGACTCCCCTGATTTGATTTTGTGAATGCCAAATGTAATTATGGCCATCCACACAGTGTGTTTTTACAGTCACCCCAAAACCACTGTTGGACAAAGCTGGTGGTTCTTCTAGGTGTAGTGAAGTTGTGTGACGTCAGTACAATTTGGTAGGTGGCCAATGAGCATTCGCCCATTGGGGCATATAAACCGTTCATTCATGCCTCCTGGTGTGCGTCATGGTTGAAAGGCCGCCCCTTTCTGTCGCAACTACGGATTGAGTGTGCCGCTGGGTGGCTGAGGGTTTGTGCGCGTGGGTTGCTGCTTACTCCCAGGTAGGCTTGGTACCATCTTGGGGCGTAGTGGGAAGTTTTCTTTTTGTCTTGACTTGGGTTGTGACAATTTGTTTCAGTACGGTGTGGCATCGCAGCTTAACTGATCGGAACACCACCTGTTGCAATCAACAAGGCTGTTACATGATTCTCTTACGGTATATGTTGAAGTGTAACGATCGTATTCTCTGGTAGGTAAACTGGGATAGTACTTTATTGTATTATCGGGTGGGTAACTGGTCGATAACTTTGTTAGTCGTAACCCTTGTTTATTGTTTTGAAGGTCTTCACGGACGCTAAAGTGGGTTAAGTGAGCAGTCGCATTGAACAGCGCGCGTGCTCTCTCTCTCCGCCACTCGCTCTTTAAAGCCACGCTGCTGCTTTCTACACACCATTACGTTTAAGTCAAACATGTCTATGCAGGCTTGAAAGATTATTTTTTTGTTTGTTTGTTTGCTACTAGTTGGCATTTCTTGGAAGATTTGTTTTTTTTTTAGTTATTTGATTCTGAGTGATTGTGTCTGCTTGGAATTACTTTCAGGTGTAATGTTATTACCGTTAACTCTGTATTTGGTGTAAGTTTCTGCCGCGGTCACAGTAGATCTGTTTGGTTTTTTTGAATGTGAATGCGAGTTTTTCTTGAATGTGAATGTGAGTGTTAAGAGTATTTATATCTTGTTTATTTTGGGGTGCATTGTAAATTGTTTATTTTCTTGTTGGTTTTCGTCATGTTAGAGTCAATAAATTGACTTTGAATGTTTGTTTGTTTTCTTTGTTTGGTTATTTAAATTGTTTAGTTTATTAATAATCTATATTTTTCTTTTTTTTCTTTCCTTTAGGAGCTGAGGACTTCCAGGAGCTGGCTGGTTGTCGGTCTCACTGCAGGTTTTGCTTCACTAAGAGTGTTATTGCAGTTTCATTATTGCCGTGTCACTACCTTTGGTTATTTGCAGTGAATTTGGTGGGTGTACGTTGGGTTGGCGTGCTTCTTATGGTAGACCTGCTGCCAGCACACTAGCCTGCTCCTGACCGGAAGCCTCAGCCCCTGTGGAGATTTATTGTGAATCTGTGAAGGTTTATTGTGAATCTTGTGAGGGTTTATTGTGAATCTTGTGAGGGTTTATTGTGAACCCTGTGAAGGTTTATTGTGAATCTTGTGAAGGTTTATTTTTTCGCTTTGTCCAATTCAATCATGACCCATGTGAATTACTGATGTTAAATCATTGATCAACTTTTAGCCTTAATAAAACATTTTTGTACGGAAGCCCATGCCTCTTGCCTTTTCTAGGTGGAACGTATTTGTGTGCTTTATTTGGGTTGTTTTCCCCGTTAACCTGGGGTGGCGTAGTCGCTAAAATTGAGCCACTTGCTACAGTACATAGGCATTTGCCACAACCCTCCCAGTGACACATAGAAAATAACATTAACAACTGCTTGTTAGAGACAATGGGTGTCATTCATGAAACACGAGCAGAACGAATTTTTGTGTAATTCGTGTGTAAAGTGGTTCTGGCGTAAATTTTCGGATTCATTAAAATGTTCGTATTTTCCAAATGTTAGTTGGTACGAAAGAAATCTACACCTGCTCCCAGCCACGCGTAAATAGTGCGTTTAACATCCGAACGTTTTGCTCATTAATAAGGCTGCATTTTAACTTTTTTACTTTTACTTTTATTACGAGAGCCAGTAATAGCATCTGCAAACGGAACACAAGTCCGCAAGTCTTTTTTTTTTTTTTTTTTTTTTTTTTTTATATTCAAGCTGTTTATTCATTTTTTTTTTTTTTTACAAGTCCACAAGTCACAAGCGTTGCAGTCAAGCTTCATGTCGAACCATTTTCTTTCACTTCTGGGACTGTTCGATTAACAGATGAAACTCCATTAACTGCATCTGTAATATGCTGCCAAGCATTTTTACCTAAAGCATTTAGGTAAAAGCATTATTACCTAAAAAATCATTTTTTTTAGGACCTGATACGCCACTATGTACGCTTGAAAATAAAATGTGGCGTTTTGAATGGACTTCTGATAATAAAACTTGCATCTGAGAAATTTCTCTTCTTCATTCGCTTTTGAGAAGACATGTTGCAATCCTTTGTTACGTGTCATAATATGATGCCCATATAGTTGTCAGTCGGTTTTAATGTGCGGGATTTATGGTAATTAAGAGAATGAGTGTGCACGCGCGTCCCATTTACGACTGATTGGAATTCATTAACCCACACACACATTTCACTATCAAATCTGACGTTTACGAAGTATTTGTGAATCAGGAGAAGAATTTTCGGGAATGTCTCTTTACGCTCAAATCACTCACATATTTACTCGTATATTTACGAATGTTTCATGAATGAGACCCAATGCTTTTTCTGTGCTCATTACAGTTTGTGTCTTCCTCCTCTTCCTCCTCTGCATCACTGCAACTGTCACTGTCATCACTTGAGAAAAAAAAGTCCTCATCGTGGTCCTCAAAGGACACCTCATCCTCTTCTACTTCACTGCAGCTTTGCTCAAATGACACTTCCTGAGTGTGCTGGGGTGTTGAGGTTCTGGGGACTGATTTGTTGTCAGGGTGGCCAAAGTGTTCCACAGCAGGGCAATAGAGACGGTCATTGATGAGTGTTGTAATGTTGACCAGATCACCAGTTAGTGTAGCTATGCTCCTAAACTGCTTTTTCCTGCCCTCATGAATGTTCTCCTCAACTATGTCTGTCTAGGTACCAACAACAGATAAACTGACACTAGCTTCACAGAGTATGTCCTGATCTTCCTCATCCCTGTCATTCACTGTTTCACTGCCTACTGTAGACATGCAGGCCTGTTTGATCTGAGAGGGGGGAGAGGGGGGAGAGGGGGAGGGGGATTTGTAAGGAGCTCTGAGAAACCATTTATGTACTACACATTTACGAACTAATACACATTGTGCTGATGAACTACTAGTAATTGTTTTCTTGTGGTTTATGTTTCCTAATGTATTATAACGCACCAATTAATTTTGTATCAAAATATTGCATACAATACAAAATTGTGTCTAAAATATGCATTAGATTGGTAGTAAGATTTTTACATTGTACCTGATTTGTTTGTATTTGCTTCGTTAATTAAAAAAAAAAAAATGCATTAGATTATATTTGCAATGTATAGTCAATTATTAATGGAGCAATAGTGGTTCATGGTGTTATAAGAGGGAAATGTGGTGGGAGGTTGGAGGGCTGTAGCCTGTCATGCATTCTCATTTATTGTATCCAACCACATTATGCATTTATGGAGACTGCTTATATATGTCTTGTGCATTTAGAGAAAATACCAAAACATGGTTGAGGTACTGTGCGTTTTAGAAAATCGAGGCAGATAAATGGAAAATTTGATTGGATGAATTCATCCAATGGGATCGCTTGTTAAGGTAGCTGCACGCAAAATGTTAAAACCAAAATACTGCACGGACGGATATTGCACAGATACCTTTTACTATGGACCTAGCAGCTAATTCTGCGAGTTGAACTCTCTGCATCAACAATGTTTCCTGAGACGATGAACAGCTAGCTTCAGGGTGAGTAGAGAGGGAGCTAGAGGTTTAGTTTCATATAAACGCGGTCACAGAGGAGGAAGCACAAAAGGCGGCTTCACGGTTGTTTGTTTGAGAAACGGAGGCGAATTGGAGCGAGGGGGATCTGTTTATGCTCTGCACTAACAAGTTATTGTTTTGTTTTGTTTTGTTTGTTTGGTTTGTTTTCTTCTTTTACCCTTTCTTTAACTAGGAGAGAGACTAGTATTACAGGTAGGATAGTGGTGGGAAGAAGGGAAATAGAAGCCGATGGCTTCTGGGAGTGGTGGGATCGAGGGAGGGGGGTGGCAGAAGGTGGTAAGGGATAAGGGTGGATCTAAGAGGGGGGCATCAAGTGAAAGACCTGGAGTGTCAGGGGATGAAGGAAGTAAAATTAGGAAAACTGGGGGAAGTGAAGAGTTTGTTGTGTTGTTTAAAGTTAAGAATAATGATCAAGGGGATGCAGGATTTAGAGCTTTGAATCCATTAAAGATAACTAGTGCTTTGGAAAGTCAGATAGGCAAGGATTTTCAGGCTACGATTTTGTATAATGGAATGTTAAGAGTGTGCTGCAAAAACAGGAAACAGTATGAGGATGCTAGAAGTGTTGGGAAGTTGGTGGTCAAGGTGGAGGCTTTGATTCCTAGAGGAAGTCATCAGGGAGTCAAGGGAGTGGTGTATGGAATGTTTGGAGGATTATCTGAGAAAGATATTTTAGAAAACGTCAAAGGGGCTCAGGTAATTGAAGTGGTACGGTTTAAGCAAAGAGATGGAGCTGGAGATCCACCAGTCCTCTTAACATTTAAAGATGTTACTCTGCCACAGAAAGTATATCTAGGTAGTATGGCATATAATGTGAGGGAGTATGTTAAGCCACCTTTGCGATGCTATAATTGTCAGAGGTTTGGACATGTTGCTGGGTCTTGTCGGGGGAAAAGAAGGTGTGCAAAATGTGGGGGGGGGGGATCATTCAATACAAAACTGTGAGGCAGAGGCTCCAAAGTGCCCTAATTGTGATGGTAATCATGCAGCAGGGTTTTATGGATGTGAACGTTTTGTTCAAGCTAAGCGTGTGCAATTTGTGAAGGAACAGAGCAAGGTGTCGTATGCAGAGGCAGTTCAGAGTGTGGCAAGAGAGCATGGAAATGGAAGATCTAGAGACGAAATGGTGATTGGAAGCCAGGGTATTGAGTCAAATCTATCATCTGAGCTTTCTTCTGACTTGTTTGTTTTTTATAAGGAGTCATTTCAGTCTTTCATTTCAGATGTGTTGGTGGGAGCTTAGAAAGCAGTCAATCGGTCAGATGTTATCAGG
Source organism: Squalius cephalus (assembly GCF_949319135.1). Lineage (NCBI taxonomy): Eukaryota > Metazoa > Chordata > Actinopteri > Cypriniformes > Leuciscidae > Squalius > Squalius cephalus. The sequence continues at coordinate 9,589,958 of NC_137139.1, forward strand.
GTAGTGGTGGATGCAGCGGAAAGATATTTTAATATTAAGCAGGTGCCAGCCAAGTTACATCAATTCATGACGGAGAGTCAGCATAAGGAAAGATCACAGTTATTGAGGGCTAGCAGTATGGAGGATGTAAATGGGGAGGATTTGTATCCTCGGTAACATCTTAATGTGGTATATACTTCAGTGGAATGCCCGGAGCTTGATAGGAAATGGACAGGAATTAAAGCGTTTTGTTAATGATTTTAAAGAAGTTCCAGAATTGATTTGTATTCAGGAGACATGGTTAAAATCTCAGTTAGATTTTGTAATTCCAGGATATGAATGTATTAGATTGGATAGGTCTGATAGATCAGGTGGGGGGTGTGCAACTTTTGTCAAAAATGGGCTGCAGTATAGGAAAGTTGCCATTAAGTCTAAACGGGAGTGCTTGGTTGTGGAAATATGGACTAGCCACAATTCTATCTCTGTGATAAATTATTATAATCCCTGTCAGACTCTAGTAATATCAGATTTTGATGAGATCATGGAAAAGGTAAGGTTTCCTGTTGTTTGGGTTGGAGACTTAAATGCACATAATCCAATATGGGGTAGTGATCATAGGGATAAAAATGGGGAAATAGAGAAAATTTTAGATAAATATGAGCTGGTTGTGTTAAATGATGGAAGGCCAACTAGGTATCAAATTGTGAGAAATACTTGTAGCCATATAGATTTATCAATTGCTTCATCAAACTTAGCTAGAGTAGGTGAATGGGATGTTTTAGATTCCTATACAATAGGTAGTGATCATTTCCCAATTTTATGTAGATTTGTTAGGGAATTGAGAAATGAAGTAGAAGAAATAGTCCCTAGATACAATTTTTCTAAGGCTAGATGGGATAAATTTCAGGAGAAAGCTTTAAGCTTAGTAAGAGGGGTTGAAAATAAGAAATCTGTAGATATCTGGAATACCTCCATTTGTCAAATGTTACACGAGGCTGCTTGTTATTCTATTACGATAAAGCAAAACCCTAAGTCGCAAGTGTTGGTTCCTTGGTGGAATAAAGAGTGTGATAGAGCTGTAAAGAGTAGGAATGTAGCATATAGACGATTAAGGAAATTTCAATAATGCAATAATGATTAATGTAATGGAGTATAAGCGTTTGAGAGCAGTAGCTAGACGAGTTATAAAAGATGAGAAGAGAAATAGTTGGAGGAAGTTTTGTAATACTTTAGGTCCCGAAACTCCAGTAAGGAAGTTGTGGTCAGCTGTACATAGAATGTCAGGGATTTGTAAAAGAAGAGCAATACCAGTGTTATTAAAGGGTGATGTGGAAGCAGTCTCCAATAAGGAAATATATGTGTGTTGATAGCTTTCAAGCAGTGCATAGATCAGGGAATGTGGGGGTTGAGAGGTGTAGGATGAGAGATGAGTTGATGGCAGATAATCAGTGGAAGTTGGGGAGGAGTTTAGAAAATGATAATCCTGTTAATTTGTTTTTTACTATAAAAGAATTGAAGGATGCAATTATGTCTGGAGCAAATACTACCCCGGGGAGAGATAGGGTGTCATATGAGTTAGTTAAACATCTGGATGATATTGTTCTTGATGAAATTTTAGCTTTGTTTAATAAAGTGTGGGAAGAGGGTAATTTGCCCAAGGAATGGAAACATGCGGTTGTGATCCCAGTTTTAAAGCCAGGTAAAGAGGCATCAGACCCTAGTTCATACCGTCCAATAGCGCTTACGGCAGTGCTTTGTAAGATTATGGAGTGGATGGTAACGAATAGATTAGTATATTTTTTAGAAACTAAAAGACTCTTTGTTGATATTCAAAATGGTTTTAGGAATGGAAGTTCTACAATGGATTCAGTTGCAGTTTTGGATCAGGATATAAAAAAGGCATTTAGCAATAAGGAAATAGTAGTTAGTGTTTTCCTGGATATCGAGAAAGCATACGATTCTCTGTGGAAGGAGGGATTAATGGTTAAAATTTTTGATTTAGGAGTTAGAGGAAGAATGTTTAATTGGATAAATCATTTTTTAATTAAAAGAACAATTCAAGTAAAAGTTGGTAGTGTTAGTTCTAAGATTGTAGGAATAGAGAATGGAACTCCACAGGGAAGTGTTATTAGTCCGGTGCTGTTTAATATACTGATCAATGATATCTTTGGTAAAATAGAGAGAGGGTTTGGGCTTTCTTTATTTGCAGACGATGGGGCCATTTGGAAAAGAGAGCGTAATGTAGGATTTGTTTTAAATCAAATACAAAGAATGTTAGTGTTGATAGAGAAATGGGGGAATACGTGGGGATTTAAAATATCAGCATCTAAAACAAAGTATATGATTGTTGGTTTTAAAAGAAAACTTCCTAATATAGGGCTGTATTTATATGGTTCTTCATTGGAGAAGGTGAAGGGGCTTTTACATTTTTGGGGATCTGGTCCGAAGAACGTTTGACTTGGATTGTGCATGTAGGTAAGACTGTGGAGAGGTGTGAAAAAGTTCTGAATGTTATGAGAAGTCTGGCTGGATGTGAATGGGGGGCCAATAGGGAAACGCTATTATTAATATATCAGGCAATGATCAGGTCTATTATTGATTATGAGTCTTTTGTATATGGGTCTGCCTCTAAAACTGTGTTGGATAAGTTAGATGCAGTGCAAACAAGAGCTTTGAGGCTGTGTTGTGGGGCCTTCAGAACTTCCCCAGTTCCAGCGTTGCTTATTGAGATGGGAGAAATGCCCTTATGGCTAAGACATATTAAATTAGGATTACAATATTGGGTAAAACTTAGTGGCTGTAATGATGCAGTCCCAGCAAGGTGTCTGTTGAATGAGGTTGATGGAAATAGGAAATATAATAATTTTTTTGTAAATGAAAATCAATGGGTTAGGAAGATGGGAGTGGAAAAAGGAGATTTTGCAAAGCATACAAGATGGTTACCTATGCCATACTGGGTAATGCCTGAGTTGAAAATTGAGTTTGCTTTTCTCCAGGAGAAAGATAAGATGGAATTGATACCAAAAATAGTTAAATATCTTGATTCAATTAATCCGATCAGTATAATAATTTTTACAGATGGGTCTAGAGATCCAGTTAATGGAAGAGCTGGGTTTGGGGTGTATGTAGAGAAACTAGGAATGAAAATTGGACGACGTATTTCGAATGGTAGCTCTGTTCTTGCTGCTGAGCTAATGGCAATTCTGTGGGCATTATGGTGGATTGAAGAAGCCAGCCCGAGAGAAGCTCTTATCTGTTCTGACTCTGCAGCAGCCCTGGAAACTTTAAGAGCAGGAAAATCTGAAGCTCGCCCTGATATTGTAAATGACATATTAAGTGTTTTCTTTAGAGTTGGGTTTGCTTGCAATATCACTTTCTGTTGGGTGCCTGGGCATGCTGGGGTGTAAGGGAATGAGCAAGCAGACTACATAGCAAAAGAGAGCCTAGGAAGAGAAATATATATTTATATACCCTTGGGGAGGGTGGAACTGAGGGAAAGGGTTAAAGAATGCTTAATTAAAGAATGGCAGAATGGATGGGAAAAGGAAATCAAGGGTAGACACTATTTTTCTATTCAACCAAAAGTTAGTAAAAAAATGTTTTTGTACCTTTCCGTCCCGTAGGGATCTTAAATCTTAAATTGTGCAGATTGAGGTTGGGGCATTGTGGGTTAAATTATTTTTTGCATATTATAGGAAAGCACATTTCTGGTCTATGTGAATGTGGGAATATGGAAACAATAGGACATGTTTTTTTAGAATGCAGGAAGTATAATGTAGAAAGGAGAACACTTTTTTGTAAATTGGCAGAACTTGGACTTAAAGTCTTTTCTGTTACTTCTTTATTTGGACACAGTGACAAGCATAAACAGATCTCTGAAGCAGTCATCCAGTTCTTGCATGAGACAGGACTGTATTTAAGAATTTAGTTTAAGTTGACCTGTGGAGGGCAGTAATACACCCAGTAGCGTCTACACTGCCGGAAAGAGAAGAAGAAGAAGAAGAAGAAGAAGAAGAAGAAGAAGAAGAGTAGAGAGGGACATTGGATTCTGTTTACAGACCTGCTGCGGTTTAGTTAGCAACTAGTAAACGCGTTATAATCGATCTGTGATATCGTCGGAGTCATGATTTATTTATAGGCAGTTTATATGGTCGGAGTGGTGGCTAGCTTGTGGAGTTTGACAAAAGTGCTTCCAATGTGTTTAGATGCTAGCCCTTTCCCTAGGTTGGATCGTTTGGTATCTAGCTTGGTTTTGTGACTCAATTTCAATGAATGCCGAGTGTGTCAGTCTCAGTTTTGTTGAACGCTATAAAGCCTAATGTTACACGTTAACTTATATGTGCGCGTAAGTGAATATGTACATGTTTTGTGTATGTGACAACATTACATCCAGCCCTTTGCTTAGTAGACTTGCTAGCATGATAACAGTTAACATACTTCTCTGTCCTCTGCCTGACGTGAGCGTTTCAGCGCCCTGTCTCTACGGTAGATAGCATCGGTGGTGTTAGCACTTGCCGTTGGTCTATCTGTCTGCCCTGTACTATAGCCTGAAAAGTTGAACAGTGACGGAATGGCCTCAGGTTTTAGTCTGTTGATCTTAACCCTCACCAGTGAACCTGTTGTAGGGCCCTATAATTTCCACGATCACGGAATCGCGGACGGAATCGCGGAATTGGCAAATTATCGCGGAATCTAATGTCAACACGGAATTTCGCGGAATTTTACATATTTGGAATAAAATTCTGTTTTTGTGTGGGAGAAAAACGTAAGTCTGAGGAAAATCGCATATTACTGAAAGAACGAGCAGAGAGAGAGGCCCGGTCGCGCGCGCGTCTTCAAACTGTCTTGCTCTCTCTCACTCCCTCGCGCTTATTAATCTAAATCAATTGAGAATTGACACAATGGTAAAAGATCGGAAGAACGAAGTTTCACGTGGAGCATTCGGATATTTTTTTCCTGAATTAGGCTACCGCTGGGTGTGAATTGTGCAAAAAAAAACTTTTTACCTTGCCGCCTTCTCTGACAAGCGTTCCGCCCATTCAGCTGACATAAAAACACTTTCAATAAACTAAACAAAACCTATCCAATGATGAAATGTTTTCTGTGTAGACAAATCTTTTGCGATATCCTAAAACTGCCGGGATAATCACACAACGCGTACAAGTCTGCTAATGATACGTCCGATTCGCGAACTAATGACTCCTTTGAACCGATTCGCTTTAATGAATAGTTAAAACAACTGATCTGTCCAACACTGAATCGGTTCGGTGTATAACAAAATCGGTAACACTTTACAATAAGGTTCCATTTATTAAACTCAGTAACTATTAATAAACTGCACTTCTACAGCATTTATTAATCTTTATTAATGTTAATTTCACCATTTAGTAGCCTACATTATTTAAATGAAAAGTTGTATTTGTTAACATTAGTTAGCTTAATGCACTGTGTGAAGTAACATAATAAAAATACAGGGTTAGGGTTAACTAAGATTAACAAAGATTAATAAATACAGTAACAAATGTATTGCTCGTGGTTCATGTTAGTTAGCCTAATACATTCACTAATGTAAACAAACCAAACCATATTTAACACCTCTTAAAATGAGAATTTTGTTTGTTACCTCGATAAATTTAGGGTCATTCCTATTTTATTTGTGTACATTTTAATCATTAACATTAAAACACTCTTTTTACGACAAAAATAACAGTAAAGGGTAAAAAAAAAACTGAATTCCCAAAAATTAAAACGGAAAAAACGGAATTTGCAAAAATTAAAACGGAAAAAACGGAATTTGGGAAAAAATAAAACGGAATTTGGGAAAAAATAAAACGGATTTTATAGGGCCCTACTGTTGTATCGAAAGTACATCTCTCTAAATAGTCTGTCGCTAGAAAATGCTCACTACAGACTCGAAATCCAGGGGCTGTCGGAGGGTTAGCCAGTTTTAAGGCAGCTAGCCATAACTTGAGGACTGGTTTCCTTGTCAAAGGTAGCCTGTGAAAATGTATCGTAACCCCAGCTGCCTTAGCCCTATACAATTCATTGCTACAGCCAGGGGCAATACAGTATGAGCCCCCCCCTAGACCTTTTGGTTTCTGTTTCCTCAGCCATGTCAGCTAGCTTCAGACTATTTACATGCTATGGCTGCTCTGCTTGTGTTGCTTAGCAACAGAGTAGCTTACCATGCCAGTGATGTAGCTGAATGTTGAAATCCAACATGGCGGCGCCCGTGTAACAATAACAACATTTTCAACGTACCATTTTATCCCTTTTAACAAATTCTGCCATTTTAATAATTGTACCAATGAGAATAAATAAAATACATCTGTTATATCACCTTTACTCAAAATTTTAGTTCAGTTCATCTTTAAGGTGAGACACGGCAGGCAAAAGCATTGTTTTGTTTTTCACTGGTCAATTGAGATTTTGGGATATTTGTCTTCAATAACATGTCTTCTTTCAGACTTGTCGCGAAAAAGAGTCTGAAATACACATTTAGGTCTTTATTTTACTACACTTTGTCTGTTTGCGTCTGTAGATTTCTTATAAATTCAACAAAAGTTGGCGTTCTAAATCATCCCACTAGCCTGACTTCGTCATACTCATATTCTAGTCAGAATGTGAGTCTGAGACTGCTCCACAGAGATTTGATTATAGGGCGTGTCTCAACCAAACCAGGGGGAAAAAAAAACTCTGCACTCAATTGGATAGACCTACAACCAATCAGAGCAATGGAGTAAATGACGCATGTTCTTCATTCATATTTTCAACCAATAAAATGTCGCGGCTTTCTGTTCCTCTTTTAAAATGAATGCGCTGTGGATATCTTCTATAACAGACGCGATGGCGGAATCTACACATGATGTTTCATAAACAAAGTTCGGGAGGAGCACGTACAAATAATCAATCCAATATCAACTTGTCATCAAACAATACCACACTCCTTGACAGTTTTTCAGCATCCCTCCACCACTCCGAATCCTCACTCTTGTCTTGTTCTCTCACAACCAGGAATATGGGGGGGGGGGGGGGGGGGGGGGGGGGGGGAGTATGGCTACCGAGCCCACAGCCCTCTCCTCGGACAGCACGTCATATACGCATTTATTCTATCTGACTTATTTGTGTGAACTCGTGAAATCTCATATACGCATTTATTCTATCTGACTTATTTGTAAGTGTGAACTCGTGAAATCTCAATTCTCCAGCTGCAGTCGTCTTTGTTGTAAACTAATTCAACCCAACCGCTCTTTGGTGATGTGGGTGATTACGTAACCGCAGATCATCTGTCCATCATCGATTAAAGCCCGCCCTGGGAATTTGATTGGCTCGGCCTTTTGGGAGCCGAGCATAATTACTCCTCAACGGATCGAGTCCAGACCGAACTTCCCGACCAAAAAATGTTGTGGGCGGGGTTCGGGCTGGCACCCAGGCTATCATCCCACTGCTCCGCGATTGCTGGAGCACCCTGCACCCTGTCATCACATACACCGTCATTTTTTTCCCATCTAATATGTGAACACAATGAACAAATTATTTTGAACCTGGCTTTATCCAATACTCAGATTTAGTTTTATATGCAAATAAGCGCATATTTAATTAGATAATGCATAATTTGCATATTTAAACATTAAATTACAGAAAACTTGTAATACATTTTTTTCTCATCTTAATGTAGACAATCAACTGGGAAAGTTTCATGGTGATATCTGCTAGTTAAAATTTTTATCCTATTCACCTGTAGTGTCTCGCCTTAAGGGACATTTTACTTATTTTTCGCATAAATATGCTTGTAACCAATTGCTTTAATATATAATTGTACTTGTAATCACTTATCTATCATGCAAATATATTAATTAGAATATTACATGGCCCAAACATGTATCAGGCACCAGTATTCCTGGTCTAGGAGGAATACAAAGGAGTAATGGTCATTTAAGGGTCCTGACGGCCGCCATTTTGAAAATGGGGCCTTTCTTGGAGTCAAACTTTGGTAAACTTTTAGTATGTTTTTAAGTACATCTGATACTACTGTAAACCACTGAGAAACCTTTTGTTAGAATTTTTTTGGGGTCAAGCCATATTTGCAGCTGACTATTTTGAAAGTCGCTGCCTTCAAATAACAAGTGTATCGATTACATACATCTGATGCTTCAGAACATTCATAAAGACGCTTTTTTGTGTTCAGAATTTACAAAATATATACAATGAGCTAGTGCATCATGACCTTATCCTGAATTACTACGTTAAGCCTGCAATAAGCGTTTATACTCGGACTATACTTTAGACTGGTGGATCGCAGCCGCTGCGGAGTAGCCCAGTGCCTGTGTGACTCGTCTTAGACATAAATAGAGAGAAGTAGCTCCGGCAACAATGTTCTTCCGCAAGACGCATGCAGTTCTGTTTATTAACTGCTAGAGCGCTGATTTATCCAGTAATGAAACAAGTAAATTCTTTATGAATCAATCATTCAAAACGATTTTAAAAATAATCTGTTTTACACACATCTTACATGGGTGTTCAAGCATATTCTACCCCTTCTGAGAGGGTATTCTCCACTGCTGGAGATCATACAATAAGATAGGAGAGGTCCCAAATTATTCTAGAGAATGCAGAAATTTTTATTTTCCTTCAGAAAAACTAATCATTTTTTGCAAAAATTGCTTAACGATATGTTGAATTTGTTGACATTACCAGTCTGTTAAACATTTGCCAAGTATAAGAAATAAACACAAAAAGGATTGTGGATTTTTCCCTTACTACTATTTTTTATTAGTTGTTTTAATGTTTTTATTGAATGGGAATTGGAACCGGAACCGGAATCGTTTGGCGGAACCGGAACTGGAACCGGAACATTTCTTACGATTCCCAACCCTACTTATATCTGTGGTAGTGGTCATGACCTCTGTCTAAAGAAAGCGTTACTTTAATTCAAGTGTATACAACCAAGGGGGCTATACAAAAATATATTTGATTGTGTAAGCGTGAATGCGACCGTCTAGGTATTAGCCAATTACCTTTGTTTAGTGACTCGAAGTTGGTGATCGCGTTATAAACGGCCGGCGTGAGAACCTCAAAGCAACATAGTTTCCTAATCTGAATGGGTAAAATATAAAGTAAAGAGTTAAATAGAACAATCAAATATATTGGTAAACTATTATAAAAATGACCAATAACAAATTGGCATTCTAACCTAAATTTGAGGTTGTGATAAAATGGAGATAAAAGCTTAATTGGAATCGAATTACTTTGCCACGCGGAAAAGACAGTAACACACAGTAAACCTTCACCTGCTTATCGGAAACTGTCATTGGACCGATTGGGCAGGCCTTACAGGCATCATGAAAGTGGTTTGGCTTTTAGCAGTGTTCATCTTAGATTAGCAGTGTTCAGCTTAGGGGATAGTCAGGTATGTTTCAGTTTAGTTTGTGCCAACCCTGGGTTTTAGGATCCATGCAAGTGGTTCAGATTTTAGCGGTGTTCATTGCAACAGTAACTTACGCTCCACGTCAAAGGATATGTTCTGGGTAAGAGATCTCAAAACTGGACCAATCAGCTGTGAGCAAAGTGACTGTCACGTTGTGGGTTTTGTTTCTTGTTCCTTGTTCTTGTCTGTGATGTGATCCCTTGTTCTAATCATGTGATCCTGCCATGTGTTCCCTTGTCTGTTGTGTCATGTTGTCATTGGGTCATTGTTTAATTGTTCACAGGTGTCCCTTGTCTTGTCTTTAGTCTTTTGTGTATTTAGCCCTCATGTTTGCCCTGTGTTTTTGTCGAGTACTGAATGTTTCCAGTTTTATGCCTCGTCATTAATCCACTGGAGGCAAGTTGAAGTGAACCCAAATGCAACTTTAATTCCAAAACATAATCAAACATAAAACAAAGGCATGAAACTGGAAACATTCACAACGTGACAGTACAGAAGAGGATTAGGGCCAAGCAATAATAAAAAAATAAAACCATCTTGAGATTAAAGTCATTATAATGCGAGATTAAACTCGTTAAATTACGAGAAAAAAAGTCGAAATACAATCTTGAGAATAAACTCATTAAATATCGAGAATAAAGTCGTTGTGTTTCGAGAAAAAACTCGTTAAATTTCGAGAAAAAAACTCGAAATTCAATCTTGAGAATAAACTCATTACATTTCGAGAATAAAGTCGTTGTGTTTCGAGAAAAAAAACCTCGTTAAATTCCGAGAAAAAAAGTCGAAATAATCGTGAGAATAAATTTCGAGAGTAAAGTCGTTGCGTTTCGAGAATGAAATGTAGAGAATAACGCATTCGATCAGTGTTCATTGCATAGCCTACTGATAGAGGACATGGCAGAGTTGGATCACTTAGTCAAGCTATATTTTAGACTTTCTTTCAGTAACAAAGCCGTCTAGGTCGGCTAGAGGAGGAGCTGTACTATCATGGAATAATGTCCACTTTAATGCACCCTATAGGCAGGTGAGAAACAGCGCCATGAATTATGCAGAAAATGCAAGACTGCTCTTTGTGCATTGTGTAATGTGTCAAGTTCAAAGCTTCATAAAACAATAATTCCACAGTAAAAACTGCTTAAAATTTGGATTTCGTTAGACAACAGCTCTTCTATAATGGGATAATGTCCACTTTAACGCACCCTCTGATGCGGCCTAGAAAATGCACAACTAGTAGGAATGATGGCGCAATAAGGCGACTCTGAATTTGTTTGTCCCATTTACCCCTTAAACTCTTTGAGTAATTTTGGAATTCCGAATGAAATTGGACATACCCAAATCTGATGGCTCCCCTTACCCACATACAGTGAAGTAAATGCAAAATATTGGTGTCATTTTATAGGAAACCATTTAAACAAACAAAATCAAGTGTCAAATGTAATAAAAACTATTGTATGTGTTTAAAATATCAAAAGAAACACAAAAAAGTAGGCGCTTTTGTGTGTTTTTTTCATTGAATCTTTCTTTGAAAGTGTATAACTGTGGTATTGTGTGCAACAGCTACCTATTATAAGTTCCATTTGATTCCACTAGATGTCGCCAAACACTGAAAAAAATATTATGTGTCTAACATTTTGTGAATGAGTGCGAGAGTGAGCACTGTAATGCGTGCACGACTCTAAATGCGTCCAAACTGCGCGCCGCAGAATATAGGTAAAATTGCGCGCTGAATATCTCAGACTCTGGTTGGTTTAGAGGAAAGGTGTGTTCACGACATGTTCACGTAATGGTGAGATCATTAGCTTTCCAATGATGCGTAGTTCGTCATCATCCGTCGGCGATAACATATCATGTGGACATATCATGTGGATCGACTGCCATTTTCATAAGGATCGACTTATTTCCTGCATTACTGGACTAAATGAGACATAACGATGGATTATTTCTCAAGCGAAACTCACATAAAGGTGAAAATGGACTCATTTTGAAGAAAACAGTCTAAGGTGAAAGTCTATGTATCTTTTTGACTACTTTTAGCTCAGACATGCTGTAATTGGAGATGAAATGCAACGTTTCTCCTAGTTTGTTTACAAAGATCAAAGATGTACTTCGCGACTCATTCTGCAATCATTTGATCTGTTGTATTATGTCAACTAAATAAACGATATAGCAAAAATCCTGAGAAAGAAAGCTTTTGTTTGATATATGACTTGCCTTTGTTCATCAAATTTGACCAATGCCATCAATATTCAAATTCATAATCACACTTATTTTTGATCGCTATTTCGGTTGCGGGTGGAGGAATTTAAACATTTAAATGATGCGATATGTAAAATGAATGAAAAAATGATGGTTTTGTGTGAAAATTAGAGGGTCTAAGCTTTGTAATGATATCACATATGACTGTTAATGTTTCATCAGGACCTTTAAATATTAAAGGACGATCGTAATAACGATCTTAATAACGCAATTCCAACCCGGTACCGGGTTTACGGGCTTAACAGGTTAAAACTTTAAAGGGGACATATCATGCTAAATGCACTTTTTTAGCCCTTAAATGCATTTTGTTGTATATTTGGAGTGTTTAGAAGTACAGAAAAGATGAAATTATTCTCTTCAGGTGCTTCGTTGATATCTTTATATTCTGTTTTGGTCATATTTTTCAACCTGTTCCTATTTTTCTGTTATCTATGACGTTTTTTGAACTATTACGTCACAGTATTTGCAGCGGAACTGCCAAATAAGGACATTGACTTCCGGCCCAACACTTCGAGCAATCCGCCATTATTATTTCTCGCTGCAATTTTGTAGTCCAAGCTAAAGGATGCAGAAGTTACGAGAGGGTAAGTTAAAATGTTCGGTTGTTGGATGTAGTAACCCACACGCTTTATTACACCGTCTAATGTAGATGAACTGCCGCGCTTGTGGCGCATGTTTGACTAAAAGAACGAGCAGAGAGAGAGAGACCCGGTCTCGCGCGCGCTCACTCTCTCTCTTCAGAGAGGCGAAAGTGTAAACAAGACATCACCGTCTCCAAACTAGACGCTGTCTTGCTCTCTCTCCCTCGCACATACCAGAGACAATTTATATATATGAGACATGCCACTTCCTCAATCCTCAATAGAACTATATAAGGAAAACCCGTAACGGCAAAGATGGCGGTTGTATGAACATGTCCCGCCCCTCCCGCTGGAAAGCCAATCATCTGCTTTTAACAGTCAAGCCGCGAAACATTTAAACCTATCGTCTGGTTCCACTGACGCATGCGCACAGTTGATGTTTTGCGACAGCGGAAACGATTTGGGGACAGCGAGTTGTTGTGTGTGCAAGATCAGTGACAGGGCGCATATTTAACTGAAAGAACCATATGGAAAGGACAAGCAGAGAGGGAGAGCCCCGGTCGCGCGCGCGCTCTCTCTCTCTCTCTCTCTCTCTCTCTCTTTCCAAAGCCAGGCGAAAGTGTAAACAAGACTTCACCGTCTCCAAATTAAACGCTGTCTTGCTCTCTCTCCCGCACGCATATTAATCAAAATAAAACGACATGATGGTAAAAGGTCGGAAGACCAAAGTTTCATGTTGGAGCATTCGGAGATTTTTTTTCCCCTGAATTACCGCTGGGTGTGAATTGTGCTAAAATACGTTGCCTTATCTTCTCTGAAATGCATTCCGCACATTCAGCTGACATAAAATTACTCTCTAAATAAACGAAAAAACCTATCCAGTGATGTAATGTTTTCTGTGTTGACACTAACCTTGTGGGATGTCCATGTCCTAACTGCTGGGATAATCACACAACCGTATGACACGTCCAATTCGCGAACTAATGATTCATTTGAATCGATTCATTTTAATGAATAGTTAAAACAACTGATCTATACAATACATTGTTATTACTGATAAAGTGCAAACCTGCTTATATTTAAATAAAGGAGAACAATATTGAAATTGAATATGCACAACACCGACATTCTGGATAGAGACGTATGAAGTTGGTGTCGTGAACCCTTGCGCATGCGTAGTAAAAGTATAACCTGTGGGGAAAAAGGCGTTTTAAACCTTATTTTGGGGCAAAGTCATCAAACTTTTTCAGCGATTTTTATCATATTTTACTGCTGTTTCTATACATGCAGTTTTTATGTCCCAGTGACCAGTGAAAGTGCAGTTCTGACTCTCTGCCCATTCATTTAGATAGGAGCCTGGTCTTGTTAGTCCGAAATAGCTGCCCGGAGGCGTTGCCAAGATGGCGGCCGAGTGGCACGACTTGCCTAAAAGGACTTTGCACATACTAATCAAAATAAATCGACACGGTGGTAAAAGTTCGGAAGACCAAAGTTTCATGTGTAACAGTTAAATACAGTAACACACCATTGCGATACATCCATATGAAGACGTTGTTCTGCAGGTTCGTCGTCTTCATTTTTATCTCGCTCCGGCTCCGACTCTGGCTCGAACATGTAAGGCTGGCTGGACAAGTCTTCCGTTGTTGACATTTTGTTAATAACGTGTGAATAAAAAGTTTATGTGCCGCTAGATAATCCTATCTCTGCTATCAGACTACAAAAATGGCCGAACGGGGTGGAGTTGAACCTCTGCAACCTGGAGAGGGGGCGGGGTATGAAGTGTCTCAATTTTATTTAAAGAGACCGCACCAAAACGAGTTGCTCTCACACGCACACCAGAAAAGGGGTAGAAAGGGGACTTGTGGAGCTATAATAATGAGGAATTCAGACCCAAGCATTGCAGTTCCGCTTTATATAGATTACAAATGTATGATTTATATGTAAAAAGGAACAATTTAAAAGCATGATATGTCTCCTTTAACGGTCCATAAAAAAAAAAAAAAACGGTAGCCTACAGAAATTTGTGCCAATATTTCGGTTTCCACTAGATCAATATATGCTCTATTACTCCCTTTAGTCGGATTTAACGCACCCTTACATATGGCTGAGAAATGCAGAATTTCTTCATTCATTTCTAACAGAGCTTGGTGCGAGCAATGCCATACACACAGGGTGCTAAGCGTCGCGTCATTTAAAGGGGAGGTCCGTGCGTCAATAAGTAGCCTAACGAATAAGTAACTGGATTCAGCCTCGTATGCAATGAACTCTGATCGAATGCGTTATTCTCTACATTTAATTTTGACTTTTTTTCTCGAAACACAACGATTTTATTCTCGAAATTTAATGAGTTTATTCTCACGATTATTTCGACTTTTTTCTCGAAATTGAATGAGTTTTTTTCTCGAAACACAACAACTTTGTTCTCGAAATTTAATGAGTTTATTCTCAAGATTGTATTACGAGTTTTTTCTCGAAACAGTGACTTTATTCTCGAAATGTAATGAGTTTATTCTCAAGATTGTATTTCGACTTTTTCTCGAAATTTAACAAGTTTTTTTCTCGAAACACAACGACTTTATTCTCGATATTTAATGAGTTTATTCTCAAGATTGTATTTCGACTTTTTTTCTAGAAATTTTACGAGTTTAATCTCGCATTATAATGACTTTAATCTCGAGATGGTTTTATTTTTTTATTATTGCTTGGCCCTAATACTCTTCCTTATGACAGTGACACATTCATGACACATAAATTACTCCCCCAGTTTCTCTCGATCCAAATTAAAGGTCACTACAGAGTAAAATATTTTTTCTTTTAGTGATGATTATTCAATTATTTATATGATTTAAAAATGATTTATATAATTATCATATCCATAATCCATTACACATTAGCAATTTTAGTTTAACAATTATTGTTAAGCATTTAGTTTTAATGAATATAAATATATAGCTACTGACAATATATAAAATAAGATTTGGAACCAATAGATAAAGCTTTAAAAATGACTACATGTGTGCTGTTCGAGTCTCTGCATACCTATAGTTATTATCAACTATATAAACTAACTTCACAACTTTCACTTGCACTGATATAACAACATATTTTCTTCTTGCTGTGTAAATGCATTTATATACTTCATATTCTTCAATCTCTTAATCTTCTGCAGAAGAAAGAATTGAATCGATTAATTGAATTGTGAAATGAACTGTCTTGCGAAAAGTGAATCTGAGATTCACAGCATGTGATTGGCTGTTTGCTACTGATGTCACACTTTCATGTGCATGTGCTCCATGAATCAAGGGCCTGAGTAAACAAAGAAAGTTGATGGCCAGTGTAATAATGGTAACAACAAAGCATGAATGGATTGGTTTGGTTTGGTTTGGTTTTGTCAACTCGAAACTAATCCCGTAACCCTTTGTTACAGAGTTTGTTCAACTACCATCATGGTACGGGCCCCTGGCAACCCTGGCCACAGTGTTTACACTTTTTTTGGCACATCAGTCTACAAAGACTGTTCAGCCTGACTCACCTTGGTAGAATTGAATTCTGGTAGATGGGTGTTGGCATCTTTGATTTCCAGAAAAATAGTTGCAGTTGAAGACATTGCAGGTGTCCCTTGATCCTTCGCTTCAACTAGCACTTTATATGTTTTTACTTTCTAAAATACAAGAGACAGAAGAGATAAGAAATACAGAAAAATGCTCAAAACATGTATTTGCCTTTCCATTAGTTACTGACATCATAGTCAAAGCATCCTGTGAAGGTGAGCTGTTTGATTTTAGTGGTCCCAGGTAGGTCCTTCAGTGAAATTTTTGGCAATGCAGGTTCTTGTGTCATCACCCTCATGGTGAACTGGGAATTAGGAGTATCCACCTGATCATTGTCATGAGCTTGTAATGTTGCTTGCAGAATGCCTGTTCAAACAAGGATGATTAAAAAAGAGAACATACTGTATCTATGCTTGGCATTTAATGGTAACAACATCACTAGAGTAAACATCCAATTTCTTTACAGCTGAAGTGTGTAATTTCTGTGCTGCCAAATGGAATTCATGTTTTCAAACAGATTTCCAGCTACCCCCCCACCCCCATCTGCCATTGGTCAGCAAAATAGTTAATTCCTCCCCCAAAATCACGCCGTTGGTTTAATCAGTGTTATTGCATTGAGCTGGTCTGGATGCTCAAATAAATAGAGCAATGTTCTGTCAATGTTTACACTTTTCAGGAGAAGTCACTTTACAAATGGCTAACTTATAATAGTTTCTTTATAGAAAGCATTTTAACAGAAAAAAAAAATATGCATATATGCAGTAATACGTGTTCTCTGAACCTTCAGGAGTGTTCTCGGGAACTGATACACGGATAGTGTCCGGCGAGAACACAGGTCTGTTGTCATTCACGTCCTTTATGTCCACGTTGAATGACAGTGTATTGTCCACTTTTTTGCCAGTCTGCCTGTCCAGCATGTCAAAGTCCACCTACAAAAGAAGCAAAATGCCACTCTGAACTACATCAACATAAATTAAATCAGTCCATTCTTTGAATTCCGTTGTATTATTTTGTTAGCATTAGTGTCATATCAAATCCCGCCTTGAAATCTTGCTTTGCCACAGGTGAGATCTTACATGGAAGATGGGATTCAATTCCCGGTCGATGGCCCGGTGTACGAATACAACCCCAGTGTCTTCGTTAATGGAAAACAAACCAAATGGTTCTCTTGTCACCCCGTCTCCTTGGAGGCGGAACTTGACAGTGCTGTCCGCCTTTTTGTCATTGAACATCTAGCATCAATTTAAAAAAGACACAAATTAGATTCATGTACCATTTATGATTATATATTTGTTCACTTTTTAGCCAAAACATGCATTATTCAAAATAAATCCATTTTGATAATCAAGCCTATTTAAACAAACCGAATAGAGGACTTAGAGGACCAGTCTGTAATATTGACAGCTAGCAGTTGAAATGGGTACTGCGGTCCACATTCAAAATATGAATTCTAGCTTTTCCCTCCTTAGACTTGACGCTCACATGGGTTGCCAGATTGAGGAGATTGACACGTTTATTTGCTGTCTTCCTTGGCTACAATACCCTGTGTTTTCCGGCAACAGCCAATGGCGTGTTGAAATACTAATGGATAAATTGGCAGTGGGCGGAGTCACGCAGACTAAAACAAAAACAGATATTCCGACACGGCACATTTCAGAATAACTGGCTGTATCATTGTTAGTCAGAGAAACAAGTATGTGTACTAAGCATGCTTCCTAAATTTCTGCAAACATATTATGGTATTTTTATGCTTTAGTACAGTCAAATACATACAGCACCTTTAAAGATCCTATCAAATCAAAATGGAGTTTTATGCTTTTAGTTCATGTCTGTTAGCTTTAAGGTCATGTATAGTATTAGCTTTAGTCAAGTCAAGTCAAGTGTATTTGTATAGCGCTTTTCACAATACAGATTGGATCAAAGCAGCTTCACAGTATTAAATTAAAATAATACAACAAGGTTTGTTTCTAATGGAATTTATTGATTGATAAAATTAAAATTAAATATCCCCAACTGAGCAAGCCAAAGGCAACAGTGGCAAGGAACCGAAAAACTCCATCAGGTCACCTAATGGAGAAAAAAAAAAACCTTGGGAGAACCCAGGCTCAGTCGGGGGCCAGTTCTCCTCTGGTGTTTATGAACTAGAGACCGGATTTAACTGTAAGATTAAAAATATTATATGAATGTCTGGCTGAAGAGATGCGTCTTTAATCTAGTTTTAAACTGGGAGAGTGAGTCTGAGCAACGAACAGTATCAGGAAGACTATTCCAGAGTTTTGGAGCTAAATGTGAAAATGCTCTCCCTCCTTTGGTGGATCTGGATATCCTAGGTATGACCAAACGGCTCGAATTAAGTGATCTTAAAGAGCGCGATTGATTGTAGGGCGATAGAAGATCCGTTAAATAGACTGGAGCTAAGCCGTTTAGGGCTTTATAAGTGAGTAGCAATACCTTGTAGTTAATACAGGACTTTATAGGTAACCAATGTAGTGATATTAAAATCGGTGTTATATGATCATATTTTCTTGATCTAGTAAGAACTCTAGCGGCTGCATTTTGGACTAACTGTAGCTTGTTTATTGAGGATGCAGGACAACCAGCTAATAAAGCATTACAGTAATCTAGTCTTGAGGTCATGAATGCATGAACTAACTTTTCTGCATCAGAAACTGATAGCATATTACGTAGCTTAGCAATGTTTCTAAGGTGGAAGAAGGCTGTTTTTGTAACATATGAAATATGATTTTCAAAAGACAGGTTGCAATCTAACACCCAGGTCTTTTACTGTAGAGGATAAAGTAACAGGACATCCTACTATGTTAAAGTTGTATTGTGAGAGGTTTTGTGGGCGGTTTTTTTAACCGATAAGTAGTACCTCTGTCTTGTCTGGATTTAATGAAAGAAAATTATGCGTCATCCAATCTTTTACATCTTTAACACACTCTGTCAATTTGGATAATTTAGCGTTTTCATCCGGCCGTGATGAAATATATATTTGAGTGTCATCAGCATAACAATGGAAACTAATTCCATGTTTCCTTATAATATTTCCAAGTGGCAACATATATATTGAGAATAATAGAGGGCCTAACACAGATCTTTGCGGCACTCCATAGTTTACTGGAGTTATGATCGATTTTTCTCCATTTAAATAGACAAAATGATAGCGGCAGGGTGGGAATTATGTAATTTTAGGGGCAAGGCCATTTGGCCTCCACCTTTTCTTTTTTTTTAGGGGCACCAAGGCCATATGACAGGGCACAAAGGCCATTGAGTACAATTCGATGGTTTTCCCATTCAGATTGATACCATAACATCCTAATTTGGAATAAGACATGGATTATGACTTTAAAAAAAAAAAAAAAAAAAAAAAAAAAAATTAATGAGAGAGAGAGAGCGCCATTACATCCAGAAGGTATACACCCTCACACAACAATAGAAACAACATAAATGCCAATAAATGCATTCAGAAACACCACAAATGCCAATAAAAGCATTCAAAATATTCATTCAGTCCTCTATATCATGTGAGAATGTGAGTGTGAGAGAGAGAACCATTTCATCCAGAAGGTATAAAATAATCGGATAAAAAAAATTTGTGTGTTTTTAAACAACCAAAACAAATAATGCACAACGAAAATGATGTGGCTGTAAAATGATCAAGCATTTGGCTTTTATTTCTCAAAAAAAAAACAAAAAAAAAAACAGAGGTGTTTATTCCAACTCCAACATTTGGTTCCAAACCTAAGCCTATTTATTGTAATTTTTACCCATTTAGTGTTTATAAGTGCCAGTGCCAACAATTATATAACAATACAGTTAAGTCAACTTTATACTGTAAAACATGTATAACATGTAAAACTATACAAACTTAAATAGTAAAGGCCATTTGGCCTTAGTTTTGTCTTCTTAATACAACATTACAAAAAAGGATTGCACCTTCTGCAAATGACCCACCGGAGAACAAAAATAAATTAAATGAATATAAAATATCAAGCCAAACAGGTACACAATGTATACAATTTATATAAAAAAAATAAGTGTAGCTTTGAAAAGGGGAATGTTTTATTGCAAATATGCATTTTGTTAAATAGAAAAAGAACAGCATTTTGTTTTTCACTTAGGCTAGTTGAAGTATATTAGCATGTTTTGTAGTATTATATTTTTTTTGTTAATTGAAAATGTTCTATGCTCAATTACTTTGCTAGCCGATTATGTCTTCCCCAAAAGTACGAGTGGATTTGGAGAAGCAGGCTGGGGAGTTTAATTTTTTGTTGTTTTTTGTGACATAGCCTACAAACAAGGTCTCGCAAAGACTGCAATACAATATTTGTTCCTCCATCACGTCCCGGTGTATGCATGCTGAAATTATTGTTGCGTGGCTACATAAAAGTTTAAGCATATGTGATGCATTGCCGCAATTGGTCTGACTGGTGCGTGAGAGAGACGAGGGTGCGTGTGTGTGTGTGTGTGTGTGTGTGTGTGTGAAGGGATTCTTTTTTTAGGCTATACTCTCTTGCAATTGAACGTGAATACGTTCGTTTACTACTTAAAAACATCAAAGCTAAACATCATATCTAGTCAAACCGCATCACGACATCACTATAAATACAGTATGGGATTAAAATCAGCGAACATCAATGTATAGGCTTAGGCACGGGCGGAAATATTGGCGCTGGGTTAAAAAACAAATGCGAGGGACAGAATCGCGACCTTGTTTCAGCGACGCTGAAAGGAAGCGATCCCAAACTTTAGACATTCTCTGCCGGTTATGGACATCTTTACTCTCCACCATCGCGCCAACTAAATTCAAAATGTATCACGCGCTATGGTGTGCTTCCTGAACATTGAACAACGGTCCGTGTGAAACAATCAGATCCCTGCTCGCTGTAATTCAAAGCAAGCCCACTATGCCGCACTGGCGCTTTATACATGGAACTTTGACCGGGCCAGGGCACACAGGCCACTGTGGCCGTACGATGATTTTCTTTTCACGGGGCATGAAGGCCAAAGTGTAGGGCAACGGCGGCCATGGCCGCTTGGCCGCGGTATAATTCCCACCCTGGATAGCGGTCAGATAAGTATGATCTGAACCAGCTTAATGCTTGTCCTTGAACACCAGTATAATTTTGTAGTCGATCTAAGAGTATTGTGTGATCTATAGTATCGAACGCAGCACTAAGATCAAGTAAAACTAATATTGAGATACAGCCTTGGTCAGAAGCTAAAAGTAAATCATTTGTGATTTTAACAAGCACAGTTTCAGTGCTATGGTGCGGTCTGAATCCAGACTGAAACTTTTCATAGATGTCATTTTCTTGCAAGAAAGAGCCCAGTTGAGCGGACACAACTTTTTCTAGTATTTTAGACATAAATGGAAGATTTGAAATTGGTCTATAATTTGCTAGGTTATTATGATCTAATTGTGGTTTCTTAATGAGTGGTTTTATAACTGCCAATTTAAATGTTCTTGGAACATGACCTAAAGATAAAGATGAGTTAATAATATTGAGGAGAGGCTCTTCCACTATAGGTAACACTTCTTTCAGTAGTTTAGTTGGTATAGGATCTAATAAACATGTTGTTTTTTAAGAGGAAGTGATAAGTTTATTTAACTCTTTTTGTTCTATAGTTGTAAAGCACTGTAATTGTTCTTGCGGGGTGATAATTGAGGCTAAATTATAAGGCGCGATTGAAGATTGAACGTTTACAATTGTGGTTCTGATGCTTTCTATTTTCTCAGTGAAGTTCATGAAATCATTACTACTAAACTGTAACGGGATATTTTGTTCCGGTGACGCATGTTTATTTTTTTAGCCTAGCCACGGTGTCAAATAAAAACCTTGGATTGTTTTGGTTATTTTCTATTAGTTTGCGGAGGTGCTCAGCCCTGGCCGCTTTTAGGGCCTTTTTATAACGTGACATACTGTCTTTCCACGCGATTCTAAAGACCTCTAAATTAGTTTGTTTCCATTTACGCTCTAAATTACGGGTTTCTCTCTTTAGAACATGCGTAGTATTGTTGTACCCTGGTGCTTTAATTTTCTCTCTGACCTTTTTTAATTTAACGGGTGCAACAATATCCAATGTTCTGGAGAGAATGGTGCTCATAGTGCTAGTTATTTCTTCTAGTTCATCTGTTTGTTTGGGTTCAGGCAGCAGCAGAGACAGATCGGATAAGCAATTTGAGAAATTATCTATGGTAGATGGGAGGATTGTTTTTACATATTACAGCAGTATGTAATATGCAAGTTACCATGTAATGGTCAGTAACATCATCACTTTGCGGTATAATATCTATATCGGTTGGATCGCTTCCATATGATATGATTAAATCGAGTGTATGATTAAGACGATGAGTGGGACCAGTGACGTTTTGCTTGACCCCAAAGGAGTTTAATAAATCTGTAAACGCAGTCCCTAACGCATCGTTTGAATTATCTACGTGTATGTTAAAATCTCCAAAAATGAATGGATCACTAGGATCATTAGAAACTTCCAGCCGAGTGTGTTTGTGCTAAACTGTGCAGGAATTTGTCCCTCCAGGAGCAGGATTGGACACCCCTGCCAAATGTTACTCCTCCTAATAGCATCAGCAAGTAGCATATTCTTGTGCTGTAACTAAAGCCTATGGGCTATCTATTGTAAGCTTAAAAATGAAGAAAGACATTTTCTTTCCAAGAAGCATTTGGAATTCATGAGGTGTTGATAGTGATCAAGGCCTTGGGGATCTGCTAATTGTAGGGGTGTAATGGTACGTGTATTCGTACCGGACCATTTCGGTACAGGGCTTTCGGTTCGGTCCACGTGTGTACCGAATGACCGAATGCAATATTTTGTGTGCGGAACATAGGTACATTTTCGTGTTTCCACACAAACATATTAAGTGGCGGAAGTATCCGCGTTCAGCGCAAATCCCGCCCTGCAGCTGATTCTAAAGTTTTACCCTTCGTCACTGTAACCTAAACCGATGAAATCGACTGCAGGGCGAAAAAAAGCTTTTCCGCTCCGTGTGCGCCGCCGCACTCTCCATTCCGTGTGTGTGTGTGTGTGTGTGTGTGTGTGTGTGTGTGTGTCTGCGTGCTGCGCTCTCTGCTCAATGTTCAATGTTCGTGTTTGCGCTGCGCGTTCTGCTCTGTCGTTAACGGCCCAAACACTCCAATCATGTACCGATCACGCACTGGAAAAGCAAAGTCCGCTCAAATAACGTGAAATTTCTCTGTAGACTTCTGTTTGCTGAGCTGGTATAGTCATGCTGGCAACAATGGTAAAATTACCTGGCTCTAATCACATGCTCTGGTAATAATAGCTTTGTAGGACTATATTTTATTTTGATAATTAGAAAAAAAATATATAAAAAAAATCTTAAATTGATTATGTTGATTGATTACTTAAAAATTAATAATACATTGATATATTTATGTTTAATATTATTTTTATATAGGTCTATTTTCTGTTCCTTTTTTCCCCCAGTGTTTCATTTAATTAGGTGATTCTAAGTTTAATTATTGATGATTACATGCTTGGAGGAATTGCAATTAATTACAGCAAATTGTGCAATTAATTAGTTCATTTTTTTTTAATCGATTCCCAGCCTTAATTTTTAAATATGAGCAGGCCTACAAGCTGGGATTGGTAATGCTGCACTGTAATCATAGTTTTATTTATATTTTTCATTACATTTATTATGTGATATTGGTTTGAGACTGAGAGTATTTTATTTAGTGGAGAACTTTGCAGCAGTATGTCTTATTCTTTTTTTTATTATATATATATTTTATTAAAAAGTGTTTAAAAAAGTGTAAACAAATTGTTAAAAAAAAGTTTATAGTAATAAACAACCTGCAGTTTAATGTTTGCATTTCTTTCCCTTACTGTACCGAAAATAAACCGAACCGTGACTTTAAAACCGAGGTACGTACCGAACCGTGATTTTTGCGTACCGTTACACCCCTAGCTAATTTGGCATACCTTTAGATTACAGCTGCAATCTTCTGATTGGTTAGTTTGAATGTCTTACATTTGGGTTTCAGTCACATGGTCAAGGAAGGAATAAAAGAAGAGTGTAACTGTAACTGGGGGCTTTTCTTTTCCTCTACATGGGTCTCCTTCTTGAGCACTCTTTTTTTGTTTGGCTCTTCTTCTTGGGGGCTTTTCTTTTCCTCTCTACCTGAGCTCTGCCTTCCATCTCTCGTTACTCTCTACACTTTCTTTCTCTCTCTCTCATTCTATCTCTCAGGTAATATATATGCTGGGTACATTTAACTGTTTTATACAATTTTATTCAAGTGTAACAATAACCAAAAACTGTTTTATACCATCTTGCTGTTAACGTTTCTTTAGTCATTCAGCAATCCTGCAGTCTGAAGCACTGTAGTGAAACCACCATTACCCTATAGATAAGTATGTCCAGCTATGAAATGTCCATACCCAAACCCCCCAACATGCATGGTAACACAGAAAAGAAAAAGTTACCTGTGTTAGCTCAGTGGGATATGGTCCAGGCAAGTTCTCCTCAAGATCAATGGTGGACAGAACCCATCTTCTCTTTGAACGAATAAGAACAGCTTCCTTTGAGATAGAAAGAGATATATTGAGTGATGATCAGTTTCCTTTCTGATTTTGCACTGTAAAGCTTAAAAGTTGAGTCTACTCAAATTAAAAAATAAAATTCCACTCTTTTGATGGTTGAAAATATGTTTTTTTTTTTTTTTTTTTACAGTGCAATCACTTAAAATGATTAGGAAAACATAAAGCTCAACAGATCCTGAGTGACCTTGTAGAACTCATTGGACCCAATATGGGAAGACATTATAGATGAAGTCTGATGATTTTGTCTGATTTTCTAAATCTCCTGTTTGATAGTAATGTGTCTTTCAAAAATACATATTTATAGCTCTACGTTTCTGTATATGTTTCTGTATTTATGTTACATGATGTAATACATATGTATTATATTCTACTGTAAATGAAGTCTTGTTTTATGGTCTGATGACAGGTGGGAATTTGTCGTGACATGTTGTGTCAAGACAGTGAGCTCAGACATATCTTTCGAATTTGTTTTTTTAGATTACCTACCCGCTTTTCACGATTGCCGGCATCATTTTTGCTGGTAGCGGTCACTTCATCAAGCTGATGAATAGACAAAAAACAGAATAATACTAATTGAAAAACATACAATCAATAGGGATAGAACGTCCCTCTCAACGTCTGAGGAATGATTGTTGTGCATATTTTTACATAATACTGTTAACATCCACTTAACTGTTCTATGTCAGGGCTCCAGACTAACTTTTTTTATTAGGAGCGCTGTAGCCCCTGACTTAAAATTTTAGGAGCACAAGCAGAAAATTTAGGGGCGCACCTTAAATCATCTTACAATGCAATTATTCACATTTTCCCCCAAAATAACTGTAAATGCTTTGATAATAAATAGCCTTAACGTACAGAAAGTATGGTGCAGTTTTATTTTAAGATCACAGGCTCCAGACTAACATTTGAGGGCCATGCACTAAGTTCTACAGAAAGTATTTGGTAGCACTGTGGGATGACAAAGCACTGAGCTTAATTTGAGGTGTATAGATAAAGTTAACTTTAATTATTATCATTCATAATGTCTTAATAATTCAAAAGCAAAATGAGTGACAAAATAGATATTAGGGAGTGAAAATAGCCAATAAGCGTCCTCTGCAGCTATGTTTACAATAGTAATTTAATATTTTTTTCTTTTCTTTTTTTAAATAAGTGTGAGTTTTCCTACTTCTTGAAACTTTTAGTTTTATAAATAGGGACAATCTTTAAAGGATGAACAAAAAATGTTTTGGTCAACACATTAAAAATTAGCCTGGCTAACGTCAGACCAAGTCTCATTTGAATAAAATCGCGCTGCGAGCAAGGCAGTATGGGGAAACCCAGGCTAATTAAAAATAACATTTAAATATGATATTATAGCTTTGAAGTGCTGGAAAAAGATGTGTAGGCTACTGTTATAACCACAGTATACCATAGTTACAGTAAGTGGTGTTACTACATTAAATCCATGGTGAATGTTGCTGATCTGTGGACCTAAAGCCTTCTATAACTTGTTCGTTCATGGCACATGTTTCTCCTGGTTTCCACGTCAGCGCTGTTTGATCTGATATGGTTTATAACAGAATTCTGCGTCAAATCTGAATGTTTCTCACCGGATCTCGCAGCAATGTTATTAATTCTGTCGCGAACTCAATGGATTTCTTCACTGGATCTCCACGATGTAACTGTTTCGCGTGATCGCGATCGGCCCGCGACTGGCGAGAGAAGCTCTGCGCTGTCTATTATTGGTTCGAACTATTAAACGGTCTATGAAGTAGAAATGAGTAGCGCAGCGCAGTTTTTTTTCATTTTATTTAATAACATGTCACGGAATACTCTGCTTGAGGCTGAGATGCGTTTTGTGTTTAAACTGCGAAGTGCCTGCAAACTTCTATTTCCCCGCAGTTCTGGGGTAGCGACTGCAACATTCGCAGCTCATGGAGTTCGTCACCTTACTTACAGTACCTCAACCAGCTGAATTTTCGTAGCCAGTCTTCCCGAAAATAGTGGGTTCAGGCCTTTATCATCATCCGACCGACTGTGTCTGTCCCATAGACTGTAAAAAAAATAGGTCTGTCCGTGACATTGATATTTGTCTCCGTCTCCTTCCCACAGACGTTTAACTTACGCGCGCTCGCTTATCTCTAGGACCCTCCCCCTCCACACATTAGCCAGTTACAGTGGCCATTCCCTATTCTTCTCACACTCATTGGCCTGCTACACATTCCGGTGTGATGAACAATCGGGTCCGGCTGAAGAAATGGGTCCGGGCTGAGGACCCCATTAGTATGCCAGTAGTATGCCTGATCTAAATCTGTTCTCGCGATAACTTGTAGCTAACGTGAGCTGTTTTAGTGTTATTATGTGGTAGCTTTATGTAGAATGCTAAATCCCGCTGCTATATGCAAGGTAAGATTGAATTAAATTTTATATTGTATATGTAAATCGTGTATATTCTATAGCTAATATTTAAAATCTCAAGTTGCGTCAATAGCAGGAGAAAGACCGCGAAATTTAAAAATACTACTGTTATTGTGTCACGAAATGTAGTTTTAAGAGTTTTTCAGTCGATAATGTAGTTGTTTAAAGCTCAAATATGTTGTTTGTTTATACAGATAGCGCCTATTTAAAAATTTGATCTGACGTTTTCGGAGATGTGAGATCCAAGGGATCACCGGTTGCTCAGCGCTCATGTATCCCGCTTGGAACAGCCTTACCTCGGCTAGAGCTGCTGCTGCTCTCTAGTCTAGTGGAGTGGTTAAACATGAGATATAATTCGTCTTGTGGGACGATCTTTGAAATCATTAATCTATATTTTGTTCCCTGGCAAATCGTTTTGGCTGAGGGCAAAGTTTTAGTTTCATAACTTTATATAACGTTAAATTATTTAGGCTTTTTATCTTTAACGTTGTAGCCTGCTGACTTATGTTTGACTGAATCGTTTAATTACTTTATTTCTTGACTTGTATGGCTACTTATACTTTCATAATTGCTATTATTGATCAATAAAACTGAAATTTAACAAAAAGAGACAGGGTTGTGTCATTTTATTTTATATAGCCTATGTAAGAATATTTATATATATATATATATATATATATATATATATATATATATATATATGATATGATATCACCAACATGGCATGTATTTTTTTCATGTATGGGATGGGAAGTATTTCAGAGTATCACTGACAAAGGCTCAAAAGAGTCCATGACTTTCTAAAAGATCTTTTAAATACAGATTGTTTGTGTTTTTGTTTTACTTTTAGGACTGGAGAACATCTGGTAATGAGATGTCACTTTTTTCTGTTTGTTAAATGCTTAGTTACGGTTGGGATCTCTGCAAAGGAATACCTTCTCACAACATAGCGACACTTTTTAGTTAACTTAATGAATTACTAACGTAATGATAGCAGTAACACCAAAACGTACTTTGCAAGATTAATCGCTGTTTTATATGGATTAACCCTTTCATGCATAGTGGTCACTACAGTGGACAGCTATTAAAAAAAAAAATTCTTAAATTTGCACGGGTTTTGATGGCATAGTTGCACATCATCCTCTTCAGTGGACCCACCCTGGTGCATCATCCTATATATTTAAACCAAGTGGCAAGCCGTTGTGCTTCGATTTTTTTCCCCCTCCAAACCAAGATGGCAAATGGTCAGTCAGAAATGCCAAGTTGCTCCGGAATATCCACCCATTCCTTCTATCCTAGGAGACTCTTGTAGGTAAAAAAAAATATTGCAGCATCAAGCAATATCTAATGCAGGGTTCACCAATCTCGGTCCTGGAGGGCCGCTGTCCTGCAGAGTTTAGCTCCAACCCCAATTAAACACACCTGAACCAGCTAATCAAGGTCTCACTAGGCATACTAGAAACTTTCAAACAGGTGTGTTGGAGATGGTTGGAGCTAAACTCTGCAGGACAGCGGCCCTCCAGGACCGAGATTGGTGAACCCTGATCTAATGAGTCCTATCAAAGTTGGGTCATTATACGTAAACGTGCCATTTTGTGTCCCTTAGAAAAAAAAGCTCTGTAAATCTTAATAAACCATAAAACAAATAAAATATTTTATAATTTAGTTTCCATAATATGTCTAATAATATAAGAATAAATTAATTTCTGTTTCTTTTGTTTTTAAAGGATTTTAATCACATTTTTGTGCACAGCATCTTGCAGAAATGTTGAAAATGGCATGTCCCTCAGTATGATTTTTCTACTTCTGCTTGCATCATCTGCCTTTCATGAAGTTGATGGTAGAAGACAAGTGTTCTCTTCTTTTCTTTGAGTTCATGTAATATCTGAAAGACAGGGACACGCTCATTGTGTCAGCCCTGTTACCAGAAAAGCATATGTTAAAAAGTTATTTGTACATATTTAAAAAGGGATCTCCATATCTCAGCTCAGGAGAGGTGTAGAGAGCCAGGACTTGCACTCATCTCTACGCCTCATCGCCCTCTATCAGAATCCAAGGTTTCAAGAAGATCCGAGAAACTTTATTTTTCGACCCAAAAAAACTATAAGGCCTACCCCTGTCGTTTTTTTTGGGTCGAAAAATAAAGTTTCTTGGATCTTCTTGAAACCTTGGATTCGGATAGAGGGTGCTGATGCGCAGACAGGAGTGCAAGATTGGAGGCTCTAGAGCCTTCCAGAGCTGAGATATGGAGATCCCAGGTAGCATTTGTTACACTGTGCAAAATAGTGGTTTCACGGACAGTGGAATTTTGGGATGACACTTGGTGCTACGGACTCAGGGGAGCCCGCTGAGTGCTGATAAACAGGTTTCATCAAAATATTTCGAAAGCTGAGCTTAAAAACCACCGTGTCCGCGAAGCCACTATTTTGCCGCCAAATAGTGGTTTCGAGGACACTCATTTTTATGCAAATTAAACACTGAAATGACTTGAAAATTAGTGTGATGTGTTCAGTTGAGCGTGCTTAGTACAGTGGGGGTGGTTTAATTAACGAGAATTGATATCACACATGACGGGAGAGCAAAAACACATAAATGTCCCAGATCCAACCTATTCAGAGGATGCAAAATAAGAGTTTCACGGACACTGCATTTTTTATGCACATCAAGCACTAAAATGACTTGAAAATGAGTGTGATGTGTTCAGTCGAGTGTGCTTAGTACAGTAGGGGTGGTTTAATTAACGAGAATGAAACTTTTTTAAACACCAAACTTTTCCGCCCGCTCCAGGGGGCCGTGGCGAGATGGAAAATGTCTCCCCCTAGTCGATCGGCCCTTTCCAAGCGGTGTTCGCGAAACCACTGTGGCAAATGCATTCATTTAATGGGTGGGTGGGAGTTTTATAGAAAATTTGGCACGGTGACCCCTGGGCCCGCCCCGATCGACATACCGAAAGCGCCGGTCTGTAGAGCGAAGGCAAAAATATTCACTAACCCTAACCCTAAAACTAACATTTTCAGCCTCTAACATTAATTGGCTAGTAGGAGTTTTATAGAAAGGTCCCAGGGGCCCCAAATTCGGCACGGTGACCCCAGGGCCCGCCCCGAGTGCCATACCAAAAGCACAGGGCTCTAGAGCAAAAGTGAAAAATTTCAGCTGCTATTGGGGATGCGAAAGTGGACTGACTTTGGTGGCAGCGATATCTCTGGAACATTTCTCATTTGCAAATGCCTTTGCATTTATTTGTGCAATGAGGTTGATTGTGGTGACAAACTTTGAAAGTAGTGCATATAACCTTAATGTATGTATGTGTATGTAAACATGAAGGTACTTTATTTTTGTTAAGGTTGTACACAACACAGTGTACGTGACATAAATGTTTCACCTTTGAGTTTGCTTATCAAAGCAAAAACAGTGAGTGATGTTCCACAGCACTAAGGACTGCAAGTGTTCAGTTGCATGTGACGTGTTGTGTGTGTGTTTTTGCAGAGTTCCTCGTGCCAGTCCATCCATGACACCCAGGTTCAACGAGCTAACTACGTCTGCTGCTGCGTTGCACCTTTGAGTTTGCTTATCAAAGCAAAAACAGTGAGTGATGTTCCACAGCACCAAATACTGCAAGTGTTCAGTTGCATGTGACGTGTTGTGTGTGTGTTTTTGCAGAGTTCCTCGTGCCAGTCCATCCACGGCACCCAGGTTCAACGAGCTAACTACGTCTGCTGCGTTGCACCTTTGAGTTTGCATATCAAAGCAAAAACAGTGAGTGATGTTCCATAGCACTAAGGACTGCAAGTGTACAGTTGCATGTGACGTGTTGTTTGTGTGTTTTTGCAGAGTTCCTCAAGCCAGTCCATCCATGGCACCCAGGTTCAACGAGCTAACTACGTCTGAAGCTGCGTTGCACCTTTGAGTTTGCATATCAAAGCAAAAACAGTGAGTGATGTTCCATAGCACTAAGGACTGCAAGTGTACAGTTGCATGTGACGTGTTGTTTGTGTGTTTTTGCAGAGTTCCTCAAGTCAGTCCATGACACCTAGTCCAGCCTCCTCACCTACCAGGTCACGACCGCACCATCTAAAGGGGAAACTGACTGACTGCATCATCTAGGCCTTAGGATGGTTCCACAAAGAATTGACTGCACATACAACATGAATTTACTTCAAACTAAAGATCTGACTTTACATACAGCAAAAGACACTGCATCTATTTGTGTCTCATTAGCTCTCAAAAAACTTTAACCTTACAGTTCATTAAATATTTTAACACAGCTAACTCAACATTAATTGTTTTTAAATCTCCACAATGTATAGCCAGAGGACTATCACAAAAGTGTTTAGGAAAGTAAATACATACTAGAGTATGTTTGTTTAAAGCTGCTTTGTATTGTTGTGTATTTTAAAAAGCTCTATAAATGTCCTAAAACGATGTGCATTTTGCTTGTAGTTTTGTGTTAATAAAAATGTAATATATTACATCTCATAATTCAGTTGAATTCATTATGTATTGTATTGTGTAATTTAATTAAATTTTTATATAAGTTTTGGTTCTCTCATTTTATTACATTAAATGTTATTGTGTTGTATGATGTTCTGTATTAAGAATTAATTCTGACATAAATCATATGCATTAGTACACAAATGACATGCTTGTAATAAAAAAGCATTTTATGCCCCATTGCTTAATAACAAATAACTTTGTCACAAAACATACTTTAAAAATGTTATTTCTTTCAAATAAAAGATTATTATATGAATTAAGGGGTTTGATTAATTACATTAAAAATTGTGATTCCATAATTTTATTATACTGTTCTTTAGTCAAGGCTAGATTTAATATTTATACCCACAAAACATAGCTAGCATTCTGTAATTTATTTAAATGTCTAAACTGGTAATACGAAAAATAGTAATATACACAAATAAGCATTATTTTAAGAATATTTTAATAAATAAAAGTGTACAAAATAATTACATAATTATAATTGCATTACGAATGGCTGTGAATATGGTAAGGCAGTATCAGTGCAGTATAAGCTCAGGAAAAGCTCATAGCACGAATCACGATCATCGGATAACGTTAGCTGTATGCTATGCTATTATCTAAGCTAACTAAAAAACACTACCAACGAGAAATGTTTAATTTCACAATCTATAGCTTCGGTTAAATACTAGTATATGAAACGTATACTTTAGAATACATTAAATACATTAATGATTCGTTATAACGTAGTACAAACGTCTTCTATAATAAAGTGATTTTGTATGATTTGTAACCAGGCACTAAAGCGATTACCCATAAAACGGGCTTTGAACCAATCGGATTGCTTGGGTCCTCAGCCCGGACCCATTTCTTCAGCCGGACCCGATTATTCACCACACCGGATTCTTTGACGCGCCCCTTCCACGTTTAACGTAAAAAAAAAAAAAAAAAATTACTGGTCGCACATGTGCGACTGGATGTAAAATTCAGTCGCACATTCTCAAATTTTGGTCGCAAAATGCGACCATTTGGTCGCAGTCTGGAGCCCTGTATGTCCAAAACAAATAAATAATAATTGTCTGATTCAAATGAGATTACTTTTTTCTGTTTTCTTTTAACACTGTGTCAAGTTTGTCTAGCTTGTTAAGACTGAGAATCAGCGCCAACATGAGAAACAAGAATACATAAACAACCTCATGCCAAATGCCTTACTCACATAGGTGGCATTATAAAAAAATGCTCACACCCAGTGCTTAACATTTATACATGGTTCAAATGTGGCTCTTGTCATCAACAAAGCATTACCGGTTTTGTTGTACATAATGTGAGTGAAAAATTATGGCAATACAGTATGTAGCCTACTTGTTTTGGGTGACTTTGACTCAGGTTAGTGACAGGCCTATGTAACGTCAATATGTGAACACCCCAAATGGTCTCAGACCCCCCTAAATGGTTGATGGGGTGAGGTCTCGGTTCATTAGTTTGTCAGATTGTGATGTTCCCTTTTAAGTCCACTTACATTGTAAACACCAAGAGCACTGAGGCCACTTGCAGCTTGTTCTGTTTTTGATTCACTTTGACTTTTTTAACTAGATTTCATCTGAAATCTCACATATCAAAACCATAACAAATCAGGTAAATAATATGCAGTGAGATTAGAACTGATGCTAAAATTATGACCTCAGACATATCTGCAAATGCAAAGTCAAGGTAGCCAACTCAAACAGACTTGGATACGCATTAGGCTGTTATCGCTCTTTCGCTTTCGAGGCTATAGCTTTAATCCATTAAATAAAAGTATTGTTTCCATGCTGCTAAGAGGACCGATGGCCAATTACACACTGCAAAGTTTTGGAAGTGACATCCACATATAAAATCGTGATTCACTCTTGAAATTGCAATTGACGTAGTGATAATAACCATAACATGGGACAAAAATATGGCATGTCAAAATACGCGCAATGTAACTGCAGACTAATACTCATATTACAAGGTTCGTATCAATATATTTTTGAAATTTCATTCAAATGAATTGTAAAAGTAATGACTTGTAAATAATCTTAAATGTTTCATGTACATTGGTGGAGCCTTTGATTATACATTATATCTGCACTTTACTGGAGAACCCGCACTAATCTCAGATACTCAGTGATTTGTCCATCTCACGGTAAAATTAAAATCTGAATTTTTAGTAAATGTGAAGCTTAAGTTCAAGTAAATGTGTATTTGTCCAGCTGACAGTAAATTTTAAATGTTCATGTTTTACAAACTTGTAGCTAAAATTTGGGTAAATGTTTTTATCCATCTGATTAGTCAAATTAAAATGTATGTGTAACCAGGTCAAAAGTTACCAAACTAATCACTGTACCGATTAATCAATGCTCTGGGTTAAGGGAATTACACAATAGCATGTTTCAGGGTTTCTCTGACTCATTGACGTAACAATACTCAACACCCCCAATTTTGGCAAGTGTTGTATACATGACATACCCAAAATAAAAAGGTTGCTGCTCATAAGTCATTCTGAATAGACAAATAAACAACATACATTTAGAAAGCCAACCCTTGAGAGTTTACAGTTCAAGACTCAAAATTAACCAGACTGTTATTAATATTGAGATATATAAGCTCAAACATAAAAACAAAAACAACAAATATTAAGAATATAACTATTAAATGTATAAAAATATTAGTTGAATTTAGGATAGCAACTTATAACCACTACTAAAGTGTAGCCACAACCGTGGTCATGCTTCATTTCAAATCTGAGAATGATATCTCTAAAATTATGCATTTTATGAAGCCTATTGTGAGACCATGTCAGGGGAGGATTTGGAGAAGTTTCACAGAAGGCAAACAAGTTTCTCATCAAATAGTTTATTGCCCTCTAAACACCCATTTACAGTCTCTGACTAATGTCTGGCGAGGAGAACTGGCACATTCATGTTCTTTTCATTTAAATCGACCAACCTTTCACACCTCTGCCGGTATGAGACTTAATCTTCATTATTTTCTTATCCTTATTCTTTTGTTTGAATTCAGCCATTATAGCCTTTCTTCTGGCATAGGGCTTGGTCATTTACACCTAATGTAACCCCCTATCATAGGTGTCATTTACACTGGGGACGCTGGGGACATGTCCCCACCACTTTTTGAAATGGCTGATTTTGTCCCCATCACTTTTTGAAAGCATTTGGTTAAAATGTTCTGAAAAATCAAGCGAACCAAGAAATGTTAAAGATTTATTTATCAATTATCACTTAAAATACTACTAAGATCCATATTACTATCACACGAGCCAATGGCAATTAAATGCACGGATGCATAGTCAGATTAATGAATGAAATAACTGTTCACGAACAGAAGATTGTATTTGACTCATGCTGCATACACATACGCAATGGCAATTATGCCTACTGTAAATATAGAGTTACAACTATGATTAGAGTTGTTTGCATAAAATGCACCGTGAACATTCACATGTTTGCCCTGTGATAGGCTACAATTTATCTCCATAAATACTATTTTCTCAATTCTGCGCATATATTTTTACTTACTTACATCAATTGCTCGATCAATATTATCATCACATATTTTATTTACATTTTTTTACTGTAGGTACCTGTAAACAATTTAATATAGGTTAGTTTGTGTATATTTTACACGTAGTTCAATACTATGTGCTGCTTTTAAACACCAGCCAGATAATGATTTATGAAACAGATCTATACTCATCTCACTTGCACCAAATAAATGCAGTAATAGAAAGCATAGAAACGCACTGAAAATGATATGCAGGGGCATATTTGAGGGGCATGTGCTAAAATTGAAAAAGGGCACCCCCCTCCCTTTTTTTTATATCAAGATTATTTAGTAAGCCTACATAAAAAGAAGAAATGGTCACATCTTCATGACAAATTCAATAACACAAAATCATAGTCTCAAAAGCTTTAGATTTATTCACAATTAATAAAAACCATAATAATAATAATAATATAGATAAACAGGGTTTTAAGGGCTTCTTTAAACCTAATTACAACAGCAACCTTCTGTGAGCCAGGGATGTTAGTCTCTTGAAGGTCTCTTATTCACTACACTTTCCCTAAAATAAGCCAGCAATGAAAAAAAAAAACATATAGTGTGAAAAGTACAGTTGCAGTGAAAAGCATTTCTGAAGGATCACGTGACACTGAAGAGTACTGAACTGGAGTAGGGATGCTGAAAATGCAGCTTTGATCACAGAAATAAATTACATTTTAAAATATATTCAAATAGAACACAGTTATTTTTATTTTGTAAAAATATTTCACAATATTACTGTTTTTGCTGTATTTTGGATCAAATAAATGAAGCCTGGGAATGAATTAAATCAGGAATTGCATTCTGCATGATAAAATATAAATATTTCACAGTGATCTCCTGTAATGATTTTTTTTTAGTTACTACTACAACATTACTGTAGTAAAACCATGTTTGTAACATTACATTTTCATCAACAGGTTTCAAACTAGTTTGTTGTAGCTATGGCCGGGCGCTCAGTTTTTCCTGTTGTAAAATACATTTGTCCAAAATCGCATTTTAGAAAAGATGAAATGCTACTGTATGCACAGGCTATTTAAGTGTAGGCTATGTATTGGCTATGACTATGACTAGATGGCAAATGCTAGCCTAGACCTCTCTCTCAGGCGACGTCCCACATGTCTCAGTCAGTGAGTCAGACATCAAATAAATAAAATATGAGCCTTTATAGACACAGTGTTTAGTAGTACTTATTCAAACAACAAGATATGTATTTATTTACCCTTCGCAAAACTTCGTTCAGCTGCTGTCTATTATGCGGCTGCTGTGGAACTTCAGTTGATTCAGTGAATATAGAGGGGGCGGAGTTATCAGCTTACTGACAGCTTGAGGATCGAATAAGATTTACACAAGCTCGTTTTAAGAACTTTCATTGGCTAAATATTTGTAAAACAGACAGACAGACGTAAAGGGTGACCAATAGCATTGATTAAAAAAAAAACACCACCAAAAAAGGGCACTTTGGAGTGTAAGGGCAAAAAGGGCATGTGTGCTCTGCACAGGTTGAGCCCTACCTGTGCACGTGCCTGCAGCCCGTACCGCAGCGTCAACGGGGAATGCATGAACGCTGACTTCTCTGTTGTAACGTGACGAAACGGTACATAACGGCACACAATGATGAAGTGCTGAGGCTGTCACCCTCTGAAAGTCAAGTCGCCTCTCTTGAATCCTAAAAACACTCATTGTGAAAAAATATCTCTGTGGTAATGGAACTCGGTCGCTGTTGTCTCTCGCTCTCGCTGTCAGACTCAGATCACCGGAAGTTTTCACCGGAAGTACTGGCCCACACACTCAAGTTCGAACGTCAACGGTCACCGTGCACGGTTAGAATTGACCCTTCGCAAAACCACGCCCCGAACACGCAGATTGGCTACTGACCAATGTTAGTCTTATATTGAACTCTACGTTGTTAGAAAGAACGTGTTAGAAATTTCATGGGACTACCGCTCCTTTCCAGCTTCATGGATTTGCGCTCTGGCCTGAGCAGGAATGGATGGACGCTACGTTCAAACCTCGAAGTGTTGGGGAGGAGGTTTCATTTATCCATGTATTAGCTAGCTAACATCGTTAGTTCTTCTTGAAGTTGTAACATTTTTCAACTTTAAGAGAAGATGTTGATCAACAGTACAGGTAGGGGAGTTTTTATATAGCATATATTTGCACTGTGATTGATGTAGTTAATTGTAGCCGATTAAGTAATTTTCAGATCAATAAAAAAAAATTGGCTTCATGTGTGTGTGTGTGTGTGTGCGCGCGCGCGCGCGTGCGTTTGCATGTGAGAGAGAGGGCCTGCGTGCCATCTTATAGTTTTTAACATAGTTTGGATTTTAGTGTGTTTTTTTTTTTTTTTTTTGTGGCATACTGACAGTATTTGTCTGGCCTACGCTATGCCCATTTTTGATGCGCCGTTATTCAATATTTTTCCCGTCCTGCTGTAATGTTTTTTCATCTGATCTTTTGTCCCCACCACTTTTCAACACAAACTGACGCCCCTGCCCCCTATAGACGAATAATCCACCCATTAGCTTAAGTCTTGTTAGAAAACAAACAACAAAAAACTATTATTGGAACTTTAAATGCAAATTATTTTTAATATATATTATGGAATAGAAAGCTCAAAGCTCCTGCAGCAGGTGCATTAGCACAACAGTTAGCCTCAAGCTACATGACAGAATTTAATTTATTAATATTACACTTTTATTTAAAGCTCACTTTAACACACCATCGAGTATTTGTATCATATTCTGGTCGCGGTTTAAAATGTTTTCAAGTCCAAAAAAGATTTTGAAATATGTTATTTTTAGCATTTTATATGAAGCTATGGGCTGTGCTTACCTATACCTTTATTCTTTATTCATATAAAAATACCCCAAATCGCACGATAACACCACACAAAACACATATACTTAAATCGTGCATTTATTAGAACTTGTTTCGGTGAAGAAATGTCACTTTCGCTTTGTTTATCACGGATGTCCAGAATGAGGAAGTGCACACAGGACGCGTCATGCAGAAGAGGTCACGTTGAAGCACGTCAGATGATTGACAGCTGTACAGCGAATGATAACGCTTCGAGGTCAAAAGTCACGCAAATCAGGAAGAGGAGATACACATCTAGCTACGTTAGCTGTTTGAGCTCTTCAGATCGCATAATTCAGTGGAAAATGAATAGAATTGGTATTCTGTATGACGAAAATATTTTACTAACATATGATAATTAATCAATATTTCTCCAAATACGCGCACCATTGTAATAAATGCCCTGGCGGATTCTGTATATTATATGTATCTGAGCACAAATAAACCGGAGAAGACGAGAATGAATGTTGTGTGAGTGTTGATTTCTATTCAAAATAACGAACGTTAGAGATTAATTATTTTGCACTCCTGGCATAAATTAAGAAATGAATGTCACTGCAAACCAGTTTAATCATAAACAGTGGTCAAATATCGAAGCTGGAGTCTTAAACCTTCCTTATGATGCTGATTTTGTCCAGATCAAGTAAGTGTGATGTTTTGACGAGTAATGCATTTTGAACAACAATAATCCGGGATCACCATCAGTGATCCCTGCCGAGCAAGGGGTTAAGAAACGTGACTGTGTGACCTTCAGGAAGTGAAAAATGTGAAAAAGGAAGGTTGTATAATTGGGTAATGGATTTCCTTTTCAAGCGTACAATACAGGTCAGGTTTCAAATTGTCAGTAGGAAAAATGCAAGTTATCTGTTTCTCAAAAAAGAAGAGTAGCCCACAAATAAAATTAAAACTATATGAACAAACCTTAGAACAAGTATCCGAAATTCGATATTTGGGGTTGTGGATGGATTCAAAACTTAAATTTGACAGTCACATAAAGAAAATAATAGATAAATTTAAAAAAGGAATAAACGTTTAAACATGTCTGGCAGGGGTAGATTGGGGTGTAAGTCGGCAATCATTAAAAAGAATATATTGTGCAATGATCAGATCAGTAATAGATTATGAATGCATAGTATACAGCTCAGCATCCAAGTTAAAGAAAATAAATGTTTGAAGACAAGAATTCCAAGGCACTCGAATGTTAGTGAAAAAAGTTAAAAAAGCCTTTATTTCATTCCTGGCTTAGGCTACTTAAAAAATTGGTGAGAAGTACACCTACGCGTTGTGGCTACATGCCTTCATCAGACCCTGAAGTACTAAAATAATATTTACAGTACATTTAGTTTTGAAACACAAGTGCTGTCCTGTAGTGTGACATAGGATATTAGATTTTTGTACTGGCAGTTACATGGACAGACATAGGGGTCCTTTAGTCAAGCCCACTACCAGGAAGTCCCCCAGATGTTTGGATGTGCTAAGGAGGTTAAAAGATGAGTGTTAATCGCTTATTAATTTGGTATATTTCATAATTTCTGTCAGACCATGAACGTGTCCATTTTTGATAGTCCTGTGGTGTGACTGATCTAGACCAATCTAGTTCGAGAAAGAAAAAAAAAATTTTTTAAAAAAGAATCATATTCAGGTTTAAAACAATGAACTTATTCAGTTCCTGTAATGCCCAAGGTCAGTCTTGTATAGCAATGACTCAAAATGGCTGCAAAGGTGAAAGAGTCCTGTGGTGTGACAGCCCGTCCTGTAGTGTGACATCATTAAGTCAGATGTCTAGCTAGATTCTCGTCTGTTATCTTTGCAATATTACACATAAATATAAATATATCTCTGTCTCTATGTATATATTAAACAAATATTGCAAATATTATATATAATATACCTATATTATACATATATTAAACATAAATATATATCTGTCTTCATTATACATAATATACCTATATTATACATATATTAAACTTAAATATATATATGTCTTCATTTGTTTGTTGCATGTGTATGTTAACAGTCACTGATCATTGTTTTTAAAGTGATTTATGTCAGTTTTAGGCATGAGCAAAGAAAGGACAAGGAGGTACCAGGAAAGGTTAGCACAGGATGAAGTCAAATTTCTCTTGTTCACTGGAATCTTTGTACAAAGAGCTGAATGGATAATTATTTTAGCATGATTTTAATGACTTTCTCCTGAGAAACAAGATATTTGTTTAGTCTTTTAAGTTAAAAATAGAATCGTCTTTATTACGGGGTCTGATTTGACGCCTCCAAAATGTTAATTATTCAGTATGTCTTGTTCACTATGTTTTGAGTTCAAATTCATACACTAATTAATAAGATTGTACTGATATGTTGCATTTTCATTAATGTTCAAATAGAGATGCAAATGAATTTGTTTGTTACAAAAGTATTCAATAAATATACTTGATAAATAACATGCGTTGCGCATGTTATTCATATGCTATTTTAAGGGCACATGCTTGGCCATAATCAATGTAGCGTGTGCACAACGCGCATGCACTTTGATTATCTCATCTACACAGAAGCAGCAGTTTTCATTTTTGCAAATCATACATTATTACGATAGATAGATAGATAGATAGATAGATAGATAGATAGATAGATAGCAGGGACGTGCAGTCAGGGTAAGCAGGGTAGGCAGTGCCTCACCAAAGGAAATGTTGACATTACATTTATTAATTCCAAGAACTTTATTAATTCACCACATTATTAACTGCATTTATTTTATTCCAAATATTAATTTTTGTAACAAAAATTTTCAGGAATACACATATAATATACTCATTTTGCCATTGTTTGCTCCTAAAACCATTGTTTCATGCAGGAAATTCAAGGCCATGGCCATTGAGGCAGAGGTTAGCAGTGCCTCTTTGGTCCATAGAACGTAGTTTACGTAGGTTTGCGCATGCGCAGTCAGTTCTCATGCTGTCTTGAATGATCAACATTGAGGCAGAGACCGAGCTTGCTTCATGTCACGTGATCCACTCGCTCTCACTCAATCCGCGCTTCCCGATCTAGCGGCGCCTAATGTTGGCTGTCAACAGGCCCGGGGTGGGTAATCGGGAGAATTCCCGGTGGGCCGCTTCACTTTTGGGCCGGTCGAGGATTTTTGTTTTTTCACATTTGTCACGTAGTTACATTACGCTACACACGTTCTACATTCTGACACCACAGCGCGCAGCCTCTGCATAGGTTGTACCATGTGGAGGGGTTTCTCCCCTCCCCTCCTATAGAGTTGGTTGGGTCCATAGCCCGTCTTTTCCAAAACGTTTTCTCAGGTAACTACCGCGGCACCGCCGGCGCCTACCGATAGCTGGGCCGGCCCGGTAGTTACGCATCAGGGAGGATGGATGGGAGGAAGAGGCCAGGAGATATGGAAGCTTGTTTCCGCCACAGAATAAAACATTTTAAAAGATAATTGCGACTTTTTAATCTCACAATTGCGAGTTTACATCTCGCAATTCTGTCATTATTTCTCAGAATTGTGTGAAACAAAGTCGCAATTGCGTGTTATAAAGTCGGAATTGCGAGATATAAAGTCAGAATTGCGTGAGAACGTCGGTCTCCTCGGCTGTGAAGCGCTCCTGGCGCGCGCCTGGAAAATCCGCTGTTATAATAGGAATCCGCTATAGAATAAGCGCGCCTGCTCTTAAAGGGAATGTGAGATGACGCTCTGATTGGTTTATTTCACGTTATGCCCAAACCTCATCTATGAATAATGAAGCTACTTCAGACCAACCCATTTTAGATTTGCGTCGGGCGCAAGAGTCATTTATCCCGCCGGTATAATAGCAACAGCGCCCAAGACCCGCCCACAAAGTTACTTGCGTTTCGCGCTTGATACTTGCGTTTCAGACCGTTAAAATAGGGCCCTAGGTTTTTTCGGTCAGTGGCGGAATTGTTTTCTAAACCTGTAAAATAGCATGAGGGAACGTTTGCGCTGAACCGCCCCGCTAGTGTATTTCTTAGTTAACCGACGTGCGTCTGTGGAGGGAAAAGTCCGCTGTGCGCGGGTGCGAAATAGGAATGATACATGCGTCGGTGTACAAAGTCAATTGCGCTGGGTGCAAGATAGGGCCCTATATATAGCTCATGTAGGTATGGCTGGTAATGAGTTGGCAGACAAGTTTGCTAAACAGGCTTTGAAAGCGACAAATGTGTCTATCCAGTGTAAAATATCAAAATCAG
This sequence comes from Squalius cephalus, assembly GCF_949319135.1. Taxonomy (NCBI): domain Eukaryota; kingdom Metazoa; phylum Chordata; class Actinopteri; order Cypriniformes; family Leuciscidae; genus Squalius; species Squalius cephalus. The sequence continues at coordinate 9,631,873 of NC_137139.1, forward strand.
AGGCTAAGTCAATGATTAAAAAACATGTTAAAAAGTTGTGGCAAGATAAATGGGATAGGGGAGATAAAGGGAGGGGTTTTTACATTGTAAATCCTGAGGTTGGTCAGGGTCGTCTGGTAACAAGGTGTCGAAGAGAAGAGGAAATTTTTACAAGAATGAGAATAGGGCACACCGGACTAAACAAAACATTACAGCTAATAGGAAAACATAATTCAGGAAACTGCGAGATTTGTAATGTGCCAGAAACAGTGGAACATGTCTTTATGATCTGTAGGAAATTTAATAGAGAAAGGGTTTTAATTAAAAGGAAAATAGAGGACAGTGGGGAAAGGTTTATTTTTAGAGATATTTTGTCTAAGGCTTCTGATCATAAATTCCGAGTAATAAAATATATGTTTGAATTTTTAAAGAACACCGGACTCAGTGACAGTTTAGTTTTTTTTTTTTTTTTATGTAGCTTGCAGGCTACATTATTCCCAAAGATGTAAGCCATAGTGATGATCAGGCACAATTTATCTGGAGGGTGGCGGTAGTGCGCTAAGTTAGTCTGCATCCGCAGTTAAGCAGCCGAAGAAGAAGAAGAAGAAGAAGAAGTCGCCTGTGAACAGCGCGTTTTCACAACGTGGTTGAAACATAGACAGTATATAAATGGACACAGCGACCCCATTGGATTCAACGGAGAAAAGTGAAGTCAATTGACCTTTCGCCGAGCCCCGCCCCCCTTAGTTACTGTTGCTACGTCCGACAAACAAATGGTCAAACACGACCAGCGCGACAGATTGCCATGACGGAAAAAGGTATACCCGTGCGTGTCAGTGACCTTTTTTGGAGCAATACCTCCGCGATATCCTCCAGATTGAGGCAAAAAGGGTTACAGTATGCAGTGGAGGGATATATTATAATATAAAAATACGCAATGAAGGAGACACGACTACTATCTACGTCTCTATCGAGGCTAAAGGCCCGTTCACACCAAGGACGATAACTATAAAGATAACGATAAAGATATAATTCTAAAAATCGTTCTCCATATTAAAGAATAACAGAGTTCACACCACAACTATAACGATAAAGATATGAGGAACGATATCGTTGGGATCACTTTCAGAACGATTTTTTTTCCAGCTGTCGAACGATAAAACACTGACAGCCAATCAGAATCCACTCTAATTTAAAGGTCTCGCGCATTTAAAATGGATCTGGATCATCCGGACGCGCGCGTGCTTAGAATAAAAAGACCGTTATCGGTCGTTGATGTGGACGCATATAACAGTTATAGTTATAGTTATCTTTATCGTTATCTTTATCGTTATCTTTATAGTTATCGTGCTTGGTGTGAACGGGCCTTAATGCTTACCGGTGTTCATACACATCATTTGTGATTATGGCAAAGAACAAGGAAACAAGTGTTTAAAAGCATTGTAAGACACTTACTGTTGTGTTTTTGTGTGAAAGAAAAAACTGTCTCTGAAAATAAAAGTGCTGTCAGCAATAATTTCTTATGTGTGTTTTTTCGCATAACACTGCTGCAAAACACATGGGAGTTATATTCCCGATGCTGTAGTTTATTTGATCAGTCACAGTATATCATTAATCAAGCTTCATTTGACTTTTCAACTACAATTAGGCAGGTGAACTGAAAGCTTTTACAATATTTTAGCTATAACTTAGGCCTATATCATTGACAAAAGTATGTGGTGCATTTTCTTCCAAAAATGATTTTCTTTCTCAAATTCATGCTTCAAGTTGACAAAGCACAATAAACGAAATCACACAATAACTGTTTAACCAGACATAGCCTTAATTTGCATCTAAATAACTTTCATTGATTGTCTTTCATAATGCACTTACCATAATATTTATTAGGGGGACAACAGATCACAAAAATCGCGGTTGAGACCATAATATTTATTAGTGGGGCAACGGATCATAAAACTCGCGGTTCAGACAATATTATGTTTTTTGAGTTACAGATAGGATAGTTTTTCAGATCAGAAAAAAAAAAAAAAAAAAAAACCTTTAAGTAGCCATCGATACCACAGCCAGCAGACATATTTATGCTTCGTAATGTTCGACACACACATTTAACTGGGATTGGGGCCGTCCACACTGTTTTATCCATTGTAGGCACCGCTCACGTTGTGTTTTCGGCTTTGGGAATGGAAAGACCACAACTCCTCCAGACAATCTCTCGGGGTATGTAGTGTCCGATTTACAAACGCCATGGGCGCACGCTTCACCATCTTGCTAATGTTTGTCGGACCTGCTCACATAGTAACGGTTGCTATGATGTGTGATTGGACAATGGCCGTTTTGGGGGAGGGGCCGGCGAAAGGTCAATTGGAAGCACTCACTTCCTGATGGTCGAGCGTACTGCGCTGTGACAATTTCGTGACGAACCTGCACCTTTTAATTACGATCACATGAATGAACTGAAGTGACCAATCAGGAGACGGACAAAGGATGACGCAGAGGGTATGAAAAGGAAGCGGTAAGGAAATGGAGAGGGGGACGGTAAACGTAAAGACAGCAAGGGACTGACAACAGACAGTCATAGCACACGGTTCTCTTCATTCACTGCATGAATCTTTCGTCTGCTATTAAAGATCTGCGTGGAAGTGAACATTACTAGTAACGCTAATGTCAAGTCAAGTCAAGTCCAAACGTGGAACTTTACCAAACGCACACTGTTTCGAGTTGGTAGCCTACAGTCAACAGAGGGAACGAGCCAAAAGGGATTTAATCGCCGCATTTTTGGAACCTTCAGACACCAGCTGCCGAGCGTTGCCTGTTTTAAAGCCTTACCTCAGGTACTCTCTCCAAATCCATTCCACTCAAGCCCGAAAGTCTCCTCTGTGGCTTTGTGCTTTCACGTCAGTGATAAACGCACATAACGTTACACACACACACACACATACACAAACGAACATTCAACATTCACAATTACTCATTCTAACTCTTTCAAGATACGCTCAGAGCGAGCGCTTTTCTTTTGTTCCTGTTTTGTATGATTATTTTTGAGCGTGACGATTTTGCATATGGGTGTAAATGTGATATCTTAAGTTATATTTTGTAAATCATGGACTATCGATTACTGCGAGCCTACAACACTCGACCTACATCAAAGACATTGTGATTCGTTATTGTAACCTCTGTTGTGAGAAATGTATTTATTTTTTTTATTTTTTGGTTTTGTAAAAGAATAATATAAATATTTACACTAAATCTTTCTTGTGGGATGTTTTGTGAAGAAGGTTAATGCTTATACAATTTGTTTTTGTGTAACTGGTGGCGTACGAGCTATCCTGGTATAAATTATTATGTGTGGTAGACCTTAATTCTACCTGGCGCCCGAATTAATTTAAAAATCCTTTTGCAAGGGCGTGCCACCGTTACAGCGCAGACTCAAACTGAGCTTGACGACGTAGATGTGACGTGAGCAACCTGTCTGTCTTCTAGTAGCTGTGCCAAGAGAAATCTGAATCATTCCCTTCTGAAACTTGCAGAGACGGAGAGTGTGAGTAGGAGGTGTCCATGAGCTAGGAGCAGGAGAAACTTTTGCTAAGTATTCTGATTAATTATTTTGTCATTTTGCCTCCACGTCCCCCCGATTGCCCGCGAGCTTCTCCTCCTGTCCATACGGTAATTTCTATACTGTGCGACAGAGACTCGCGTGGTTATAACGCAATCGTTAGCCTATTTTAGCCTACGGGGCCATAACGGAAGCTACAAGGTAATGGAGCCTTTTATACATTTTCGTGTTTCTTTAAAGGGGGGGTGAAATGCTATTTCATGCATACTGAGTTTTTTTACACTGTTAAAGATTTGGATTCCCATGCTAAACATGGACAAAGTTTCAAAAATTAAATTGTACGTTTGAAGGAATATTTCTGTTCCGAAAATGCTTCAATTTCGACGATGATTGTTTTATAAACAAAGCCCAGATCGACGGATTTGCAGATCGTCTAATGCTTAACCCTCTGGGGACCAAGCTGTTTTTGGGTCCTTGAGATGTTCTGACATGCCTTGACATCTGTGCTTTTTCCAGTTCTTTATAAACATGTTAATGGCTAAGGTGTAAATTCACTCTATATAGCACAAACAGGGCTACCATAATATGCGAGCAACGTGTATGTAGATGTTTGTATTTTTAAGAGAATAATGTTTATGCGTGGTTATTGGAAAAAATTAAAATGAAAGTTGCTGAATTAAGACCACAAAACACATATTAAATATGTGTCCACAAGACTTTTGACTAATGGATGTTGTCCCTTTGAGTTCTAGCTTCAAAATTATGTGAAAATAGTCTTGCTTTATCGTTCACAAAAAAAAAAAATACATTGATTTAAATGGTGTAAAACAGGTTTTGCTTGGAAAGCCAATATGCGAGGGGGACGAGCAGTTTACACCTTAGATTACAATGTCCCACCCACTCTGCATAAATAGCCATTCATTCAGGTGTGACACTGACTGAGCCACAATGCAAGGACAAAAGATATATTTAGAAGAAGACTTATATTGACCATTTAAGATTTCGCTTACATCTCTCTTGTAAATATGTTTTGCTATTTTATTAAAAATGTTACAATTACAACAATAATTACAATTTCAACAATATTTCAAGTGTACTCTTTCTTTGTAAAAAAAAAAAAAGAAAAAAAAGATTATAGGCCTACATTTTATCATATGTATTCATTAGTTTGAATATAGCCAACATTGGAACATCTAACATCTTAGTCTATGAATTTATTTTTGACAAAAATAGTATTTTTTTGCAGTTTAATATGTTGCTTATACAAATACATTTTATTTCAACATATTCCAGTCGATTTTTACTCATCTCAGTAGGCTATAGCAAAGCAGTTTATTCTTTCACACACAGACGCGCGATTCATATTTAGGCTAAACAGTCTTTACAAATATGTCCCCTTCATTCATCTCACAGAAAGGCGAGTCATATTATAGAAATGGGATTCATCTTTTTGCGGTTTACATAGGCCTACACTAACGTTTTTCCATAACGTTATTCCACACGTGAGAAAAGAAAACAGCCTACCTCACTCCTCAGCGGAATCTGCTTCTCATTTCAGGAGATATTGCTCCTCATCAGCACTGTTCTGAAGAATCTTTTCTCCATAAGGTAGGCTATAATGTCTCACTCGCGAGGAGTCGCGACGCGCTTTGTTTACAGCTGATGTGGGCGTTTCACAGCTCTGAAATAGTTCTCAGAATTTGCGTTTGAATAGCACGCGCTCTCCGGGGAGTGGTCACATTACAGTGAATTAGCTCGTAATGAGCTCGACAGGAGTCGCTCTCTTTTTATACAGATTACAGAAGCTGATAATATTTGTTTTTTATATAAATGACTTCATTTAAAAGATGCGATCTCAAGCTTTATGCCCGTGGGTCTGTTTGACTGAATTTTCGCGGAGTTATAGATCATTTTCGAATGCGTTTCAAATGGGAGTTTACTGACAGAGAGAAGGCAGAAATCGCATCGTTAATTTTTCTTTATTTGTCAAAAAGCAAAACACTTTATTTTTATTGTGAGTATACATAAAAAAAATAGAAACTGAACAGGATCGATTGATGTATTACACGAAAATGAAAGATCAAAATTAACAGAGCATTTAGTGTTTATTTTCATTGCTAAAAAAAAAAAAAAACGAGCAAAACGCGCGGGTGCGTTTGTGGTCCCCAGAGGGTTAAGGATCGAGCAGTCACAATGATAAAGGTTCGCGGTCGTGCGTTGGAACCGCAGGCGGTGAGTAAAACTGTTGAACAAATGTCTCTGTGTGTTGTTAGCTAGGCGGGTAAGCACAGCTTTAGGTCCGCCCACACGGCCCGCCTCCAGCCGCTCATTTTTTTCCGGAAAGACTCGGTACAGCCTATCTTTCTTTTATAAATATAATAAAACTAAATACTTTTTGGAGATTTGAAGGATGCAATACTACTCTATAGGTACTCAAGATTAACAGGAGATTGAGTGAAAATGAGCGTTTCACCCCCCCTTTAATAAATAAATAATGGACAAATGGAGTCTTTAAACGCCTCAGATGTAAAGTTTTTCGCTCTCAAAGTGACGCCAAAATGAATGGAAGTCAATGGAATGCTAACAGCAGGTGATGGTCCGCTAATCAATGGCGGCACCCGGGGAAGCTTCAATATTTTATGAAACCCTGCCCCCCTGGGTTGAAATGCTGCTTATGCGGTGGAGAGTTGAAGCCATTAAAGTCTGTGTTACTATCAAAATAACAAGAAATATGCAGATATAGTGACTTGAAAGTCTTTCTTAGTATTTTGTTCATGGCTGTGTATTGTGCTGAGTGACTGTAACTTCTGTCGAGACGCATACCTACGTGGAGAAATCCGACCGACAATAGATCTCAAAGCGTAAGTGATTAACCATCACCAATGCCAGTTTATCATTAAGATTATTTAGTTGTGCATGATGTGATTTAGAACATTAAGTGATTGGTGGTCATTTTGGTTTGATTAAAGAGGGGAGAGGAGTGCTCTGTAGGCCTTCTGTGTGTTTTCGGGTGTTAATAACTAATCAATTTTAAAAAACAATTTGTTGCTCATAACTCATAAAAAGTGTGTTTTATTGTAACCAGTAGATTGTTACAGTTGTTCTGGTGTCATGTGTTCCAAATGTTAAGAAATAGTGTTGTATTGTGTCTACAGAGGGAAATGCAGTTCATCATTCGCTGTGATAGTGTGTAGGCTACATGATAGATCAGTGGTTCCCAAACCTGTCCTGGAGGACCACCAACACTGCACGTTTTCTTTGTCTCCCTAACACACCTGATTCAACTCATCAGCTCATTAACCCATGTGATGCATCACATTTGATTTTTGAAGTGTACAAGTGTTAATTCTCTGTGATTTGAGATTGAGTGAATATTAGCCGGTGTAATGTTTGGAATGTATCAATGTTACTGGGAAATGTGACATCTAATTTTATTTTTATGCATGTTTCATGTAACAAAAGCAGCCTTTTTTTATCTTTTGTGTTGACAAATCTTGTAATAATCTGTGTATTTGTTTTCCAGAATAAGAGTCCACTATCGTTGTCTATGTTAGTTAGATTTCTGTAATTGACTGAGAGACTCAGTTTGATGTAAAAAAAAAACACATTTATTGATTTCAACCACTGTAACAAGCTTTCCTGTTTAAAACCCTAAATATTTGCATAGTTAACACTGCACTGTTCCAAGTGCAGTCTGGAATAAACAAACTCCTTAAATCATTTAAATTCCTGTGTTCGGTGTTGTCATTAACACTCTCACACCAGGCCACATATGACACTGCAAATCCATTAAAATTATTTAATCGTAACATGTTGTTTGTTATGATGCATACATGTAAATTTTAACAATGAAAAGTAATATTCAGTACAGACAGTGATGCAAGTGCAACAACAATAGTGTGCATAGTTCTGCTCTACTGTCTTTTCATAATATAACTTATTCGTAATCATAGTATGGTAAATCTAATCTTTGATATATCAAAGTGTATATGTTAAATTTGTTGCTCTATTTGACACATTTTGTATCAAGGATTCTTGTATTTACATTTAATAATTTATTAGACGCTTTTATTAGACACGACTCACAAACAGTGTTACTTTTGGCAGCCATTTTTGATTTAGTCTTAGTCTTCATCTTCAGATCAAAATGCTTATTGGTCTTAGTCACATTTTAGTCATTTTGTCTTTCATAGTTTTAGTCTAGTTTTAGTTGACAAAAAGTCATTGCATTTTTTGTCAACTTTGTCATTACTTTTAGTCAAACTGCAGTTACCGACATTAATTTTGGTAGCTATTTATATGTAGTCTTTAGACAAAAAATGTCATTATAATTTTTCTCTCTAGGCCAATTCAATTAAGCTTATGAGAAATTTTAATTAAGGTAACAGGCTGTATTGACATTGCACTCTTTAGAAGTAGGACTTGTACAATTCTACATACCCCTTTTCCTTAGTTCAGTGGTTCAGTGGTTTTTAGAGTGCCCTACCCCCTGGTACCCCCTCTCTTCCACTTTGACTGCACACACTCACACATTTTCCATTAAGGGCCAATATTTGCCCCCTTTAATCGATTTTTCCAGTTCATTTTTTACCTTTATAAGTACCTTTATAAAATAAATAACGCTTTAAATTAAACAATGTTCAATAAATATGCAATGATGTTAAAAATGAAGTGATATTTCGTTAGCCTCATAGCATAATTGCCTAAGTCAATTTGGCCACAAAATGACTTGGGCAATTATGCTATGAGGCTAACGATTTTAAAATATTAAATTAAAATCACCAGTAGGTGGCGGTAAGTCACTGTCTTTATGAGTGAGTTATCGAGTCATTCATTCATTCAGTAACAAAGCAAGTTGCTATATTTATGAATGGGTCATTGAATCTCACGATTCGTTCAAAGCCACAGATTCGTTCACGAATCACCGCTGTGTGCTGCAGTTCTGCTATGGCTTTTGTTGCAAAATAGAGCAATAAGCCTACTGACAATACTGTTTTAAATGTAGTACATCACTTAATGTAGGTATGTGGACATATCAATAAATAGCGGCCGACATTTTGTCCCAAATCTCTGTGCCGGATTTTCCCTCATCACTCTGAGCGGGTCTCCTCAAATGCATTGTTTTCATTGGCTCGCTGTGGGAATCCTTGATTATTTTTAGCCAATCACGTCATTAGGGTTTTCGGCTGCACATTTGTTTTCAATTTTTGCTAGTCAGGCTGCATTTTCCTCCTGAACGGCGATTTTAAACAAGACGGAAGAATTCAACTGTCAAGAAATAATTTTCACCCACTTTGGACACTTCTCAGAGGTAGGTGGACATAAAGAACATATGTTTGTGGTGTGCTGTACAAAGTTTCATGGCCATTTAAACTCCCCCACTTTTTTTTATGACTACCGACACTGAACGTTACCTGTAGAGCTGTCAAAATGCCGCGCGTCGTATCCGCTCAATTTTTGTGTGGTCTCCTCCACTTTCTTTCCTCCACCGGCATTAGTATTGTTAACTCTGTATATAGGCCTTATTTGCAAACACCGGATGTAGCTAACCGCGGCCATATTGTTGACATGACAACTGTCCTGCCCCTAGCCGCACGCAGGTTTGAGTTGAGGGGAGCAGTAGCTTAATGGCTTCATCTCGTCGGTATCAAGTGTGAGTCCTCTCTATTTTTCAAGCTTGACTGGTGTGGACCCATATCAAATAGACCCAATAGCCTTAAGTAAAGATCCGTCCTTATTGCCAGCCGTAACTTATCCGGATATTTATTAAATTTTACAGAGCTGCCAACTCTCACGCATTCACCGTGAGACACTTTTCACACGCTCTCACGCCACACATCCATTTTCTCACGAAGCAAAGAGGGCACGGAGACCGACAGACTAGACAGAGCAGGTTACTTATGATATAAAAAATCTCAGCTATCATTTTCTGTCACTTTTATTACGAAATTCAAACAATAAATACCGTTTTGGCGCCTGTAAATGTGACACGACAGATCCCTAGTGGCACGTGAACCGATCATCTCTAGCAAATAGTAAATAAACACGAACACTGTTGAAAGAGTACAACTTACCGAAATGTATATTCCTCATACATAATATCGACCAATAAATCAAACAAACAAACAAAGGGTTCAATAAAACTGCTGGAGAACAATTATGTCACATAACATTTACCTCAGGAAAGCCTTTTGATGACCATAATATAGGCTATAGTTAGTTGGCTAGAAAAAAGAGCTATAGAGTATTTTGCTAATTATGTGTACTATATTATATATTTATTATATGTTTACTTATATCATTAAATAAAGTTATAATTAAAAAAACGCATTATATCTCTCTCTGTATGTTTACAGCATTAGGTGAGTTGTTTTTTTCTTGAGAAAAATTAATGCCTATCTTGTGTAGCCTACCTAATATTTATCCAAATGAGTCAATATTAAATCAAATCACAATAATTGAATTGAAATAATAAAAAAAGCGTAGCTTACCAGAAATTGTACCATGTAAATATTGTAACATGTTGTCACTAAACCTAATAAAATTCAGTTTAGTTGCTAAAATGTTTTGACAATCACAATACACTTATTGTGATGCAATATTTTTTTTTTACATCCCCCCCAATCCCCCCTAACATGTGGTAAAATGATGGGAACAGACTTTGCTGTGGGAAGTTTAGACTATATTTATCCTAGCTAGCCACAAGTCTCTCCTGCACTGGCTCAACTCCTCTGTCTCGTTCCATTCACGTTTTCTGACAGCCGGTATCGCATAAAAACTTCGGGGTTCTTATTGCTGCTGTTAGAACAGCCGTGTATTACACAACACACCATCGCGCTTGCTACTTGCTATTTTAAAAAAATAAAAATACAGCGATAATACCATGGATAATACCACGCTGCCTCGCTTGTCAATTGACAGACTGACAGTTGCCGTGGTTTCTATGTCAACAACATGGCCGCCGCGAACATTGATGACGTAGATCGAATAAGAACTATACTTACACACCTGGAAATGGCATGAATCAACCAAAATCCATCTATTAAATTAAGGATGGGAGCTTAGCAGCCTGTCCTCTGTGCGCACAAAAAGAAAAGATGAGTCGCACTGCAGGCAGGATCGGAGAATGTGTGCCGGTGGCCGGAATCGTTTGCTCACTGTCAGTTTTTAAGATGTATTAATCGGGCCAGAAATGTATTGATGTGAAATATAGGGGTTAATTAACTGAGTGTCTAATTGACAAAAGATTTAGCAACGGACTGTAAAACAAGGCCACCTCCTTTTTAATGAAATATGAATGAATGAAAGCGGAGTGGGGAGAGAGCGAGAGGGGAATGAGGCAGCAGAGAATTTGACTTGACTTGGATTTGATTTGTGACTCAGCTAAAAAAAAAAAGTCAATGGGCCATTGCCTAATGTTTTAAAAATCTGGGTAAGTGTAAATACAAAATTACAATGTGCTAAAATAATAAATTAGAATATCCAATATGCATAGAGGTTATGCAGACTTGCAGATTCTATTTCTATTCAAATCTGAATAGAAATGAAACCTCAAATGAATGGACAAATCAAAATCAAACATAAGTTAGAAAATCTAATTGAGGGACAAATCAAAGAATAACACAAGAATAACATTGCAGGGATAGCCACTCAATTTTGTGATGACATCACACCCATAAGCCAAGAAATTATCACTTAAAAAATACTCCAAAAGCACAAATAACATTTTTTTAGAACAGCTAAAGGACCAACTGAAAATGTTCTGTCTAAAATGCCCAAAATACAAGACATAATTATTTATCATTTGAATTATTATAAATGTGGTCTTTTCCTGAAGATAATTCTGGGCCATTTATTTGCATCTTATTTAAACTAATTGGCTTGTGCTTCTGTGCTTATCCATTCACTGTATTTAATACAAAATGTTAATGATTTTCTATTACCTTTTAGATGTCAAGATGTCTCAGAAGAGAAAAGGCCAAAATGCAAATCTCAACGCCAGACCAGGAAAAGCCAAGCAACATGTTATGGACAATTTTTCCTCCCTGCCTGGTGCATTAAATGACCTTTTGAATGGACATGTGGTCTTCCTCTATCTTTGGTCATATGAGAGTAACCGGGCAAAGACTGTTAAGTTCCTGTATTCATTTGAGGAGCAGGGACCAGTCAGACTCTTGGAAGCTGCTGTTATAAAGGTAAGCGAAATCTTGAAAAGTTTCAAAGGCTTTCGAGGCCGATTGTGTTTGAAAAATTTGACTCAATGTGTCGTGAGAAGTTTTCCTTCCTAATGGAGCAATCTCAAACCAAGCAACTCAGTCATGCAAGTGAGATGGAGCCTGAGCCATCACTGCAAAGGTTTCTGTAATTTCTCCTGTAAAAAACACAAGGAGGACATCAAAGTGTGAGTCCTGTAAAGTATACAAGAAAAGTCTGCAAATCATGCGACAGCGCCAGCTTTCCATGCAGAGCTCTGCATGGCAAGCTGGCGCTGTCGCATGATTTGCAGACTTTTCTTGTTCCCTTTCGAAAGGGAACTCTACACTACGTCAGAATGACGCTAAGGGGAACGCCAGGCGTGACAGGTGTCTGAAATCAAATATCAACTCACAGCAATCATGCTGACCGGCGACAGCCCGTGAATCATTAACGTGAATGATTAACGTGCAACCTGCAAGTATAAAAGGGCGCTTTGCAAACATGACAACATCTTTTCGTCTTCAGGGACTGTTTTTGTCTGTTAATTAAAACGTCTGCTACAGCAAAGATGAAACGCACATCTAAGGCAAGTCCTAAAACATATGTGAAATGTGTTGACCCGTGCCCAAGATATTTGTCGCCGGGTGACACTCACGAGATGTGTGTGTACTGTCTGGGTGAAGAGCACGCACGGGATGCTCTCGAGGGAGCATCCTGTGCAAACTGTGAGTGTTTTCCTATGAGAACGCTCCGCTCTCGTCTGGCTCTCTTCTCGAGGGGAGAGAGTTCAGCATCTGGTCCTCGCGGATCGGGTCCCGCTCGTGCCGAGGCAGAGCGGCGACGCGCTTCATTGGGCTCCCAGATGGAGCTCGCTGACAGTCTCGAGAGGGTTGTTCACCTCTCGGACGCGTCATCGGCTGACGAGAGTGAGCTGCAAGTGGATGACGGAGACGATTCTCCTACTGATACTGCAGCGAGTGCTCTTCAGGCTGGGCAAGAGATGGCTGAGGAGGATGAATCAGATCCTCAACCTCGTCAGCCATCCTGCCCCATGTACGCTGAGTTGGTGGAAGTTATGGAGCGCGCCACTGACAAACTTCAGTTGCCATGGCGGCGCGCTCAGGGAGAGATCGCTCGCGGCCGGTTGGACGATCGATTTCTCCCTGAACATAGACCACCAGCTCAACGGAGCCTTCCATTCCTTCCGGATCTCCATTCTGAGATCGAGAGGGCATGGGAGAAACCATACTCGGCCCGTATTCATCGACATCAGCGGGGTAATTTCGCTGATGTTGAGGGGATCGGGGAGTATGGTTATGTGTCGATGCCGCCCATTGACGAGACGTTTGCGAACTATCTCGTATCTGGGCGGGCGTCGACACTAAAAGCTCCGAGTCTGCCATCCAAGCCTCTTAAAGTCACGGCTCGCTTGAATGGCAGAGCGTACATGGCAGCAGGTCAGGCGGGTGCTGCCCTTCACACCATGGCAGTGCTCCAAGCCTACCAAGCTGATCTGCTGCGGGATCTCGACCAGGGGACGGGGCTGTCCCCTGAGGCGGTCGCTGAGTTGCACCGGACCACAGATTTGTCTCTCCGGGCCACTAAACAGACTGCTGCCGCGATCGGCCGGTCGATGGCAGCGATGGTGGCCACGGAGAGGCATCTGTGGCTCAACTTGGCTGATATCGGGGAGAAGGAAAAAGCCCTTCTCCTTGATTCACCAGTTTCGCCTACTAAACTTTTTGCCACCTCCGTTGAGGCGGTGGTTGGAAAGTTTAGGGAGGCGAAGGCGCGCTCAGCCGCATTTAAAACCTGTATACCGCTGAGATCCGGGCCCCGGCCCAGGCAGGCGGGAGGACCTGGTCCGTCTTGGTCTGAGGACCATAGACAGGACCAGAGGTCTAGTGTTGCCTCTCGTGCGCCCCCTCCAGGGAGGAGCAGGACGCAGAGAAGGCGAGCCTCCCGCAGGAAGAGGGACTTAAGGGAGGTCATTCAGCGCAAGCGTAGCAACGCTCAGCGGAAGTAAGGGTTTGATCTCCCTGGAGGGCTTTTTCTACCGGCCCTCTCCCTCTTCTTGACTCCCCAGGCGTTTACGTTACACCAGCCCTGGGGTTGGGCCTATGATGAGAACTATGTTCTGATGGCCCGCCGTAGCAACTGGTTGATGTGAGCGCCTCTTTTAGGCATGTAAAAGTGGTGGACCCCAGGTTCGTTGAGACCTTTCTGGTGAAGTCTTCACTCCGCACGCCGCAGGTGAACTTTTTGGTTTTTGAGAATTTGTGTATATAACTAACACTGATTTGTATCTCTCTACAGAAGCCTTGTTCCCTGTATAGACCTAGGGGTCATTCTTAGAGGAATAAAAAAAAGGTAAAGTATGGAAAAGACTTCAGGGCCCTGAAGCCTCCCCAGTTGGTGGCTGGAACGAATTAACGAGAAGCTCAAGGAAAATTGGCTTCCGTTCTGAGTATGTGATGGCCTTCCTGTCATAACATTTTTTATGCGTGGTGGGCCACCGCTCATTTCTGTTTAGCCTCAGGGCTGTTAGCCACCCTGGGGTAGAGTAGTTGGTCTTCCTAAAAAAAAAAAAAAAAAAAAAAGAGCTTTTTTGCTTTAGGTTTAGACTGACGCTGGCGCTTCAGATAGATCTTATGTCTTACCTATTGGTTTGTGACAGTGGTATCCTGAGTACTTCGCTCCCCTGAGCTCTGTAAGGTGTCAGTAGGTTGAGTGTTTCACAGCCTCTCAATCAAGTAGGCTGTGGCTCCTCCGAGCCCTCAGGTAGATCTATGCTTATAGGTCGGCCCTAACCCGGGCCGCCTCTGTAGCTGGCCTAGGCTAGGTTTGGGATGTTGGAGGCGTTCTGCTAAGTATAGCTGCCGCATTTATTATGTGTTAGGCTTCCTCCCCTAGATTTCAGCCTCCTCCCTTAATTGGGAGTTGTTGGCCAAGGCCCGCCCCTTTCACTGCATTCAGGGGTGGTAGAGTAATGCAGGGTGGTAGTTGAGGTATGATCCTTTAGGCAGGGTTAGGCTGTCTTTCGCTCTGCGATGTGATAGTTTGCCAGACCCTGCCGAACAGAGCTACTTGGATTAGGCCTCTAGAGCTGGCTCCACTTAGCCCGTTGAGCTGAACCGCTCGAAAGATGGGTGAAGGTTGGTTGGCTTGCAAGCAAGCCCCGCTTCCCCAGGCTGGGCACAGGACAATCCCTGTCACCCTTTGGAGCCACTTGCAGGCCCGCTCCCTGTCTAACGTTTCAGGGGCATATGGTGTTACTCCCCCGCTAACGCAGGGTAGTTTTGAGTAATCCATTCTCAGCTCTGTATTATCTACCTCACACCATGATGGCTCCGGTTGAGCAGGGAGTTCTAACTACATTTCATTCCGGTATTTGAACTCCGCTCCCTTGAAGCCAGGGCATTGCCATGAGCTGACGCCCATGCATTTAGTAGGTAGGCCCTCAAAATGGGGCCTCCACTAGGCAGAGTGGCGTATGTTGTACTCCCCTGCTATGAGGGTATTGCTTTGTGCTGAGTACACTGCCTTGGGCAATGTGATTAGGTACCAGGATGCTGTAAGCGCTGTAGTAACAGTTTCTCTGCCTTGAAGGCTGCACAGTTAGGTAGTAGGCCCCAGCAGGCCTCCTTGACCGGGTAGCCCCTAAGATAGGGCTCCTAGGCCAGCTCACCTTCGGTGGTTGGCCCTGGTAGTTCGGGCAGAAGACTCACTACCGAGTAAGTAGGTCTTAACAGGCCTCCTCGGAGGTGGGTCACAACATTGTGGAGCATACACTAGGACAAAACTATAGGAAAAGTTTTTAATAGTATGGTTCCAGCAGTGTTCATTAAAGTAGCAGAAAGACTCGCTATCAGCTAGTAGGCTCGACCGGGCCTCCCTGTTAGGTGAGTCCCCAGCAGCAGTCACATCCAGCTGATTAGACTGTTTCAGGAAGTAGGCCTCTTCAGGCCTCCCTGAAGATGGGCTCCCACATTTTTTGTGGGGGTCAGGTAGTAGGCTTTACTAGGCCTCCCTGAGGGCTAAATCCCTCATACTGTGGTACTAAGTGGCCCTGAGGTTGAACTATCAGGTAGTAGGCCTCATAAGGCCTCCCTGAAGGCAAAGCCCCATAGACAGTCAACTGGACTGCCAGTCTGGCCCACTGTCAGCTGTGGTTTTCAGGTAGTAGGCCTCTCCAGGCCTCCCTGAAAGTAAGCTCCTTCATGTCATGGTTCTCTGGTAGTAGGCCTCACCAGGCTTTCCTGGAGTTGAGTTCCAACATACCTTGAGTTTCCACTTAATGTGGTTTTTCTGGTAACGGGTAGTAGGCCTCTCTAGGCCTCTCTGTAAGCGAACTCCCATGTACTGTGGTTATCAGGTAGTAGGCTTCACTAGGCCTCCCTTAAGCTGAGCTCCCACGTTTTGTGGTTGTCATGTTGCAGGCCTCTCCAGGCCTCTCTGTAAGTGAACTCCCATGCACTGTGGTTATCAGGTAGTAGGCCTCACTAGGCCTCCCTGAAGTTGAGCCCCCGCATACTGTGGTTGTCATGTAGTAGGCCTCTCCAGGCCTCTCTGTAAGTGAACTCCCAAGTTGTCATGTAGTAGGCCTTACCAGGCCTCCCTGGAGGGTTAGCTCCCACTTACTGTGTGTTTCCACTTAGCATGGTTTTTCAGGTAGTAGGCCTCGCTAGGCCTCCCTGAAGTTGAGCTCCCACATACTGTGGTTGTCGTGTAGTAGGCCTCACCAGGCCTCCTTGGAGGATTAGCTCCCACTTACTGTGTGTTCCACTGAGCATGGTTTTTCAGGTAGTAGGCCTCTCCAGGCCTCTCTGAAGGTGAGCTCCCACGTTTTGTGGTTATCAGATAGTAGGCTTCACCAGGCCTCTCTGAAGCTTTCACATACTGTGGTTGTCAGGTAGTAGGCCTCTCCAGGTCTCCCTGAGTAGTTTCACTGTGGTGCTGGGTTTTGTAAGCTAGTGGCCGCTTATTTTCAGTTTAGCAGACCTTATCAGGCAGCTACCGAAGGTGAGCTTGCGCCCTGGCTCTACTCAAGTTTTTACTCTCTGCTACGGGTTCCCTCCTGGAACCTCTTTATCCTGCTACAGCCTGGTTGCCTACCAGGTAGATCTAATGCTCCCCTCACTGAGGGTCAGTATGAGTATGTGGTCTCCTGAGTCTGGTCAGTCGGTCGTAGGCCTCTCATGAGGCCTCCCAGTTAGGTCAGTCCTTAGGCCCTCACAGGCCTCCTTAGTGTTTTGTGAAACACAAACACTGGGTTGATCCGTGGATCGAGTAGAGAAACTCCCCTCGCTGGCAAGGGTTGTAAAGCACTATGCTGAGTCATACTCTCCAGGATATCCCGTCTCTGAGATCCGGTCCGAGTGGTTCACTGCCTGCTTCGCAGTCCCTCGGGTTGGATGCCTTCCTAAAGGCAAGTGTACCCGCGGAGGGGCAGCGAGGCGGAAGGCAGGGACACGGCTCCGGAGGCATTGTAGCGGCCGAGAGCGGGGTCTGAGTGTGTACTTGAACAACACCTACCTGCTTCCACCGAGGGACAGACGGCAGAGAAGACCCGAGAGTGTTCTGCTGCGGGCTGTCGCCTGGCGAGAGAAGGGGAGGAGACAAGAAGCGGGCCCCAAGGGCGGCTGCTGGCCTCGACGCCTTCCCGCCCAGCGGCAGACAGGAGTGGCGTGACCGAGGTGGCGCCACTGCTATCTGAGAGCTGGGGAGAGGGGACTGAGAGTGGCGAGACCCGAGGGTGGCGCACACTGCCGTCCCACTCTCTAACGGGAGAGACTGCTTGTTCAGCAGACCCAACCGTGAATGACCCAGAGGAGGAAGAAACTGCTCTTTTAATGAAGTTTTGGGTACCACCGACCGGCTGGTCGGCGGCGGAACAGAAAAAACAAACACAGGATTCTCCACCCGGCCCTCCCCCGGGGGAAGGAGAGGAGCAGAGGCCCCCTCCTGAAGAGCAGCTGTTCGGTCCTCCGGGTCGCCCGTCTCAGGAACGCTTCTTCCCCCTGGTGTTGTTCTTGGGGGTCGAAGACGGCTGAGCGGGCGGGGGAGCCCTCTTGCAACCGGCACCCCGCCTCCTGGGTTTAGACTGCTGCCTAGGAGGAGGAGCAGAGGGGGCCGCAGGAGGGCGCCCTCGGCGACGAGCAGTCTGAGGTTCCTCGGCCGCAGAAGACGGACCAGCAGCAGTCCGCTTCCTGGGCAGGACATGCCGAAGCGCCTCAGACTGCTTCTGGGCGGTGGAGAACTCTTGGGCGAAGTCCCCCACCGCGTCGCCGAAAAGGCCCCCTCGGGTTACCGGGGCATTCAGAAACCTGGCTTTCTCTGAATCCCGCATATCCGCGAGGGTAAGCCAAAGGTGGCGCTCCTGGACCACCAAAGTGGACATCGCCCGACCCAGAGAACGTGCGGTGACTTTCGTCGCCCGTAGGGCGAAGTCCGTCGCCACACGCAGCTCCTGCAGCACCCCTGGGTCGGGACCACCCTGCTGCACGTCATGAAGTGCTTTGGCCTGGTGAACCTGAAGCAACGCCATGGCATGCAGGGCGGAAGCGGCTTCTCCACACGCCGTGTAGGCCTTCGCGGTCAGACCGGAAGAGAATCTACAGGCGCGGGAGGGGAGTGAAGGGGCACCCCGCCAAGTGGAAGCGACCTTCGGACACAACTGCATCGCTACTGATCGCTCCACTGGGGGGATTCCCTCGTATCCCTTCACCGCTCCACCATCCAGGGTGGTGAGGGAGGAGGAATGAGACGGTCTATGTCTGGCAGTCAGGGGTGCCGTCCATGACTTCGTCAACTCCTCATGCACTTCCGGGAAGAATGGGACGCTGAGAACCAGCGCGGGCCGCCCCGATACACCAATCATCAAGCCGCGAAGGTTCGGGATACGGTGGAGGGTTCCACACGAGCCCGACATTCGCGGCCGCCTGGGCAAGCATAGCGGCCAACTCAGGATCCGGCTCGGCCGCAGCCACCACACCCGAAGGGGGTAGACCCGCCGAGTCGTCACCTGAGGATGACCGCTCTCCCTCCGATGCAGCGATAGACATCGCATCGTCAGGTGGCGCCCCGAAGGAGACTACCGGAACCGCACGGGGCGGCTCCAGCGGCTCCAATGGGGGCACTGATGGCAACGGCGCTACTGAGGAGTGGAAACCTCGTGAGGATCTTTCACTTGGCGAGATATTCCGCACTGTAACCCTCATACGCTCACCAACAGCCACGGCCGAAGTAGCCGCCCGCTGGACTGAACCAGCAGACGAACTAGAACGGGTGTAGACTGAAGGGACACCCTCAGCAACTTTCTGCTGAAGGATTCTTAGTCTTGAGTGGAGCGCCGCCAGAGTCATGTTCCCACAATGAGAACATGACTCGTTCACAAATGCTGCCTCTGCGTGTGCTAAGCCCAAACACGAGACACAGTAATTGTGACCATCACCCTGCGACAGAAGTCTACCGCATCCAGAAACGCACGGGCGAGATGACATCTTTGTCACGTAGACAAAGGCGCAGGTCGCCCGTAAAAGCTCTTTTAGAAAAGAGAGAGAACCTCTCTTTTACGTGCCGAAGCACACAGGGACCCACCGCAGCCACACATGGGGAAACTGCAAGCCCGTGTGGGCACTCAATACCAGCCGTGAAAACGGCTTTTGTTTACACAAAACAAGCGCGGCTGGCAGAAGAAAGCGGCGACCGCTGATGAGCGCTGTAACACCGGCAGAGAGAGGACTCTTTCCTTGAAGAGGACTCGTTGAAACAAACTCTTTTTGACACTCTCAGGCGAAGAAAACAGCAGCAAACTACAGTGATGAATCCTGTTCGGCTCCGAGGCGATAAGCATTGCGCAATATTTACTTCCGCCTTTTATACCCGCGCTGGTAGGCGGGCCGCGGAATGCAAATATTGCATGCCAATTCAGTTTCTCTTTCATTGGCTCGTTGTTAACTCTCTCGAAGGCAATTGGCTCCCTAGCGTGATCCCAATTCGTCAGGGGAACTCCCCCGACGAGGCGTCAGAGTTCCCTGCTGACGAAAGGGAACTAAAGAATATCCAGATTAAAGATCTCGAAGAGAAATTTCCAGAGCTTGAAAAGTCAAAACTCGAAAAGATCACAGAGCTGTTGTCTTGCAAAGCAGTTGGAAGGAACATGTGCCATGTTTGGTGTGAAGAATGGAAACGCATTGTGTACAATGGAAGAATTGTAAAAATTAAAGCGAAAGGAAAAAGGTGTGTTGTTGCGTACTGGGGGGAGGACAACTCCTATGAAGATGCAACTGATTTTGACATGCCTGTGTTTGCGCTGGCAGCCGATCTAATTGCCAATGATCTCACCATCTAACAGACTATATATATATATATATAGTCTCTGTTAAGGGTGTGACAATATATCAATCGCCAGTCATCTACAGTGTCCTCTTGCCTTAGCCTTTCTCTGCTCGGAAATCACCTGCTATCCACAGTCCAGTGTCGTCTTAACTCACCTGCAATCCACGATCCAACCTCGTCTCCAACTCACCTACAATCGGTCCAGCGTCATCTCCAACTCACCTGCTATCCACGGTCCAGCCTCGTCTCCAACTCACCTGCAATCCAAGGTCCAGCGTCATCTCCAACTCACCTGCTATCCACGGTCCAGCCTCGTCTCCAACTCACCTGCTATTCACAGTCCAGTGTCGTCTCCAACTCACCTGCTATCCAAGGTCCAGTGTCGTCTCAACTCACCTGCAATCCACGGTCCAACCTCGTCTCCAACTCACCTGCAATCCAAGGTCCAGCGTCATCTCCAACTCACCTGCTATCCATAGTCCAGCCTCGTCTCCAACTCACCTGCTATCCATGGTCCAGTGTCGTCTCCAACACACCTGCTATCCACGGTCCAGTGTCGTCTCAACTCACCTGCAATCCACGGTCCAACCTCGTCTCCAACTCACCTGCTATCCACGGTCCAGTGTCGTCTCAACTCACCTGCAATCCACGGTCCAACCTCGTCTCCAACTCACCTGCTATCCACGGTCCAGCCTCATCTCCAACTCACCTGCAATCCACGGTCCAGCGCCGTCTCCAACCAATGTTAGTGTGACACAGGGATCATTTATTTCACTTATTTATTTAAGAAAACGGGGGCACAAAGCACATGAAAACAAATGTAAATGATGAATAATACGTAGTATGTTTAAAAAAAACTTTAAAAATCGCATGTTTCTTAAAAAATTGTGATGTATCGTAGATTATTTTTGTGCAATATATAAAATAAAAATGTTATGTATATATAAAAAGAAAAAAAATATTGTTCATGATTTTAGTTTTGAAAAAAAATGATATTTTCCTTGGATCGTTGTTTTCCATTCAATTATTAGTATTTTCAACAACTGCTCGTCAGAAAAATACCATAAGATAGGCCAAATCAGTCATTATGTGTGTTAAAATTAAGTTTTAAAGGGACAATGTGTAGCTTTTTAGGTATTTTATTATCTAAAAGCAATATTTTTAATCATAAATATGTCCTCAATGGTGTACAAATACCTATGCCAATGATCTGACTTATCCTCGTAAACGAAGAATTTATTATCTTTATATACATGGGACGGGTAGGTCCACGGAGGCTTCCATGTAGTTCCGCCATCTTGAAAAACTATAATAGCAGAGAGGGACAAAAAGTACTATTGCCAACGCGTTTCCACAACGCGTTTTCGTTCAGAGCCAATGTCACGTGACTGAAGCCAGCAGAAGCGGAGAAGCAGAGCAGAGAGAGGCGCTTGTCACTGCCCCGGCAAGTTTAAAAGGCTGCACTGCACGATTATTTATAACTTTTTATAGAAAAAGTCCAAAATAGACCATAAATGGAAACGTGATCGGAGATTACAAAAACAAGGGTTAATGTCGGGATAGCTAATGCAGGAGAAAGCTTTCAAAAGAGACGCTGAAGTTGCCTGCTTTCTTCTCGACAGGTAAGTCAATGTTACGGTCTTAATTACAAGCTTTTCATTGCTTGGTTATGAACTTTATTAGTTTATAGACAGTATAACATTTATAGTTAAAAGTTAACCCTTTAGGCGCCAAGGTTTTTTTTTTTTTTAAATGCTGGATTTTGACATCAAAATTTCAAAAGCTTGTAAATATACTCATCTAATTTGCATATTATGACGTCATCAGGGGGCGGCCCTCTTGAATTTCATAATATTCAGGAAATAGTCGATATTGAACTTATGTTTGAACTTATTTGCATGTTTTATTTTTTATTTTTTTATCCTCATTCCAAATGTTGAGAAAAGAGGAAATCAACAATAACAGGAGAAAGTACTAAATTATTACTATACTATATAGTAGTAAAACGCATGTGAACAGTAGCCTACTTTTTGATAAGTTCATCAGTAATATTCAGGAAATAGTAGATATTGAATTGATGTTGGAATTTATTTACATGCTTTTTTTTTATTTTTATTTTTTTATCCTCATTCCAAATGATCGGAAAAGAGGAAACCAACAATAACAGGAGAAAGTACTAAATTATTACTATATTACAATACTTTGCCGGGAGAAGCGCGCGCGGCACCATTGCACGGCAAAGATGTACCGGGAGAAGCGCGTGCGGCACCATTGCGCGGCAAAGATGTACCGGGAGAAGCGCGCGCGACACCATTGCGCGGCAAAGATGTACCGGGAGAAGCGCGCGCGGCACCATTGGGCGGCAAAGATGTACCGGGCGAAGCGCGCGCGGCACCATTGTGCAGCAAAGTTGTACCGGGAGAGGCGCGGGCGACACCATTGCGCGGCAAAGATGTAGGCCTACCGGGAGAAGCGCGCGCGACACCATTGTGCAGCAAAGTTGTACCGGGAGAAGCGTGGGCGGCACCATTGCGCGGCAAAGATGTACCAGGAGAACGCGATCATTAGACGGCCGATCGTCATTTCCAAAAGGCAAATATTCCCCTTCAGAGTCAGAATCAGCGAATAACATTTGCAACACATCCTCACGGTACAAGTTTTTATTAGCCATTTGACAATTTTCTCTCACTAATCTCACAATTTACTCAGACGCCTGAACTGAACTGCTTCCGCATCAATGACACGATCGCTCACTTGCTCTGCTGTTTTCTCCAACACTTTGAATAGGAACATGACGTCATTTTGGTCTTGAATCAAAGTATTACATGTCTGCCATCTAGTGGTAGGGAATTCAAATGAGATATTACACCATATTAGGATCTACAGCCTGTTTTATCAAGTATGACGTCTTGTCGCAATTTTGCGACTTTGGCGCTTAGAGGGTTAAACAGGCTCTTTGATGAATAGCAGCTATTGAGTAAAGTAGAGAAGGTCAAGTTGCAGTTTGTTTGAAAATAACAAACCAGTTCACCAGAAGGAAAACTCGATGAAGTGCTATTAGAAGCTTAGCTTTTTGGTACATAACGGCTACCGTAGATGCAACACGCATTTTAAAAAGTGAGGCGCTGTAGAGCACTATTCGTTTGAATGCAAAATACAATTTCACCACTAGATGGGAGAAAATCCTACTTAATGTCCCTTTAACACATTGGATCCAAAGAACTCTATGAAACCCATCTCCACATAAAATTTCTTCAAGATATCTTGAATATTGAAAAAGTTATGAGCATTTTTGTGAAAAAACAACTCGTTTTCGGTCACACTAATTTCTATTGTTTTAACCTTAGAAATGAGACAATAATAGGCGCTGATTACTGAACTATAAAAATGTTGTAACTTTCTTCATACTTGACATATTTACTTTTTTTTTTTTTAAAGGGGGTTCCCAGGTCTTTCCACATATGCTATCCATTTGTCTATTTGTTGAGTTTGAATTTTTTGTCCACATACCTACTTAATGTTACCCTTCTGTTTGTTGAACTGTTGTATAAAATCAATGTCACATTTGAAATCGTGTGGATATTCAGGAAACATTGCATTCTTGCTCGTATAATATGATCAATATTAAAAACACTGCTGGATATCAGCCTGCATTTTGATCGCAGATTTACTCGCACAGCGCAAGCGGCTCGTGGCAGAACACAGACCGACAGAATGACACTTTAATTTAAAGGAACACTTCAACTTTTTGAGACTTTAGCTTATTCACCGTATCCCCCAGAGTTAGATAAGTCCATACATAACTTTTTCATCTCCATGCCGTAACTCTGTCTGACGCACCCACCGCTAGCCTAGCTTAGCACAAAGACTGGATGTAAATGTCTACAGCTAGCATACTAATCCCAATAAGTGGCAAAATAACGCCAACATTTTCCTATTTACATGTTGTGATTTGTATAGTCACAGTGTGTACAAATAACAAGGTCATATGAGACACAGACAGTTTTTAAACGTTTAAATACTGGGAACTATTTTCTCAGAAGGCGAAGCACTGCGAGTGATTAGCGCAGCACCCGAGAAGCGCCGTTCCGTCAACAAAACCAACATGACTAACCCAATAGAGGAAGCGCTGGTGTCTGAGCGTGCAGGTCTGTAGACCCTTCTCGGAACAACTGTAATAGTAGTGAGCACCCTATTCATGTAATAGTGTCACTAATGTTACATTACATCTAGCTAATGGCACTGTAACAGTAGGCTAGTCATCTAAAAACATAACGGAACACTTACCGCAGCCGCAGGTGATCCACTTTGTCCTGTCTTTACTATCGATGGGATGGCCGTATCCTTCAGCACGCGCTTCATGGTCCGTGTGGCAAATTCCATTTTTTCAAAATAGTCGTCCTCAGTGAAATATTCTGAGCAAACGCAATAGACCCTTTTACAGTTGGTAAACATGGTGACGTATTTGTGTGGGCGGGGCTTAGCTGGAGGCAGAAAGAACCCTATGGCCGCTTCACTAACGCTAGTTTGCAAGTTTTGTTAGCTGGTTTTTTTAACAATGACTGGAGAAAATCCGATTTTGTCTTAATGTGCGAGGTCACTCACTGTCCAGGACCGCGATTGTTATTTGCAAAAGTTAATTTTAACGGACGGAACCAGATGACCGTACACGCTCAGTCAATGGACGATCTGACAGGATTAACATTAATGCTACCTCCGGTTGAGTGGCCTGACTTCTACACCTACCCGATAGAGAAACCGAGGGTAAAGAGAAACTGAGGGCATATATTTAGATGCCTATAACTATGTGCTGAATGGTCATGTAAATTTGTGTGTATGATCCGCAGTTCTGCCTAACCAGCGCCAAGAAGAGTGACACTACGGTGCAATTTTAATGATATGAATATTTTCTAGAAATAAAAAATCCAGATACAGCATACTCATTTTTCATCGATTCTTGTACCCAACAACACAACAAGATGACATTTAATAATAAAAATAATAATTTAAGCTCCTTATTATGTAGCCGAATCTGTGCTGGTTTGTATTGGCCGCCTCCAGTTTTCCATTTGTTTTGCCTCCAGCTAGCGCCGTGACGTAACTATGACGTCCGCGCAAAAGGGGTCTATAGTCCTCGATGATGTCCACAGGTGTGTTTGGATCTATATCCAGAGCAAGTAGCCATCATCAGGTCAGCGTTTTTGGTTGGAATTCTATGAAACATCATGGTATTACCTGGTCTCCCCTGTTTATTGTCACAGCTCTTTACAATACAGTGAACACCCATGATTGTAAACTTTGCATTTACTATCTAGTAATTGCAGACTCTATTACTCCAACTCTGAGCGAACTCTCTGCTCCTCACTACAGCGCTTCTTGGGTGCTGCGCTAATCACTCCGCCCAAGTAGCAGTGCTTCGCCTTCTGAGAAAATAGTTCCCAGTATTTAAACATTTAAAAAATGGCTGTGTCTCATATGACCTTGTTATTTGTACACACTGTGACTATACAAATCACAACATGTAAATTGGAAAATGTTGGTGTTATTTTGTCACTTATTGGGATTAGTATGCTAGCTGTAGACATTTACATGCAGTCTTTGTGCTAAGCTATGCTAGCGGTGGGTGCATCAAACAGACTTACACGGAGATGAAAAAGGTATGTATGGACTTACCTAACTCTGGGGGATACAGTGAATAAGTCCCAAAAAGTTGAAGTGTTCCTTTAAGTAGAAAATCTCAAATGAAGATCGCTTAACTCCAGTTTGCTAGTCTGTGTTTTCAGATCATCCGCCCTTCTTCAGCAGTGTAGAGAGCGCGTGCGCATGGTTGCCAGATAGTATTGAAAAGACCAGGTAGAAAACGTGTTATTTTAACAGAAAAGCTCTGACTGGGGGTTTAATTATTAAAATCTGGCAACCATAAGCCTGAACGCTTGTGAAAACAGTCAATGTGCTGTCCTCTCCTTTATTTGACACAAATAAGTGGTTTTGGTCAAGTTTAAAAAAAAATTAAAGACAGTTCAGTCTTGTCTTTTTTCGTAAACAATTTTGCATGTGTTGATATAGTCACAGTTGTCATTCAATGACGTGGGTGTCATCTCTCATTGTCTTGTCTTAGTCGGGAAAAAAAGGTCGTCAACAAAAAATTTTTGTCATAGTTTTCGTTAACGGAATTAACACTGCTCACAAATGAGAAGCAATTTAACTAACAATAGGACAACAATATGCAAGTGCTGAAACCCTTCCCCGTTTAGTCTAACACAGTATGCGTCATTTTTACGTAGAGTAGAAGAGAAAAGAAAAGAAAGTGATAGTTTTAATGGATCAAGTGTTTCCGAAAAAGATGCGTCTTCAGCCATTTCTTGAAAATGGCTAAGGACTCTGTTTCTATCGCTAGAGTGGTCTTTGGTTTAAGACCCCTCTATGCCATCAATGCATACCCTATTAATCCATGAAAATACTGGTAAAGCCTTCGAAAAGTTAAACACAAGGAAGCAACATGACAGGTAATCAAATCACCTAAGAACATCATCTGTCACCATAGAAATGCCACTTGATAAGACCAACAAATGTGTTTTATAAACTACGGATTAATCTGTGTTTCATACTGTACATGACTGTAATTTAGTTTCTCTTTAATATGTTTATGACACCTGCACACTGTAACTGCTGCATGCTGTACTAAAGCACGACATATACTACCTTTTCAGTAGAATGTCTGTTGGAGGACCATCACAATAAAGAGTTAGTAGATATTATGCAGACAGTCTACTAATACTCTAATGATAGTTAGTTTACATGTAGTTGCAATTTGCAAATTACTTATAGTCATCAGTTAGTCATCAGAATGTTCAAAAGCGACCATCAAATTAAAGTGTTACCAATTTCTCTTATACCTTGACTTTGCATGATATGCGTGCGGTCATACTTTTAACGTCATTCCTAATCTAACATCATATTATTTATCTGTTTTATGTGAGATTTGTAAAAGCTCCAATTAGACAGTGCTCAAAACTTTATTAATAAGAGAAGAAATAATGACTTTAAAAAAGATTAGATTAAGTCCAGTAGTCACCATTATCAAATAAAATTATTAAGTATTATGTTAATAATTCATTACAGCTGATTGTGATGATTAAAGTTGACTCAGGTTTACTCACTGCAAGTAGAAACAGGAAAAAGGTGCCCTTGGTCATGTTGCTAAACTCCTGTTAGCTGGCGCTCTCGAAATGTCAGATCGGCAGCTGTGGCAATCACCTTATCTTGGATTAGGTGTAAAACGAGACAGCCATCTCACACCTTTTGTGTGTGTTTGTGCAATTTGGAGCGTCTATGGGGATGTTCGTGTGTTTGTGTGTGTGTAAACAGTGTCTTTGAATACTATGAGACATCTACCAACACAAAAGCCCTTGGGGCAGAAGCCTGGGAGTGGCTATTCTGTAGAAAACAGCCAGTTAGGTTCCACCTCACACTGTAAAAAATAAACCGTAATTTTTACAGTAAAAAACAGGCAGCTGTGGTTGCCAGAACTTTACCGTCAAAAATACGGTAGCAACGTTATTGGTTTTATGGGATTGCACCCACTGTACTGTATATTTTACGGTTCATGACCATCTTTTTTACAGCTGTCTAATTTAAAGGTTTACATTGTAACATTTATGGTTTATGACCATCTTTTTTACAGCTCAGAACTGTCTTATTTAAAGGTTTACGTTGTAATATTTACGGTTCATTACCATCTTTTTTACAGCTCATAACTGTTTAATTTAGAAGTTTATGTTGTAATAGTTACGGTTACAACCTTTAATTATTTCACAAAGCAGACAGGAAACTATTTAAACTACGGAAAAACATTAAAGCCCAGTTTCACAAACAAGGCTTAAGACTAAAATGAAAATTTGAGCTGTCTTAATGAAAATAAATTGCCCTGACACATCTTAAAATGTTATTGTCATTACTTTGTCTTAAGATGCTCACCAGTAATGTTTTTATCTGGCATTTTAATAAAAGCAAATTAAATATCTTAATTTAACTAAGCCATAGTCCTAGCTTAAGCTAAGCCTTGTCTGTGAAACCGAGCCTTAATATGTAAATGCTGTTGAACTGTTTTTTATTATAAATAAATTGAATATAAGTCTATTTATTCAGCAATTCTGTGAAAGCATTATTTTATCACACTAGCTGGGAGCTATAGAAGAGATAGAAGTTACATTGCTAAACATTCAGATTTTACCTTTAAGAAAGAGTACTTCTTAAGAGTACTTATACTAATTGATGAATATACAAACCTAAATCAAATCACAAAACCCATCAAAATCTATTAAAAGACTTACAGATCAGTGTGGTCCCAAGTATTTTTTAATAAAGACTGTCAGGCATTTAAAACAACATTAGTTTTTTTGTATTCTTGTCATGTCTTCTTATCAGAATTATAAAATGGCTTAAGATCAGTCTTAGGATCAGTCAGTCAAGACTACTCTTTAAAAATGTAGATTCCGAATTTAAAACATTTCTGCTATATAACTGCCACTTTAAAGGAACACTCTACTGTTTTTTGAAATAGGGCTTATTCACATTCTTTCATACATTTAGATAGGTGGGTAAATGCATTTTTGTCTCAGTGCATGCATTGTTTTAGTTTGACAGGGTCGGCGCTAGCTTAGCTTAGCACAATGAATGGAATCCTTTGTTGCCAGCTAGCATGTCCTGAGTAAAAGTGATAAAAAAAACAACAACAAAAAAAAAACACGTAATTACTTCTTGTGGCCTGCGTATTCACAACGAGTACAAATAGCGATGCAGATTAACACTAGGTGATTTCCTAGGCAGATATTGACTTGGGACTATATTAGGGGGAAGCACAGGTGAAGCACAGCTACTTAGGCGAAGCACTGCTACTTGGGCGCAGAGATATCACGCAACACATGAAATCCCACGAGTTCCGTCAACATACCGGCATGCAACGAGTCAAAACACAGAAGAAGAAGAAGAACAACAACAAGCGTGACCTGCACCGAGTGTCTTCGCTTTTGGATTGTTTATTTTGAGAAGTTACAGCTGCAGTTACAGCAAACATGGTAATTACCTACGTAGCAAAAGGTTGTGAGAACAAGCAAAGGACATACACGAATGTAATGTTACACAGAATTCCATCGAATGTGGAACTGAGAAATAAATGGCTAACTGCTCTGGAGATCTGTACTTCAACGCCTCTCTACAAAATCAAACAGTATCGTGTTTGCGAAGAGCATTTTGCACCGGAGGACTAAGTTACTTTGAAAAAATGGAATATGGGTCCAGAAAGACGGTACTACGTCTGAAACATACGGCCGTCCCATCCCATCTATTTTCAAAGCACAGGCAGAACAAAGTGCACATGTAAGTTGTCTTTTATTACTCTTCCTTATGTTAATCTGTGTCTTTATTCGGTTGTAAGATAGATGCTGAGAAGCTGTATATAGACTACGGTTCAAATAACGTTAGCCTCCTCTAGTATAACCTCTTGTTGAATTCAACCTGTTTAGCATGAACAACCAAACTAAAATAAAAATCGCTGTTATCGTTACCTGTAAAATGAAATGACTGAGGGCTAAGTTAGCTATATTTCTCTCACCGAGTTAGCCTGGTTCTTTTGACTCAGGAGTTTTAGTATAACTACTAGAGAGGAGAAGGCTACAAGCAGTTTACTGTGCATGTGTCACTCGCCACAGCACAGACACTCTATTTCAGTCGGCATATTCCCCCAATAGCCAAAATAGCCAGGCAGCTACTATTCACGCCGGTATGTTGACAGAAGTCGTGGGATTTCATGTGTTGCGTGATATCTCTGCGCCCATGTAGCAGTACTTCGCCTAAGTAGCTGTGCTTCGCCTGTGCTTCCCCATAATATATTCCCAAGTCAATATCTGCCTAGGAAATCACCTAGTGTTAATCTGCATCGCTATTTGTACTCGTTGTGAATACGCAGGCCGCAAGAAGTAATTACGTGTTTTTTTGTTGTTTTTTTATCACTTTTACTCAGGACATGCTAGCTGGCAACAAAGGTTCCATTCATTGTGCTAAGCTAAGCTAGCGCCGACCCTGTCAAACTAAAACAATACATGCACTGAGACAAAAATGCATTTACCCACCTATCTAAATGTAGGAAAGAATGTGAATAAGCCCTATTTAAAAAAACGGTGGAGTGTTCCTTTAAACTGAGCTTGGGAAGATAGGTAAAGGTTAAAGGAGAACTCCGGTCAATTTTAACATTGAGCTCATTTTTTTGTAAATTTGGAGTGCTGTCAGTACAGAGAACAACGACAAAAATCGGTGTTGCCTACATCGTGTTATCCTCTTTTTAAAATTTGCACCCTGTTGACTTCAATGGGGCAAGTTTTAAACATGCTTTTAGCCTCTTAACATCCTTGATGTGTCATTACAAGTGCCCAGCCATGTGAGTGATTCCTTCAGAGTGAGCGCGGGTGAATCTGACTGCAG
The DNA here is from genome assembly GCF_949319135.1 of Squalius cephalus. Classification (NCBI taxonomy): domain Eukaryota; kingdom Metazoa; phylum Chordata; class Actinopteri; order Cypriniformes; family Leuciscidae; genus Squalius; species Squalius cephalus. Next base: position 9,662,420 of record NC_137139.1, read on the forward strand.
TAGATGTGAAAGATATGAATAAAAGTGATGTTATTTCAGCCAGCGCACATACCTGTATTTACATCCTGTTTTCGGCTGAAGTCCACAGTAGTCGATTGTCGAGTTCACGCGCACAGGTTACTAAACTATAACTATATAGTTATATAGTTATATAGTTATAACTATAACTAACGTACGATCATGCGCCCGAACTCGAGTTATTAGTCTGTGTTGTAGAATATATGTAAAAACCTCTATTATGTGGTGCAGCTTGATCTGGGCAGTACTAATTAAAAACATACACTGCAAGGAGTATATTTAAAATATATAAACTCAACTTTATAGATAAACATTTAATCATTCAAGCTTTAAGTTTTCTTCATATACAGTAGCACCCTCAAACTTACCAAACACAATAATGCAAGGCGTCACAGGCAGGTTTTCCAACTCTACATCCTTTGCCAGGCTTGTCTCTTCTACATAATGAAGAAGGAGCTCCTCTTTCTCATCAAAATAGGAGAGAAGTAGAAGAATCATGTCTTTTACATCCTCTGAGCAACCATTTGTCGGTCCTCTCAAAACTTGAAGTTTTGTGACAGTCTGTAAGACACGCTTGTTCTTGGTTGCACCAACATTCCTCATGAAGTTCAACAGCCTGTTTCCTTTTCGGTCGATGCTGTTCAGGAAGGTCTCTTTAAGTGGTATCCCTGTGAGATCTTTAAAGCAAAAATGGCCACTCCTCAGTGAGGGTTTTCATGTCTGTTCCTTTGTTGATATCATTTCGTTGACTGTAGTATGTAGATTTCATGAGAACCTTCACTTCCTCTTCATTCCAGTCAGTTGTTTGTGACAGACTCCTCATTCTCTTTTTTCAACTGCTGACTCTCAGCAGTTTCACTGAGGGGCATACATCTAACTTCCCAATTGGTGCAGCCGTATGTATCTTGAACTGCAGCCTTTTTTTCAGATGAGACTTCCTCAGTGTCACATTCCTCTGTATCATGAATGCACTTTTTTATTTTTGGTGTGCTGGTCCTTCTAGCATTTTCAACCCTGGCTTGAAATAGTTTGACCAAAGAGTAGTATCCAGGACCAATCACTCTCTCTTCAATCACATCTTGCAAAGACTTTGGATATTTTGCAACCATCCTTTTGGCGACCTCTGTTAAATTCTTTGTAACGGGGTTTAGATGTTATGGGAAGAAGGAGGCGGGAACCGGCGGACATTCAACAATATTTAATAATAAAATACACGAATACAAAAATAAAAGTAAAAGCCAGCAGCCCCTCACGGACGACTGCTGGCGACACAAACAGAAACAAAACATGAACTAAAAATCAGGCCTGTCCTCTCTCGCTCTTCACTGTCGTCGCTCCTCCTTTATGCTTCCGCTCCTCCGTGAGAGATGCGAGACCGGTGCGTCGCGCACGTGTCGCTCATTATCAATCGCGCCACCGGCCTCGCGCCGTCCTCCCACGGCCCTCGTCGTGCTCGCCACATTTTTCCTACTTGGTCAAGCACAAACTTTCATCATTGCCACAACAACAATCCTCACCATTTCCCTACGCAACCGAGGACATGGCCTTTTCTGTCTCTCAAGTGCCTGCATTAATTCCTCAGGAAACTTATTCCATGGCACTTCAAAGCTGTCAACCCAGTTCACACTAGAAGGGGAGGTGCTGGGAGATGAGTATGAAGAACTCTGGGACAGAAAATATCCTGGAGATGAACAGACTGGCTGCTTTGGGGTTTCAGAAATTTGTGCTGTAAAAAAAGTCATGTACGTACTTAGATAGACCAGGAATAGTTCAACCAAAATAAAAAAAACATCATCACCATATATTACCCTATTGTTATTCCAAACCAGGTGTTCATTTAGAATGACAAGATATTAAGTAAATTACAGACAAACTTGTTTTACAGTTGAACAGTTACTTTAACTGTATTTTTTTTGCCTCACTGTTAAAATAAACAGTAAATACATTGTATTAAATAGAACAAATAACAAAAAGTAATAGTTATTGCTACTTTTAATAACAAAAGTAATAAATATGTCTGACCATTAAAGGGATAGTTCACCCAGAAATGAAAATTCTGTCATCCTTTACTCACCCTAAGATTGTTCCAAACGTGTATACATTTCTTTGTTCTGCTAAACACAAAGGAAGATATTTGGAAGAATGTCAGTAACCAAACAGATATCATCCCCCATTGACTCTCATAGTAGTGTTTCATCCTATGGCAGTAAATGAGGGATGATATCTGCTTGGTTACTGACATTCTTCCAAATATCTTCCTTTGTGTTTAGCAGAACAAAGAAATGTATACACGTTTGGAACAATCTGAGAGTGAGTAAATGATAAAATTGTCATTTTGAAATGAAACTATACCTTTTTTTTGTAACAGAAACAAAAACATGGACTTACTGGTCTCCTTTAGAACAGAAATAAATTTCCTAGCTTGAATGGGCCTCAGTACAGCTGCCAGATCTGATTCATTGAGAAGTCTGAAATCTTCTGGGGTCTCCACTCCAAGTGACTTTAACCCTCTGTGGTCGGCAAACGCGCCCGCGCGTTTTGCTGAATTTTCTTCACATTGTAGCACAATAAACTTCAATTACTCCGTCATTTATGGTCATACAGAAAAAAGAAATATAAAAAAAGAATCTGTGATATTTCTACTTTTGTATGTGTCCACTTACAATCAAATCAAAACATTGTGCTTTTGTAAAATAAAGAAAAAAAAAACAGGGTGTGCTTTCTACCTCCCCGTCGCGGTGAACTTTTTTTTCTTGAGCACGTCTATAAACTGAAACAAAACTCAGCGAATACTTGTCACACATTTATTAACCATATACCTTTATAAACATTTACGTGTGTACTTTTAAATGATCGGATTCAAACTGAAAACAAATATTCTCTGTTCAAGTAATTTGTATAAAACCAACAAGATGTCCAGTATCTCAAACGCTTGCTCATTATTATTAATTTGACCACGCCCACGCGCGCAAAAGAGATTCACATGCAAATCTCCACATGGAACGCGAACGCGCTCGTTACCTCAAAAACAAAGTGTCACAGGTCGGGGTGGAGCGCCAGCGGGCCGCCCACCCCTTCGCTTGCGTGCCGCCCCTGAGGAGCCGGCCGTGGACTCAAAGGAAATGGCGGACACAGCATTCAAAATAAATATACTCTTTATTAAATAATAAAAACAATGTTAAAAGTCTCTTCAGTTCAGGTTATCTCTTCATGTATCTCTTCGCATTTCTCAGCACCTTCGGACAGAGAGAGGAATGGACATAATCCACAGCTTCCGTGTTCTCTTCAGCGTTCTCTTCGCGTTTCTCAGCACCTTCGGACAGAGAGAGGAATGGACATAATCCACAGCTTCCGCATTCTCTTCTTCAGCGTTCTCTTCGCGTTTCTCAGCACCTTCGGACAGAGAGAGGAATGGACATAATCCACAGCTTCCACATTCTCTTCAGCGTTCTCTTCGCGTTTCTCAGCACCTTCAGACAGAGAGAGGAATGAACATAATTCACAGCTTCCGCGTTCTCTTCTTCAGCGTTCTCTTCGCATTTCTCGGCACAGCATTAGCAGGCTCTTCACTGGACTCAGACAGAGAGAGGAATAGACACGTGTAACTCACAGCATTAGCAGGCTCTTCACTGGACTCAGACAGAGAGAGGAATAGACACGTGTAACTCACAGCATTAGCAGGCTCTTCACTGGACTCAGACAGAGGGAGGAATAGACACGTGTAACTCACAGCATTAGCAGGCTCTTCACTGGACTCAGACAGAGAGAGGAATAGACACGTGTAACTCACAGCATTAGCAGGCTCTTCACTGGACTCAGACAGAGAGAGGAATAGACACGTGTAACTCACAGCATTAGCAGGCTCTTCACTGGACTCAGACAGAGAGAGGAATAGACACGTGTAACTCACAGCATTAGCAGGCTCTTCACTGGACTCAGACAGAGAGAGGAATAGACACGTGTAACTCACAGCATTAGCAGGCTCTTCACTGGACTCAGACAGAGAGAGGAATAGACACGTGTAACTCACAGCATTAGCAGGCTCTTCACTGGACTCAGACAGAGAGAGGAATAGACACGTGTAACTCACAGCATTAGCAGGCTCTTCACTGGACTCAGACAGAGGGAGGAATAGACACGTGTAACTCACAGCATTAGCAGGCTCTTCACTGGACTCAGACAGAGGGAGGAATAGACACGTGTAACTCACAGCATTAGCAGGCTCTTCAAGCATTAGCAGGCTCTTCACTGGACTCAGACAGAGGGAGGAATAGACACGTGTAACTCACAGCATTAGCAGGCTCTTCACTGGACTCAGACAGAGGGAGGAATAGACACGTGTAACTCACAGCATTAGCAGGCTCTTCAAGCATTAGCAGGCTCTTCACTGGACTCAGACAGAGGGAGGAATGGACAGCTGTGATTGCGAGTGAACAGCAGAAACAATTCCCACACTCACATTTCCACCACACACTGTAAGGTTTCACTCGTGCTCATTTCCACAATAAAACTGCAACTCAACAGACCCACAGTGCACCAAGGCCTCCGCCCGCAATCCAGCCGAAGTTCTCTCTGGCTCTCTCATCTGTCTCTCTCGTCTGTCTCTCTCTCGTCCTCTCTCTCCCGCGGCCTCCCGCCGCGACCGCGGCCACGGCCGCTCACGTACTGCGCGCCTCACCTCTCCCCCTCTCGTCGTGTCCCTCTCTCCTTATATCCCATCCTAATAACAACGTGTCTCATAGTGCACAGCTGGCGGCAATTTCGGCTAATTATCCTGAGTGCGGGAATTTTGCGCTCGCCCGGAACTAAGCCGGAGTTCTCTTATTTTGGGTGCGGCGGGAAGCAAATCCCGGCGGACATTAGTTCCGCCTTGACTCAACCTAGAATTTTCGTCACCCCGTGACAAAAGCACGAAAAAACTTCACAAGTCTCTGCTTTTCGTCGAGTTTGAAAGACGCGCCAATTTACCTCAGAAGAAGAAGAACGCGATTTGAAGACAAGAAAGATGTAAGGTAAGAAATTCTTACATATTAGTTTGTTATTGTTGCATAAATTTCACATTGCAGTTGAACTGTTGCTAGATATATGGTGAATATTATAATATTTAGACCCGTGTTTACTGTTAAGCCTGTTTTATACTTCTGCGTCGAACTGACGCCATAGCTACGTCGTAGGCTGTGTGTAGCGCGCATACCCTACGGCGTACCCTGACGTGCACCTCTCCAAAAATGTAACAACGCGTCAATTCTACGCGGACACAAGCGCGGTGATTGGTCTGCCAGAACCCCTCCCTCTGGGTTTCACATGCTCCCTAGGTGCGCGTCAACGTGGACAACAACACAGAAGTATAAATTAAAACCAACACGTTGCCTACGGCGTATAGGCTCCGGCGTAGGTCCGACGCAGAAGTATAATGAGGCCTTTACTGTGTTTGTGGATATCTGCTCAAACTTATATATGTATATGGTAACCATAATGTTTCATATTCTGGTGCGCGATCGCGTTTGAAAAGCAAAACACACCAAACGGCTTCATGTTTTTACTATTATCTCATTTCATATCATCATAACGAATGGAAACATTTGAAGTAACATATGATAATCAATATATTTTTCTCTAGCGTAGTTGTTACTGAAATCTTTTGGAAGATTTATAGGCTGCTATAGGTTATTATTATTATTTTATGCAGCACTGCGCATAGCCATTGCCTACAAGGCACAACAAACCTGGTGTTCATTATATTATATATTGTTGGAAACATTTGTGTGTGTGTGTGTGTGTATTCTGTGAATTTTAAAAAGCAATTTTAACCAGAAAAATCTAAAATTTATTCCCAAAATCGTGCAGGCCTTTCTCTTGATATCGGTATGTTCACTTTTTTTTTCTTTCAGGGCCCAGATGCCACTGAGTCCTGCTGACTTCAACATTCACATGAGTCTCTGTACATGAACATGGTAAAGTGAAAATCAAACACATTGGAAATGAAAGGTATGTACAATGTTTTTAGGAATGGCACAAAGGTCTCTGTCTTTGGATCATTGTTTTCAATAAGTGCTTTTTTGTCATTTGTTTTGTATCTTTGGATTATGTTGTGTTGTAAATAAATCCAAACAATCAAAAAGCCATTCAGAATCTCCTCATTCTTTGTGCAAGGTTGCTCAGAAAGATAGGGCCTGATAGCTCCTAATAGGGCCGTTAGGGGAGGGTCTTTGTCTTTCTCAGGTGTGAAAAGCTTACATATTAATGATGTGATCACACCTCCCGCATAAAGCTTTCTCACACAAAGCACGTCTTACAATTTTTAAATCAATATATTGTCTTATCTGAATGAGCAATCAGGATGATTTTCACATAGTTTTGGAGCAAATATTCTAGGCTACGTGATACAATTTTCAAAAGTCTTGTGAAGAAATAATCAGTATGGGTTTCATGGCCTTATTTCAGTGAGAATTTTTTTTGTATTTTCACAAACCACGCATAAATGTCATTATCTCAAAACTACAAACTTTTACATACATGCTGCTGACATATTATTGTAGCAGAGTTTGTGCTGAATACAGTGTAATCAGACTTTAGCCATGAAAATGTCACAAGTAACAGAAATAAGCACAAATGTCAGAGCATGTCAGAACACCTCCAGGCCCAGAAAACAGCTCAGACCCCAGAGGGTTAAGGTGTCCTCAAGAGATTGTGAAGTCAGGTAATACAGCATCAGTGGCATTGCTGATGTTTGAAATGTTTAGCTCTGAATCACCCATTTCTGAAGAAAAAACAAAACAAAAAAAAAACTAAATAATTCACAGAAATAAACCCAAAATTGAGAAAATACAGATCAACAATCATGTTCAGTGTGACATCACACTGTGCTTTAATGGAATTACCCTTTTTTCATTCATCATATATGATGTTAAAGGATAGAAATCTGCCAGGTCATTGATTTTCACACAATGCATTATTTCAGTCTGATTTTTCAATTCATGCAAATGGTATGCAGGAATTAACTCTGCTACATACGTTCTCAGCAGAAAATGAACAACTTCATATTTTATGAGAATAAGTGCAAGTTCTCCAAACTCTATTGCGTCCATATTATTTGTCACAAGGAACTGGCCTTTTTTGTATAACATACCATTGTACATTACTTCGGCTGAGACTTTGGTATTGTTCTCTGTAAATTCAAACTGCCTCACTGCATCTTTAACAGAATCACCATACAGCTCTGGGTAAAATGGAGTGCTGCTTTTTATCCTCAAAGTTAGATCACACATTGACCCTTCTGACAGATAGGCCTGGTACATCTAGGGCCCTATCTTGCACCCAGCGCAATTGACTTTGTACACCGACGCATGTATCATTCCTATTTTGCACCCGCGCAAAGCGAGTTTTTCCCTCCACAGAAGCACGTCGCTAAACTAGGGAATGAACTTGCGCTCCCTGGGCGGTTCAGCGCAAAAAAGGAGGCGTGTTCAGGCGCAAACGTTCCTTCATGCTATTTTGCAGGTTTAGAAAACAGTTGCGCCACTAACCAGGAAAAAATAGTTTAAAGTCAGTGGCGCGTTGCGCATGTTATTCATATGCTATTTTAAGGGCGCATGCTTGGCCATAATCAATGTAGCGTGTGCACAACGCGCATACACTTTGATTCTCTCATCTACACAGAAGCAGCAGTTTTCATTTTTGCAAATCATACATTATTACGATAGATAGATAGATAGATAGATAGATAGACAATTTATTATAAAATCATACATCTAGCTTACACATTTACCCAAATTATCATACGCCTTTTTAACCGAAGTTAATTTGGGTGGGTTTCTCCATCCCCAACGTCCCTGACGAGAGCGTTGCTCTCCTCGGCTGTGAACCGCTCCTCGCGTGCGTCTGGCAAATCCGCCGTTATCTTAGGAATCCGCTTTAGAACAAGCGCGCCTGCTCTTAAAGGGAATGTGAGATGACGCTCTGATTGGTTTATTTCACGTTACGCCCAAACCACACCTATGAATAATGAAGCTACTTCAGACCAACCCATTTTAGATTTGCGCCTGGCGCAAGAGTCATTTATCCCGCCGGGAAAATAGCAACAGCGCCAAGACCCGCCCACTAAGTTACTTGCGCTTTGCGCTTTGACACTTGCGTTTCAGATCGTTAAAATAGGGCCCTTGATGTCTTTCAGAGAGAGTGAAGCACAGGTTTTTGAAATTCTTTAAGTTCCTAGCACATCTTTTAAAGTAAATGTGCTTACTCTCAAAGCGCATCGTCCACAACCTGATCAAAGGACCAAACTTTAAAATCAGTGCAGGGTAGTGTCGCAAGTAGTGATGCTTAGGCTTTAGTCTATGTCCTGGAAAGAGAGAGAATCTAAAAGCAAGATATTCTTGGATAAGAACGTCAAGGTATGCGACCTCTGGCAATGACATTTTCTGTGCACAAACCATCTCCACAATGTCTTTTAGCTGAAGGGTCAACTGCCAAACATCATCCATGGGCTCTTTCACCTTGTCAAACATGTTGACGAAAATTCCAGTTCTGAATAGCCTGACCAGAAAGCTTTAAACCATTGGAGTTCACTGCACATGGCTTACTCAATGCATCAGAGGCACTGTATTTAAATTGCTTAATGCGTCTATTCAGAATTGAATAAGTTAACCACTTTTTCTGCTTGATGAAGTACTTCAGGTAAAGAGCTAAATCATAGGAAAGGATACCCTCAAAAATGTCATGGCCTAAACAAGGAAGCAGGCCAGGCATGCAAACGTGAAAGTAATTCAATGAATTAAAAAATTGACTCAGATGTTATACCTTCAACATTTTGTTGTCCCCCAGACTGTAAAATCTCCACAGCAGAATTGTAGTTTTCAGGAGTTCGCTGAGGCCCACAAGTATTTGGATCCGTTTGAAAATCCCTTCGTGTTATCTGGCAATACCTGCAGAAATATTCAGAAAAACTAAAATTTTCTGTGAATCCACCATGAGACCCCAAATTGTCCCCTGCAATGCACAAAATAGTCCCTTTAACATTTTCCTCTGCCACGGTTATTCCATTGTCTTCCAGGTCTTTTAAGTCTGCAATTAGCCTAAAGAAAACTTTGTCATGTCCAAAGTGTTTGAAGTATTTTTCTCGACACAGCATTACAAGTGACATGTGATCAGTACTTGATCTTATATGAGGTGGTAAATTAGCCAGAGACAGATATACAGCTAGTACTTTGTGCTTGCTTTTTGCTGAACCTAATGGGTTCACCACCTCAAAAGAATCTTGATATAGAATTAGTTTGAGACATGATAGGTTTTGAGAAAAGAACTCATTGTTTTTAGGAGTCATAGGAGAGGAAGAATTTACTAAACTCGTTAAATCATCTAAATCGACATCATGTATGTTAGACCCTATACCAACTAAGCTACTGAAAGAGATGCTTCCAGAGGTCATAGATCCTCTTCTTAATATCATTAATTCGTCTTTGTCTCTAGGATACGTACCAAAAAACTTTAAGCTGGCTATGATTAAACCGCTTGTTAAAAAAACGCAACTTGATCCTACAGAATTAGTCAATTACAGGCCGATCTCGAATCTACCTTTTCTGTCAAAGATACTAGAAAAGGCAGTATCTTCACAACTGTGTTCCTTTTTAGAAAGAAATGATATCTGCGAGGATTTTCAGTCAGGATTTAGACCGTACCATAGTACTGAGACTGCTCTCGTTAGAGTCACAAATTATTTGCTCTTATCATCCGATCGTGGTTGTATTTCTCTATTAGTGTTACTCGATCTTAGTGCTGCGTTTGACACCATTGACCACAACATTCTTTTAAATAGACTAGAAAACTATGTTGGCATTAGTGGAATTGCACTAGCATGGTTTAAATCATACTTATCTGACCGTTATCAATTTGTAGAAGTAAATGAAGAGAGTCTCATCGATCACAAGTTCAGTATGGTGTACCACAAGGCTCAGTACTAGGACCGCTGCTGTTCACTCTGTACATGCTACCATTAGGAGATATCATCAGGAAACATGGAATTAGCTTCCACTGTTATGCTGACGATACTCAGCTCTATATTTCTTCAAAACCTAACGAAACTTACCAATTCACAAAATTAATGGAATGCATAGCGGATATAAAAAATTGGATGACTCGTAATTTCCTACTTCTAAATTCTGAAAAAACAGAGTTTCTAATTATTGGACAAAAAACTTCCTCACATAATAACCTAGAATACTGTCTAACACTTGATGGCTGCTCTGTTAAGTCTTCGTCGTCGGTTAGGAACCTGGGTGTGCTCTTTGATACCAATCTTTCATTTGAAAGTCACGTGTCTAGTATCTGTAAAACTGCATTTTTCCATCTTAAAAATATATCTAAATTACGTCATATGCTCTCATTGACAAATGCGGAACAATTAGTTCATGTGTTCATGACCTCAAGGCTAGATTATTGTAATGCTCTACTGGTTGGTTGCCCTGCACGCTTAATAAACAAACTACAGCTAGTTCAAAACGCAGCAGCTCGAGTTCTTACCAGAACCAGGAAGTATGACCATATTAGCCCGGTTCTGTCAAAACTGCACTGGCTCCCTATTAAACATCGCATCAATTTTAAAATATTGCTGATCACGTACAAAGCACTAAATGGTTTAGTTCCGCAGTACTTGAGCGAGCTCTTAACGCATTATAGTCCTTCACGTCTATTGCGATCTCAAAATTCCGGCCAGTTGATAATACCTAGAATATCAAAATCGACTGCTGGGGGTAGATCCTTCTCCTATTTAGCACCAAAACTTTGGAACAGTCTTTCCTACCATTGTCCGGGAAGCAGACACACTCTGTCAGTTCAAAGCTAGACTAAAAACACATCTCTTTGACCTAGCTTTCACATAATACATTATAGACTTCTATAATTTAATATTAGGCTGCATAGATTAGGTCAGCTGGAACCGGGAACACTTCCCATAAATCCTGATGTACTCGTTACATCATAAGAAGAATGGCATCTACGCTAATTTTAGTGTCTTTGTTTATCCCGAGGTTTTCCCGCAGCCTGCCGGATCCAGGCCGTATCCAGATCTGATGAAGGACCTTCGCCTGGACCCGATGACAACGCAGTGCTGAAGTGCCAACTAGTCTCTCCCTATGGAGGATCCCTTTACCACTCTACAGATAAAGCGTTGCCGGGAAACTCAATTCGCGTATCTACCCCGAATTGATAAAATAAAATAAAATTCTGTATCAAAAATTATAAGGAAAAACCAGTACTTTGTTTAGGCTTGGTTTGTAGGGAATTACAAACCTGCATACATATATTCAAACGCACATAACTATAGAACCAATTCTTAATGCGCATGTGAACGCCATCAGCGTTTCTCACAGGTTTGCGTTTAAAGTCTGTGTAGAGGGAATGGTGTCGTCTTAGCGGCCCCTAATTTAATAACAAATGATTTTTGCGACGGAAGCGAATCAATCATAACTAACCTTAGCTGGAAAATAACTTTACTAAAGAACCGCTATAAAGCCAAAACAATCTCTGTTACCATAAATTATACGTTTATCTCTGTAAAGCTGCTTTGAAACAATCTACATTGTTAAAAGCGCTATATAAATGAAGATGACTTGACTTGACTTGACTTTTTGTATACCTGACCATCACTGACATCACAAAGCACATCTGTGCATGATAAGCATGTATCCTGTGCAGCACAAATACGCCATAAGTCAGACTCCAATAAACATCTCAAAGTGTCTTTCAATGGACCATAGTAGGCAAACCTTTGTGACCTTGTTTCATCTATTCCTAAATACAACTTTACAGGTTCTGTGTATCTGAACATCTCTTTGAAAGCCTTTGTTCTTGAAAAAATGGTTCTCATTGGTCCTTCATGACTAGTGGTGAATAGGTCAGATTCTTTCACAACATCACATATTCTACCAATGTCCTCATCTGTAAACTCTAAATCACTTCTCAGAAATGCACTCAATTTATTCAAAGTAAATGTCCGTCCTAGTTCATGTATGCTCTGCATCTCTTCAACAATATTTTGTATAGTTGATGCTGGCAGAAGGAACTGCCCATGTAATTTCAAGTAGAAAAGATAAATATTTCTGAGAAACAGGTCATTGAAATTTTCTGTAAGATGAACTTCACCTTCATCAGTCTCACTAAGTAGGGCCTGTAACTAAAGGTTCCGTTTCAAGAGACTGAGAAACGGTCTCCTTATAAAGATCACTTATACTGTCCACGGAACACAGTCTGTGTTTCCTGGACATGTGGGATGTAAACGACGACCTATTAGTGAACGTATGGTCGCATCCTGTTACCGGACATGTCACAACACGTCCTTCGGCTATATGTTCCTTTAAGTGAGCTGTTAGTGATTTGACATCGCGTAACATCCATAACACATGTGTATTTCCTTTTTTAAAAATAGAAAACTATGCATATTATTCAAATTTTTTAAATCTATCAACAAGGGTTTAGTAAAATATAAACAGATGATTCAGTATATTGGAAACAAATACATTCTCTGAGAGTTTATATGTTACATCAATACCACATAATGTCAAATCCATTATTGCCCAGCACAAAATAATGTTTTCTTTTTAATACAGTATATTGTTAATTTTACAGCAATAAACCGTACTTTCATATGTTTTTAACTGTTAAATTTACGGTCTTACTCTGTAAAACTAATTACAGTTTTTCACTGTAAATTCTATGTGACAAAATAATGTTTTCCTTTTTATGGTAAGTAATACAGTATATTGTTAATTTTACAGCAATAATCCGTATTTTTATATGTTTTTAACTGTTAAATTTACGGTCTTACTCTGTAAAACTAATTACAGTTTTTCACTGTAAATTCTACAGTTATCACATGTTTTGTGAAATACTGTTTTATCCTGTAGCATCTATACGGTATTTTACTGTTAAATTTACGGACATTTTTTACAGAGATTCAGAGGTAAAAAAAAGAGGACAAGCAGGCTCGGCTTGCCATCTGCCAAGAGAAAATAAGCAGTGCTTTTGGAGGTAATCCACTGTTTAAATGTGTGTGCAGATCTCATTCAACTTAATATATCCCAGCTAACAATTTTAGGTTATGAGAACGTTTCCATAATGTTCCCATTAAATTATAAAAGCATGATTTCTGAATGTTCTAGGAACGTTCAAAGCATCCAGTTTTTTAGACGTTGTATTAACGTTATTTCTTGGTTATTCAAAACCTTATTAGAACGTTCAATTCTCCCTTTATACAAAAATTGTATTAACATTCTTACTTGGTTATAGGAACGGTATTCAAACATTATTAGAACGTTCAATTCTCCCGTTATATAAACGTTCTCTGAATGCTTTTCCAAGATTATGATAAACGTTTTTAAAACATTCCATTCACTTATTTAAACATTCTCAATTACGTAATAAACAACTGATTAAAGATTCAAAGATACGATTATTGCACAGCTGCCCGATAGGTGGTGATATGCAATAAGAATGTAAGCAAATATGGTTTACACATGCTGCGTCTCAATTCGCCTACTTATACTACACCCTAAAAGTATGTACTCTTTTTGTGAAGAAAAAGTAGAACTTTTGAGTGTGTAGCAAAAGAGTACACAAGCTTTGGGACATACTATCACGTCATACAATTGCATCTTTAACGGTTGCTCTCTGTCGCATCCTGTCACAGTAAACTGGCCTGTCAATCATCTTCTCACAGTTAAGATTTAATTTCTTTATAAAAGTCCACATTGTTATTGCAGATGAAATATAACATGGATAACATTAAATATATATTTTTTATCAGGATAAACTTTGATTAGTCACTCAAACCTGTATCTAAACCTCTCACTGCCCCGATCCATGTTCTGGCAAATATTAATGAAATTTTTTATGCGCTACATCACCATATCCATACGTTTAGCCAATCATATTGGTGTGTGTAGACCTGTTTCGGACACTGGCTCACACAGAAGCGTTGCCATAGCAAGAAAGTCATGACGCAGCGTCTCGGGTTTACATACGTAACCTGAGACATTCTGGGAGGTAATTTTACCCAAGCCATTTTGATGATAGACTTTGGCCTGCTGGTTAGTCCAGTTGGACAATCACATCCTCTGTTGATGTGGATCAAGGGAATTATTGGGTAAATTTCCATCATAGTTTTTGTGCATGCCTAATCGAATAAAACAATTATGCTCCGCAACTGGCTCAGTGCTTAAGTTTTTTATGCAATTTTTTTTTAATTTATGCACATCTTTGTGTTTCCACCTAGCATTTTTTAAGCAATAACCGAAAAATTGCATAAAAATTGTTTATTTGTGCTTTGAGGAAATTTAAAAGTATGATTTCTAGACCTAGAAAAGTCATAGTAAAATTGTATAACCCCATGGGCTTTTTTATACACTTTATGAATAAAACATTTTGTAGTTATGCCAAACTCTAAAGTATTTTATACTTATCCTTAAGCCTTATCCAATAAATCACAAACAAGTGGAAAGGTCATGCCATGGGGCCTTCAAATATAGCTGTGGACAATGGGGGGACTTTCAAGGTTGAGAACAAAGGTTAAGAACAACTGGTTTAACCTGTTAGGCTGCAACCCCACTTTTGAAAAATCACCAGAAATGGCATACCCAAACTGAAACAGATACAGTTCATGAACCCTTTGTACTAAAAGCACAAGAATGATCTCATTGAAAGCTGACACCTGGCAGTTTATTGTAAATGTAGAATTAAGAAAATAGTTATAAATAGCTTCAAAGTTTTGTAAAGTTATTAGAAATGTATTTTTATGAAACATCTTCATGAAAATAAAATTGAAGTTGGCATTGTATCAATCTAGAATGCACTGCAGCTAAAGCCACATGTCTGACCATGTTATATTTAAAATCTGAAGATAAGTCTAAAACTCTGTATTTAGTTCAATGTTTTTCAAGATCATGTCATATGACTTTATTTTGATTAGACTCTAAAATGCAACTGATGTTTATTGTCATCTTCTAAGCATCTATTTCAGTCTATTGTCTCTATTGTTTTGTGGTGCAAACGAGCCCCATTCAGTGTCAGTCTCCCCTGCACACATTGCATGCGCATGCGTCGCGCCTAAACGCGTTGTTGTCTTTGGACTTCCATCGATTTGATTTATAATTCTTGATTTTTCTCTTTAAACTCACTTACAACGAACATTTTCTACTTTTCCTCACCTCATAGTTACAACGCGGACTGTTGAGCAGACGCGTCTCAAGCCTATTAGTGATCCAACATCGGATACTCTTATAGGTTACTCCTGTGGATCACGGCTGAACGCGTCTTCTCCACACTCACTTACAAACAAAAAATTTTTCGCCTATTGTGCATCTACTCTACACCCGTACCACTAAAAAGACGGATTATATCCAAGACTTCAGTCATAAATTAGTATTAATATTGATAGCATCACTGGTAGCGTCGCTGCTAACTTACTGTCCATCTGTTAAAATGGCGAATATATCAAATGTAAGTAGTCTACCTTTTGGTGCAGGTGAGGACACATTTGAGCTGCACACACTGCAGTCTGAGCTGGAAGCTGTTGAGAAACAGATCCACGAACTTTTAGTGAGACAAGCCGAGCTGAGAGACCAGCGTTTAGCTCTTGAAACATCACGCACCGATGCACACAAATCAGTGATTAACGTTACTAACCCGCTGACTCCGACCTCGTCTACTCCGTGCGTTTCTCAGCATCGGTCCCGAGCGCCTAGGTCGCGATCAGCCATGGTCTCGTTCACTCCGGCTCCAACACGCCACCACGATGCCTGGATGATTCCGCAGCGGAAGACGTGAGTCAGGTCTAGACCAAGACTCTCTCCGACCCTCCCAGTTTTCGAGATATCCACCCAAAATCGTTTCTCCCCTCTTCGCGAAACAGAACGCGATGCTGTCATCATCGGCGATTCCATCGTTCGGCACGTACACGCTACGTCAGGTAAAAGTAAGGTGCATAGTCACTGCTTTCCTGGTGCTCGTGTTTCTGAAATCGCTGCTCGCGTTCCCGAGATTCTGAACGGTGACTGTGGTCATGCACGCGGGAGTGAACGACATCAGGCTGTGCCAGACGGAGGTTCTGAAGAAAGACTTCAGGACTCTGATCGATACGGTACGCAGCACATCGCCTGAAACAACGATCATTGTGTCAGGACCGCTTCCCACGTACCGACTAGGACATGAAAAGTTTAGTAGATTATTTGCGCTAAATGAATGGTTAATGTCGTGGTGCAATGAGCAGAAACTGCTCTTTGTAAATAATTGGAATCTGTTTTGGGAGCGTCCTAGGCTTTTCGGTGCTGATGGCTTACACCCAAGCAGATTCGGAGCGGATCTTCTGTCAGATAACATCTCCAAAATGTTAAATACCTTTTGACTAGTAACCAAAAGTCCAAATCACAGTCTCTGCTGCACCAATTTAACTGATATAAATACTAGTGTAGAACATTGCATAGAAACTGTGTCTATTCCTCATTTAGTGAGATCAAATAATAAATCTACTGCAGGATCTAGGAAAAATCTAATTGTTATTAAAACAGAAAATGTTGCTATTAGTAAACAAAAACAATTTCTAAAGCTAGGTCTTCTAAACATTAGATCACTCACACCTAAGGCAGTTATTGTAAATGAAATAGTCACAGATAATAGCTTCGATGTACTTTGCCTTACTGAAACCTGGCTTAAACCAAATGATTATTTCGGTCTAAATGAGTCTACTCCATCAGGATACTCCTATAAGCATGAGCCCCATCTGATTGGTCGTGGCGGCGGTGTTGCAATAATCTATAGAGATATTCTCAATGTTACTCAGAAAACGGGTTATAAGTTTATTTCGTTTGAAGTACTTGTACTAAATGTTATGCTCTTAGATGTTAGAAAAACATCCCTATTATCTCTAGCCTTGGCTACCGTATATAGACCGCCTGGGCCTTACGCTGATTTCCTAAAAGAGTTTGCAGATTTTCTCTCAGACCTATTAGTCAATGTCGATAAAGCATTAATTGTTGGAGATTTTAACATACACGTAGATAATCCAAATGATGCGTTAGGGGCTGCGTTTACAGATTTATTAAACTCCTTTGGGGTCAAGCAAAACGTTACCGGACCAACTCATCGTTTTAATCATACACTCGATTTAATTATATCACATGGAACCGATCCAACCGATATAGACATCATTCCACAAAGTGATGATGTCACTGACCATTACATGGTAACTTGCATATTACGTACTCCTGTAATATGTCATGCTGCGCCGCGTTATCGATCAGGCAGAACAATCCTTCCATCCACCATAGATAATTTTTCAAATAGCTTATTTGATCTGTCTCAGCTGCTCAGTGAACCCAAACAAATAGATGAACTAGAGGAATTAACTAGCACTATGAGCACCATTCTCTCTGGAAAATTGGATATTGTTGCACCCATTAGATTAAAAAAGGTCAGAGAGAAAAGTAAAGCACCCTGGTACAACAATACTACGCATGTTCTAAAGAGAGAAACCCTTAAATTAGAGCGTAAATGGAAACTAATTTAGAGGTCTTTAGAATCGCATGGAAAGACAGTATGTCACGTTATAAAAAGTCCCTAAAATCGGCCAGGGCTGAGCACCTCCGCAAACTAATAAAAAACAACCAAAACAATCCTAGGTTTTTATTTAACACCGTGGCTAGACTAACAAATAAACAGATGTCACCTGAACAAAATATTCTGTTACAGTTTAGTAGCAATGATTTCATGAAGTTCTTCACTGAGAAAATAGAAAACATCAGAACCACAATTGTAAACGTTCAGTCCTCAATCGCGCCTTATAATCCAGCCTCAACTATCACCCCGCAAGAACAATTACAGTGCTTTACAACTATAGAACAAAAAGAGTTAAATAAACTTATCACTTCATCTAAAACAACAACATGCTTATTAGATCCTATACCCACTAAACTACTGAAAGAAGTGTTACCTGTAGTGGAAGAGCCTCTCCTCAATATTATTAACTCATCTTTATCTTTAGGTCATGTTCCAAGAACATTTAAATTGGCAGTTATAAAACCACTCATTAAGAAACCACAATTAGATCATAATAACCTAGCAAATTATATACCCATTTCAAATCTTCCTTTTATGTCTAAAATACTAGAAAAAGTTGTATCCGCCCAACTGGGCTCTTTCTTGCAAGAAAATGACATCTATGAAAAGTTTCAGTCTGGATTCAGACCGCATCATAGCACTGAAACTGCGCTCGTTAAAATCACAAATGATTTACTCTTAGCTTCTGACCAAGGCTGTATCTCAATACTAGTTTTACTTGATCTTAGTGCTGCGTTCGATACTATAGATCACACAATACTCTTAGATCGACAACAAAATTATACTGGTGTTCAAGGACAAGCATTAACCCTCTGGGGACCAAAAACGCGCCGGCGCGTTTTGCTCGTTTTTTTTTTTAGCAATGAAAAATAAACACAAAATGCTCTGTTAATTTTGATCTTTAATTTTCGTGTTATACATCAATCGATCCTGTTCAGTTTCTATTTTTTTTCTGTATACTCACAATAAAAATAAAGTGTTTTGCTTTTTGACAAATAAAGAAACTTTAACATGATGCGATTGCTGCCTTCTCTCTGTCAGTAAACTCCCATTTGAAACGCGTTCGAAAATGATCTATAACTCCGCGAAAATTCAGTCAAACAGGCAAACAGACCCACGGGCATAAAGCTTGAGATCGCATCTGTTAAATGAAGTCATTTATATAAAAAACAAATATTATCAGCTTCTGTAATCTGTATAAAAAGAGAGCGATTCCAGTCGAGCTCATTACGAGCTCATTGACTTTAATTCGTTCACGCCTACTTACGGAGCGCGCTATTCACAAGATAATGTGCTAAGCCATCTATGCAAAACAGGTAAACGCCCCCAAGCAAATGCATTAAACGCTTCAAGTTTCATCATTTCGTCACCTGCGCGTTGGGAAGATGACACGGTACACCGGTGCGGAAGCCCTTCAGTTCGTCCTGGATACTAGCGACGAAGAGTCCAGATTTTCATCAGAAGAGGAGCGCGACTACTCTGATGACGACCGTTTGTATTTTGAAGAGCGACTTGATCCAGCCGTGGATAGAATTTCGGATGAGTAAGTATTTATTCTTACTTGCATTAGTTGACAAGCTATTCAAAACATGAGCTTACATATTATACTGGGTGGACTTGCCATCCAGAGTACTGACATTTTATATCTACCTATATTCAACACGATCTAATGAAAGTGCATATCTATACCATGAATTTAATATCTCGTACCATTTCAACGTTAAAAATGTTTTGTTTTGTTTTTTTGTGTACATATGCTACACCCCTTGGTTGGGAAATTTGTATTTGTGTGTGGAGCCTAAATGATATGTTTAGATCATTATGTATGAAAGATAGAATTTAGAAATTATTTTAGAAAGTAGGCCTAGTAGGTGTTTAGATTATATTTTGACTATATAAATGCTGCCTCATTATCATTAACGATGCATGCTCGCAAATATCAGTTGTAAATGTGTGTAAATGTGCTGAAATGTGTAAATATACCCAGTTAATGAAGTGCACAAATGTGTTAGGCTAATGTTTGCGGTGTGCCTCTCCGGTAATGGCCCATTGACACGCATATAGGCTTATTGCACGCGTCTAAAATTATTTACAACAGTAATTCATTATAGACTAATGCTACTATAGTTATATTTATGTAATAATATTCTTCAACTTTTTTAAAAGGAATGTAGCTTCATCACTACCTCCGCCTGCAACTCGGAGTGCGCTTAGCAACACAGTCAGAAATCAGAAAGAGTACATATTTACCCACTATTTTACAGGTGTTAGTTCAATTTTGTTTATACTTAGTGTTAATAATATGAGCCTGTATGACTTTATTATTTATTTTTGGAGATTGGTTGATGTTACATATGTTTTGTAACTTTTTTTTAAAAGGAATGTAGCTTGTTCACTCTCGCCTTCCACTGCAACGAGGACACGCAGCAACAAAAATCAAAAAGAGTAAGTACATATTTACCTACTATTTTACAGATGTTAGTTACATTTTGTTTATATACTTAGTGATGATACAAATGTAGCCTATATGTGCCTGTGTGGCTTTGCAACAAATGTGTTGTTATGCATGCACAATATAACAATTATTGATTGGTAATGTTAATATAAAAGGTCACATATATGTAATATATGGTCACATTTGATTTGCTTAGAGCCCGCATCAACGGGGCATAAGCATTTACTGTGAGATACCTGCCTTTACTTTTGTTTTTACAAAATTACAATAAAACAGATTGAAAAACAAAACATTTGAATCTCCTCATTCTTTGTTCAGGCTGCCTCACCTGATGGCCCATTAGCACTTGAGGGAGCGTCTATGTCACACCCCTGGTCTGAATCTCATTAATATTGATGACCCATTACCACTCCCACGCATAAACCTCTTCTGACAAAAAAACTGTTTTACAATGTTTAAATCAATGTAGTGTTTCATGTGAACAATCAGGCAGGATGATTTTCACATAATTTTGAAGCTAGAACTCAAAGGGACAACATCAATTAGTCAAAAGTCTTGTGGACACATATTTATTATGTGTTTTGTGTTCTTAAATCAGCAACTTTCATTTTATTTTTTTCCAATAACCACGCATAAACATTATTCTCTTAAAAATACAAACATCTACATGCACGTTGCTCGCATATTATGGTAGCCCTGTTTGTGCTATATAGAGTGAATTTACACCTTTGCCATTAACATGTTTATAAATAACTGAAAAAAGCACAAATATCAAGGCATGTCAGAACATCTCAAGGACCCCAAAAACAGCTTGGTCCCCAGAGGGTTAAGCTGGTTCAGATCATACTTATCTGACCGCTACCATTTTGTCTATTTAAATGGAGAAAAATCGATCATAACTCCAGTAAACTATGGAGTGCCGCAGGGATCTGTGTTAGGCCCTCTGTTATTCTCAATATATATGCTGCCACTTGGAAATATTATAAGGAAACATGGAATTAGTTTCCATTGTTATGCTGATGACACTCAAATCTATATTTCATCACGGCCAGATGAAAACGCTAAATTATCCAAATTGACAGAGTGTGTTAAAGATATAAAAGATTGGATGACGCGCAATTTTCTTTTATTAAATCCAGACAAGACAGAGGTACTAATCATCGGTTCAAAAAACCGCCCACAAAACCTCTCACACTACAACTTTAACATAGTAGGATGTCCTGTTACTTTATCCTCTACAGTAAAAGACCTGGGTGTTATACTAGACTGCAACCTGTCTTTTGAAAATCATATTTCATATGTTACAAGAACCGCCTTTTTCCACCTTAGAAACATTGCTAAGCTACGTAACATGCTATCAGTTTCTGATGCAGAAAAGTTAGTTCATGCATTCATGACATCGAGACTAGATTACTATAATGCTTTATTAGCCGGTTGTCCTGCATCCTTAATAAACAAGCTACAGTTAGTCCAAAATGCCGCCGCTAGAGTTCTTACTAGATCAAGAAAATATGATCATATAACACCAGTGTTGTGTGTAACGCGTTACAAAGTAACGCGTTACAGTAACGCGTCACAGTAACGTAACTACTTTTTCGGGTAAAAAGTAGTGTAACGCGTTACTACTAAAAATTTGGTAACGAAACGTAGTTCCTTTTTCAATTCGGCGCAACGTTACTTTTCCCATGGATATATTTGACAGCGACACTGCCTCAGCTGCGCGCTTGAGAGAAGAGAACTGTTGAGAACTGAAGAAAACAAATTAGTTTCATATTTATGTTTAAATTAAATTAAATAAAAATTTTGTGTGGAGACATGATTTTGACCACTTTATTAAGTTTGTTTTTGTAGAAAACCTGTATTTAAAGTGAATTTCGTTTTGTATTAATTGTATCTTAATTTTAATCAATGTTTCATATTTATGTTTAAATAAAATAAATAAATAATTAATTTAATCTATGTTGATTATATGAAAAGTGAAAAGCATGAGTAAGATCATAATTTTGTGCAATATATCGGGAGATAAATGGAGTGGGCAGACATGATTTAGACCACTTTATTAAGTTTGTTTTTGTAGAAAGACTTTCTTTAAAACGAATTTCGTTTTGTATTAATTTTATCTTAATTTTAATCAATGTTTTACCAACCAATTAATTGCCTGAATTTAATAAGTAAATATAGCATGCAAAATAATCATGACGGCACCAGCGCGTGAACTGAGCTTGTCTCCATACTGTAAATGCACCGAAACTCAGATAAGCTATACTTGTCTCACAGACCTGAGAAATATATAGAAAGCTTGAATATGTGTACTTTTAAACAAAATATATTTTTTTCTCTCAAAATCTCTTTTTTTTCTCCTACTCCCTTGATAGAGTGAGTCGTATGTCTGAAAACTAAGCTTATGTCTTCTATATCATTTTGTCCTATGCTATCAAGACGCGATTCCACCGGTGTTAGAGAGCAGGAGCGCTTTATTGGCTGTTGCCGAAATTTAAAGTTCAGTGGATAGGGGGAGCGGAGCGGAGAGAAGTGACGCGGGCGAGCTGCTCATCGAGGAGTGTCGCACTCTACCCCATGATGCAGAGCCGGCTGAGAATAAAAGTTGCCGCACACAGCAGCGCCAATGAGAAGGACTTTTTTTCTTTCGAAATTGGTACTATTTTTTATAATAAAGAGCACAAAATAATTACCTGTTATGTCCTCCATTGTATAACTTTATGTCTACATATTTAGGAACAGATATTGGGTTCTGCCCAAAGTCAAGCAACATAAAAGTAACGTAAAAGTAACGAGTAACGTAAAAAGTTACTTTCCAAACGGGGTAACTAACTAAAGTAACGGATTACTTTTTAAAAAAGTAACGAGTAACGAGCAAACACTACTTTTTAAAAGTAACTTCCCCAACACTGTATAACACCAATTTTATCATCACTACATTGGTTACCTATAAAGTTCCGTATTAATTACAAGGTATTGCTACTGACTTATAAAGCCCTAAACGGCTTAGCTCCAGTCTATTTAACGGACCTTCTATCGCCCTATAATCCATCGCGCTCTTTAAGATCACTAAATTTGAGGCTTTTGGTCATACCTAGGATATCTAGGTCCACCAAAGGAAGGAGAGCATTTTCACATTTAGCTCCAAAACTCTGAAATAGTCTTCCAGATACTGTTCGTTGCTCTGACTCGCTCTCCCAGTTTAAAACTAGATTAAAGACGCATCTCTTCAGCCAGGCATTCATATAATACTTTTAATCTTACAGTTAAATCCGACCTCTAGTTCATAGACACCAGAGGAGAACTGGCCCCCGACTGAGCCTGGGTTCTCCCAAGGTTTTTTTTTTCTCCATCAGGTGACCTGATGGAGTTTTTTCGGTTCCTTGCCACTGTGGCCTTTGGCTTGCTCAGTTGGGGATATTTGGGGATATTTAATTTAATTAATCAATCAACAATACTATTGATCAGCATTACCAAACGTGGACGTTTTCCACTGGAAACAAACATTGATGTATTATTTTAATTTAATACTGTGAAGCTGCTTTGATACAATCTGTATTGTGAAAAGCGCTATATAAATAAACTTGACTTGACTTGACTTGACACATTCACACCTCTCCAGCCTGGTTATGGCTCTAAATATGCTTTTTTTTTGTCTGCATTATATCTTTGCCTCATTTCCCTCATTTATTTGATCAAAGTTCTCACTTCACATTTGAAAATGTATCAAATGCCCTTTTCAGTAAAATATTTCAGTAAGCATTCCTATTTTAAAAAGAAATCATAAAAAATAACTGCTAGGTGGCAGGTGCACCTAGGGCTAGCTAGCATGTTAGCTTAGCACACCATCAATACACAACAATTTATGAGATTAAAACCATGTTTGTGCTCCAAACTTACTTTATAACGCAAGTCGAGTGTTTTAAATAACCTTCTGTGATCTGATTTGGCTTCAGATAAAAAAAAATATCAGACAGAAAATATATTATTTTATAGTATTCTGCACGAAGATAAAGTCTATATCGATTAGCATTACATTATAAATATAATCTATTATTATGAAAATACTGACATGGCTCGAAGAACACAGGTAAATCAAATATCATTGTAACCATGTTTATTGTCTTCAAAACGTCTTTATCTGCATGTTACAACGATCTCTGTTAGCTTTGTTTGTGTCAGGGACTTCCTGGAATGTCACATGATTATGGCACTTCTTCATGTGTTCCATATATGGACTATACTGTGCACATAGTGCGCCCTCTATGGAGCTAGAATTGTGTCTTTATTACATGCAAAAAAATAAATGACCTGAGAGAGAAAAAAAAGTTTGAGAGAAAAAGTTATCACACTGATAGCAAAAAAGCATATCATGAGAGAAAAAAGAATATTTGAGAGAAAAAGCTTTAATACCAATAGCAAAAAATAATAATATTTGAGACTAAAAAAAGTTTTGAGAGAAAGTATTTTCTCAGAAAAAAATAAAAAACATAAATATGAGAAAAAAAATCTCTCTCAAAATACTTTGAAAAAAAACTCTCAAATATATATTTTTTTGCTATCAGTGTGAGAACATTTTCTCAAAAAAAAAAAAAAATTGTTTCTCTCAAAACGCTTTTCTTTGCTCTCGATGCAATTTCTTGCTCTCGTCTCAGGATTTTGCTTTCACTGTGAAAATTGGGTCATGGGCGGGGCCACGTTCCTATTGGCTAGTCGGGTGAGCATTGTCTTGTCTTTGGGTGTCGAACTGAATCATTACACCATTGTTCGGTTCACCGGCATAGATGCCGCCTCTGCCTTAGTTGAGCACGGACACTCCAATGTTTGGGTAAGATGATGACACACACAACTCGATGGGTAGCTGGCTGAGCAGCTTCAGCATCACTGAAGATTAAACATTAAAAAATAGCACTCATATTCATGAATGAATGTGCAGTATATTATTAGCTTGTAGGGGTGCAACGGTACAGATAGCCCACGGTACGGTCCGTACCTCGGTTTTTGGGCCACGGTCTCGGTTCGTTTTCGGTACATGTTTTGTGCAGAAAGAGACTGCTATTTCATCCCAAAAATATGTTTTATTTTTATTATGAGCATAAACAGAATGTCACAGTAGGAAGAACATCAATGTATGGAATAAATTAACACTCAAGTCTGTAGGCCTACTGAACAACACTAAGTAATACAACCTCTTCAACTATCACTTATATGAAATACAAAATGTAAACATACACACTTCAAAATATTCAAGTGGATCCCAATTCCAAACCTTGATAACTGGTATATGAAGTGATCAATGTGAAAGAAAAAGTGCACTTTTACCTTTAACAAACATAAATTAGCTTGCTTTGAATAAAAAAAAGCAGAGCAAAATAATATAATAAAAAAAATACTGCATTCAGGATACAAAGTGCAATGTTATTTACTCATCCACTATTGAGAGATTCTTGTGCAAAAAGATGAGTCTATCAACACTGTCTGGTGCAAGGCGAGACCGGTTGGCAGTGCACTAACGATGTCCCCAGCAGAAAATTCTCAACTTTTCAGAATGCCGCAAGCCGTAGGTCACGTGACAAGAACCAACCAGAGCGCAGCTGGTTGCTTTAGCAACGAAAGACGCCTCCGGAGCGCAACCGCCCTAGCGCTTTGGAAAAAGGAGAATGCGGCGCGCCTAGCGTTTTCTACGCGTTTTTAGGCGCGATATGTGAACGGCGCCTAAAGCAAAAACTAAAAGGATCAGCGCGAACTCAATGGCAAAACCGAAGTCCCGCGGGACACGAGGGTAGATTGTCCCGTGCAGGGCTGACCGAACGGTCCGGGATTTTACCGTGTACCGTTGCATCCCTATTAGCTTGCTAATCGTTAATTAGCCATCATGCTAGGTAAACTTGCAAACTCACCTGGTTTATACTATTTTTAAATCAAATGCCAAATGAATGTTTTGATTTAGATAGTTTCACTGTAAGTGAAGTTTTCACTAGTTTCGTAGTTCACTGACAACCGGGGCAATTTCCCCTTCATTATCACGGACGTATCATCTGCGATAATTAATGCGATATGGCTCAGCTTGTCAGTGAACTACGGCTCTGTGTAGTAAATGCCGCTCCATCTGAAAGCAGGTGATGGCGATTTACTACTAATCAAGGAACCGGCTTTACTGATGAGATGCGCATAACAATGTCATCCGATATATCGCCCAGCCCTAGTTCATCATATACAACCTCCAGTACAGTTTTACTCCATGGACTCAGAATAAACTATTTTGTTTTAAGGTCAATATGATACATTTCCTGTTTGAACCTATAACTGAACTATAACCTAAAATGATTGTTATTAATGTCTTTAGCATCTGTATCTCTCTATAGAGCACTATACGCTCTAAAATCTTTGCCTTAGGCTATGCAATTTAAATGGAGGAAATACAGATAAGTTGACATGAAGGCTATGCATATGTGAAATATATGCTATAAATATAGCAGCATACATTTAACCTCTTAATGTTGCTCTCAGAGTGCACCAGAATGATGCATTTGACTTAAACATGTATAAATTTCTGGCCGGGGGAGCATACCCCAGGGGCCAGTTGCATAAACATAGCCATTATGTTAAGACTGTGTCTTAAGAACTAGTATGATCAACTAGAAGTTAGTTAGGGGTAATCAGTCTTAGTGTTCAGTGTCAAATTAGACCAATCTACGTTTTTATGTTACTGACTTTACAAAGTTATTAACAGTTTTAAAGAATAAAATTGGATGACTAACTTGTAAGACTAGTCTTAACAGTTTATGCAACTGGCCACTGGACCCTCCTTGCGTTCCCCTGAACTGAGGTCCAACCATCATTGTCTCTAAAAGTTCTGTGGGAAACACTGCTCACATAGTTACATTATAATTATAACCAACGTTAATGGCAAACACTTTAGAGTTCAAAAGATCTTTACATGACTTCAATTCATGGGTTTATTTTTCATGTAGTCCCATCATTTCGAATACCCACACAGAGGTTTCATTTGTCTGATTGGCTCTACTTCATAGACTTCAAAGACAATGCAATCAATTCATTAGAAACACCTGTGGGTCCTCATAATGGCAGATCTGGGACTAAATGGTACCCATAAATAGAGGAAATGTACATGTTTACATAAAATAAAAAGTTACTGTAATTGTAATGTGCATTCTTGCTGCTTTTTATTTCCAGCATGGAAAATCACCGCAGTGACCGCACACAACCTCTGGTAAGCCATAGTACATTTACATTACATTTACATTACATTTATTCATTTAGCAGACGCTTTTATCCAAAGCGACTTACAAATGAGAACAATAGAAGCAGTTAAACTAGCAGTAGGACAACAAAATGCAAGTGCTATGACCCTTCTCAGTTTAATTCAACGCATTTTTTTTTTTTTTTATAGAACAGAATAGAGTAGTAGAGAGAAAGTGTTAGTATTACTGGATCAAGTGCTGTCGAAAAAGAAGTGTCTTCAGCCGTTTCTTAAAAGTGGCTATGGACTCAGCCGCTCTGGATGAGTTCGGCAGATCATTCCACCAGCAGGGAACAGTCATGGTAAAGGTCCGTAAAGTAAAGTATAGTAAAGTTTATTTCAGTGTTGTTGCCACACAATATGTTTTTGAGGTGTCCTTACATGCATTATATCTTTCAGTCTGATGCACATGAAACAGAGACTGCGCAACACCTTCCTAGAGTTCAGGTATGAGGCCCTCTTTACCCAAACATTGAATTATCTGTAGCCTATCTGCACTTCATCTCCTTGTTGTTTTTTTTTATGTTATTTTTTTCCCTCTTGCAGGAATCAATTAGGTGGCAGCTATTAAGAAGG
Organism: Squalius cephalus; assembly: GCF_949319135.1. Taxonomy (NCBI): domain Eukaryota; kingdom Metazoa; phylum Chordata; class Actinopteri; order Cypriniformes; family Leuciscidae; genus Squalius; species Squalius cephalus. The sequence goes on from NC_137139.1 coordinate 9,690,337, forward strand.
GCCAGGGATAGACTGGCTGCTGTAATCAGTAGGGAGCCCAGTCTCGGTTTCATGTGCATCAGACTGAAAGGGATTATGCATGTAAGGACACCTCAAAAACATATTGTGTGGCAAATATTCTCATTTTATGTAATCCGTTTGAAAGCAAGGAGAGGTACCATTTGTTCGTTCTCCCTTCATTATCTTTAATGAGCTGAGGCCGCCACGCCCCTGGCGCTATTCACATGGTAAATAGTTTAGGTGATCTATTTGCATCCACACGCCCCCCGATCAATGCCATAAAAACACAAAGTTCCTTCAGGAGACCGATGGCTGCGGGACCCAGCCTTGAGGAGAGAGGAAGATGCCCACGACACACGATTCCTCCCAAACATTCACACACAATCACCTGCAGAACCTCTTCTGACTCCAGCGCTTGTTGATCCTGCATCTTCAAAGGAACCGAGTAGTTTTCATATGGTAGAGATGTCAAACTTATCAGAGAGTAGAGTTCTCAACGGGTCGGGTCGGCCCGACAAACCCGACGGGACCCGCGGGTTCGGGCCGGGTTCAGGTCGAAAATATAATCAAATGACTCGGGTCGGGTCGGACCTCGGGCTTAATCTTTTCCGCTCAGTAAAAAAAAAAAAAAACATTTATTAATCATCGCTGCTGGTCACCGTAAAGAAAGTCTGGCTGCTGCGTGTAACGTGCATCATGGAGAGGGGCGGGGGCAGACCTGACGACGCCGCTGCGTGCACGCCTTTAGCCTGGAGAAGAAGATGGAGTTGGTGAGAAGTAAACTTGCCGCAGGTGAATTCACCGTCGCTACTACAGCCTATTTATATATTTAAAGTGTATTGTTTCAGTTGTTTGTATTGTTTGTATTGTTAAAAGGCGTGAACATTAAAGGTTGATTTGAATTCCCGTCTGCTGGTCATGATAATACGTGTATGAGAGAAAAAAAAACTGACGCAGCGTCGGGCCGCGGGTCGGGTTCGGGCAGATAATTCATGTTTATGTGTCGGGTTACATCGGGTCCGGGCTTTAAAAGCCACGGGCCGGGTCGGGCCGGGTTGTAATTTTCAGGCCCGTTGAGAACTCTATCAGAGAGGTGTATACTATATGAAATAAACCCAGCAGAACTTTAATGACAGTGTGAAACAGGGTTATTACAGTTAAAAAAAAACAAAAAAAAAAACAACAACATTAAAGTCCCCCTGTGGTGAAAATCAAGTTTTTAATGTTGTTTATGTCTATGTGGTGTTTTTAATATGCTTTAAGACAAACCATGTGTAAATTCTTAGTATTTTCTCCTTAAAACTGCAGTGACCCAAAGACACTCTCAAAAACACAGTTTGAAATCACTGGTGTTTTTGACGTCACAAACTACCTTGCAGTAACTTACATGAGATTTAACAGGGATATTATAAAGGGAAGAGGCAGAACAAGGCTTTATGGAAAGCAGCTTACATTTATCTAGATTCAAAGTTAAGCCAGAAGCTTTAGAAAACACTTCAATATGATCAATAGCAACAGGGATCTGTTAATCATCTTTTAAAAAGAGATTGGTGTTATCAGCTAACTGGCTTATTAGAATATGATTATCAGCTATTTTAATACCTCATAAACTACTCTTTAGCAAATAAGAAGCAAAGCTGAGCCGCTATTAAAAACAGATAAGGTGAAACCGGGCAGCCCTGGCGAACCCCTCTGAACACTTTGAATCTGGGAGAAGTACCAGATTTAAGAGTAATTGAGCAGTTGTCATTTTTATATAATGCGGATAGTTTTGCAAAAGAAATCACCAAAGCCAAACTTGTGCAGAAATTATAAAATAAACGTGCAAAAGAGAATAATAAAAATAAAATAAAAAAATCAACAAACAAAAAAATAAGAATAAAACTTTTTTTGGGAAAATAAGAATAAATGTTTATTTGGGATAAAACATAATCTATAATTGAGCCCAGCTCACCTTTAAGTCTATTGGCTAATATCAAAGCTAAAATTTTATAATCACAATTTAATAGGCAAATTGGACACCAGTTATCTATTAATAGAATGTCTTTTTTATTAGGTTTAGGTATTAAAGTGAGTAAGCCTTGTGATAATGTTGGAGGGAGTGTTTCAAATTCAATGCTTGCTAAATAAGTCTATTTTTTGTCAAATTCGTCTGTCAGTCCATCAGTACCCGGACACTTGTTGTTCTTAAGAGCTTCAATACATTCCATTATTTCAGCAATAGTTATATCTCTGTCACAAGTGAACTTTTCATCATTACATACTGTCTTCATCTCCTTCAAAGATTGAAAAATATCAATGCTGAGTTCTCACAATAATTAGATTTATAAAGAGAAGTATAAAAGTTTGCACAGAAAGTACCAATTTTTTAGGGTCAGAAGAAACTATCATTAAAGGGATAGTTCGGCCAAAAAATGATATTAAACCCGTGATTTACTCACCCTCAAGTGGTTCGAGATGCATATGTCAATAATTTCAGACGAACACATTTTCAGTTATTTTAGAAAATGTCTTAGATCTTTCAGTGGTTATAATGTCCTACGTCACATTTTCAGTTATTTTAGAAAATGTCTTAGATCTTTCAGTGGTTATAATGTCCTACGTCATACGCCGGCATCCATCTCCCGTGAACGCGCGTCGACTGTTGCCGGAAGCCAGTTATTTTCATTTATAAAGTTTTAAATATGTATATTTTTACGACAAAACCGCACGGATTACCCTCAGAAGGCCTTCGTTTATCCCCCTGGAGCCAGATGGATTACTTTTGTGAAGGATGCATGCACATTTTTGGGACTTGAAGGAGTGGACCCCATAACTTGACATTATAACCACTGAAAGATCTAAGACATTTTCTAAAATAACTGAAAATGTGTTCGTCTGAAAAATGATTGACATATGCATCTCGAACGGCTTGAGGGTGAGTAAATCATGGGTTTAATATCATTTTTGGCCGAACTATCCCTTTAATGTTCAGAGAATTAATAGTTAAATTTCTAGTATTATTTTTTTCCATTCTAAAGAATTAAGCTGTACTTTGCTCTCCCTGCTCAAGACATCTTCTAGAGTGAATAAAGGAGCCATCTGCTCTGTACTTGCAATTCATCAAGGTCTAATAACTCAGCTTCTGACAAACCATCGTGAACTTTGATATGAAGGGATACTAAGAGATACAAAGAAGAGTTAAGCTTCCAATAAATGCCATAGGACCTAAGGAAATATTGGCTGAGGAAAGGGGTGATTGAAGAAGAATGGTCTTGTGATAAGTTAGGGGGGAGGGAAGAATGCAGCATTAAAATTCTTGACAGACTGTGATACAAGCTAGTAGTCAATATGACACTGACTAGAACAACTTTAGTTACTCCAAGTACATGACCTAATATGTGGACATTTTTCACTCCAAATATCGATGACATTAAATTTACACAGACACACACACAGAGAGAGAGAGAGAGAGAGAGAGAGAGAGAGAGAGAGAGAAATCTTGTCTAGAGCTCAGGCTACCACCTGTTGGTTTACCTCTTACCTGAAGATATAGCCTACATACCTTTTTTGTTCCTGTTCCTAGTTCCCAGTTTTTTGTCTCCGTGATCGCATCCTGTAAAGAAAAAAGGCAAGTTGATTACAGTTTTTTACAATCACTTTGCTACTATTTTCAGAACCTTGATGTCATTTTTCAAAACTCTAGACACAAAACTCAAAACGGTTATCACTTGTAACACAGGCTGTCTAATGTTCAAAACATTGCATTGTGCATTCACATCTTTAAAGAAATCTTGTACTTGCACAATCATTGGTTCAAAAAACAAATTTACTGTGAAATACCATTGAAACATAACTATAGATCACCCACACACAAGCAACCAATAGTTTCACTGTGTCATTGTTCGTACAATCATTAAATATTGTAGAACAAAATACTGTAGGTGATACAGGTTTCATTATGGTACTACATGTACAGTAAATACATCTCTGTAAAAGTACTGCAGTAGTAGAGAGAATACAGATTTGGCCACAGGTTCTCATCTACATCACAATGGATGTTTTCATTAGCCAAACATCTTGGAAAAAAACGTGGCCCCACGTTGTCCAGGTACTTGGATGGTTGCCCGCTGGCCAATGAAATTCCGACCTCTTCTCCTTGTCTTGGCCAGATTAAAACCTGCCTCATCCAAATATATGAATTTGTGATGGTCGTCATCAGCATCCAGCTCCATCACCTTCTAAAAATACATTTTGGAAAGAGATCTAGAGATTACTGTACAATGTAGAATTTTTGGGAATGTTTTTACAACAGCCATCTTGAAACTGAACTTCCCTGAACATACTCAGTCCTCATTTGCTTCGCTCTGTCTGCATTTCTTTCGAAAGGCACACGGTATAGTTGTTTTATAGATACCTGGTGCCTTTTCAGTATGCGTGCAATAGTCGGCAAACTTATGGATCCCACATTGTTGAACATGTCTTCATTGTCCAAGATATGCTGGCTAATTTCTGTAAGGCGAATATCATTTCTGGCCCGAACCAAATTGACCACAGCCTGCTCTTGTTGGTCAGTTAGAATTTTGCCTCTGCCTCCACTATTTGGCCTGGTCACAATTCTACAGGGAACATTAGAGTAAGAAGACACTTGGTCACATCACTGTCATCATTCTGTGATACACATTGATATGCAGTCATTTGACAATTGAGAGTAGCATAATGTTTAGTGCATGCTGATAACTTACCGGTTCTCATTGCAGAAAGTTCTGATTATTAAGGCCACGGTTGACCTTCTGAGGTTTGGTTGTATCATTGTAGCCGCCTCATTCATTGTCATGCCATGATTTATGACATGGTCTACAACTATTGCCCGAATTTCATTGGACACTCTATGCTGTTGCTGCCGCTGTCTTGGTCTGTGGCCTTGTCCTCTACCACGTTCCCCCACACCTCTCAAACGAGGCCCACGTTATTAAAAATAATGCAACAGTTACTTATCATTTTGAGCAGTATCAATTGATAGTTAGATCATTGTAAGGAAATGATCATTGAAGGAATTCATTGCCATATCAGTTTGTTCAAATAAAGCTTTTGGATGATTTTGAAACTCACCTGTCGGTTCAGTGTGTGTGTTTCCCTAACAACAATAATAATTAGGCAAATTACCAACAGCAATAAATGTCAATTCTGGTCACAAACAAATTAAAATTCTTTGTCTCCAACAAAACGTCTCGGGTTACTTGACTGTAACCCTGTTGCCTGAAAAATCAGAACGAGATACTGCGCTGATCAGCGCATTGGGAACGTCTTTAACGTGCTATGAATATTTGTGCAACACGTCAATGAAATTGACCCAGAACTTTTATAGCCTCAGGCGGTGACGTCACCGGAGCGCGCGCGTAGATGAGCCACATCTGCATCGACAGGATATTTTGTCTGAAGAGCAGTCCTGGGACATCTTAAGCATGTCAATACAGCGCAGCATCTCGTTCTGCTTTTTCAGGGAACAGGTTTACAGTTAAGTAACCCGAGACGTTCCCTTTCAAAAGCTACAATCAATGCTGCAGTGATCAGCACATTGGGAACGAGAATACCCATGCCGCCGTACTTTGAGGTGTCAGGAACCCTTACGGTTCTGTAGTGTGTGCTCACAAGAATGCAAGAAGGTCTCAGGCATGAGCTTGTGATGTCGACTCAAGGACGTGTGAGCCTGAAGTGGCATGAACATTAGCAGCGTTTCTACTGTCGGGCCTGTGCGAGCCAGGGCTTTAAACGGGACGTGCCGGGCTAAAAGCCCCGGGCCTGTAGCACTGAGCCCAAAACACACTGCGTTTCCACTGTCGGGCCAGAATCTCAACAGCGCTTCACTAAAACACACCCGTAACACGCCTCTCTAGAACAACGTCACACTAACCATCATTTCACCAACAAATGGAAGTTTTATTTTAAAAAAAGAAAGAAAAAAAAAAAGGAATTTTTATCAGAAAAATAATCAAAAAAGGAATCACTGGAACCTAGCATGATCGCAAAACAAACATGATAAAATCGACCATTTGCTTGCATTTTTGTTGTTTACAATAATTTGATCATAGTCTTTTGCATCGCGTATAAATATTTCTACCTTAAACGGTGAACAGAATCCACATCGGATCACAAACAGAAGGCATTCAAACATGAAAGTGAATTTTGAGGAAAATTATTTTAAAAGTCTTTAATGTTGATGTTAGCTGACAGAATCATCCGGTGCTGCCGTCTCCAAACTCCACCTTTTTTTCATAACCACTCCTCTAGCCCGAGCTGGCCCGCTTTGGACCAAGGTATTCAGCTGGCCAGAAAACCCTGGCTGTTGGCCCAGAGGAAGCCCTGACGAGGACCGATCAACCCCCCGGAAGTGACATTGGAAACGCATGCTATTGTGATGGATTTTTGAATGAATAAACTAGTAAACTGTATATCAAACTAATTGTGTTGTCTTTATGTGATGTTAGGTTAGATATGTGCTGGCTCCTTTAAGAGCAGCGACTTGATGACATCATCAATGTTAGACCAGCTTCAGTCTGCCGCATGGAAGATAGCTGTCCTTTAGTGTGCTTTCATCATGAGCAATCTGCTACATTTCTTGTCTTTCGGGAGTTATTGTTGGTATGTCCATTAAAGTTAAGAAATGATTCAACTATGTTTGATTGTATTTTATGTTGGTGACATAACTAGTGGTGGGCAGAGCGAGGCTTCGTGAAGCAATGAAACAGTTTAACCAAATGGGCCATATTGTTTCGAGGCTTCGAATCAATCCGACACCCGTCTCAACGGTGACACCTAGTGGTCACTTGCAGGTGTTGATCTGAAACAACCTTGACAAGCCATTAAAGTCCCTGTGAACTGGAAGTTGCAAATGACTTTTCTCCAGTGTTGTGACGTATTTCCCAGTGAAACGATACTTGGTTACTCACGTAACCTCGGTTCTCTCTAGAGAGGGAACGAGTATTGCGTAAGCTTGCTTACGCTGCGGAAAAGTCTTCTTTTCTCGAGATACTGAAGCCAAAAATTATCCTTAATTTCATATTTTGTCAACGCAGTGCAGCTGCAGGCAGCTGAGCTAGAGCGGCATACTGCACGCTCATTGGCTGCCGCGCGGCAACTGCTTAAGCCTACCAGTGAGCCTGGCGTGACGTCACGCCCAATGAGGGTGCGCGCGCGCTCTCGCGCGTCACAGCCCGCCAGAATGGGCGGCGTCAGAGCGTATATAAGGAAGGCTCGTAGGCTATATTCTCTGTTTTCTGTCGAATGAAGCGACACGAGCTTATAGGCTTTAAGCACGGCAGGGAACGCAATACTCGTTCCCTCTCTAGAGAGAACCGAGGTTACGTGAGTAACCAAGTATCGTTCTCTTACGAGAGGTTCTCTCGTATTGCGTAAGCTTGCTTACGCTGCGGGAACCCCTTGTCCACGCCGTGCGCGCCTAACGATCACATATGACTCTTTATGAAAAGCATAGAGGTGAAATGACAGGAGGCCAGCGGTGCGGGCCAACACATGTTCATAAGCACACCTAGGGAACACAAGAACGGCACGGCCGGTCTATGCATACTGATACCCTGAGCGTGCAGCTCAACAGACAAGCTAATCGATGATACAGCCTGCGCACATGAGCAGGACATGAACACGACTAGACTGACAGAAGTTTAGCCTACAGGGCGGGAACTTCCAGGTTATAAAACCTAACAAATGTAGAGGGGGACGCCCAGCCCGCCGCCATACAAATGTCATGAATGGAAATCCCGCTGGACCATGCCCACGATGAGGCAACGCCTCTGGTGGAATGAGCCCGTATGCCCAGAGGGCACTGCAGGTCTTTGGACGCGTATGCTGCTGCGATAGCGTCCACTATCCATTTGGATAGCGTCTGTTTCGAGGCGGCGAGACCCTTGGCGCGCCCACCGAACGAAACAAGAGCTGCTCCGAGAGCCTGAAGGCTGCAGAGCGCGTAATATAAAACCTTAACGCCCTGACAGGGCAAAGGAGGTTATTATCGACCTCGCTGTCTGCCGGCAGCAGGGCTGAGAGGGAGATAACCTGTGCTCTGAAAGGAGTACCCAACACTTTAGGGACATAGCCGTGTCTAGGTTTGAGAATGACTAACGAGTCGTTAGGTCCAAACTCGAGACACGACGCGCTAACTGATAGCGCATGCAAGTCACCTACACGTTTTACTGAGGCGAAAGCCAGCAGTCTTAAAAGTCAGGTATTTGAGACCCACAGAGTCTAGCGGCTCGAAGGGAAAAGCTTTAAGGGCCTCTAGGACCAAAGACAGATCCCATATCGGAACCGAAGGTGGCCGCGAAGGGTTCAGCCTCCTGGCACCTCGCAGGAAACGGGTAATGAGTTCGTTCCTTCCCAGTGCGCGGCCGCGCGCCGAATCGGCGAACGCAGCAATCGCCGCAACATACACCTTGAGCGTGGAGGGGGACCTGCCCGCGTCCAAAAGCTCTTGGAGGAAGTTCAGAACCTGCGGAACCCCACAGGACTGATAATTGAAACTCTTTCCTGCACACCATTTGTTAAACACTGACCATTTAGACGCATAGAGCCGCCTCGTCGAGGGGGCTCTGGACTGCGAGATCGTGTTAACTACCCCTTCTGGCAGATCAACGAATATTCGTTGATTACCCACGCATGCAGAGACCAATGCTCTGGATGGGGATGCAGAGTTGACCCCCGGGCTTGAGAGAGAAGGTCTCTCCTCGCCGGGATCGGCCATGAGGCTGTGTCTGACAGGCTCATCAGCTCCGGGAACCAGGGTTGGTTCTCCCAGTGTGGGGCTATGAGGAGCACTGCGCAGCGCGTTTCCCTGATCTTTGCTAATACCTGAAGCAGCATTGAGATCGGGGGGAAAGCGTACAGCGGGACGCTGGGCCAGACCTGGGCCAGCGCGTCCTCGCTCTTCGAAAAGAACCCTTTTGCACTGAGCATTCTCGCTTGTGGCAAAAAGGTCCAATTTCGCTTCGCCGAAGCGGTGCCATAACGACTGTACCGTCTGGCTGTGTAACACCCATTCCCCTGGGGGAACATTGTCCCTGGACAGTTTGTCCGGGCCGTCGTTCAGGCGCCCGGGCACGTGCGCGGCTCTCAGCGGGCGCAGCGAGCCCTGAGCCCAGACCAAGAGGCGTTCTGTTAGAGCCCTGTCCGCCCTGGCGGTTCACATAGGACACCACCGACATGTCGTCTGAGCGAACTAGCACGTGGTGTCCCTGCAAGTATGGGAGAAAATGCTTCAAAGCCTTCTCGACCGCTAACATCTCCAGACAGTTTATATGGAGGTTCCGCTCTGGGCCCGACCAGAGGCCGCAGATTGGACTGCCCTCGTAAAGCGCTCCCCAACCCATGTCGGACGCGTCTGTCGAGACCACTTCGCGGTGTGAGATGACTCCCATTGTCACTCCCTGTCGGTACCATTCGGGCGCTAGCCAAGGCTGCAGGGCTGAAACACAGACCTGAGTCACGCTGACTCGAGCGCCGCCCGAAACCCACGCTCCGCGGGGTACTTCCAAATTCAGCCAGCATTGTAGCGGGCGCATTCGAAGTAAACCCAGCTGTAGGACCGCTGCAGCTGACGCCATATGGCCCAACAGCCTCTGGAAACGTTTCAGAGGGAGGTACCTGCCTTTTTGAAAAGATGCGGCGAGGTGTCGAACACAGCGCACGCGCTGTTCTGACAGCCTGGCCATCATAGCCACCGAGTCCAGTTCTATTCCTAGGAAGGAAATTGACTGACTGGGGATAAGTGAGCTCTTGGCCCAGTTCACCGAAAGACCCAGGCTTTCCAGATGACTGAGAAGCGCTATCTTGTGAGAGATGAATTCCTCTTTTGACTGCGCTAGAGTAAGCCAATCGTCCAGATAGTTCAGAATTCGCATGCCCCGTTTTCTCAGGGGAGCGAGAGCTGAATCCATGCACTTCGTGAATGTACGGGGTGCTAAGGACAGGCTGAACGGAAGGACGGTATATTGATATACCTGGCCGTCGAAGGCGAATCTCAAGAATGGCCTGTGACGGGGTATAATCTGAATCTGAAAATACGCGTCTTTCAGATCGAGAGAGATAAACCAGTCCCTCGGGCGAATTAGCGCGAGGATCTGCCAGGTCGTAAGCATTTTGAACGGCCGTCTCATGAGAGCCCTGTTCAAATGTCTCAGATCTAATATGGGCCTGAGCCCCCCGTCCTTCTTGGGCACGAGGAAATAACGGCTGTAAAAGCCTGCCTCGGTCAGAGAAGGAGGAACTCTCTCTATCGCCTTTTGCGCAGCAGCTTTGCTATTTCTGCATGAAGCAGATGGGCTGCTTCTGCGTTCACTTTCGTTTCGATCCGGGCTTGAAAGCGCGGAGGACGACGACTGAACTATAGCGAATAGCCCTGTATTACCGTGTCCAGCACCCATGTCGACACACCCGGGATAGCTTTCCATGCATCCGCACTCATAGCTAGGGGTCGAATGGCCTCTGAGTCCTGCCCGCTGCATAGCGCAGGACGAGGGACCTGCACTGGCGGGCGCGCGGTGCGCGCTGAGACAGTGCTGCGAGACGGGGACTCGCTGATAGCAGTGACCGGCCGGATTGCGCTGAGAGAGCGCGTGCGAGTGTTTATAGCAGAGTGTGAACGCAGGGGAGCGGGCACAGGACTCTTTATTAAAACACGGCCGGTGGCAGTGGCGATATCTGAACCCTGAGTGTGTGAGACAGAGTGAACAGCGTGTGGTTGTGAGCACTCGTGAGCGGGCACATTTCCTACACTTAACACTCGAGCGGCAGGCGCGCGCTTTATGTGAGTGTGCTCTGTGGGGTACACAGGGGAGATTGTGCTTGTGTGTAGAATTGAACACGGGGTCGTGGGCATATTTACTACACTCATAACACTGCCGGCATGAGACGAATGGCCAGATTTTATGCTCTTTTGCGATTTATCTGGGCCGCCGTAAAAAACGGCGTATGAGTGCAGGCGAGCGAGTCGACAGACTGGCTCGTTGGCTGCTGAAACACTACTGCAGTAGCCCTTTTTTTTTTTTTTTTTTAGGGGACTGGCAGAGGAACACCTTTGGCGCGAGCCGAATAACCAGAATTAACACTCTTTTCCAGATTTTTCTGGGCCGCTGCACGAACAGCGTTTGTGTGCAGGCGAGCGAGTTGTGTAACTGACTCATTGGCTGCAATACACATCTGCAGTCGTCTTCTTGGGTGACTGACAGCACGAAACGCTTGAAGGCTCAAATGTTTAAACTCTCATAATTACTCGAGCACCGTCAGAGGGAGGGTGCGAGGGGCGGGTTCACCTTTTGCGTGTGAGAAGCTGGCCGCGAGCTCGGATCAGCGAACAGCAAAAAAAATTTTTTTTTTTTTTTTGCTGCCAGAGCCGGGCTCGAACCCGGGTCTCTGGCGCGAAAACCTGTTATTCTGCCACTGAGCCACAGGAGAAGAATGCATCGGCTATTGGTTCGCTCGAGCATATGAGAGTGCGCATCATGTTTCGCGTCGGCGATAGCGTGCAGACGCGCGTGTATTATACAGGCTCGTTACTGCAATATTAACATTTTCAGCCGCCTAACTCAGAGGGGGCTGAGAAACGTATGGGAATTGGAGAATGGCCCGGCCTCAGCGGGGCTACAAACATCTCCCTCCTCCTTCCGCCGGTGAGTGAGGCACGCGGGGTGCTGAGCATTACTCGTGACCGTCCGCTCTGACATCCCTTGAGAACGGCGCAGTTTGCGCGGGAAGCGGGGCGAGTAGCCGGAGCATCATCATGTTTTGCAGGCGTGCGTGTAATGTAACAGGCTCGTTTACTGCAAAATTAATATTTCCAGCCGCCTGAACTTAGGGGGGACTGAGAAATATGTGAGAAAGGCGGCAGCCAAGCCTCGGTGGGACTCGAATTAGACTCGATAGCTTTCTTGTAATGTAAAGAAAACTAGCCCCGTGACCGTACGCGTCTGCGATCCCTTGTGAGCGGCACGTTTTGCGCGGCTCGAACAGAGGGAGAGAGCGAGCCCCGTAATCGTCCGCATCTCTAACACACCTTGTGAGAGGCGCAGTTGCGCGGCTCGACAGATGGAGAGAGAGCGGGGAGTGGTGCGAGGCATTTGAAACAACGCCTCGACGAACACACACAACATGTAAAAAACACAGCATGTAAAAACACATCATGTAATAGACATAGTGAGAAAGGATATATCGCCGGATAGCTGAGCTGGCACGGCAGGCTGAAGGCGGCGAAGATTCGTCCGGCTTCCTCAGGCTGTCCTAAGCTGGCTCGTTAGCTGTTCCTTGCAGGACAACGGCGATGGTTTCTTCTCAGAGATCAGCGATGCGAGTGCTTCGCTGAAAAGACAGAAATCAGAGAATATAGCCTACGAGCCTTCCTTATATACGCTCTGACGCCGCCCATTCTGGCGGGCTGTGACGCGCGAGAGCGCGCGCGCGAGAGCGCGCGCGCGCGCACGCGCACCCTCATTGGGCGTGACGTCACGCCAGGCTCACTGGTAGGCTTAAGCAGTTGCCGCGCGGCAGCCAATGAGCGTGCAGTATGCCGCTCTAGCTCAGCTGCCTGCAGCTGCACTGCGTTGACAAAATATGAAATTAAGGATAATTTTTGGCTTCAGTATCTCGAGAAAAGAAGACTTTTCCGCAGCGTAAGCAAGCTTACGCAATACGAGAGAACCTCTCGTAAGAGAACGGAATATTGAACAAAGGGCAGGGTTTTACTCTAGCGCTCCTCCTCTCCATCTCTGCTCATAGCAGACTAGCGGTTTGAGGGGAGTGGTTAAGCGTTTTCAAACCAAGCCGTCAAACCTACGTCATCAGAAAAAGACGCCATTCCAGACCCGGAAGTAACTTTTCAGATTTTGATTAAAGATTACCATGGTAAAAAAAAAAATGTTTTTTTATATTTACTTGCACGGATTAATTGTTCACCACAAGACTAGTAATATGCGCTAACAAAGTAAATAGGGTCAATTTTGATTTCATGGGGACTTTAAAAAAATGTGTTGTTTTTTTATTATTGTATTTTTCTAATATGTGAAGCTTGTAACCTATAGGCTCCTCACTGTGCATAATGTTATTTTGGTCCTGCAAAATGAATATTAATAAAAGAAATCAAGCCACAATGTCTCACTTTTCTAGAGATTTTTATTCAAAAATATAAATTTCTCTGCTGTGGAAGGACTTAGCCTACTATGTCACTATATCACCAAAAATCCGCTATCTCAAAATCAAACTCCTCTCACAAAAACCCACGAGGTCAATATGCGTTGATTTCACTTGTATACAGTTGTGTGGTCTGTTCCTGACCGGGTCAATCAAACGCTGATTCGGCGGACCACACCTGATGAAACACTTAGTGAAACACTTCGAGGCTTCGTTTGGCCATAGTCATGTGGCATGGGTGTTTTGAATCACGCTTCTGCGCTTCGGGATCTCGCAAAGCTTCGGAACGACTGTTTCTCGTCAGCCATCCCTAGACATAACTCCAAAATGCTGCAGTAAAATGGTTTGATATGAGGTGTGCATACTGTGTGGGACGTCCCCTATAAGAACTGACCATTAGTTTTTTCTACTTATAAGAAATGAGGTCTTTATGGGCCTCTGTAGTAGTAAAATGTGACATTTCTCCAAAATGCTGCAGTAAAATGGTTTGATAAGAGGTGTGCATACTGTATGGGACGTCCCCTATAAGAACTGACCATTAGTTTTTTTCTACTTAGAAGAAATGAGGTCTTTATGGGCCTCTGTAGTAGTAAAATGTGACATTTCTCCAAAATGCTGCAGTAAAATGGTTTAATATGATGTGTGCATACTGTGTGGGACGTCCCCTATAAGAACTGACCATTAGTTTTTTCTACTTATTAGAAATGAGGTCTTTATAGGCCTCTGAAGTCGAATAATGTGACACAACTCCAAAATGCTGCAGTAAAATTGTTTGATATGAGGTGTGCATACTGTATGGGACGTCCCCTATAAGAACTGACCATTAGTTTTTTCTACTTATAAGAAATGAGGTCTTTATGGGCCTCTGTAGTAGTAAAATGTGACATTTCTCCAAAATGCTGCAGTAAAATGGTTTGATATGAGGTGTGCATACTGTATGGGATGTCCCCTATAAGAACTGACCATTAGTTTTTTCTACTTATAAGAAATGAGGTATTTATAGGCCTCTGAAGTCGAATAATGTGACAAAACTCCAAAATGCTGCAGTAAAATGTTTTAATATGAGGTGTGCATACTGTATGGGACGTCCCCGCTGACCATTAGTTTTTTCTACTCATAAGAAATGAGGTCTTTATGGGCCTCTGTAGTAGTAAAATGTGACATAACTCCAAAATGCTGCAGTAAAATGTTTTGATATGATGTGTGCATACTGTATGGGATGTTCCCTATAAGAACTGACCATTAGTATTTTCTGCTTATTAGAAATGAGGTCTTTATAGGCCTCTGAAGTAGTAAAATGTGACATATCTCCAAAACGCTGCAGTAAAAATTGTTACATGAGGTTTGCATTCTGTATGGGACGTCCCCTATAAGAACTGACCATTAGTTTTTTCTGCTTATAAGAAATGAGGTCTGTATAGTTGTATAAATAGGAATAATGTAACATATCTCCAAAATGCTGCAGTAAAATGGTTTGATATGAGGGTTGCATTCTGTATGGGATGTTCCCTATAAGAACTGACCATTAGTATTTTCTACTTATTAGAAATTAGGTCTTTATGGGCCTCTGAAGTAGTAAAATGTGACATATCTCCAAAACGCTGCAGTAAAAATTGTTACATATGAGGTTTGCATTCTGTATGGGACGTCCCCTGTAAAAACTGACCATTCGTTTTTTTCTACTTATTAGAAATGTGGTCTTTATAGGCCTCTGAAATCTCCAAAATGCTGCAGTAAAATGGTTTCAAATGAGGTGTGCATACTAAGTGGGACATTGAATTCCAGAAACTTTTAATATAGTAAAAAATATATATGACAAAAACAAAAGATGTATTTAGAAAGAATGTATACTTTATTTTACTGCTTTTTTTGTGTGTGCAAATAATTATGTTGTAAACCTCTACATAAAAATTCTCTAGATGTGACCTATAAAGAAGAAGAAGAAAAAACATTAGTCAAAGAAATACACAACTTGCAAAGACAACGTGAGTGTAAATTAAAATGATAACAGAGTAAAGTACAAAAACTTTTGAAATATGGCATCTTATATTATATCGTCTCTCACAGAGATAGATAGATAGATAGATAGATAGATAGATACATAGATAGATAGATAGATAGATAGATAGATAGATAGATAGATAGATAGATAGATAGAAAGAAAGAAAGAAAGAAAGAAAAAGATAGAAAAAAGATAGATAGTGTAGCGTATGGACAGGACTCATGATTACTTATTATAAATTTTGGGAAAGCTTTTAGCTTTTAACCTGGTAAATATAATTCACTAACTGGAGCCGCCTGGTCTGTAAGAGACATCCTCCTGGGGTGTTTTACGACCCCCCCAGAAAGCAAAGAATAACACCAAATGGACCCCGAAGAGCTCCGAAAGCCTTGGTCAAATTGCTTTGACACTTTCATGCCAGCATGAAATTTAACAGAACATGGCTAGGATCCTCACTGGCAGATCACAAAGATTGCTATCAATCTTCCCCCTTCCCTGCAAACGAAGGCCCAGGTGGTCTGTCCACACACACACACACACACACACACACACACACACACACACACACACACACACACACACACACACACACAACACACAAAGACACACAAAGTAACTTTGGGTAGAAATATTATTTTAAGGTATGTACCTTCCTATATTCATGTGTGTGATTAGTTTTGCTTTATAATAGAGGTGTGACTTTCTAATGCATAGCCTTGAAATATAAATGTTCTAGTTTAAGAATGTTCGCCGGCATCCTCGGGTAATCAGACCCCCCTCCCCACTTTGGTTAGGTTGATAAAGATTTTTATGACCCTAACGGAATGTCAGCAAGCCAGGAATCTCACTGAGATTCTGGCAGAGAAGCAGAATTAAAGTCTTCATCCTAGGTATTTTATATGTATAACCATTGAAGAAGTATGTAAACCTGAATGTAATTTCCCCTTTTCATGATTGTTCTTCTCTGTGATATGTTTTTGTATTCTTGTAAACCTTAAAAGAAAAATGTTTCAGAGGTGCACACTGTTGCGAAATCATAAGGTATATCATGTGGTCTTTTTAAAGTCCAATCTCTCCATTCCCATTTGCCAATGCACATCACATTTTAGGTTAGTCTTATTTCTAGTTTGTTAGTCGAACTTTTAATACTTATCTTACAGAGTAAGAAGGTACTTCTAGGCCGTAGCTTTTAAACATACCAAATTTGGTCTTGAATTGAACCTCCATATACCCGTAGGAAAGATATGGTTCTCTTACGAGAGATACTCTCGTACTGCGTAGAATACGCTAGGGGAAAATCCTTTTCCACGAGAATACTGAAGCCAAAAAATTATCCTTTAATTTTGTATTAATGTAAAACGCGTTGCTGCAGCATACAGGCATAGGCGAGACAGCTCGCGCGCCTATTGGCTGGTCTGCTGGCAACTGCTTGAGCCTATTGAGCGAGACCTAGAGTGACGTCATACCCAATGAGGGCGCTTCGCGCCCTCTGTGTCATGTCCCGCCGAAACGGGCATGGCTTAGGTCTATAAATATCGCTCGCGGGCTCATATCTCTGATTTTTTATCCTTCAGCGAAGCAACTCACATCGCTGGATCCGAGAAGAAGCCGCGCTGTTGAAGAAGCATCTCAGTGGGACGAGTCGAGAAGCTGCTGGCCGCGCCGCCTTCATCGCCTTCCTGCTGCGCTATCCAGCGCCTATATCCTTTTCTCTGCACTGTGTGTGTGTTCGCCGGCGCGACACACACTGACTAAAAGAGCTCGCGTCTTTTTAAAGATGCCTTCCTGCGGCTCGTGCAGAGCCACACTCAGCGACGGGGACCGCCACGTGATTTGCGTTTCCTGCCTGGGTGAAGAACACGCAGCTCTCGCGCTCGCTGACGGCGGCTGCCCTCACTGCGAGCTGTTGCCCATAGCGACTCTGAGGACTCGCTTGGCATTTTTCAATGAGACTGCGCCCACACCTGCTGTAGTGCCGCGCCGTAAAAAGCGCCGTGCTCAACGAATACCGGAACCTTCTCCCAGCCGCCAAAGCTCGCCGGTGAGCCCGCCTGCTTCACCGGCTTCATCAGTTTCGCTTCCTGACGGACAACGGCCGCGGTCTGCCGCCGCTTCTGTCGACGACGCGGATGAGATTGACGCGATGCTGCGAGAAGGGGATTCCTGCTCTCTCCTGGCATCAGGCAGTGAAGGCTGGGCGAGCTCTGAGGATCTCGCGCCCCCTGCCCGTGCTTCGACGGGAAAGAGAGCGAGCATTGAGGCGGAGCTCATACGCGTACTCACTCAGGCCACGGCGAGCCTCCGCCTCGATTGGGTTACGCCTGAGCAGCCCGCTCACAACCGGCTGGACGGCTACTTCTTGCCCGGGGAGCGCACTTCGCCTGCATCCAAGCCAGCGCCTTTTCTTCCTGAGCTTCACGAAGAAGTCGCTAAGTCTTGGAGCTCCCCTTTTTCGGCCAGGACACGATCTTCTGTTTCTCTGGCGATCTCCGCTGTCGACGACGCCAAGAACAGAGGATACCACTCCCTGCCGCCGGTCGAAGAGGCTATTGTAGCGCACTTATGCCCGCCCTCCGCTGGAACCTCGGTCAAAGACTTCACCGACAGGTTCGCTGGGGTACACAAAGCGACTCAGGCCATGAAGCACTTCCTCCCGAAGCGCTCCAGCTCTGCAGCAGGCCGTGCGAAACCGTCTGCTCAGAGCTCACAGCCTAAGCCTCCGCCCACCGCCTCCTGTTCACAACGCCGCCAGACCCAGAGCTCGAGACCGTGCTCTCGCTCTTCCGGCCGCCGCCCCGTCCCGCGTGGCCCGCGGCCAAAGATTGCATTGAAGCCAGAGGCCCCGAAGTCGTCCTAGCACGCCTAGGAAAGCGACGGTGTCCAAGTCCCGCTGCGGCCGGACTTCCACCAAAGCTTGCCGCTAGTCCAGTTCCAAGAAATGTGACTGGTCCAGCGTATTTAGCAGCCAACAAGCCGGTTCCATTGCCCGCTTGCCTGCACACAAAAGCCGTTTTTATGGCTACCCAGATAAATCCCTTTGAGTGTATTTTCTGGTGTCCCGGCCACGGCCGATGGTGTTTCATGTGTAGAAAAATTGCCCACTACTCAGTGCCCATTCCTACACACAAGCACAGCCCCTCACACAGGGCTCGCGCACATAAAATCGACTCAGATCGATTGCGCATTAAACGTAGCAAACGTGCCCACGACCCAGTGCCCACAAACGCTACTTCCTACATGTCTCACGGTTTCTGTAAAAACGAAACCAGTATGCAGGCGCTCTGCTCAGGTGAGCAAAGCTATAAAGGTGGTAAATGTGCCCGCTACCCTGCGCCCACATCCACACTCAGACATGACAGTTCCAATGGAACTCGCCCAGCCCTCCCCCTCTCGGTTAACCACCACAGAGGAGTCGAGCGCGGGCATTCTGCCCGCTGTTATCAGCGGGCCCCGTGCCTCAGATGTCATGAGCGCGACGCTTATGTCACAGCTCACCGAAGCCACTGTATCGCGAGCCGATCAGAGCGCGCTTCGCACCCAGCCCCTAGCTACCCGTGCAGACGCGTGGGCGAAGCTTCCCGGGGTTTTCGAAATGGGTGCTAAACATCATAAAAGAAGGCTATTCGCTACAGTTTCGCCGACGCCCTCGCCGCCACACGGCGCGCGTCGAGACCACGGTAGAATCGAAAGTAGCACATCTACTTCGAGCCGAAATTCTGAAACTACTGAGCAAAGGGGCTATAGAACCCTTATCTCAAGCTCAAAGCGAAGGGGGGCTTTACAGCAGATACTTCAATAGATCTAAAGGACGCGTATTTTCAAATACAGATAGCGTCACGTCACAGGCGATTTTTGAGATTCGCCTTCGAGGGCCAGGCATATCAGTACACAGTCCTGCCTTTCGGCTTGTCCCTGGCACCCCGTACATTTACAAAGTGCATGGACGCAACGCTCGTACCCCTCAGACTCCGGGGCATACGAGTGCTGAACTATTTGGACGACTGGCTGATTCTAGCCCAATCTCACTCAGAGATCGTGGAGCACAGAACCATTTTACTCAATCACCTCGAGAATCTCAGTCTCACAGTAAACTGGGAAAAGAGTTCGCTATTCCCCAGACAGATTATATATTTTCTGGGAATAGAACTGAACTCGCTGTTAATGACAGCACACCTGTCATCTCAGCGCACTGGACATTCAGCGCGCAGTCGGCTCCTTTCGCTGCGGCGCTGTAGTCCCTCTCAAGAAATTTCAAAGGATGCTAGGTCTGATGGCCTCAGCATCATCAGTTCTCCAGTTGGGCCTGCTGTGCATGCGCCCACTGCAGTTCTGGCTCAGAGAGAGAGTGCCTCACAGAGCGTGGGCCTCCGGTCGGCTTCGCCTCAAGGTCAATCAAGCGTGCATTGCAGCTTTGAACCCTTGGGGGGCAAAAGACTGGTACCATTCAGGTGTAAGCCTGGGGACTTCCTCGAGACTGATGGTGGTGTCCACGGACGCATCCGCCTCAGGATGGGGAGCGCTGCTCGAGGGCAGATCGCTCTTTGGCCAATGGTCAAAACGGGAGAAGCTCCTTCATATAAATTGCCTCGAGATGTTAGCAGTGAGCAAAGCACTCACGCGCTTTCGTCCCCTGATAAAGGGGTACCACGTCCTAGTACGTTCAGACAACGTGTCGGTGGTATCCTACATAAATTGCCAGGGTGGCCTCAGGTCCCTGACCCTGTACAGGCTAACCAGACGCCTCCTGATATGGGCTCGCAGCAACCTGCTCTCGCTGAAAGCAGCGCACGTGCCAGAGCTCCTGAATATAGGACCAGACAGACTGTCCAGGAACCACGTTCCGACAGGAGAATGGTCTTTGCACCCACAGACATTACAGCTGCTGTGGAAGAAATTCGGCAGAGCGGAAGTAGACCTGTTCGCGTCTGAGGAAAACGCTCACTGTCCAGAATTTTTCTCGAAAAGCAAGGACGCGCTGACCCACATGTGGCCTCGCCGCCCTCTCTACGCTTTTCCCCCTGTCTCCCTCCTGACCCAGGTGGTAGAACGGATCAGGGAAGAAGGATGTTCAGTGCTGCTTGTAGCGCCACTCTGGACGAGCCAACCTTGGTTCCCAGTTGTGATGCAGTTAGCAAGCACCGCCCAGTGGCCAGTGCCTCTGAGGAAGGATCTCCTTTCTCAAGCCAACGGCTCGATCTGGCATCCTCACCCAGAGCTGTGGTCCCTTCACGTGTGGACCATCAATGGGTACCCGCTGACCTCCCACAGGGAATGTTAAACACGATCACGCAGGCCAGAGCTCCGTCTACACGACGTCTCTACGCCTCCAAATGGTCGGTGTTTTCTGGCTGGTGCACAGCTCGTGGCGTGTCACCCCTGAATTGCGGAGTGACGGAGGTTCTCTCCTTCCTACAGGAGCTGCTGGATAAGGGCAGGTCCCCTTCCACGCTCAAAGTCTATGTGGCGGCCATAGCAGTGTTCTCTACGACAACGCTGGGCCAGTCTATAGGAAGGAACGATTTAGTCATTCGCTTCCTTAGAGGAGCTAAGAGACTGAATCCTCCCAGACCTCCCAGAGTCCCTATATGGGACCTTTCTACGGTACTGGAAGCCATGAAAGGTCATCCTTTTGAGCCCTTGCAGAAGATTGATCTTAAACACCTGTCGTTCAAGACGGCGTTTCTTCTGGCTCTCGTTTCAGTGAAGCGCATAGGGGACTTACACGCGCTTTCAGTGAGCGCGACGTGCATGGAATTTGGGCCTAATGACTCTAGGGTTATACTCAAACCTAAGCACGGTTATGTTCCTAAATCCCTCAATACACCGTTTAGGGCACAGGTCATTTCCCTGTCTGCCCTACCGGTCACTGAAGGAAATGAGGACGAAAGCTTCCTCTGCCCAGTCAGGGCATTAAGAGCTTATGTGTCTCGCTCGTCTGCCTTCAGACAGTCGGAGCAGCTCTTTGTTTCATTCAGCGGGCGTTCTAAGGGACTAGCCGCTTCGAAACAGAGCCTATCCAGATGGATAGTGGACGCAATAGCGCTAGATTACACAACCAAGGGCATGCAATGCCCATTGGGTGTCAGGGCGCACTCCACGAGAAGCATGGCTTCATCGTGGGCCTGGTCAAGTGGGATTGCCTTGCAAGATATTTGTATGGCGGCAGGCTGGGCCTCTCCGTCTACATTTATAAGGTTTTACAACCTAGAGGTTCCCGCACTACAAGCCAGGCTACTGTCGGTCTAGTACGGCCAAATCTCTTAAACTGACACTGTCAGTCTTGAGTTATACGGCTATTGTGAATAGCAGTGCTGCTCTAAGCTGCCATATACGGAAGATAGTGGCTAAACCCCTCTTCTTCCAGGATTCCCTGTGAGTCCCCTAGGTGATTGTGCACTTTATGAACTCCGGGCTGTCGCCCTTTGAGTCTATGGTGTCAGATCCCAGCACACACGGCGTTTTACATTAGGTTCCCTTAGCGTATTCTACGCAGTACGAGAGTATCTCTCGTAAGAGAACGTACTCGGTTACTAACGTAACCTCGGTTCTCTCTAGAGAGAGGAACGAGTACTGTGTATCCTGCCGTGCATGCACGCGCTCTGGTTGCTTCACTGTGAAAAATCAGAGATATGAGCCCCCGAGCGATATTTATAGACCTAAGCCACGCCCGTTTCGGCGGGACGTGACGCAGAGGGCGCAAAGCGCCCTCATCTGGTATGACGTCACTCTAGGTCTCGCTCGATAGGCTCAAGCAGTTGCCAGCAGACCAGCCAATAGGCGCGCGAGCTGTCTCGCCTATGCCTGTATGCTGCAGCAACGCGTTTTACATTAATACAAAATTAAAGGATAATTTTTTGGCTTCAGTATTCTCGTGGAAAAGGATTTTCCCCTAGCGTATTCTACGCCGTACTCGTTCCTCTCTCTAGAGAGAACCGAGGTTACGTTAGTAACCGAGTACGTTACCAAATTATGATAAAATGAATTTTACTGCAATTATAATTGTTTAAAGTAGAAATGGCATGATCCTAAGACTGCCATAAAACATGCAAATCGAACTCCTAAGTGAGACAAAGAAAATTTCTCCCGTCTGGAATTTCGCGTTCCAATTGGCCCAAGCGCCAGGGAGGAGTGAAATTTATGTACCCTAGAAAAGCGGTTACACTCCGCGTTCCGGTCAGTTCTGTTCTGTATTTCTTTCGTCTTGTTTGTTCCTGCTTTTTCGTTATTTTTCTTTCTCGTACGAGTCTCTTTATTTTGTTTTACTTAAACTTTGTTTTGTTTTAGTCGTAACTCCGACTTCTTGTTTTAATAGTCTAGTGTTCATTCACTTACATCTCAAAGTGAAACGAACTTAAATCAAGTCTTAGCAGCTCACACGTGAACCGTTTTGAAACTCCCGCTCCGACGCACACTCAGGAAGAACCAAAGAACGTTTCAAACGGACACGCAGGCATCGGCTACTCGCCGTCCACCTCCAACCACAAGGTTTTCAATGCAAGTATTTTTGATCTCTTACCAAGATTTAAATGCGTATTACATTTCCCTGTTTAAGGTGATTTTGATACTTTGCTGGTTCTCAAAGGCACATTGTGATTTGTTTACTATTCTGTAATCTGTGTTTTTCCTTTCTGTTTATTTTACTTTCATTTTGCTGTCCCGTATATATTCTTTGTTAGATGTAGTTGTAACATTACTTTCATAATCGCATTTTATTAAAACTATTATACTCTTGATCGTCTCTGTCTGCTGCTCACAGAACAAAGCCTCTTAAAGAAAATAGTTAATCATAGTTAAAATAGTTTATCAGTTAATTTTGATAAAGCATTAATTGTTGGAGACTTTAATATCCACATAGATAATTCAAATGATGCGCTAGGGGCTGCGTTTACAGATTTATTAAACTCCTTTGGGGTCAAGCAAAATGTTACCGGACCAACTCATCGTTTTAATCATACACTCGATTTAATTATATCACATGGAACCGATCCAACCGATATAGATATCATTCCACAAAGTGACGATGTCACTGATCATTACATGGTAACTTGCATATTACGTACCCCTGTAATATATCATGCTGCGCCGCGTTATCGATTAGGTAGAACAATCCTTCCATCCACCATAGATCATTTTTCAAATAGCTTATCTGATCTGTCTCAGCTGCTGCCTGAACCCAAACAAACAGATGAACTTGAGAAATTAACTAGTATTATGAGCACCATTCTCTCTGGAAAATTGGATATTGTTGCACCCATTAGACTAAAAAAAGTCAGAGAGAAAAGTAAAGCACCATGGTACAACAATACTACGCATGTTCTAAAGAGAGAAACCCGTAATTTAGAGCGTAAATGGAAAAAAACTAACTTAGAGGTCTTTAGAATCGCGTAGAAAGACAGTATGTCACGTTATAAAAAGGCCCTAAAAGAGGCCAGAGCTGAGCATCTCCGCAAACTAATAGAAAACAACCATAACAATCCTAGGTTCTTATTTAACACCGTGGCTAGACTAACAAATAAACAGATGTCTCCTGAACAAAATATTCCGTTAGAGTTTAGTAGTAATGATTTCATGAAGTTCTTCACTGAGAAAATAGAAAACATCAGAACCACAATTGTAAACGTTCAATCCTCAATCACGTCTTATAACTCAGCCTCAACTATCACCCCGCAAGAACAATTACAGTGCTTTACAACTATAGAACAAAAAGAGTTAAATAAACTTATCACTTCATCTAAAACAACAACATGTTTACTAGATCCTATACCAACTAAACTATTGAAAGAAGTGTTACCTGTAGTGGAAGAGCCTCTCCTCAATATTATTAACTCGTCTTTATCATTAGGTTATGTTCCAAGAACATTTAAACTGGCAGTTATAAAACCTCTCATTAAGAAACCACAATTAGATCCACATAATCTAGCAAATTATAGACCCATTTCAAATCTACCTTTTATGTCTAAAATACTAGAAAAAGTTGTGTCCGCTCAACTGGGCTCCTTCTTGCAAGAAAATGACACCTATGAAAAGTTTCAGTCTGGGTTCAGGCCGCATCATAGCACTGAAACTGCGCTCGTTAAAATCACAAATGATTTACTTTTAGCTTCTGACCAAGGCTGTATCTCAATACTAGTTTTACTTGATCTTAGTGCTGCATTCGATACTATAGATCATACAATACTCTTAGATCGACTACAAAATTATACTGGTGTTCAAGGACAAGCATTAAGCTGGTTTAGATCGTATTTATCTGACCGCTACCATTTTGTTTATTTAAATGGAGAAAAATCGATCATAACTCCAGTAAACTATGGAGTGCCACAGGGATCTGTGTTAGGCCCTCTATTATTCTCAATATATATGCTGCCACTTGGAAATATTATAAGGAAACATGGAATTAGTTTCCATTGTTATGCTGATGACACTCAAATCTATATTTCATCACGGCCAGATGAAAACGCTAAATTATCCAAATTGACAGAGTGTGTTAAAGATATAAAAGATTGGATGACGCGCAATTTTCTCTTATTAAATCCAGATAAGACAGAGGTAATACTTATCGGTTCAAAAAACCACCCACAAAACCTCTCACAATACAACTTTAACATAGTAGGATGTCCTGTTACTTTTTCCTCTACAGTAAAAGACCTGGGTGTTATACTTGACTGCAACCTGTCTTTTGAAAATCATATTTCATATGTTACAAAAACAGCCTTTTTCCACCTTAGAAACATTGCTAAGCTACGTAATATGCTATCAGTTTCTGACGCAGAAAAGTTAGTTCATGCATTCATGACCTCGAGACTAGATTACTGTAATGCTTTATTAGCTGGTTGTCCTGCGTCCTCAATAAACAAGCTACAGTTAGTCCAAAATGCTGCCGCTAGAGTTCTAACTAGATCAAGAAAATATGATCATATAACACCGATTTTATCATCACTACATTGGTTACCTATAAAGTCCCGTATTAATTACAAGGTATTGCTACTGACTTAAAGCCCTAAACGGCTTAGCTCCAGTCTATTTAACCGATCTTCTATCGCCCTATAATCCATCGCGCTCTTTAAGGTCACTAAATTCGAGGCTTTTGGTCATACCTAGGATATCCAGATCCACCAAAGGAGGGAGAGCATTTTCACATTTAGCTCCAAAACTCTGGAATAGTCTTCCGGATACTGTTCGTTGCTCAGACTCGCTCTCCCAGTTTAAAACTAGATTAAAGACGCATCTCTTCAGCCAGGCATTCATATAATACTTTTAATCTTACAGTTAAATCCGGTCTCTAGTTCATAAACGCCAGAGGAGAACTGGCCCCCGACTGAGCCCGGGTTCTCCCAAGGTTTTTTTTTTCTCCATTAGGTCACCTGATGGAGTTTTTCGGTTCCTTGCCACTGTTGCCTTTGGCTTGCTCAGTTGGGGATATTTGGATATTTAATTTAACTAATCAATCAACGATACTATTGATCAGCATTACCAAACATGGACGTTCCATTAGAAACAAACATTGATGTATTGTTTTATTACTGTGAAGCTGCTTTGATACAACCTATGTTGTGAAAAGCGCTATATAAATAAACTTGACTTGACTTAAATGTGTTCGACCTTATAGCTACAAGCTCGATAAATTCGTGAGTGACCTACCAGTTAATAATCTCGTAAACAAGACAATTATTCTCTGTGGCCAAGGGAATATATTTTCTTGAGAATTTATAAGAATATCTCTCATTGAGAGTTGATAATAACATCGCATGATTCGTCTGGCGGACAGACTGATTATCTGATACAATTTGATTTGGTAGGCATTCACAAGATTTGATATAGCCCCTCTGTGCATTTATAATTAATTGTAATTCGTTGTGATTGATTGTTTATATACAGAGATCCAACTATATGGGCTGTGTATTACCTTTTGGGTAATTTTAAATTGTATAAGTGATAGCCAGTATGATTAGTTATTGATTTATTAATAATTCATAAATGAAAATGAGTAAATCAATAACTGTACATTCCCCTCATTTGAGCTGGTGTTCTTACGATAGATAGATAGATAGATAGATAGATAGATAGATAGATAGAAAAAGAATGAAAGAAAGAAAAAAGCTAGATAGATAGATAGATAGATAGATAGATATAAATTCTAGATAGATAGATAGATAGAAATAAATTCAAGATAGATAGATAGATAGATAGATAGATAGATCTGGGCAACTCATGCGCTCTGAAAGCGCTTTTTTTTTGCCGGCTGGCTTGACCGTGTATTTTCAAACCGCGGCTTGCTTGACCGCAGTTCCCAACCCGGTGTGTGCTTCCACCATCCTCCGCTCCATCATCCACGACCTCCTCAACCATCTAAACAGAAAAGACTGTCAGTATCTCCGTTCGTCGCCCATATGGAAAAGGTTTGCTAAAAACACCTGTGATTCTTATGTTCCAACAGAATATTGTAAGGGACATATATGCTGCAAAAACCCACATATATAAATTGCATAATATGAATGTATTTTTAATCATATTATGTCATATATGTCCTACATAACTAAAGCCATATAGATTTTCATGATGTAAAAACAGAGAAAAATAATGCTAATTTAAAGCAACACCAAGTAACTTTTGCTCTCGGGGTCCCCCTACAGTTGGGAAACAGTATTGTCTTCTACTACTGTTGTAAAATCTGTCATGGTTACACCAGGGGATACACATGCATTTGTTGACAAGCTGATACCCCGAACTCTGCAGGAGTTCTCATGTCTTGGGCAGACTGCCTGCGTTGCGTGTGAAATGTCTTCATCCCAGGTACAGTGGCATATATTTCAGCATGTCATATGAATCACCAAATTTCTCTCTCATTTTGTTCATCATAACCACTTAAAACTGTCAAAAAGTCAGAAATTTGGTGATCACTGACCATTGTTTAGGTACATTAAACCGTTAAGCTTTTTACTACAATAGCCTCAATGAGGCAGAAACACTTAATGTCAGATAACGTCCATAGTAATTTGACTTTTGGTTCGATTTTTTTTACCGTTTTCAGTGGTTATGAGGAGCAATATGAGAGAGAAATTTGGTGATCATTGTTTAGGTACATTAAACCACGTAAAGCTTTTTCACATTAGGACTTATATATAAAGCCCATGAGAACCGTGTGGAGTCAACCCACAACCGCTCCGCTGCCTTGTTGAAAATATGAAGCAGAAACGCTTAATGTCAGATAACGTCCATAATAATTTGACTTTTGGTTCGATTTTTTGACCGTTTTCAGTGGTTATGAGGAGCAATATGAGAGAGAAATTTGGTAATCATTGTTTAGGTACATTAAACCACGTCATGTCATATTGTTAACATGGTACTTATGAAGCAGAATAGTGGGTCATATGTCTAATGCTTTTTGAAAACTTACGGCTTTCTTCTTCATAAAACGAGTCGGACGTATGCCGTAAAGCTGTTGAATTTTGTAGTTCTTTTTGTGCTCAGGTTACTACCCGAACCCCGAAGTTCCGTAGTGCCAGTAAAAGCGATACAGACCCCGTCAGGCTATGGCAGACGTGTCATTCAAGTCGATGTACCATCAGGGTACTGGAAACATATTATGAAGGTTGAAAAACTACATGGTGTTGCTTTAATATGAATGTCCAGCATGGACTTGTAAAACACATTGCAGTTTACCAATCAGTATAAGGCTGTCCTTCACTCATGCTTGTTCTTATCTTGTCCTAAGTCAAGCCCTATGCCTGTAGTCAATCATGGTTATATACTGTATAATCAGCCTTAGATGAAACACAACATTTAAACTACACACACAAGCACACATTTTAATTACAAAATTATTTATTAGAGTGTATTCTACAAGATACAGTTGCATATTATTTCACATATCAATAGTTTTCATTTTAAATCCTGCATCACCAATTTCATTTTCATTTGTGACAATTTCTCTAAACTTTATCACTGTACTACTATATATGGTATACAACAGTTCTATTCTTAACCTACAAACATAAAACTTTCCTAAATGTCGAAGTGATTCTTATGCTTATCACTCTAAAAAATAATTCAGTGGCTTAGTAAATATCACAGTAATAATTAACTTTATTAACTTAAAAAAAATCTCTGAATATCATTTACTTGATAGTTTGAGTTGAACATACCGAAATAATTGACTAAAACTCCAACAATTAATTTTGTCTGAAATTTAGTTATATTTAAGTTTGAAGTTTTTCACTAAAATAATTTAGTATTTGACTAACCAATTATTTATTTAAAATACACTTAGCTAATATATTTGTGAAATTTCCATCACAATATTTGAGAATGGATAATTAAAGGGATACTCCACTTTAAAATGAAATATAGCCTACTCACCCTCATTTTGTTACAAACCTGTATGAATTCCTTTCTTCTGCTGAACAGAAAGGAAGATATTTAGAAGAATGTACTGATATTCTTCTAAATATTACAATATTACAAATATTAATAAATATTTGTTTTTAAATGTTTCCCCCCAATTTCTACTCAATTGTATTTGTTAATGTACCAAATGCAGTTACTCAGATCTATTTAATTAGTTTTACTTACATTTACTCAGTTAATACAGTGTATGTAATTGATTTCACTGCTTAAAAATGTAATCAGTATTCTAAGTGTAAAAATGTTTCACCAAATAAATTGAGTAAATCATATTAAAAGTTTTTAGAGTGCATCACCACCAGAGTTTATGTCACATATACAAAAATATATTCCAGCCAATTTTCAACATTTTAATCACTGTTCTAGAAACATATTTGACTCAACTTTGTTAATTTGCAGTAATATGTTATGATTTGTTCACAAACAACAGGCCCAGACAGTTCACAATTAATGTAAATACACGGTCTTACAATGTCATTGCTTTTCAACTGCTCTGTCAAATCCTGTAGGAAAATGAACAGTCCTCATAAAGGTCAGTGATATTCTGATATCCTCGAACCGGCTTCTGCACTGTACAATTTAAAAATTTGCCAACTGCATATAAGTGAATCAGATGTTGGTCATCAAAACATGAAATCTGTATGAAAAACATAAACAAATGACACAAAACGTGTATAAATTCTATTATGACTTTAATTTGACTATATTCAATATAAGAACTTTAAATGATTTATATATGAATATCAGTTATTTTCTACTAATACCATACACATTTGCATACTTTTGTCATGTTAAACTCATATAAGACTTTTTACAGTATTCATATATAACGCAAAAATCCCCTACAAGTTGTATGTGTGCTATTTATGAAAGTGGCCATAATCTGAATTTGTATAGGACATGTATTGGCCTTACATGAAACGCAGGTAATTCTGGCCGATTTAAGTAAGGAAGATATATGGTTGCTGTATATGAAGCATGCAGGTTTTTTTCATATGGGTCATTACTCATAGACATTAACCTTTAAAGGTTCCCTCTACTGCTATATTTGCATCAATAAACCTGTTTCTCACCTCTACCATTATTGTTTGGAGTCTCTGTTCCGTGACAGATGTGTATTTTTTCTTCCGCATGTCAAGTGCAGGGGCTCCGTATTGGATAATCAGTAAGACAAAAATATTTTTATTTTTATTTGGTCGAATCGAACTTTCAATAAAATTATACATGAAATTTGAACAATACCTGTTCTTGTCTTAGGACAAGTTCGTCAAAGTTGTCCTAAGACAAGAACAGGTATTGTTCAAACTTCATGTATAACTTTAATGAAAGGTTTTGATCCACTTCAGATGTTGACTACTCTATGAAGTACAAAGCATTTGCTGAATGTTTTAAACATATTTTATTTCAGCTATAGTGGCCAAAGCAGTATTTCTCATTTTGGTTTATTTAGTTAAAGTAGCCTACAAAAATAACTAAATAAACTAAAACTCAATAAAACTATAGACATATAAAACACACACACAAATAATTCAAATTATGAACTAAAACTATAATAGTATATCATTGATAGTAAAATGGCACTGAGCCAGTCCCTGCCCTCCCTGATTTGAATATCCCCTCCCCTCTCCCATCAGTTATATGTGCAGCGGTGAACACTATTGCTCTGTGAGAAAGAAGGAAACTCAGACTCATTCACACTGGATTGCTTGATGATCTGCTTCAACATGAAGACCCTTCCTGTCAGTTTGCTCCTAGTGCTGGTGAGTTCAAGGTCTGTGTGATGTGTTACAGATATAGCCATGTGTTTATGTTGCAGGAACTAAGTCTAGCACACTGTATAAAGTCAAGTGAAATCCAGGTTTATACAATGAGCTGAATAATGTTTGATTTCTATTGAATGATTAGCTGATGTGATTATTTGCCGTGTGTCTTATAGTAAAAACTGTAGGTAGAGCAGGTTTATTTAATTAGTCATGTTGACTTGGACACATGTTACCACTATTGTGTGGATGAAAGTGTCTTTCAGTATGTCTTTGAGATCATGACACATGAAGCATGAGCATGCACTTCAAGAATGGTCCGTGTACTTTTGCGTCCGCATTCCTTTTTCCTTTTTTAACTCGTAAATTGAAAAAACGAAAAACATGCTTTCTTCTTTATTGAGACGTTATGGCCGGAATTCGTGAGTGACATAACCTTTATAACAACTTTGATAACATTATTGATGACGACTTCTTTTTAACTCAGTTTACCTGGACCGTGTGTACGTGGGCTGACAGGGGAAAGCGCGCATGGATCATGGAATCTTTCACTATTGAGGAAGAAAACCCTGGACCATTTCCATATATCCTAGGCCAGGTGAGCGGAGTTAGAAACAGTTACCTGTTTTGTCGTTCAATTCCATTTCATTTTATAGGGTTTTTCACATTACATATTACGGTGACGCATTGCTGCCACATACATATTATTTTTTCCACTCAATTATGTCGTAATAACGAGATCTTATGTCGTTTTAACAACATCTTTTATGTCTTTTATCTTCTAATATGTATGTGGCCGCAATGCGTCACCGTAACATGTGTACAAATACTGGATTAGCATGATTATGTGAACACTTAAGTGTGCATGTTGTTTGTGTTTCAGATTGAACTTGAAAGCTCTAATTTAGTCAAATACCATCTAAAAGGTCAGGGTGTGGATTTAGAGCCAACGGGTATTCTCAGTATTGATAAAGAAGGTTATGTTTTAGTATATGGAAAGGTGGACTTTGAAAATAAACAAGGAATTAAAGTTCTCAGAGTAAGTACTCCCTAATAAACAAATCACTCATTGCATAATAGCATTGAAATTCATGTAAATACAATTCAAAAAGGCTTGTACATTGACATGCGCTGGACTCAATTTCAGTTGACATTTGAAGCAAAAGACAAATCAACCAATGAAGTGGAGACAAGGCTTGGGGTTAAAATCCAAATATTGGACATAAATGATCACGCTCCAAAATTTCAGCAGTCGGTCTATGAAGTGACTGTGGATGAGTCACACTCTCAAGGTAACCCAGTTTAGTTTGCACTTCATTAATTTATTTATGAAATTGTAAAATTAAATGATTAGTTCACCCACAACAAGGCATTTGACATTTTTGTAAGACCACATATTTTCTCATAACACAAAAGCAAACATTTATACATTATTAAAATTGTTACACACGACCAGAGGTGGGTAGCCTAACGAAGTAGCCTACATTTACTTCGTTACATTTACTTGAGTATTTTTTTGGTAAAATTGTACTTTTAAGAGTAGATTTAAATGTGGGTACTTTTACTTTAACTCGAGTAGGGCTACATTTCTAATGAAAAAAAAAAACCCTGTAGTTTTACTTTCTTACGTCGGGCGACGTTCCTCTCGTTACTTTATTTTATTAATTATGTTGTTAACAGTGTTGGGGAAGTTACTTTTAAAAAGTAGTGTTTGCTCGTTACTTTTTAAAAAAAGTAATCCGTTACTTTAGTTAGTTACCCCGTTTGGAAAGTAACTTTTTACGTTACTCGTTACTTTTACGTTACTTTTATGTTGCTTGACTTTGGGCAGAACCCAATATCTGTTCCTAAATATGTAGACATAAAGTTATACAATGGAGGACATAACAGGTAATTATTTTGTGCTCTTTATTATAAAAAATAGTACCAATTTCGAAAGAAAAAAAGTCCTTCTCATTGGCGCTGCTGTGTGCGGCAACTTTTATTCTCAGCCGGCTCTGCATCATGGGGTAGAGTGCGACACTCCGCGATGAGCAGCTCGCCCGCGTCACTTCTCTCCGCTCCGCTCCCCCTATCCACCGAACTTTAAATTTCGGCAACAGCCAATAAAGCGCTCCTGCTCTCTACACCGGTGCGAATCGCGTCTTGATAGCATAGGACAAAATGATTTAGAAGACATAAGCTTAGTTTTCAGACATACGACTCACTCTATCAAGGGAGTAGGAGAAAAAAAAGAGATTTCGAGAGAAAAAAAATATATTTTGTTTAAAAGTACACATATTCAAGCTTTCTATATATTTCTCAGGTCTGTGAGACAAGTATAGCTTATCTGAGTTTCGGTTCATTTACAGTATGGAGACGAGCTCAGTTCACGCGCTGGTGCCGTCATGATTATTTTGCATGCTATATTTACTTATTTATTAAATTCAGGCAATTAATTGGTTGGTAAAACATTGATTAAAATTAAGATAAAATTAATACAAAACGAAATTCGTTTTAAAGAAAGTCTTTCTACAAAAACAAACTTAATAAAGTGGTCTAAATCATGTCTGCCCACTCCATTTATCTCCCGATATATTGCACAAAATTATGATCTTACTCATGCTTTTCACTTTTCATATAATCAACATAGATTAAATTATTTATTTATTTATTTTATTTAATCATAAATATGAAACATTGATTAAAATTAAGATACAATTAATACAAAACGAAATTCACTTTAAATACAGGTTTTCTACAAAAACAAACTTAATAAAGTGGTCAAAATCATGTCTCCACACAAAATTTGTATTTTATTTAAAGGGGGGGTACAATGGTGTTTCATGTATTCAGAGTTGTTTACAGTGTTAAAGAGATAGATTCTCATGCTAAACATGGGCAAAGTTTTAAAAAAATATTTTGGACGAATGACGGAGAATTTCTATGCTGAAAATCTTACTTCCGGGTTGGTACAAGTTTCGGCTGTTTTTTTTTAGATCGTGGATCTAATGACGTAGATCAGAGTGCAACTCCTTATATGAGCATTTCTCTCGGAAAAGCTCGCCCGCGAGCACGTCGACCAGAGGAGAGCGAGACCGCGCACATCAACAGGAAATCATCGGCGCCAGCGCTGCATAGGATTTGTTCAAGAATGTCTCCAAAAAAGTGTGTATTTGGATGTGAGGGAAAGCTTACCGTGTTCAGTTTTCCAAAGAACCCAGTGTTACAGGAACAGTGGATGCAGTTTGTTTTTCCGGGGCAGCAATGGAGTGTAGGAAGTGCGGTTGTGTGTTCTGGTCATTTCAGTGACGAATGTTTTATTAACAAGGCCCAGGTCGACGCTGGATTTGCAAATCGTTTGCTATTAAAACGTGGAGTGGTCCCAGTGATAAAAGACCCCATTCATGTAAGTACAACTGGATCAGATTTCTGTCTTTTGCTGGAAATCAAGAACTACCGCTTGACTCTATAGCTCCGCCTCCAGGACCTCGGCTTTTTCCGGAGAGAATCGGAAAGCTGTATTTTTCTTTTCTAAATATAATAAAACTAAACACTTTTTTGAGATATTAAGGATGCACTACTACTCTATAGGTACTCAAGATTAACATGAGATTAGGTGAAACTGTGCATGTTATGTACCCTTTAATTTAAACATAAATATGAAACTAATTTGTTTTCTTCAGTTCTCAACAGTTCTCTTCTCTCAGGCGCGCAGCTGAGGCAGTGTCGCTGTCAAATATATCCATGGGAAAAGTAACGTTGCGCCGAATTGAAAAAGGAACTACGTTTCGTTACCAAATTTTTAGTAGTAAAGCGTTACACTACTTTTTACCCGAAAAAGTAGTTACGTTACTGTAACGCGTTACTTTGTTGTTAAATAACACAACACTGGTTGTTAAATGCGTAGTTTATACATTATGCGCTGTATCTTTTTTATGGGCTTGAGCGATTCTCAATTCACAAATTAATCACTCTTTTGATTCGATTCTGTTCAAAGACTTCATCAAGTTACCTGAAGTAACATCAGGGGCCTGTTTCAGAAAGGAGGTTAAGTGAAAACTCTGAGTATGTTAACCCTGAAATGAGGGAAACTCTGGGTTTTCTGTTTCAGAATGGGAGGTATGTTAAACCTGAGAAAGCAGAGTAAGTCAAGCCCGTTTCTGAAAGAGAGGTAACTTATACTCAGAGTCAGTTACCATGGTAACTTACTCTGTGAACCTAACCTGGTCGGGAGCAGGTTTTCTTCGGTAAACCCAGAGTTTCTATCGGTCTCCTCCCCTTTTTTAAAGAGGAAGTGGTGTTTAAACACCTCATTCATTCTTTCAGTACATTTTTATTAATCAAATTAATCTTTTATTAATAAATAAAATATTGCTGATTTTACTGCAGTTTTTTTTCTATTTTTTTTAATAAGATGAAGTCTGTATATCTCCTTAACTGGCAACTGAAAATACAGTAGTAGATTAGAGTTACATAATGTAGTTCTAAACAAATTCTACAGAATTAAACTGTGGCATTTACTGGAAATCATTGAACTAAACAAATTCTACAGAATTAAACTGTGGCATTTACTGGAAATCATTGAACTGTGTTAATCTGTGCACCAGAAGTTGATGGACCCTCCTCCTGCTGTTCTTCGACACTGTGGGGCCGCGGGAAGAGATAAGAATACCCGTTTATACTTAGATTTAAACTTTGATTCTATAGGCTACTCCACATAAAAATGTGAAATAATCAGAATGTGTAGACTGTTTGATGTGTAGACACATAATATTAACATTACAGTAAACAGTAACAGTAAATGGAAATATCAAAAATAGCCTATATAAAAAATAACACATATGTAAACATCTTACATTTTATGAAGGCCCTTGGATCTTCGGGAGTGACTGGCTCTGAAGTCCCTCCAGAAATTCCCTCAGCCAAAAATGCTGCTACACTGCTAGACACTGGATGCTTTAATTATTTAATATGTCAAATGTTTGTAAAGTCAGGTAGCCTTCACCCATGATATGCTCAAGCCTTACTTGATTGAATTATGTTACTATATTTAATTTTCAGCTGCTGACATGTTCTTTTAATGCCTGCAGGATTGTCCCTACATGAAAATTAAAATTAGGTTGAATAACATACTGTTCTTCCAGTTTCACCTCTGATATTATAACAATTGGGTAAGTTACTTGTATTACTAACTACAAATGACATCTTCAACAGTGTAATTAGATTAATGAAATAATGACTATCTTTAGAAAGCATTGGTCTACTTATTACTAAATCCCATATCAACCTCAACCACTTGAACAATACAAGGAGGGACAAGAAACTGCACTTTTAATGCTTTCAAATAAACAATATACAATTGCATGAATTATTCTTGAATTGACCAAAGTGTGTAGAGGAAGAAGGTTACATTAAAAATATACCTTTTAAAAATGTATGTTAAATATACAGAATTGTTCTAGTCTAATGCAATTACATCAGATTTTACTTTAAATTACAGAAGAATTAAGAGTAATCCGTTTAATTAAATTAATGTTCTAAAATACTGTAAAATTACAGTAATAGTGTTCGTACTGGTAAGAAATATGAAGACCTCTTTTTGTCTGGCGCTGTTGCCATGGTGACTCACGCGCTTAACTCAGAGTAGGTCAACTCAAAGTTGATTGAACTAACTAATTTCAGCTGATCTGTAACCGAAAACTCAGAGTTTCCCATCTCAGGGTAAGTCAACTCAGAGTTCAAGTTTTAACTCAGAGTTGGTTGAACCTCCTTTCTGAAACAGGCCCCAGGTAACTTGATGTGCAGGTGGCAGCACGCCTGTTTGTCGCTCTGAGAGATTGTTTGAGTATGTGAGTTTATAGACATTGGCATCATTTTTATGAATTAAACACTCAATTTTATTTCATACTGAACCCCTGTGATGATGATTCTGGGGTTTATTTGGATTGATTAACTGATCAAGTTTTTGGATGCTTTTCGGCTACCGGCTACAGGCACGATCAGCTCAACGCAAGCGTGCAGTGCTTTAAATGAACATTGTTATGTAGCCATAACTGTGTGCATACCGGGATTTATTTTTCTACTCACTCTATCTGCGTTGTGTGATCCTTTTCCTGGATTGGCGCAGAGCAAAACAACTTCGATGTAAACTTCATATCGGTGGAGGAATGGAAATCTGACTCCAGACGTGGTCTTTGTGGGTCCAGGGATAGTGCCATCTGGGAATAAGCATTGTTGTTTCACCTTCTCTGGTTGGATGCAACTTTGAAACGCATTGTTTATCCGTGGAAATTATTATATTCAGCTTCACGTCCTGCATCACGGCATTGCGTCACGGGAGGACGCTGCGGAGGGGCGGAGCTGGTGGTGGAGTCACTCTACTCGAAAAAGAGGATCTTGAGTTTTTAATGGATTTTGATTAAAATCCTTGAATTAAAATGGATTTAAAGCTGCGGATGTTTCTTGCTGCGCTGTATTTGATAGTGCTGTGTGCCTCCTCGTTGCCATGGAAATGCGTTGCTCTCATTTCCAGATTGTTTATTCCGGGGGAGGAGCGAAACAAGCCATCAGGCTGCGGTCATTCAACCATAGATATCATATAAAGGCTAGATGGCTCGTCCGCGCTGCTGGCCAATGGAGCTCGACATCCGCACACGGCGGCCATCTTACGACAGGGTGCTCGCTCACTCATAACATGGTGCATGTACTTTTAAATAACCATAACTTGCTCAATTTTCTACCGATTTTCAAACGGTTTGGTTTGTTATAAACGTCAGAGATGTAGCTATTATACTGCATACATATGAATAATTATGTTCAAAATGTTTAAGCATTCAGAATTATAGCCACGTTAATAACGTTTGTAAGAAACCAAACCGTTTGTAAATCCGTCCAGATTTCAGCGAGATAAGAAGATTTGTGTGCGTGCTGCTCACTCACCTTAATTCACAGAGCCCTGTCCTAAGATGGCCGCCGGTGATGCCGGAAGTGACTCCGCCTTGAGCCATCTAGCCTTTATATGATATCTATGCATTCAACCCAGATATATACACTAGAATCTAGTCTAGGGCTGCGTCCGAAATCGAATACTTCCCTACTATATAGTATGCGAAAAACAGTACGCGAGCAGAGTAGTATGTCCGAAATCATAGAATTCGAAAAACAGTAGGCGAGAAGTACCCGGATGACCTACTACAACCGGCGAGATTCTGAAGTGCGCATACGATGGACACTTTACTATCCCATGATGCCACGGGAGAGGAGTTGTCGTCGTTATATTTGAAAATGGCGGAAAACGGAGACGCGGCTGTTTTCAAGTGTAAGTACTTTACAACACACTTTTTGTTTATTTGTGGTTAAATTGTATTCGTTTAACATCATACAAGTAAACGATTGACTTGTTAAAAGTTTAAATAATGTAAATCGAGGGTACAATTTTGTGAATTGGCTGCAAAATGACAATTTTATCATTATTATTATTGCCGAACAGAACGAGCTAATGCCTGTCAGTTAACACTGTTTTATTTAAACAACGACGTTGTTTCTCAGTTAAATGAGAGGGTTACAAAACTTTTATTTTTTAATTTTACAACGATTTTATTTCTTCTTTACCAGTGTTGATATGTAATATGTGTTGGCTACAAAGCAAGCTACTGTTATCAAGTGTAACTTACCTCAACTTGTCCAACATTAATATTAATTTAATAATATAGATTGACCATGGTTCATCACTAATGTTAAATTCTGTGTTGATTTTGCAGGGGCTGATGACCACACCTGTGTTCTTCTTATAGAGTGGAGAGTGGCTAATGAAAGGGAGGAAAGAAAGAGCGAGGAGAGAGAGAGGAAAGATTCCTTCAGCTTTTAGAAATTGCTAAAAAAAAATTATAATAAAGAAAACAAATGTTACACACTCTCTTTCCATTTATTTTGTTGATTAGATGTCGCCTTGGGGTTCTACATGCGTCAAAACCGCCGCCATCTTGGAACAGGGGTCTTGACATAGGAAGTAGCTAGGTAACGCTGCTATCTCCGCCTGTACTTCGAGTTCATGGATGATACCGGACTTTTGTGCTGCATATGGATGTTCACACGAACAAAATCTAAACCAGACAGCATGGGATTACATTGACTCTGTGGATGGTAGTAGTCAAGTTGTTTTTTTTATAAGTTAAGTGTACATTTCTCTGCTTGGAGGAAGAAAATGAACTGTGATTCTCGCACAGAAAATGAACTGTGAATGTGCTGTACTCTTTAGATATTATTTCAAATAACCTGTTTAAAATGTACAATATGCAGGAGTTGATCCTCAATACCCACTTTTGGCTGTGTTGTGCTGTTGTTCCTAACTTTAGATTTTTTACCGATTGCAGGCCTGATAGCGCTCCGGCGCCACGCCGGATTTCCGGCGTACAGACGTGTATGCGAAAAAAAAAAAAAAAAAAAAATCAGTTTAGCGTTCGCGTGATCTGACAATTATCCCAAGATCTGAGAGGCGCTTTCACTATAGGGGAGAATGGGGTAATGTGAGACATCGGGTAATGTGAGACACCCCCTATATCTAGGCAACGGAACACAATTGTGGTCATATGACCATTATGTTTTCAAGCCCCTTCCATTTCACCTTGGCCATGAAGGAGAGGACCTCATGGTGCTGTAGTAAGCATGTTTTTTTTCACAAAAATATTTTTTTTGCATGTAAAAGTAAATTTTCTTGCTGTCAACTTAATCAACTGTTGTGCCAAAGCAAATTGACTCAGGTAGAAAAACTTATATCATACATGTTGATGAACTACCAACATATAAAACCATGTGATGATGCTAGCTGAAGATAAGCCTGAATTGCTAAGAGAGATCGTTTTTTTCTAAAATGTGGCGGTGGGGTAAAGTGAGACAAATGCTGTGGGGTAAAGTGAGACATGAGGCACAAGTTAAGTTTAGTCTTAAACATATTTTAATGTAATATTACATGACATATGTTTTATTTTTAATGTCATAAACATAGTAGAAAAGCCATCATGCCAAGGCAATACACCAGAGAAAACCTGATGGCCCGAAGGAGAGGGTGCGCTCCTCTGGGCCCCAGGCAACCCGGAGGCGCCTGTTTTCCATTACCTAGTCCGATAAGAGTGTCGTCTCCCTCCTCTACAACACCCCGAGCGTCCATGTTTGGACCGTCGTTGCTCCAGCAGGAGCTCCAGCAGGTGTACGGATCTGACTTTGACCGGAGATGACCCACCCTCCCTGGGGTCGGCCCGGGAGGTCTGCGAGCATGGAGCTCTTCTTCAAATACAAGATATTTTTGGACATTTTTACAAGGAGGAATATCCTCCAGTGTGTCTTTCACCCCTAGCTCACCCAGGATGGTGCACGTTCACCGGTGTGCACGCCCTGGCACCGAGGAACTGGGTGTCCAAACCAGACCCTATTTACTGGAAGTCTCGCCCGCACAAAGTGCACTTTCTCTGGGCTGGGTCAGGCTGTTTCCCCAACCAGTCTGACCACCACGGTTCTCTGGTCCATGTTCCTTGTCCAAGCAGAGCATTGTCCCTCCAAGACCCAAAGGTCCGTTTTAGGACTGACTTTGCTCCAGACGGAGCTCCAGCGGTGGCGGACAAATCCGAATCTGGCTCAGGACGGGCCACCCTCCTTCGGCTGACCAGGGGAGGTCTGACTGCATTGAGTTTTCCAAATGTATCACAGTAATTTGGACATAGTTCTTTTTTTTTTAGGAGGAATTTCCTCCAGTGTGCCATTCACCCTTAGCACGCCAAGGGCGTTGCACCTTCACTTGGATGCGCACCGGTGGGTCATCAAAAAATGTGCTTAATTGACCAATCTCTATGATTCTGTTACTAGTCCAACATTAGTTCTGGAATGTGTGGTTGTCAAGCTAGCTGTCAAGATTCTTACTGTTACAACATGTGTTGTTATGGAAGTTTCAGAGTGGAAAAAGTAAGTGGATCAGTTTACCCCCAGCTGGTTCACTTTACCCCCTTGATTTCTCTGGTCTGTCTCAGTTTACCTCTAAGCTGGGGTAAAGTAAGACACAAGACCACTTTTTTAAAAACAATCATATTTTCACTGCCCTTCGTCCTGAATACATTCTAATAATTTCCATTGCTAGGAAACATCCTGAATTAATGGGAAATGTGTAAATTTGACTGATATATCATTTTAGCTCGCTTAGAGGGGAACGAATGTAAAAAATGTCTCACTTTACCCCACTCTCCCCTACTGTCTATGAACCACACCAGTAAGCCTACTTCAGCCAATCGGTAATAGGGTAGGGGCTGGTCTTGGGTTTGGGCCAATCAGATTGATACAGCAGTCACTCCACGTGCGAATTTGTTTGTTTTTCCCATACACTACGATTGTGTTTCCCTCACTGGCAGCGCGAAACGTAGCCAAAGTCATGGAGTGTAACTTTATGAAGCCAGGGGAAGACACCAAACTTGTCGATAAAGGCATAAAGAATAAATGGTCTTGGATAGAGGTGGTGGGTTGAGACGAAGTTTCTGCACTTTGTGCGCAAGGAAAATATTATATGAAACTAGCGGGAAAAAAGTGCTGCCACGGCGCGAGTTAGACCCTAGTCATCAGGTCATCAAGCAGCTGTAGCTCGCCTCGTGGCCTGATTTGAGGTCGCTCGCCAACAGTCACATATCGCGTCTTTTGCGCGCTCAAGTTCATTCAAATGTAGGCGCGCAGTAAGCGCACTCATAATTGAAGCGACGCGCTCGTTTTTTTCCAGGCGTTTTTCGGTGGTGGAAATCCATTAGCCACTAAAACGTTTTTGTCATTGTGGAGAGCGCAGTGCATGGTTGCATAACAGGGGAAAATCGGACCTAATTTTACTATTAATAATAAAAGATAAGCTAAAGTGCATTGTAAATGTCAGTAGGCCTAATTTATCTTTTTTTTTTGACTAAATAAAATGATAAAAATCATTTAAAGTCTGAAATATGTGAGGTTTATCTTTTTATAAACTTTTTTGTCAAAACTTTATTTGAACTTGTACATGTTAGTATATAACATGTTGCAAGACACTTTTAAAATCTGGCTATTATTAATGGTAGGCTATTATTTTAATGTTTATGTAAACAAAAAATGCATATTGATGCTTATTTTATTTGTTATTTGCTGGTTTTCGACATAAAACTTGGTGAATTGTGTAGTATTAGTACTTTTTGAACAGGATTCTGTGATAACCGTGATAATTTTTGTCACTATAATCATGAAAAAAAAATGTTCATGCCATTTCATCTCTAGTTATGATCAACTAAAATCAACTAATTATGTGTTTTTTACAGTATAAAATGCAATGTACAATTTTCTATAAAAAAAAAAATATATCTGATTCTGTTCTATTCTCTGACACGCGTTGTTGGGTGTGGAAGGTTACTAATGTGATTCCTTTATCTGTAAATTAAATTAATGCTTTTTCAATTACTGAATTCATTGAAATAAAATGAATTCTTTGATTTGAATATTTTTTAACAATACGTCGTGTAGGTCTTAAATTTCAATCTTTATGGTCTTAAAATGTCTTTAAAAGGTCTTAAAATTGACTTACTGAAACCTGCTACTGTAATATAGGCTTGTATTGGGTTTGTTCATCTCATGTCTGAATGAATGATGTCCATTTATATCCACAAAAGTCACCAGAATCTATCATTTAAGGGACTATTTATCAAAATGTTCTCCAAGGGGAGCACACCCCTGGATCCTGCTTGACAATTATGTTGATCAGGGCATATATCTTGGCTTAGGGGGCCGCTTATCTCCCAGGGAAAAAAGTTCAGGCTCAGGATTTTTTTCTACTGTACTCAAACCTTTTAATGGAAAAAAACAGTGTGACGCTTGTAACCTGTAAGTACAGTCCTAATATATGCTTGTCCTCTCCCTGTCAATCTTCAAACAGTACATCCATGATTATTATACATAGAATTCCACAAATCTTATGTACTGTAGGCCTATGTGTGAGTTTTGCACACGGAAGGGCTTGTTTCTTCCTTACAAACTGGGGATGGAGATGTGTAAGGACACTGGAATTTGTGAAAATGTCACCTGTTTAAAGCCTTTCTTTAAAGTGAATTTCGTTTTGTATAAATTGTATCTTAATTTTAATCAATTTTATTCATAAACAAATTGCCTGTTAATATAGGCCTAATCATGGAGGCGTCCGCGCGGTCACTTGCATTGCACGTTAACTGGAGCACATCTCATCCTAACTTAACGAAACTCAGTGTATGCCTCTCACAGACATGAGAAATACATCAAATACACAAAGCTTGAATATAGTGCAGGGCCATATGTAGCAAAATAAAGTGTTTGGAACATTTCATATAGATTTTTGCAAATTATTTTTTTTGACTTCTTCAGACCCTATAGTTTGCAAAACTACCTGTTTCCGATTTTTTCCCGGGCTGCACAGGCCCAAAATCCAAGATGGCGGATATATCACCAAAAATTGCATTTCAAATGGATATATGTTAGGTATATCATTATATACATACATTTTCTAATTAACTGATTGACTTGGGTAATAAATATGACCATGGGTAACATGAATTATCATGATTATCAACCAATGATGGGTGTAACCACCATTATGCTATTTATTGGCATACCCGGAAAAACGCATTGACTAATTAAAAGTTTCCTTCATATAACCTAATAATCATTTTAATTAAAATAATGTTCTGCGCTCACCACAATAATTCTGTTAACAATCAGATGACATGGAAAATTATTGGGGAGAATGGATTACATGAAGCCAATGGGAAAGATGGGAAAGATATCCAGCCTTTGTTACTAGGAAACGATAAACAGAATGAAACTTTTGAGCTTTTGCAGGAAGAGGGAAATTATTTTTCCAGCCTGGGCAACTGGTGTTTTTTTACATGCTAGGACCCCACTGAATACAAAACAACCTGTTTCCAATTTTTTTCTTCATTTTTAGTGCCAAAATTCAAGATGGTGTCATGATTCTGCCTTCATGTCCTAGATTTCTCTTGTCTTGAGGCAGGATCATGACAGACCCATGTTTTGTGTGTAAGCACATGGCCGTTTGTTTGGGCTGTGTGCTTGCGTTGTCTTGTCACCTTACCCCGCCCCCTTGTTATCTCATCTTGTAATTATTAGATCGTTGCTTTCACCTGTGTTCCTGATTAGTTTGATCCCTATTTAATCCCCTTGTGTTTGCTGTCCTGTGTCGGTACATTGTCTATCCTTGTCTGATACCCTCCGTGAGTTACCTGAAGAAAGTCTTGTCAGAAGTATTTGATCCTGTCTTTATTGTCTAAGTTTATCGTCTGAGTGTTAGTCTAGTGTTTTCTGTCTTAATAGTTCATCCTGTCTTGTTTTACCCCCTCGTGGGTTTTGTTTTCTGTTTTCTGTTTTTGTGTATAAATAAACCTTGAGTGTCTGCACCTCGTCTGCTTTTGGGTTCTACCTCCACATCCCATGACAGAATGTACCGACCAGCATCGAACCCAGCAGACAGAAGGTCCTCGCCCGTTGAGTCCCAAGCGGAACTTTTAAAGGAGTGGTGGCACAAGACGTGTTCAGATGTCAGGATCGGTAAGCTGCCGATTCCGCCTCAGGGAGAGAGGTCCATAAGACCGTACGCTCGGGTCGCTCATGAG
This sequence comes from Squalius cephalus, assembly GCF_949319135.1. NCBI lineage: Eukaryota > Metazoa > Chordata > Actinopteri > Cypriniformes > Leuciscidae > Squalius > Squalius cephalus. Next base: position 9,734,304 of record NC_137139.1, read on the forward strand.
AAGCGACTCTTCCTCCCTGACACCCTTCTCAACTGCTACTTCATAGCGGGTCTCAACACTCCTCCGCCTCTTACTGAACGAGAGCAGTTGGTAGACCGGCCGTTTACTGACTTGGTGGACTGTTTATCTCGAAGGGAGATGCGGTGCTCCATCTTGTCTACACCTGCCTTGCTACCTGTAGTCCCGGAGGGTCGTGTCCTGGCCGTTGTTGCCCTTGGTGATCCGGCTGGTTCCACTTCTCCTGAGGCCCCTTCTGCTCCCATTGTTCTCCATGGTAAACGAGGGAGACGAGTTTCCTGGGATTCCCCGTCTGAGTCTTCCTCGACCGAGTCAGCGCTGCCCGAGAACGCCATCCCTGCTCCTGTTACGGTTCCAGCTGAACATCTCCAACTGGTCGCTAGTCCAGCTACAGATTCGGCTTCGCGTTCAAGGAGAAAGAAGAGGAGAAAGGGAGCCTCTCGCTCTTCATCTCTAGCTGTCCCAGGCGCTGTTCCAGAGCCCGCTACTGCAAGCGCTGTTCCAGAGCCCGCTACTGCAAGCGCTGTTCCAGAGCCCGCTACTGCAAGCGCTGTCCCAGGCGCTGTTCCAGAGCCCGCTACTGCAAGCGCTGTTCCAGAGCCCGCTACTGCAAGCGCTGTCCCAAGCGCTGTTCCAGAGCCCGCTACTGCAAGCGCTGTTCCAGAGCCCGCCACTGCAAGCGCTGTTCTTCAGCCCACTGCCGTGAGTGCTGAGGAGAAAGCTGCGGCCGATTCAGCTGCTGAAGCAGTTCTTCAAGCCGTTTCAGCCCATCAAGACTTACCTGTTGTTGTCGCGGCAAAGACCTTATCTAACTATCTGTCATGTCTTGTCAAGATCCTTGATGTCCCTGTCAGTCCTGTCAAGTCCTCTAGTCCTGAATCCACAGCTGCAAGAGATACGGTTCCTGAGTCAGCTGCAGCCAGTGTTGATCTGAAGCCAGCCACTCAGTGCGCTGTTCCTAATCCAGCCACAGAGCGCGCAGTTGCTAAGCCGGCTACCGAGAGCGTCATCCCAGAGTCAGCTACAGTAAGCGCTGTCCCAGAGGCCGCTGCAGCAGTGAATGCTGTCCCAGAGCCCGCTGCAGCAGTGAATGCTGTCCCAGAGCCCGCTGCAGCAGTGAATGCTGTCCCAGAGCCCGCTGCAGCAGTGAACGCTGTCCCAGAGCCCGCTGCAGCAGTGAACGCTGTCCCAGAGCCCGCTGCAGCAGTGAACGCTGTCCCAGAGCCCGCTGCAGCAGTAAGCGCTGTTCCAGAGCCCGCAACTTCCAGTCCTGTCCCAGCTAATGTGTCCAGTCCTGTCCCAGCTAATGTGTCCAGTCCTGTCCCAGCTGACTGGAGGATGTCTGTGTCCAGCCCTGTCCCAGCAGTTGTGTACAGCCCTGTCCCTAATATTGTGTCCAGCCCTGTCCCAACTTCAGTCTACATCTTTCTCCACTCCCTTACCACCTGCCTCACCCATTATCTTCGCTCCGCTGCCGGCTGTAGCTGTTCCCTCTGTCACCACTTCACCCCGGACTGTTTCCCCCAAGACTGTTCCTCGTGTGTCCCCATCCAAGTCTGCCTGGACCCCTCGCCCTCAGCCATCATCCTGTCCACCCAAGACCACAGTCCCACCTATTCACCCTGGACTGCCCCCCATGAACTTTGTTGTACCCCCTCCCCCCCTCCCGTGTTTATTGTTTTTGTTGTTTCATCCTAACCCTGTTGTCGTGTTTTCTTGTCTGCCTTTGTTAGTTTTTGTCATGTATTGTTGGTTTGTGTCCATGTCTCAGTCGGTCTTGTCCCGTGTTTCATGTTCCCTCTAGGGAGCGTCTGGAAGCCGCTCTTTGGGGGGAGGGTTCTGTCATGATTCTGCCTTCATGTCCTAGATTTCTCTTGTCTTGAGGCAGGATCATGACAGACCCATGTTTTGTGTGTAAGCACATGGCCGTTTGTTTGGGCTGTGTGCTTGCGTTGTCTTGTCACCTTACCCCGCCCCCTTGTTATCTCATCTTGTAATTATTAGATCGTTGCTTTCACCTGTGTTCCTGATTAGTTTATCCCTATTTAATCCCCTTGTGTTTGCTGTCCTGTGTCGGTACATTGTCTATCCTTGTCTGATACCCTCCGTGAGTTACCTGAAGAAAGTCTTGTCTTGTTAGAAGTATTTGATCCTGTCTTTATTGTCTAAGTTTATCGTCTGAGTGTTAGTCTAGTGTTTTCTGTCTTAATAGTTCATCCTGTCTTGTTTTACCCCCTCGTGGGTTTTGTTTTCTGTTTTTGTGTATAAATAAACCTTGAGTGTCTGCACCTCGTCTGCTTTTGGGTTCTACCTCCACATCCCATGACAGATGGCAGACAATATGCAGAAAAATCACAGAAAATATATAATCTTTTCACTTCTATAAAGGCTTTAAAATTGTAAACATTTTGATGAATGTATTCCTAATTAGGCAGACAAGTGAGACAGACTATTTTCCAAATATTTATTGGATCATTTGCCAAAAAATTGGGAAAAAAAAGAAATTGGGGAAAAAAAAAAAAACTTGGAAAAAAAAAAAAAATAATTGCATTTTGTTTCATTATTGAAGAGTTCAACAAAACAGTCAGCCATTGTCACTCAAGTATTTATCCTCATCACTCTCACTGTCACTGTCTGACTTTTCAATATTGGTGCATGTCTCCTCAGAGCCCTCACACCTGCAAAGTTGCGTGCATGGTAAGTTGTTGCTCTTGCAAGAACACCTTCTACTGCATTGGCTGGCAAGACAAGAGCACTTCACAAGCTCCACAACAGCCTCTGGTGCTGGTGGAAGTTTTGACAGGACAGGAGCCCATTGCCCATCATTAATTTGCCTCCATCCCAGTGCGTCAAGAATCTTTGGAGCAGGCACTGCATCTTGTGCCCAAACATTTGCTTGCCAGTGTGCTCTCAGAATGTGCTCTGTAACTGCTCCTGAAGTGGGACATAGTTTTCCCACTCCCTGGTTGGGTTTTAGAGTTTTAAACATGTTCCACCGAAGGGCTTTAGCTGTTTCATAACCAGGTTTGAAGAGCTGACACATGAATTTCTCACATCCAGCTAACACGTCTGGAGATGGATGAGGACCTACACCAAGCTTACAAAGTGCATTAATGACATCATCGCCTGTCTCCATGAATGACTTGAAACAAGAAACCTTTCCTTTCCCACGGATATGGCCTGTGGTATCGCAACCTGTGAGTGCATGGAACCCTGGTAATGCTACTGCGTACATGATCAGTAGAGTGTCCGCCTCTTCTTGTGAGCTCCTCATGCTCACCATGTTAACTTTTGAGGCCATAACACCTTTGTGTGTGTGAACTGTAATTGACAGTTTACATAGTTCAACAGCTTTATGAGCAAGGTAGAGAACGAGGTTGGCTTTTTTCTGCCATGCTTTTTTCTGCATGAGGAGCTCACAAGAAGAGGCGGACACTCTACTGATCATGTATGCAGTAGCAGTAAGTCATTTTGGCAAAACCCCACATATCTACACATGTGACACAGATGTCTTGGTGCTTGCCCTACGCAGGGTACCAGACCTCATCAAAGACAGTCTCATTATCATGGGCACTGGAGATCGTCTACGAAAGATACAACTCCAACCTATTTACATGGCTCTTGGCCCAGAGCGTGCAGCAGCATTACCAGGGTTCCATGCACTCACAGGTTGCGATACCACAGGCCATATCCGTGGGAAAGGAAAGGTTTCTTGTTTCAAGTCATTCATGGAGACAGATGATGATGTCATTAATGCACTTTGTAGGCTTGGTGTAGGTCCTCATCCATCTCCAGACGTGTTAGCTGGATGTGAGAAATTCATGTGTCAGCTCTTCAAACCTGGTTATGAAACAGCTTGTGAAGTGCTCTTGTCTTGCCAGTCAATGCAGTAGAAGTTGTTCTTGCTAGAGCAACAACTTACCATGCACGCAACTTTGCAGGTGTGAGGGCTCTGAGGTATGGCAAGCCGTTTTAACTTTTATTCATTTCAAGGATATGAATCCTTGATATCCAGGGCTGGACTGGTAATCTGGCATACCGGGCAAATGCCCGGTGGGCCGACGTGCTTTTTGGGCCGATACATCTCATACTTTTTCTTTTTTTTTTACAGCCCATAAAACTCGTACATCGGCGGCCCATTCATTTTGTTTTGTTTAATTGACGGCGCTGGGTTAGTGCCGGTGTAATGCATTGGTCGAAAAAAAGTAATCGTTAGTTTTTTTTCCCACTGACAGATCGGCCCATGAAACGCGTACATCAGCGGCCCATTGGTTGTTCCCTTTCGAAAGGGAACTCTACACTACGTCAGAATGACGCAATGGGGAACGCCTCAGGCGTGACAGGTGTCTGAAATCAATATCAAATCACGGCAATCACATTGACCGGCGACAGCCCGTGAATCATTAACGTGAATGATTAACATGCGACCTGCAAGTATAAAAGGGCGCCTTGCAAACATGACAAACATCTTTTCGTCTTCAGGGACTGTTTTGTCTGGTCTTAATGTCAAGCATTAACGGCAATTAGAAAATGAAGCGCACACTTAAGGCAAGTCCTAAGGTAAAGAATTTCATTATATGTGTTGACCCGTGCCCAAGGTTTTTGTTGCCGGGTGACACACATGAAATGTGCATTTTCTGTCTGAGTGAAGAGCACGCACGGGACGCTCTCGAGGGAGCGTCCTGTGCAAATAAAAAAAAATAAAAAAACCCTCTCAGATGCGTCATCGACTGACGAGAGCGTGTTGCAGGTGGATGACGGAGACGTTTCTCCTACTGGTACTGCAGCGAGTGCTCTTCAGGACGGGCAAGAAATGGCTGATGAGGATGAATTAGATCCAGAGCCTCGTCAGCCATCCTGCCCCGTGTATGCTGAGCTGGTGGTTGATATGGGGCGCGCCGCCGACAAACTTCAGTTGCCATGGCGGCGCGCTCAGGGAGAGATTGCTCGCGGCAGGCTTGACGATCGATTTCTCCCTGAACATATGCCACCAGCTCAGGTGAGCCTTCCTTTCCTTCCTGATCTCCATACTGAGATCGAGAGGGCTTGGAAGAACCCATACTCTGCTCGTATTCACTGACATCAGCGGGGTGATTTCGCTGATGTTGAGTGGATCGGGAAGCATGGGTATGTGTCGATACCGCCGATTGACGAGACGTTCACAAAATATCTCGTGTCTGGGCGGGTGTCGACACTTAAAGCTCCAACCCTGCCATCCAAACCGCTTAAAGTATCAGTTCGTTTGAATGGCAGAGCATACACGGCAGCAGGTCAGGCCGGCGCTGCTCCCCATACCATGGCGGTGCTGCAAGCTTACCAGGCTGACCTGCTGTGGGATCTCGACCAGGGGGCGGGGCTGTCCCCTGAGGCGGTTGCTGAGCTGCGTCGAACCACAGTTTTGTCTCTCCAGGCCTGCTGCCGCGATCGGCCGATCGATGGCAGTGATGGTGGCCACGGAGAGGCATCTGTGACTTAACATGGCTGATATCGGGGAGAAAGAGAAATCCTTTTCTCCTCAATTCACCAGTTTCGCCTTCTAAACTTTTTGGCACCTCCGTGGATGCGGTGGTTGGGAAGTTTAGAGAGGCGAAGGCACACTCAGCTGCTTTTGAAACATGTATACCGCTGAGATCCGGGTCCAAGCCCAGGCAGACGGGAGGCCCTGGTCCCTCTCGGTCCGAGGACCGTAGACAGGACCAGAGGTCCAGTGTCGCCTCTCGTGCGCCCCCTCCATGGAGGAGTAGGACACAGAGAAGGCGAGCCTCCCGCAAGAAGAGGGATCTAAGGGAGGTCATCCAGCGCAAGCGCACACAGCGTGAGTAAGGGTTGATCTCCCTGGAGGGCCTTTTTCTACCAGCCCTCTCTCTCTTCCTGACTCCCCAGGCGTTCTTGCTACATCAGGCCTGGGGCTGGGCCCATGATAGAACTATGTTCTGTTGGCCCGCCTTGGCTTGATTAGTGTGAGCGCCTCTTTTAGGCATGTAAAAGTGGTGGACCCCAGGTTTTTGTGAATCTCTGGTGGAGTCTTCACTCCGCATGCCGCAGGTGAGCTGATTGGTCTTTTAAGAATATCTGTGTGTACAAATAACACTGACATTTATTTCTCTACAGACCTCGTTCCCTGTATAGACCTAGGGAGTCGTACTGGCAAGGAGGAATAAGGTAAAGTAAGTTTTGGACTTCAGGGCCCTGAAGCCTCCCCTCAGTTGGTGGCTGGAACGAATTAGGGAGAAGCTCAAAGAAGATTTGGCTTCCGTGCTGAGTGTGTGATGGCCTTCCGGTCATAACATTTTTTATGCGTGGTGGGCCGCCGCTCATTTCTGTTTAGCCTCAGGGCTATTAGCCACCCAGGGGTAGAGTAGTTGGTCTTCCTAAAAAAAAAAAAAAAAGCTTTTTTGTTTTAGGTTTAGACTGACGCTGGCGCTTCAGATAGATCTTATGTCTTACCTATCGGTTTGTGACATTGATATCCTGAGTACTTTGCTCCCCTGAGCTCTGTAAGGTGTCAGTAGGTTGAGTGTTTCACAGCCTCTCAATCAAGTTGGCTTTGGCTCCTCTGAGCCCTCAGGTAGATCTATGCTTATGGGTCGGCCCTAACCCGGGCCGCCTCTGTAGCTGGTCTAGGCTATGTTTGGGATGTTGGAGGCGTTCTGCTAAGTATAGCTGCCGCATTCATTATGTGTTAGGCTTCCTCCCCTAGATTTCAGCCTCCTCCCTTAAATGGGAGTTGTTGGCCAAGGCCCGCCCCTTTCACTGCATTCAGGGGTGGTAGAGTAATGCAGGGTGGTAGTTGAGGTATGATCCTTCAGGCGGGTCAGGCTGTCTTTCGCTCTGCGATGTGATAGTTTGCCAGACCCTGCCGAACAGAGCTACTTGTTTTTAGGCCTCTAGAGCTGGCTCCACTCAGCCCGTTGAGCTGAACCGCTCGAACGATGGGTGAAAGTTGGTTGGCTTGCAAGCAAGCTCCGCTCCCCCAGGCTGGGCACAGGACAAATCCCTGTCACCCTTTGGAGCCACTTGCAGGCCCGCTCCCTGTCTAACATTTCAGGGGCATATGGTGTTACTCCCCCGCTAACACAGGGTAGTTTTGAGTAATCCATTCTCAGCTCTGTATTATCTACCTCACACCATGATGGCTCCGGTTGAGCAGGGAGTTCTAACTACATTTCATTCCAGTTTTTGAACTCGGCTCCCTTGAAGCCAGAGCATTGCCATGAGCTGACGCCCATGCATATAGTAGGTAGGCCCTTAATGGGGCCTCCACTAGGCAGAGTGGCGTATGTTGTACTCCCCTGCTATAAGGGTATTGCTTTTTGCTGAGTACACTGCCTTTGGCAATGTGATTAGGTACCAGGATGCTGTAAGCGCTGTAGTAACAGTTTTCTGCCATGAAGGCTGCACGGTTAGGTAGTAGGCCCCAGCAGGCCTCTTTGACCGGGTAGCCCCCAAATAGGGCTCCTAGGCCAGCTCACCTTCGGTGGTTGGCCCTGGTAGTTCGGGCAGAAGGCTCACTGCCGAGTAATAGGCCTTAACAGGCCTCCTCGGAGGTGGGTCCCTATATTGTGGAACATACACTAGGACAAAACTATAGGAAAAGTTTTTAATAGTATGGTTCCAGCAGTGTTCATTAAAGTAGCAGAAAGACTCGCTATCAGCTAGTAGGCTCGACCGGGCCTCCCTGTTAGGCGAGTCCCCAGCAGCAGTCACATCCAGCTGATTAGACTGTTTCAGGAAGTAGGCCTCTTCAGGCCTCCCTGAAGATGGGCTCCCACATTTTTGTGGGGGTCAGGTAGTAGGCTTTACTAGGCCTCCCTGAGGGCTAAATCCCTCATACTGTGGTACTAAGTGGCCCTGAGGTTGAACTATCAGTTAGTAGGCCTCATAAGGCCTCCCTGAAGGCAAAGCCCCATAGACAGTCAACTGGACTGCCAGTCTGGCCCAATGTCAGCTGTGGTTTTCAGGTAGTAGGCCTCTCCAGGCCTCCCTGAAAGTAAGCTCCTTCATGTCATGGTTCTCTGGTAGTAGGCCTCACCAGGCCTCCCTGGAGTTGAGTTCCAACATACTTTGAGTTTCCACTTAATGTGGTTTTTCTGGTAATGGGTAGTAGGCCTCTCTAGGCCTCTCTGTAAGCGAACTCCCATGTACTGTGGTAGGCTTCACTAGGCCTCCCTTAAGTTGAGCTCCCACGTTTTGTGGTTGTCATGTAGCAGGCCTCTCCAGGCCTCTCTGTAAGTGAACTCCCATGCACTGTGGTTATCAGGTAGTAGGCCTCACTAGGCCTCCCTGAAGTTGAGCCCCTGCATACTGTGGTTGTCATGTAGTAGGCCTCTCCAGGCCTCTCTGTAAGTGAACTCCCATGCGCTGTGGTTATCAGGTAGTAGGCCTCACTAGGCCTCCCTGAAGTTGAGCTCCCACATACTGTGGTTATCATGTAGTAGGCCTCTCCAGGCCTCCTTGGAAGGTTAGCTCCCACTTACTGTGTGTTTCCACTTAGCATGGTGTTTCAGGTAGTAGGCCTCTCCAGGCCTTTCTGAAAGTGAGCTCCCACGTTTTGTGGTTATCAGATAGTAGGCTTCACCAGGCCTCTCTGAAGGTGAGCTCCCACATACTGTGGTTGTCAGGTAGTAGGCCTCTCCAGGCCTCTCTGAAAGTGAGCTCCCACGTTTTGTGGTTATCAGATAGTAGGCTTCACCAGGCCTCTCTGAAGGTGAGCTCCCACATACTGTGGTTGTCAGGTAGTAGGCCTCTCCAGGTCTCCCTGAGTAGTTTCACTGTGGTGCTGGGTTTTGTAAGCTAGTGGCCGCTTACTTTCAGTTTAGCAGACCTTATCAGGCAGCTACCGAAGGTGAGCTTGCGCCCTGGCTCGACTCAAGTTTGTATTCTCTGCTACGGGTTCCCTCCTGGAACCTCTTTATCCTGCTACAGCCTGGTTGCCTACCAGGTAGATCTAATGCTCCCCTCACTGAGGGTCAGTATGAGTATGTGGTCTCCTGAGTCTGATCAGTCGGTCGTAGGCCTCTCATGAGGCCTCCCAGTTAGATCAGTCCTTAGGCCCTCACAGGCCTCCTTAGTGTTTTGAAACACAAACACTGGGTTGATCCGTGGATCGAGTAGAGAAACTCCCCTCGCTGGCAAGGGTTGTAAAGCACTATGCTGAGTCATACTCTCCAGGATATCCCGTCTCTGAGATCCGGTCCGAGTGGTTCACTGCCTGCTTCGCAGTCCCTCGGGTTGGATGCCTTCCTAAAGGCAAGTGTCCAGAGGCTCTGTCTTCGGACAGACAGGAAGTGGCCAGACTGTAGTGTCTTATATGGTGACACCAGGTCAGGCCTGCCAGGTGGCATTTCAGGTGGCACGTTCCCCTGAATAGTGACTGGCTGGGGTTCCCTCAGGTTCCCTAGCCACATTCCCTAGAAGGGACCCCTTCTAAGAAGTTGAAGTTGTGGTCCTAGGCCCTTGAGCAGGCCCAGGTAGACCTTTCACTAAACTATGTTTATGGAGGTTTTCTGTGGTATCATATAGCTTGGGCTATGACCGTAGGGAGTGCTGTCACTGACAGCCCAGTGTGACCTGGGGGTGAGTGGTTCTAGCGTTCATTTGAATTGCCGGTTCTGACAGTTGTCACTGCCATTGGGCATGCACTCCCCTTAGCATGGTGGCGTTGGTATATCGTTCCCCATTGCGTCATTCTGACGTAGTGTAGAGTTCCCTTTCGAAAGGGAACGTCTCAGGTTACGACTGTAACCTATGTTCCCTGAGAACAGGGAACGAGACACTACGTCTTCCTGCCATGCCTCGGGGCCTGCCTGCAACAGTCCCTTCAGACGATAGGATGTTTGTCATGTTTGCAAGGCGCCCTTTTATACTTGCAGGTCGCATGTTAATCATTCACGTTAATGATTCACGGGCTGTCGCCGGTCAATGTGATTGCCGTGATTTGATATTGATTTCAGACACCTGTCACGCCTGAGGCGTTCCCCATTGCGTCATTCTGACGTAGTGTCTCGTTCCCTGTTCTCAGGGAACATAGGTTACAGTCGTAACCTGAGACGTTTTCTTGATTGATTTCTTGACACTGGGCTGGCCCAATCACATCTTTAACCTGTTAACCGTTGCCAGTGCGCCCGCGCACTGAAGCGTTTTTTATTTATTTAATTCAAAGTTACTATCAGATTTAATGTTATACCTTGACAAACTATACATAATTAAAAAGATATAATACTCAAGTTTCAGTATTTGACCACTATTGTATTCTGAGAAACTCATAGTGACAGTTATGTCTTAATTTGTGTCAGGAGTTATGAAATGAAAAAATGAGTCGATACCTTTAATATGAATTATGCGCGTCAGCCGCTTTCATTCATAAAAAACTCCGTGCTGTCGTCATGACAGCGATACACAAAACAAGTCCTTCAGGGCTTTAGCTCAAAAATGTGCAGATTTGGAGAAATATTGATAGATTCTCATAGATTTACATCATATTTCTATAGACAGGAATAATATTTATTGAATTTATACCCAAATGCGTCGATGTAATCTTTATGAGCGTTTGGTACTCTGATACTGTGTTTTCAATTCATACCACTAGCCTGAGGGCGCTATATGCACAATAATAGTCCATATATAGAACATAAAGAAGAGCCATGATCATGTGACATTCCAGGACGTCACTGATACACACAAAGCTAACAAGAGATCGCGCTGTTCATGCAGATACAGACGTTTTGAAGACAATAAACATGTTTGCAATGATATTTGAGTTACCTGTGTTTTTCAAGCCATGCCAGGTATTTTCATAATAATAGATTATATTTATAATGTAATGCTAATCTATATAGACTATCATTGTGCAGAACACCATACAATAGTATATTTTCTGTCTGATTTTTTTATCTGAAGCCAAATTAGATCACATAAGATTATTTAAAACACTCGTCTTGCATTATAAAATAAGTTTGGAGCACAAACATGGTTTTAATCTCATAAATTGTCGTGTATTGATGGTGTGCTAGGCTAACATGCTAGCTAGCCCTAGGTGCACCTGCCACGTCTAGCAGTTATACTTTTATGATTTTTTGAATGCTTACTGAATTGTTTCTTTATTCAAGAAATGCATTTGATACAGTTTAAAATGTTAGGTGAACTTTGAGAAAAGAAATTAAGGACTGAAACCCTATGAATAGCCTGTGAATAGCCAGTCGTTAGTAACTATAATGCAGACAAAAGAAATGCATATTTAGAGCCATAACCAGGCTGGAGAGGTGTGAATGTGTGCAGGGGGAGACTGAGACTGAATGGGGCTCGTTTGCACCACAAAACAATAGAGACAATATACTGGATAGATGGTTAGAAGATGGCAATAAACATCAGTAGCATGTTAGCGTCAAATCAAAATAAAGTCACATGACATGGTCTTGTAAAACATTTAACAGAGTTTTGGACTTATTATCTTCAGATTTTAAACATAAAATGTTTAGACATGTGGCTTTAGCTGTAGTGCATTTCTAGATTGCTCCAGTGCCAACTTCAATTTTATTTTCATGAGGATGTTTCATAAAAAATAATTTATAATAACTTTACAAAACTTTGAAGCTATTTATAACAATTTTTGTCATTACGACAATAATTAATTCTACATTTACAATAAACTGCCAGGTGTCAGCTTTCAAATGAGATCATACTTGTGCTTTTAGTACAAAGGGTTCATGAACTGCATCTGTTTCAGTTTGGGTATGTCATTTCTGGGGATTTTTCAAAAGTGGGGTTGCAGCTTAACAGGTTAAACACCTCCCCCTTTGGGCTTTGAGTGAGCGTGCAGTGTCAAGTGTGTATCTGTCAAAATAGTCTGAGAGATGGAGAAGAAACGCAAGGAATGTACAGAGAAATAGCGTGAAAAATAGATACAGGCCCTTCAAGCAGACGCTGTAAAATGTGTCAAAATAACAGATATGTTTTCTGCAGCAGCAGGACCTTCATCAGCTCCAGTGGCTGATGAGGAGGATCAGGAGAGAGATGAGAAAGTGTAGAGTCCGCGGTAAGCAGAACTACTTTCAAAACACTTTGGCTATGAGTGTAGGAACCCATTACCCAGTTATGCATTATTTCCACATCTGCATTGGTGACGATTACAGAAATTTACTAGAACTTTAATGAGACGTGTTTTTATCCATGTTTTCCGCCAAAATAAAAGCTTGATGCAGTTTCTGTCAAAATAAAAGATCATGTGCTTATCTCTTTCAAGTTTAGAAATTAGTACAAAACTAATTATGAAAGTTTTCTTTATTTTTCAGTGCATTTGTTTTGCAATATATGGCTATTAGGCTACTGTCATGAGATTAAAATTATAACTATTATTATGTAGTAGTGTAATATAGACAGACACTGTTACTAAAAGAGGTTTGATTTTTTCTTTGTTTAATTTGCACACTTAATATGGGTTGGAGCTTTTAATTTTGAACTCTCAAACTGCACCAGATTAATGAATTTAACATTAAAATGCACAAAATTTTCTTAGGGGGGGCATGCCCCCGAACCCCCCTAGAGGGACAGAGGTCCACCCACCACAGTTTTACCAAGATCCTGTGGGAAACACTGGTATTGCTATGCCAATGCAGCTTATAGCTTGTTTTTTGGATGCATCACTGTGGTGTATAGTTCAATTGTATTAATAAATTACAATTTTGTACTTATTTCATCTGTTAACTCGTTCCTACTCACTCATTACATGGCATTAGTGGTTTTAATTAATAGGAGTTGAACAAAAACATATTCAAGGGCGTGCAAAGATGGGTGGTGTTTATGGTCATATGTAGTGGGCCAGTCTGGGCCAAAATGCCAGGGCCGATTTTCTGTCCCAGTCCAGCCCTGTTGAAATCAACAATTCAATTTTCACTAGTTAAAATGATAATTCTTGATATCAGGAATAATGTTAGTAACAATGGCAATTTTTGATATCAGGAATTACATTTCAACTAGTAAAAATGTTCATTCTTCATATCAACAATTGAATTTTAACAAGTAAAAACTATAATTCTTGATATTAACAATTGAATTTCAACTAGTAAAAACTATAATTCTTGATATTAAAAATGTATATCCTGGGAATGGCAATAGGCAAGCCATTTTGGCTTTTAATCATTCACAGGATATGAATTCTTGATATCAACAACTACATTTTCACTAGTTAAAATGATAGTTATTGATATCAGGAATTAGATTTCTACTAGTAACAATGGCTATTTTTGATATCAGGAATTACATTTCCACTAGTAACAATGCTAATTCTTGATAACAGCATTTACATTTTCACTAGTTAAAATGATAGTTATTGATATATTAAATCATATAAAATGATAGTTATTGATATATATTAATGTTAAAAGAGCGACAAAACTATTACAGATATCAAAAATTGATTTCTTACTAGTTAAAATTCTGAATATACATATCAGCTTTGTATTTCTTACTAGTAGAAATATAATTTTTGATATCATTAATTACATTGTTACTAGTAAAAATGCAAATTCCTGATATCAAGAATTACATGGTTACTAGTAAAAATGTCTATTCTTGATATCAACAATTAAATTGCTACTAGTAAAATTTTTAATTTTTGATATCTGAAAATGTATTTCTGATATCAATATAATTTCAGATATCTAAAATGTCTTTCTTACTAGTAACAATCACATTCATGATATCAGAAATGAACATTGTCACTAGTGAAAATGGAATTCTTGATATCAAAAATGAACATTGTTACTAGCAATTCAAATGTTGATATCATGAATAGACATTTCAACTAGTGACAACTGAATTCTTGATATCAAAAGTAAAGGTTTTTACTAGTAAGAATTGTATTTCTGATATGTGAAACTGGAATTTCAACAAGTAAGAAATCAATTCTTGATATCAACAATTGATTTTGAATGGCAGCCTATGGTGACATTTTACTAGTGAAAATATAATTACAGATATCAAGAATTATAGTTTTTACTAGTTGAAATTCAATTGTTGATATCAAGAATTATCATTTTAACTAGTGAAAATGTAAATGCTGATATCAAGAATTAGCATTGTTACTAGTGGAAATGTAATACCTGATATCAAAAATAGCCATTGTTACTAGTAGAAATCTAATTTCTGGTATCAATAACTATCGTTTTAACTAGTAAAAAATTGAATTGTTGATATCAAGAATTCATATCCTGGAAAAGAATAAAAGTTAAAACGGCTTGCCATACTGAGGAGACATGCACCAATATTGAAAAGTCAGACAGTGACAGTGACAGTGAGAGTGATGAGGATAAATACTTGAGTGACAATGACTCACTGTTTTGTTGAACTCTTCAATAATGAAACAAAATGCAGATTTTTTGCATTTTTTTCAGATTTCTTTTTTTTTTTTTGCCCAATTTTTTGGCAAATGATCGAATAAATATTTTTAAAATAGTCTGTGTCTCACTTGTCTGCCTTATTAGGAATACATTCATCAAAAAGTTTACCATTTTAAAACCTTCATAGAAGTGAAAATATTATATATTTTATTTTCTGTGATTTTTCTGCATATATTGTCTGCCATCTTGAATTTTGGCACTAAAAATGAAGAAAAAAATTGGAAACAGGTTGTTTAGCAAGTAAAAAAACACCAGTTGCAAAAATCTATATGAACCGTTCCTAAAATAACACAATTCCACACACTAATAGTCTTTAAACGAAATAATTCAAAACGAAAGAAAAAGGCTACTCTCTGATTACGTAATCCATTGTGTGCATTTCTCTCTATAGGCGCGTTCACTACAGAGATGGCGATCGTCAACTTCATCTTTGCAGCCGAGTCGACACTGTCAGAAGTTTATTAACAAAAATCAATGCACGCGTCACCGGATTTACAAATGCACTTCTTGCTTGTTGCACGCACACATATTATGTCGAAATAATGAGATATTATGTTGAAATAACATTATTATTAATAAAACATCTTTTAGAATATTTGATTGAATGCTGAATGTTGCGCTTGTTCAATTTAATAAAATTAAAACTTTAATTGATCATTTTGTTCATTTATATATATATTATATAGCGATAGTTTATTCTAAGTTTACTCAAGTGGAAGAATGTGACTAATAAACTTAGGCCTACTATGCACTATGCATTATATTTTGAAAAAGAAGTAATTATCTTAATATCAAAACCTTAAATTTCCTCTGGACTCAATGATAAATACATGTCTGACCGTTGGAACGAACCATAAAAACTAGAAAATCGAATTCATTACAATTTATGGTGATTTTATTTCCGTTAGACCTTTGCCTACATTGACGCTGATGCATTAAAGAGGAGGGGCTCCCCTGTTCCAAGATGGCGGCTCTATTGACGCATTCGTTCCAATGAACTGCCGTAGCCCAGGCGACATCTAGTGTATATATCTATGATTCAACCCCAGCCTTTGTTCTTCACCTCTGGGCCTGGCACATTAGAAGTGCAACATTTAAGCTGTCTTATGGCTCTGCAAAACCATCTGGGGGTTCAAGGAGAAGCCCTTTTAAACTTGGCAGTCATTCACAACCACCATCATTGTAAACTGCATAAACAGAGACTTTTGCTTATATTGCTGCTTTTAATTTCTGGTAATGTCCACCCAAATCCAGGCCCATAGCAAAATATGTCATATGACACCCCTGAAAGCTTTAAATGCAGAAAGGGCCTGGGATTTTGTCATTTGAATGTTCGTAGTCTGGTTGGCAAAATAGATATGGTTCGTATCTGGGCACTTTCGACCAATGCCAATGTTTTTGTTTTAAGTGAAACTTGGCTCAACAAATCTATTTCTGATAAGGATGTGACTGTAGGTGGGTACAATTTATTCAGAACAGACTGACCTAAAAAGGGTGGAGGTGTTGCAATATATCTGAAAAAGTCATTTCTTGTGAATGTAATCGTCTCAAAATCAATAAACAAACAATTTGAATTGTTGGCCCTTGACTCTTTCCTCTTTGAGGGAGTTTTTAACAAGTCTAAATTATAATGAAATTGTCTTATTAGGAGATCTTAATTGGAACTGGCTTTTGCCAATGACTGATCATTTTAAATCATTTTGTGATTCTTATAATCTCTTTCAGATCGTGAATAGCCCAACCAGACCAAACCTAAAACATCCAGAAAAATCATCACTAATTGATATTATTCTTACAAATGCCCCTCACAAATACTCCTGTGCCTCTGTTTTTGCAAATGATTTAAGCGATCATTGTCTTATAGCATCTGTAAGGAACACAAAAATTCCTAAAACAAGGCCGCGCATAATCTTTAAGAGGGCAATGAAGCATTTTTCAGTGCAGGGCTTTTTACATGATCTGTATGATTTTGATTGGGAAAGAATTAGCCTAGCCTTATTGATGATGTTGAAAATGCTTGGACATTTTTTTTATGATGGTTTCACAGGCCTGGTGAATAAGCATGCCTCACTCAAAAGACATAGAGTGAAAGGGCGAAATAATGTTTGGTTTAGTAATGAATTGTCTGACCTTCTTCTAGAGCGGAATCGAGCCTGGGCTCAAGCTAGAAAGTCAAAGCTCGAGTCTGACTGGTTGAAATTTAGGCGTTTACGTAATTTATGTACTGTAAAAATCCGTAATGCCAAATCCGCTTATTTCCTTTCTGAAACTTCGAAAAACTTAAATAACCCTCTTAAATTCTGGAAAACAATCAAATTATTAACGGAAGCAAAAACAGATACAGAAGTACCATCTTGTATTGTTGTTGATGACAAAAAAATCATTGACAAAAACGAAATTTTGATAGTTTAAATATCATTTCATTGCTGCTAGTTCCCTTTATGAAACATTACATAATCCAATTTTCAGTTCTTCCACTGCATGTCCTGTTGATCAGTTACTGTCAGCTCAACCATTTCATTTTAAAAGAGTAACTGTACCAGAAGTAAGGAAGGCCTTGAAGGATCTAGATAAAAAAAAAAAAAAATCATCAGGTCCAGACAAATTGGAACCATATTTTCTAAAAAAAAGCTGCAGATTTGATAGCAAATCCAGTTACATATTTAATTAACCTTTCTTTAGCCACAAACAGCCATCTGGAACTCTGCTAATGTTCTCCCCCTTCACAAAGGTGGTGATCCTGCAAATATAAATAATCATAGGCCTATTTCTAAATTGTCAGTATTAGCCAAATTAATGCAATCACTTATCAGCATGCAATTGAAAGACTATCTAATTAATAACAATATTCTGAATGAATTTCAATCTGGTTTTAGGAAACAACATAGTACAATAACAGCTGTTTCAAAAGTTGTCAATGACCTGGTTAAAATCTTGGACAATAAACAGCACTGTGCAGCACTGTTTATTGATTTGTCAAATGCTTTTGATACAGTGGATCATAAAATACTCCTTCAAAGACTTATCTCTATTGGACTTTCAGAACAAGCAGTGGCATGGTTCAACAGTTACCTATTAGGGAGAACACAATGTGTGCAAGTAGATGGCCTCACTTCTGCCTCCCTAAATATTACAAAAGGGGTACCTCAAGGCTCAATCCTTGGGCCTCTTCTTTTTATTATACAAACAACCTCTGCAATAATATAGATAATACAAACTATCATTACTATGCTGATGATACTGTTCTCTATTGTTCTGGGTCCACATTAGATCAAGCAATCACAAATTTACAATCTGCTTTTAACATCTTGCAACATAATCTGGCTACTTTAAAATTGGTTTTAAACTCTAAAAAAAATAAAGTCATGACTTTGACTCTGAAAATCAACTAAAAACAATGTCCCAACCATTTGTACACTTGCAGAAATTGAAGAAGTGTTACATTACAAGTACTTGGGCATTACCATTGATCAGTCACTATCTTTTACATTGCATGTCCAAGATTTGGTTAAAAAACTGAAGTTGAAGTTAGGTTTTTTCTTTAGAATCAAGTCTTGTTTATCTTTTGAAGCAAAAAAACAACTTGTAAATGCAACATTCTTGTCTGTCTTGGATTATGGTGATATTTTATATATGCATTCAACCTCCCAGTGTCTTCATGCTTTGGACACAGTGTTTCATGGAGCCTTAAGATTCATCACAAACTTAAAATCTCTCACTCATCACTGTTTGCTGTATTCTCATGTCGAGTGGTTCTCTCTCTCCATTCGGCGTTGGATGCACTGGCATCTTTTTATTTATAAAGCAGTATTAGGAGTTCTTCCTCCTTATCTGAACACTTACATCCTCCCGAGGTCTGCAGGGACATATCACCTGCGTTCACAGGATCTGTTCTTATTGACAGTCCCTAAAGCCCACACTGACTTTGGCAAAAAGGCTTTTCATTTTGCAGCACCATCTGCATGGAATCGGCTTCAAAATGAACTACAGTTGAAGGAGTTGGTCTCACTTTATTCTTTTAAAGGCTTTTTAAAGGGCCTTGCAGAAAGGCAGTCTGTCTGTCACTGTTTTTATGATGATATTGTTGTTTGAATATGATGAGTGAAAGTGTGTCTATATATTTACCTGTAAGTGTCTCTATGTCTATTTGAAACCGCGCTGCTGCCACTTGCCAGGACACTCTTGTAAAAGAGATTTTTAATCTCAAGGAGTTTTTTTATCCTGGTTAAATAAAGGTTTGAAAAAGTTGGCAGATCTGTCTAAATTGGTTCGCGAATCAGTTTGAATGATCAGGGGTGCGTTTCCCGAACAACGACGTAACTTGCTGCTTAACTACCATAGTAGCCTACGATTCATCATCGTTGAAGAAATCAACTAGCTAGTCACGACCATAGATATCCATATAAGGCTAGATGTCTTACGGCGGAGTTTCGAACGGCATCACCGGCGGCCATCTTGTCACAGGCAAGCTTTCTGGCGGGCTCTGTGGTACCTGATGTAAGGTGAGTGATCAGCACGAACACTAATACTCTTATCTCGCTGAAATCTTAACGTATTTACAAACGGTTTGGTTTCTTACAAGCATTATTAATGTGGCTATAATTATGAATTCTGAATTATCCGAATAATTATTCATATGTATGCAGTGTCATAACTACATCTCTGACGTTTATAATAAACCAAACCGTTTAAAAATTGGTAGAAAATTGAGCAAGTTATGGTTATTTAAAAAGTACAGGCAGCATTAAAACACAATGTTAGGAGTGAGCGAGCTGCCTGTGGCAAGATGGCCGCCACTTGCGGACGTCGACCTCCATTGGCCAGCAGAGCGCACGAGACATCTAGACATCTTATTATATGATATCTATGGTCACGACTGTTTCCCGAAACCATATTGTCACAAAGTGGTCATTCAACCACGTTGGTTTATGATGTCACGCACGTGGTGGAGTAATAACTTCTTTTAATGAATCTGTTTGAGATTGAATTAACGCTAGATGCTTTGCTATAAATTACGAACGAGTCAGTGTTTCCCGAAACCATCGTTCTAACGAACATTCGCAAACAGCATCGCAAAGTTGTGTGGTTGGAACGACAGCTCTCGACCTGTGTTAGAAGCAGAGTTTCTAGTTTGCATGACGTGGACTCAATAAATCCTTATCTTGAACAAAATAAGCAATGACATTCAGTACAACCTGTGTCTTTTATTTAAAGTATATACAAATGTCATTTACGTCTTTTAGTTTGTCAAGAGATTTAAAGTACCGTTTTTAAAGAGTGCGTATGTGTGAACGTGTTCTATCTACTATGTAAGAACGAGCCTATGACTGAATCTGGAAATAAAGCAAAATAACAGAAAAATTAGAAATAGTCCTCAGATGCCATGTCTGTAATTTATAGCAAAACATCTAGCATTAATTCAAACTCAAACAGATTCATTAAAAGAAGTTATTACTCCACCACGTGCTTGACGTCATAAACCAATGTGGTTGAACGACCACTTTGCGACAATGCAGTTTCGAGAAACAGTCGTGACTAGCTAGTTGATTTCTTCAACGATGCATCGTACTATGGTAGTTACTGTAAGCAGCGAGTTACGTCGTTGTTCGGGAAACGCACCCCTGATAACGACGGAACTTGCGAACATAGTTGGCTAACAATGCTTTTGGGAAACGCACCCCTGATTAGTACTACCACAATAGCACTACTACAAAGTATGACATTACCCGTTTTTTGGACATATACATTAATTTATACATTAAATAAGCTACCATTGTCCACAGTTGTCCATCCCACGGTAATGTGTGTGCAGTAAATCACAGACGGACTCGATTATGGTGAGATCAGATCATACCGGCTGTTGTCAGACTCCTTGTGCATACACAAATCTCACTGGATTATTAAAATTAATGGCAAAAAGAATGTTTGGAAATGTAAACTGATATTTCCTACTGATACACTATTGCAAAATATATAAATAACTGACTTATATATATATATCATATAGTTTTTTCATTGGATACTTACTACTCTTACTCAAGTAACTATTAAGATTATTACTTTTACTTTGAGTAAATATTTCTATAAGTAGCCTACTTGTACTTTTACTTGAGTACAGTTTTTGGATACACTGTAAAATCTAATTAGTTGGATTCTCTTCCTTTGAAACCAAATATCTGATCTCTTGTTGCAATCACTGCATCAATGGGAAGAGGATTACAATAGTATAAATTAAGTGCAAGTGCCCAACCAAAGGGATCACTAATCGCCATAATGGTGACTAAAAACATTTTAGGAAAATCAACATCAATTTATGAAGTCAGCTTGTGCGATGTTCTCTCAAATTTTTCAGTTGTATTAAAATTTCAACATTCAAGATGACTTTGGGAAATGAATGAATACAAACAGAGAAAAATAACTGCAGAAGTGGAGGAGATTAGTGAAAAGTCCATTAAGATTTTCCCCGCCTCAAAAACCACACTCAAACCAATCAATTAATCTTAACTTGGGTTCCCTTTCGTGGTCACTCCGAGTTACGTCGGATGACGACGATTGACGTTTGGGGTTTCGCCTAGAAGCCTATCACCTTCGAGTATATAAAACGAGCCAATGGCAATGAAATGCCATGGGTCTGCGGAATTTGCATAGCGTAACTCCGCCCGCCACAGGGGGTATATAAGGAAGTACGCTGCACAAATGCAGATATGTTTTCGCTTCGGAGCCGAGAACTTCTCCACTCCTGCAAGCCAAATATTCTGAGTTAGTCTTCTCTTACCTTCGAGACGAGCGAACTCTCCGGTGTTGGTGTGACGGCGATTTCAGCGAGTGCTCACTTCCCTGCTGATCTGTTCAGTGATCTGACAGTTAGTGTGTTTCTCCCTGTTCGCTTCAGCATCCGCGGAGTTTATCCTCTCACAAAAAGAGCATTGCACGTGGCACGTCTTTTTAAAGATGCCTCGCCCGTGCACTTCTGGTTGCGGTCGCGAGATATTTTTCTCTGATGGGCACGATCTCTGCTTGGCGTGTTTGGGCGTTGATCACACTAAAGCAGCGTTCGTGGATGACTCATGTTCCCATTGCGGGAATATGACCATCTCCATGCTGCGGTCGAGACTCAATGAACTCGTCAGAGCGAGAGTCCCCCTACCCACACCCCGATCTACTGACTCCGAGAGGGCTAGTACTTCGGCTGGTGGCCGGGGTGACCTGAGGGTGACTGTGTGGGACATACCGCCGACACGTCCACGGTCCACACACCCCTCTTCAGCATCGGTACCCGCGAGTGTACAAACTGAGACCGCTGGTCCCTCTTCGGAGCCCCAGCGCGTCTCGTTTGGAGCTCCAGAGGAAGATATCATGTCGATCGCGGCATCACAAGGTGGGCGCGAGTCCTCGGGAAGTGAGGATTCGGCTGTGTTGCCGCCCTCGGGCGTGCCAGCATTGTCCGAGTCTGATCCCGAGCTGACCGCCATGCTTTCCCGGGCAGCCGCGGCCATTGGTATTGAGTGGTCCCCGCCACCTGATCCAGTGCGCTCGCGGCTGGATGATTGGTTTTTGGGAGCGGCCGCTGACACTCGTCGCCGCCCAACCCCAATACCATTCTTCCCGGAAGTGCATGAGGAAGTCACGCGGTCCTGGAAGGCTCCCATGTCTTCCCGCGATCGTTCGTCGGCTTTCTCCGCCTTTCCTCCCCTCGATAGAGCTGATGCTTGTGGGTACACTGGGATTCCCACGGTTGAACGTTCTGTCGCGATGCAGCTGTGTCCGGCAAGCGCTTCATCACGTGGCGATCCAAAGCACCCGTCCAAAGCCTGTAGATTCTCGTCTACTATGGTGGCGAAGTCTTACAGAGCGGCGGGACAGGCAGCTGCTTCTCTGCATGCCATGGCCATCTTGCAGGTTTACCAGGCCAAGATGCTCCGTGACATGCACGAGGGTAGGACAGACCCAGGGCTCTTTGATGAGCTGCGCGCCGCCACCGACCTCGCTCTCCGGGCGACGAAGGTGACCGCGCGCTCCCTGGGTTTGGTGATGTCCACAGCTGTGGTCCAGGAGAGACATCTCTGGCTGAACCTGGCTGATATGCGTGAGCCCGAGCGGACTCGTCTGCTTGACGCTCCCATATCCCAGGCCGGCCTTTTCGGCGGTGCAGTCGAGGATTTTGCCCAACAGTTCTCGACTGCCCAGAAGCAGACTGAGGCGATCAAACACATTCTGCCCCGGCGTGCTGTTGCTGCTAAGCCACCGGTACAGAATCCTCAGCCTGCTCGCCGCCGAGGGCGCCCTCCTACGGCTCCCGCCCCTCCCACACGGCCCCAGCAGCAGCCTTCATCTGGGCCGCGTCGTGGAGGAAGCCGCAGGAAGGCGCCACAGCCCTCTCCAGCCCCTCCGCCCGCTAAACGCCAGGCCAAGCGGCGCTCCTGAGACGGGCAGCTCAGGATTGGCTTTCCTTTCTGTCCAGGAGGTGGTAGCAGGGCCACTCCTTCCCCCGGTGGAGGGCCGGGGGAGAATCTTTTGTTCTCCACTCCCCGCTGCTCGTCCCACGACGGGCAGCACCCTAATGTGGTTAAAGACAGAATCGAATTCCCCAATCCTGAGCCCACAGAGCTCGAGGGCCACAGTGCGCGCCACCCTCGGGTCCCGCCACTGCCGCCCTCCTCTGTCCCAGAGGTGCGGGATGACAGCACGCGCCGCCCACGGGCCACGCTCCTCTCATCCCCCTCTGTCGCCAGACCCCTGCCAGAGCACGCCCCCGTGGGACGCGCGCCCTCCCCTGGCCTCCTCTGGCAGGACGCGGTTAATGACCATGCCCCCGCACAGGGCCGCTATGCCACCCTCGCCGGTGCCGGTCATTCCGCCTCGCTGCCCCACCGACGGTACGTCTGTGGTTCGTATGACCCCGCTGGTGCATTTTCTGGAGGCCTGGCTAGAGCTTCCCAGACTGTCCCACTGGGTCGCGAGAACCATCAGGCTCGGCTACGCGATTCAGTTCGCGCGATCTCCTCCCCGCTTCAGGGGAGTCCGCTTTACTATGGTCGGTGGCAATGCCCCTGTCATGAGAGCGGAGGTCGCCACCCTGCTGGCGAAGGGTGCGATCGAGGTTGTCCCTCCAGCCGAAATGAAGTCCGGCTTCTACAGCCCTTACTTCATTGTACCCAAGAAGTCCGGTGGGTTACGGCCAATCCTCGACCTGCGCGTCTTGAACCGCTCCCTTCACAGGCTGCCGTTCAAGATGCTAACGGCCAAACACATCCTCCAGTGTGTGCGGCCGCAGGATTGGTTTGCAGCGATCGACCTGAAGGACGCCTACTTCCATGTCTCCAGTTTACCTCGACACAGACCGTTTCTACGGTTTGCTTTCGAGGGGCAGGCATACCAGTACGCGGTTCTCCCTTTCGGGCTAGCCCTGTCTCCTCGCGTCTTCACGAAAGTCGTCGAGGCAGCCCTTGTTCCCCTCCGGGAACACGGGGTTCGCATCCTGAACTATCTCGACGACTGGCTAATCCTAGCTCACTCTCGAGACCAGGTTTGCGAACACAGGGACCTAGTGCTTCAGCACCTAGTTCGTCTGGGCCTTCGGGTCAACTGGGAGAAGAGCAAACTCTGCCCCGTGCAGAGGATCTCTTTTCTCGGTATGGAGATCGACTCGGTCGCCATGTGCGCGCAGCTTACGAGCGAGCGCGCGCAGTCACTGCTGACTTGTCTTCGCCAATTCGAGGGCAAGAGTGCGGTTCCACTGAAACTATTTCAGAGGCTCCTGGGGCATATGGCATCCGCAGCCGCAGTAACGCCGCTGGGATTGCTTCATATGAGACCGCTTCAGCTTTGGCTTCGCGATCGAGTCCCGAGGTGGGCATGGCAACACGGCACGCTCCGAGTCCCAGTGACTCCAGCCTGCCGTCAGACCTTCACCCCGTGGGCGAACCTCAATTTTCTACGGGCCGGAGTGCCCTTAGAACGAGTTTCCCGGCATGTTGTTGTATCAACAGATGCCTCCAACACGGGCTGGGGCGCCATGTGCAATGGTCATGCTGCCGCGGGCTCCTGGACAGGACCCCAGCGCCTTTGGCATGTCAATTGCCTCGAGTTGCTGGCTGTACGTCTCGCCCTGCACCGCTTCCATGCGCTGCTCAGGGGCCAGCACGTTCTAGTCCGATCAGACAATACCGCAACAGTAGCGTACATCAACCACCAGGGTGGTCTACGCTCCCGCCGTATGTCGCAACTCGCTCGCCATCTCCTCATATGGAGTCAGAAGCATCTGAGGTCGCTTCGAGCCATTTATATCCCGGGACACCTGAACCAGGCGGCCGACGAGCTGTCTCGAGTTCGGCCTCTCGCTGGAGAATGGCGACTCCATCCCCAGACGGTCCAGCTGATTTGGGATCAGTTCGGCGACGCACAGGTAGACCTGTTTGCCTCCCACGACTCGTCCCATTGCGACCTGTTTTATTCCCTGACCGAGGGCACGCTCGGCACGGATGCACTGGCGCACAGCTGGCCGCGGGGCCTACGCAAGTATGCGTTTCCCCCAGTGAGCCTTCTTGCGCAGACCTTGCGCAAGATCAGGGAGGACGAGGAGCAGGTCATTTTGGTTGCCCCGTATTGGCCCAACCGGACCTGGTTCTCCGAACTAGTACTCCTCGCGACAGCACCTCCCTGGCCAATTCCTCTGAGGAAGGACCTCCTTTCTCAGGGACGGGGCACCTTATGGCACCCTCGTCCCGATCTTTGGAACCTCCACGTGTGGCTCCTGGACTGGACGAGGCAGGTTTGAGTACCCTACCACCTGCGGTGGTGGCTACCATCACTTCCGCTAGAGCATCGTCCACGAGACATGCCTATGCGTTGAAGTGGAACCTCTTCGTCAACTGGTGTTCTTCTAAACATCAAGAACCCACGAAATGCCCGATCAGTGTCGTGCTTTCCTTCCTGCAAGAAGGGTTGGAGCGAAGGCTGTCTCCCTCCACCCTGAAAGTCTATGTTGCCGCCATTGCCGCACATCACGAAGCAGTTGATGGTAAGTCTCTGGGAAAGCACGACCTGATCGTCAGGTTCCTGAGGGGAGCGAGGAGACTAAATCCTCCTCATCCTCCCCTCGTACCCTCTTGGGACCTCTCAGTGGTTCTAACTGCCCTGCAGAGTGCTCCATTTGAGCCTTTACAGTCAGTGGAGCTTAAGTTCCTGTCAATGAAGACAGCGCTCCTGGTTGCATTGGCCTCCATCAAGAGGGTAGGGGACCTGCAGGCATTTTCGGTTGACGAAGCGTGCCTGGAATTCGGGCCGGCTAACTCTCACGTGATCCTGAGACCCCGGCTTGGATACGTGCCCAAGGTTCCTACCACACCCTTTCGAGACCAGGTAGTGAACCTGCAAGCGCTGCCCTTGGAGAAGGCAGACCCAGCCTTGGCACTGCTCTGTCCAGTACGCGCCCTCCGTGCTTACGTAGACAGAACGCGGTGTTTCAGGACCTCAGACCAGCTCTTTGTCTGTCATGGTGGGAAGCTGAAGGGAAAGGCTCTCTCAAAGCAAAGGTTATCTCACTGGATAGTGGATACCATTGCTTTGGCATACCAGCAGCAAGGTCGTCCGTGCCCCCTTGGTGTGAAAGCCCACTCCACACGTAGTGTGGCTTCCTCTTGGGCTCTAGCGCATGGCGCCTCGCTAACAGACATTTGTAGAGCTGCAGGCTGGGCGACACCCAACACATTCGCGAGATTTTATAATCTCCGAGTAGAGCCAGTTTCTTCTCATGTACTCGCTTCAACCAGCCGGTGCTAGATTCTGCTCAGGTGTCTTCGCTTGCTCGCCATTCCTCTCCACGGACGGGATACGTGCGATATTCTCCTCAGGTGAGTCTGATAAGCTCTGAGTTCCTCCAGCACTGGTTACGTCATCGCCTGAGTTATGCCAATTTCCATAACACAGCTTTTGCGCTTGACTAGGTGCCTCCATGTGCATGGTTCCCCCTCTGGGCGACCCCCACATGTGTATCCACTGTAAGTCTCCTTGTGAGCGTGTGTCTTTCCCTTGGCAAGCCACCTTGCCACCCCTGGGGTTTAAAAATTCCACCTGCGGCTGGACACCCCAGTGATTTTCCATATGCAGCCCTCTGGGTCATATGTGTATTCTAAGTCCCCCCCATCAATGGCTGGGCATAATTGCATATTTCTCTCTGGAGATATGCTTCCCAGTGTACCTTGGTATCCCTGTGTTAAGTAGGACTCCTTCGTTCGTGCTAGTCTCACAACAGGGAGCTCAGACTTACGCAGGGCACTGGAAGACAGCCGAGGTGGCGTGATTAGACTGGAACCCCAATCGTCGTCATCCGACGTAACTCGGAGTGACCACGAAAGGGAACGTCTCGGTTACGGATGTAACCCTCGTTCCCTGAGTGGGAACGGAGACGTTACGTCTTCCTGCCACTTCCGCTGTACCGCTGAAAAACGCCTGGGGCCAGTCTCGGCTCCTCAGCGAAGACATATCTGCATTTGTGCAGCGTACTTCCTTATATACCCCCTGCGGCGGGCGGAGTTACGCTATGCAAATTCCGCAGACCCATGGCATTTCATTGCCATTGGCTCGTTTTATATACTCGAAGGTGATAGGCTTCTAGGCGAAACCCCAAACGTCAATCGTCGTCATCCGACGTAACGTCTCCGTTCCCACTCAGGGAACGAGGGTTACATCCGTAACCGAGACGTTTTCTTAGTAAACAAAACATAGTATGTGAATAGTGCAGATTACTAGATTTTTACAATTAAGTTAAGACATTAAGTCAAATTAACTAAAAAGTGTTAGTTAAAATCACTGTTGGATTTTACAGTGCACCTCTGCACACAACACAACTATTTTTATTTTTATTTATTTTTTTTAAATTAAATTGAGGCATTGTAACTTATTATTTAAGTTATTACAATATATGAGAGCAAGATTTTCAATGAATAAACAACTTATTTTGGTCGGTTTCTCACGCCCAGCTATTGTTAAAGATACTTAATATAAAGTGTAAAGTTCTATTTCCTAAGTGCAATGACCATGGATATTAAACAGATAGGACTGGATTCTGTAATACAGCAGTAAAAACATACAGGTTTGAAACAAGGGTGAATAAATAAGGACTGGGTGAAATATTCTTAAATATTGAATAAATTCTTTGAGGGTGAAGAAATTACATTACATTCATCTAGCACTTTATTTCTAGGTAAAACAGTAATGACAGTACTGGCATCTGATGAAGATGATTCAACAACAAACAATGGAACATTTGATTTAACAATCAAGTCTGTCACACCAAAACCAGATAATGTTACATTTTATATTCAGCAGCAAAAAGATGTAAATCAGCAACAGCAACAATTCGGGCACGTTTATTTTAATGGGTGTTTGAACTATGAGGTATGAAACTAATTTCTTTCATTGGTAATAATAAGCTACTTTTGTACCTTTACCTGTTTGGCATGCATTGCTTTTTGTGCTTTATAAATATTTCTCCATTCCTACACAAGAAATCTTCTACTAAATTAATCTTTTTCAGAAAGCTCAGAAATATACAATCCTGGTTGAAGCAAAGGACAAAGGGGAAAAGATACAATTATCAAGTACAAGTACAGTGATAATCAATATTTTGGACAAAAACAACAATCTTCCAGAGTTCTCTGGCAAAAACGTAGGTTTCATATTGGACTGGAAGTTTCCAAGTTTTGATGCTTGTGATTTAAAAAAAATGTATACTGTATATGGTAAGCATATTCTATAAAACCCAACCAAATATTTGATTTGTGTTTCAGGGACCTGGGAATGTCAAGGAGCATGAAACTGGGGTTGAAGTTCTGCGACTGCAAGTAACAGACAAAGACACCCGTGGTTCAGAAGCCTGGAAAGCCAAATACACTATCCATGGAGATAAAAAAGAGCAGTTCAAAATTGAAACAGACCCTGATACAAACGAGGGGATTTTAACAGTTGTTAAGGTAGGCATATGGTTGACGTTTTTATTGTGTAAGTCAGCCTGCCCAAAGGTTGAGTCAGTGTTGCTGCTTTAGGCTGATTATGATGCTCAAACAAACAGAAAAAATGTTTTGATTGCGCCAGAACCAGTTTGCACTGAAATACCTTGTCGCTATATTGTTGCCTCTGCTGGGATTGGAGCTATTAAGACATAAAAAAAAAAATGAAAATATGTATGCATGCATTCATGTTCACACTTCTCTGATCTCTCTTTATTTTTCGGCTCATTCCAAACACCTAGCAAATGGACTACAAGGAGCAAACATACCAAAATCTATCTATCAGTGTGCAGAACGAACTTCCTTACTTTTCATGCAAGGTCAAAAAGCAAGTAGAGAATGCCAAGTGGGAGGTCGACGTTATACCCCAAAACTCTGGCATGAGTGTTGAAAACCTCTATAATACCATTCCAGTGACCATTTTAGTTGAAGATGTCAACGACCCTCCGGTATTTATACCCTCTGTTAAACATGTTCACATAATGGAGAACATAGCAGCAGGAACAAGTCTTACAACATTCACTGCTAAAGACATGGATGGAAGCCATACAAACACATTTAAGTATGAGAAGCTTATAATATGTGTAAAACGTACTCGGTTACTAGCGTAACCTCGGTTCTCTCTAGTAGAGGGAACGAGTACTGCGTAAGATATCTTACGCTAGGGGAAAATCCTTTTTCCGCGAGATATTGAAGCCAAAAATTATCCTTAATTTTTTAATAATGCAAAACGCGTTGCGGCAGCATACAGACATAGGCGAGACAGCTCGCGCGCCTATTGGCTGCTCTGCGGCAACTGCAGCAGCCTATCGAGCGAGGCCTGGGGTGACGTCAGACCCAATGAGGGCGCTTCGCGCCCGCTGCGTCACATCCCACCAAAACGGGCGTGGCCTAGGCTTATAAATACAGCTCGCAGGCAGCTAATATCTGTTTTTTCATCATCGAAGCAACCAGAGCGTGTGCATGCACGGCAAGATACGCAGTACTCGTTCCCTCTACTAGAGAGAACCGAGGTTACGCTAGTAATCGTGTACATTCTCTTACGAGAGGTCTCTCGTACTGCGTAAGATATCTTACGCTAGGGGACCCAATGCAAGACGCCGTGCGTGCTGGGATCTGACACCAAAGACCCAAGGGCGAAAGCCCGGGGTTCATATAGTGCACAATCACCCAGGGAACTCACAGGGAGTCCGGGAAGAGGGAGGGGCGAAGCCGCACTCTTCCGCGTATAGCAGCGTCGCTTAGACGCGAATTACATCATACAGACAGGGCGGGGTACGGCCTGAACTGATGGGGAAATGTGGGTCTTATACAGTTTGCCCAAAACACATCTTTGTGCTGTTTTTTACACTGTCGATCATTGAGCTGTGCTCAGTAGACGCAGCATTCTGAGCTGATAGCATCAGGACAGACAATACTGGTTATCTAGACCGACAGCAGCCTGGCCTGCAGGGCGGGAACCTCTAGGTTGTAAAACCTTATAAATGTAGACGGGGAGGCCCAGCCTGCCGCCATACATATATCTTGCAAGGCAATCCCACTTGACCAGGCCCACGATGAAGCCATGCTTCTTGTGGAGTGCGCTCTGACACCCAACAGGCATTGCATGCCCTTGGAAGCGTACGCTAGCGCAATAGCGTCAACTATCCATCTGGATAGGCTCTGTTTCGACGCGGCTAGTCCCTTAGAACACCTGCTGAACGAAACAAAGAGCTGCTCTGTCTGTCTGAAAACAGACGAGCGAGACACATAAGCTCTTAATGCCCTGACTGGGCAGAGGAGGCTTGCGTCTCCTTCCTCATCAGGGACCGGTAGGGCTGACAGGGAAATGACCTGCGCCCTAAACGGTGTGTTGAGGGATTTTGGAACATAACCGTGCGTAGGTTTGAGTATAACTCTTGAGTCATTAGGCCCAAACTCCATGCACGTCGCACTCACTGAGAGCGTGTGTAAGTCCCTTATGTGCTTCACTGAAGCGAGAGCCAGCAGAAACACAGTCTTGAAAGACAGGTGTTTCAGATCAATCGTCTGTAAAGGCTCGAATGGGCCATCTTTCATGGCTTCCAGCACCGTAGAAAGGTCCCATACAGGGACTGAGGGAGGTCTGGGAGGATTCAGTCGCTTAGCCCCTCTAAGGAAGCGGATGACTAAATCGTTCCTTCCTATTGACTGACCAAGCGTTGTTCTCGAGAACGCTGCTATAGCCGCCACATAGACTTTGAGCGTGGAAGGGGTCCTGCCCTTATCCAGCAGCTCTTGTAGGAAGGAGAGCACCTCTGTCACACGCCACGGGCTGCGCACCAGCCCGAGAACACTGACCATTTCAAGGAGTAGAGACGTCTCGTAGACGGAGCTCTAGCCTGCGTGATCGTGTTTAACACTCCTTTTGGGAGTTCAGCGGGTACCCATTGATGGCCCAAACATGAAGGGACCACAATTCTGGGTGAGGATGCCAAATCGAGCCGTGGGCCTGGGAGAGGAGGTCTCTCCTCACTGGCACTGGCCACGGGGCAGTGCTCGCTAGCTGCATCATAACTGGGAACCATGGTTGGTTCCTTCTTCCCTGAGCATCCTTCTTCCCTGATCCACTCTATCACCTGAGCCAGGAGAGAGACGGGGGGAAAAGCACAGAGCGGGCGGCGGGGCCATACATGAGCCAGCGCGTCCCTGCTCTTGGAGAAAAATTCCAGACAGTGAGCGTTTTCTTGAGACGCAAACAGGTCTACTTCCGCTCTGCCGAATTTCTTCCACAGCAGTTGGACTGTCTGTGGGTGTAGAGACCATTCGACTGCCGGAACATTGTTCCTGGACAGTCTGTCTGGTCCTATGTTTAGGAGCCCCGGCACGTGCGCTGCTCTCAGCGAGCGCAGGTTGCGCTGAGCCCATACCAGGAGGCGTTCTGCTAGCCTGTGCAGGTTCCCGGACCTGAGACCGCCCTGGCGATTTATGTAGGACACCACAGACATGTTGTCCGAGCGGACCAGGACGTGGTGTCCTTTTATTTGGGGACAGAAACGCATCAGCGCGTTGTCTACTGCCAACATTTCGAGGCAGTTTATGTGCAGAAGCTTCTCCCATTCTGACCATTGGCCGAAGAACGGTCTGCCCTCGAGCAGTGCTCCCCATCCCGAGGTGGATGCGTCCGTAGACACCACCCTCACCCTCGAGGAAGTCCCCAGGCTTACACCTGATTGGTACCAGTCGTTTGCCTTCCAAGGTTTCAGAGCTGTGATGCACTTCTGATTGACCTTGAGACGAAGCAGACCGGAGGTCGCTCGCGCTTTCAGCCAGAACTGCAGTGGGCGCATGCGGAGCAAGCCCAGCTGAAGCACTGATGATGCTGAAGCCATGAGACCTAGCATCTTCTGAAATTTCTTGAGCGGGACAGATGCGCCGCAGCAGAAAGAGCCCGCTGCGCGCTGAATGTCTACTGTGCGCTGTGGTGATAGCTGTGCTATCATGGACAGCGAGTCCAGCTCTGTGCCCAGGAAAGATATCATCTGACTGGGGGACAGAGAGCTCTTCGCCCAATTGACTCTGAGACCCAAATTCTCGAGGTGATCGAGTAAAATGGTCGTGTGCTCTGTGAGCTCTGGGCGAGATTGAGCTAGAATCAGCCAATCGTCCAAATAGTTCAGTACTCGCATGCCCCGCAGTCTGAGGGGTGCGAGTGCTGCATCCATGCACATTGTAAATGTACGGGGTGCTAGGGATAAGCAGAACGGCAGGACTGTGTACTGATATCACTGGCCCTCAAAGGCGAATCTCAAAAATCGCCTGTGACGTGACGCTATCTGTATTTGAAAATCTTTCAGATCTATTGACACAAACCAATCTCCTCGGCGAATCTGCGCGAGGATTTTTCTGGTCGTGAGCATTCTGAGCTGTCGCTTCACAAGCACTCTGTTCAGTTGCCTTAGATCTAGTATGGGTCTGAGACCCCCGTCTTTTTTCGGCACCAGGAAGTATCTGCTGTATAGCCCTCCTTCGCTCTGAACTTGAGAGAGAGGCTCTATGGCCCCTTTGTTCAATAGTTTCGCGACTTCGGCTCGAAGTAAATGTGCTACTTCTGTTTTCACCGTGGTCTTGACACGTGCCGCGTAGCAGCGAGTGTGTCGGCGAAACTGCAGCGAATAGCCTCCTTTTATAATGTCTAGCACCCACTTCGAAACCCCGGGCAGCTTTGCCCATGCGTCTGCATGAATGGCTAGGGGTTGAATACGAAGCGCGCTCCGTTCGCTCAGCGACAGAGAAGCTTCGGTGTGCTGTAACATAAGCATCGCGCTTATGACATTTGAGGCAGGGGGCGCGCTGATAACAGCGGGCAGATTGCCCGCGCTCGACTCCTCTGCGGCGGTCAACCGAGAGAGGGAGGGCTGGGCGAGTCCCGTAGGAACTATCATGTCTGTGTGTGGATGTGGGCGCGGGATAGCGGGCACATTTACCACACTGAAAACATTGTCCGCTTGAGTGAAGCGAATGCACGTTGGTTTTGTTTTTACAGAAACCTTGAGACATGCAGAACGTAGTGTTTGTGGGCACTGGGTAGTGGGCACATTTACCACGTTTACTGCGCAATCGATCTGAGTCGATTTTATGTGCGCGAGCCCTGTGTGACTGGCTGTGCTTGTGTGTAGGAATGGGCACTGGGCAGTGAGCATTTTTTCTACACATAAAACACCATCGGCCGTGGCCGGGACACCAGAAAAATCACTCTTATGGGATTTATCTGGGTAGCCGTAAAAGCGGCGTTTGTGTGCAGGCAAGCGTGCTGCGTCGCTGACTTGTTTACTGCAGAATACACTGGAACAGTCACATTTACTGGAACTGAACGTGCGAGAAGTTGCCATAGAAACAGAGAGCGTCAACATGCTGGCGTTTATTTGCAGGCTTGCGTGTTTTACAACAGGCTCGTTCACTGCAATATTGACATTTCCAGTCGCCTGAACTTCAGAGGGGAATGAGAAATGTGTGAGAAATGGAGGTCGGTCCGTCCGCAGCGGGACCAGAAACACTCTCTTTTCTCCTTACGCCAGTGATGCACGGAAACCATAGAAACGGTGTTTGGGTGCAGGCAAGCGGGTTGTACAACGCGCTCGTTGGCTGCAAAATACACATCTGCAGTCGCTTTTTCAGGGAACTGACAGAGCGAGCATTAACGGCATAATTTTATCTGCCGGTAGACCCGGGATCGAACACAGGTCTCCCGTGCGAAAGCCTGAGAGTCTGCCACTGGGCCACAGGGGGAGACACATGGTCATTCAGTTAGCGCAAGTATTATCAGAGAGCGTCAACATGCTGGCATTTATTTGCAGGCGTGCGTGCATTACAACAGGCTTGCTCACTGCAATATTGACATTTCCAGTCGCCCGAACTTCAGAGGGGAATGAAAAATGTGTGAGAAATGGAGGTCGGCCCGGCCGCAGCGGAACTAAAAACACTCTCTTCTCCTTTCGCCAGTGACGCACGGGAACCATAGAAACGGTGTTTGGGTGCAGGCGAGCGGGTTGTACAACGCGCTCGTTGGCTGCAAAATGCACATCTGCAGTCGCCTTTCATGGAACTGACAGAGCGAAGCATTGGCGGCATAATTTATCTGCCGTTAGACCGGGATTCAAACACCGGTCTCTCGTGCGAAAAACCTAAGATTCCACCACTGTGCCACAGGGGGGGAACACAAAGGCTTTCAGATGCACGAGCATATAGGAGAGCGTCAACATGTTTTCTTCGCGTTTGCTTGCTTGCTTGCTTGTATTAAAACAGGCTCGTTTGCTGCAATATTGATATTTCCAGTCGCCTGATCAGGGAACTGAGAAATGTGAGAAATTGAGGTTGGTCCATCCTCGGCGGGACTAAAAACACTCCTTTCTCCTTTCGCCGGTGAGTGACGCATGAATGGGGCGCAGGGGCAGGGTAGCTTTCTTGTAACGTAAAGAAAAACTAACCCCGACCGTCCGCTTCCAGCCTCCCTTGTGAACGGCGCAGTTTGCGCGGCTCGAACAGAGGGAGAGAGAAAGCTAGCCCCGTGACCGTCCGCTCCTGACATCCCCTGTGAGCGGCGCGGTTTGCGCGGCTCGAACAGAGGGAGAACAGGTATCGTCCCCCAAGCAGGCAAGGCAAGCGGGCGAACCGGCGAGGATAATTTTTGGCTTCAATATCTCGCGGAAAAAGGATTTTCCCCTAGCGTAAGATATCTTACGCAGTACGAGAGACCTCTCGTAAGAGAACTAATGCCACTGTAGTTTATTGGAGGTACAGGATCACATATAAACACAGGTGAATTCATCTGGTGTTTGTTTGGTTCTCAGATTTGTTAAAGGTGAAGATATTGATGGATGGATAACTGTTGATGCAAAGACTGGACGAGTATCCACAAATACAATTATGGACAGAGAGTCGCCGTTTGGGATAAACAGCACCTATAGAGCAACCCTATATGCTGTGGATGATGGTAAGATGATGTTTTTTTTATTCAGCAAAGATGCATTCAATTGATCCAAAGTGACAGTAAAGACATTTTTGTTACAAAAGATTTATATTTCAAATAAATGCTGTTCTTTTGAACTTTTCATCAAAGAATCCTGAAAAAGTTATCACTGTTTCCACAAAAATATTAGGCAGCACAACGGTTTTCAACAATGATAATAATCATAAATGTTTCTGGATCATCAGATCTTCATATTAGAATGATTTCTGAAGGATCATGTGACACTGAAGACTGGAGTAATGATGCTGCAATTACAGCTTTGCATCACATGGATAAATTGGAATATTATTGCACAATGCTACTGCATTTACTGTATTTCTGATCGAATAAACGTAGCCTTGGTGAGCATAACAGACTTAACAGAAATCTGACTGACCACAAACTTTTCAACAGTAGTGTACTGTTGATTATCTATTATAGATATTCTATATCTTCTATTTAAAGAAGTTATTTTATTTTATTTACAAATTAAATTTAATAAATTAACCACACAGGGTCCAACATTAACAGCTGTCTAGCGGAAAATGCATGAAAAAAATAGCTAGCCAGTTAGTCTTGTGTAACCAGACTTACGATAATGGCATAAAGTCAGTGTCAGAAATGTTAGGGTGATAAAACTGTCCTCTTATCATAATGAAGAAAGCTAAACTCATGAATGATCATGGATGGCATTATCATGTCTTGTACTCCAAATTAATTTCTGTTTACCCCATGTCTCCGATTGGCAGGTGTCCCACCGCTGACAGGCACTGGAACTCTATTTATTCACCTGAATGATCAAAATGATAACGTACCAATGCTTGAAGTGAACACAGTCAACATGTGCCTGGATATAGAGCCAACAGAGGCCAATATCACAGCTGTAGACCTGGACCTTCCTCCATACAGTTCACCTTTCAACTATGAGCTTATAGGAGATGTTAAGGACAAGTGGAGAGTTGAACCAACCCATGGTAATATCACCTTCTACTTCACTCATCCCAGTCCACCCTACACAATTCCTCACTTAATGTCCTGTTTCAATCTGGAAAACACATCACAGAAGAAAAATAAGTTATGAACAGTGTTATGTTATGTTACTCTAGGCAAATAATGCCAGAGATCTCTTAGAAAGACAACACTCTTCCACCACCTCTTTGAGGTTGTGGTTTTGTATCTTTTAGCAGTAATACTAACAGATCTTTTTCTCTTGAAGGCACAACGGTGAGTCTTGTAAAAGAACACAGTGTGTATTCAGGTCATCACCTCCTCCAGATCAAAATATCAGACCAGCAGGGATTGTCCTCCATCCAAAACCTGTCTGTCACAGTGTGTGACTGCTCTATCGCTCCCGACTGCCATGCCAGGATGACTCGGATGGCTCAAATGGGACCTGCTGCAGCCTGGATCATTGTTCTTACAGTTCTGATCTTCATGGGTAATGCAGTGATTTACAATGTTTTGATGGTATTAACAGTCCTAATAGATGATGAAGGATTTTGCAAACAGTTTCATAATACTAAAAACCCATCCTTCTGTACAAGTCAATCCAACCATTAAAGGTGTGGTAAAACAACAACAAAAAATTCTGTGGAAACCTATAGAAACCGGTTTTTGAATGACATACCCTTGTGAAAAAGAAGTGTACTTAATTGTATTGAAAGCGCACTTTTTGTGTGCTTAAAATAATAAAAGTATACTTTTTGAAAAGTGCACTTGCAGATAATATAATAAAATTAAAATTAAAGACCACTTAAGTGCACTTAAAGGGAATACACTTTAATGGCAATATTTATTGCACTTAGTAATAATGTCTAATTAAGCTTAACTTAAAGAAAGTACACTTTCATCACAATATTTCTTAACACACTTAAATACACTTTTTAAAAATGCACTTTGTAATAATATCTAATTAAGTTTAATTTAAAGTAAGTATACTTTCATCACAATATTTCTTAACACACTTAAGTATACTTTTTAAAAATGCACTTTGTAATAATGTCTAATTAAGCTTAACTTAAAGAAAGTACACTTTCATCATAATTTTTATAAACACACTTAAGTGCACTTTTTACAAATGCACTTTTTAATAATGTCTAATTAAATGTTACTTAAAGAAAGAACACTTTCATGACAATATTTATAAACACACTTAAGTGCATGTTTTACAAAATGCACTTTGTAATGTCTACTAAGTTTTACTTAAACATACATTTTAAATAATTATTATTTATAGTGTTTTAAATTTATTAAAGTTAAAGTTATAAGTTATTAAAGGAAATTTATTTTGATGTATTGACTAATATATACTAAATAAAATAACAGTTTTAATGGAAAACATGGAAAATAATTTATTTTAATTCCAACTCAAGTGTGTTGTCCAAAATTTATTTGTTAATGTATTTTAAATGTGTTTTGTCTATAATATATACTGTGTGCATTATGCAGTTGAAATGTATTTTTCCAATACATCTGCTTATACAGTATAATCCAGTACAACTTATTGTTGACATTTTTATCACCAGCCCTTGCTCTATGAACTCAACTAGTGTCAGCTTTCTGCATAATATTTGAAAATAAAATGTAATATACGAGAGGAGCCTAATAGTAATGTGTTGTAGCTACTTTACATCTGTGAACATAATACTTTCAATATCATTATGTTGTTCTAAGTCAATTAAACACACATTTAATTGTATTAATTGTAAGCAAAAGTTAAACAAATGTAAACAAAATGAATTTGCATTTAAATTCAGTTAAAATACATTTAATTTTAATCACATTACACTACATTGAAAAAAAGATTGACTTTTAGTTAGGTTAATGAGTAAAGTTTTGTGAACTTACAGAGTTTAACAACACAATGAGTTAGAACAACTTCAACTTAAACAGAAAAGCTGAAATAACATTTAACCATGCATGATATATGAATATGTTGTTTAATGCGCATGCGCGATAAATACTACGTCATGATGACGCACTACTTCACTAGAGTTTGAAAAATGCGCTGTTGTGTTTTGCGATCCGTTTGCGATGCGTGATGATACTGAAGCTAGCCAAACAAGAGAACAAAAGGAGCACCACATTTGGATGTCTGTTTGCAGATGAGACATTATGCTGCAAATAATTAGTCAAGTAAGTATATCTTGATGCTTTCTTCAGTTATTTTTTTTTTTCTCCGTAACATGGCAGTTGCTGAGTGCATTTTAATCGCAGATATTATAAACTCAATAGACTCGGGAGGTGAATTAATCATGTTTTCAATAATTTATATATGATTGCATTCTAATAATGTCTTACATTGTAATGTGAGGAAGGCGTGTGGTCGTGTTCGAGGAATTTGGTTGCTGATTTTTTTTTAAAAACTATAAACTTACTTTTTAAATTATTTTAAACAAGCTACTAAAAAATTGCTGAATGCTGATCCAATATTGTAACACTCAAATACGTTTATATACATTTAATTAAAATAATCAATCTTATAACCACCATAAATATTTAATATATTACCCACCTCTAGAAAAAATGCTTGTAATGTGTTCAATTTCATTTTGTATTTAAAGAGTTGTTCAATTACTATTTGGTTTGGAATATGTAATATTTTTGTGTTTATCTGGATTTAAACATTCATTTTGCAGGATCAGTTCATATTTATTATTGGAGATACAGTGCAAGCGGTGTGGAATCACAGACCTGTATTGATGAGGTTATGTTACAAGATTTATAATGACAGCACATCCTGATCAAGCTAAAACACTACTTTCAAGTCACTAACTATCCCTATAGCTTTTAAATGCTTTGAATATTTTGCTGGTGCAAGTAAAATTCCCACCTGTGCATTTACACATGCCCCTATAATATATATATATTTTATAGGTAACAAACCAAAGGAAGAAAGCTTGCAGCATTGCTGTGTCAACCGTGGTAAATACAGGAACAGGAACATCCTTCATGAAGATGTGGGGCAAGCTTAAAATGTAAGAATACCTTTCTTAATTTGCATTGGTCCTGGGTTTGCATGGGTCATTTATCTATATTTGTGTAATTGATAAAGTTATGCTTAATTCCCTGTAAAGTAGCAATAAAAAGGTTCTCTATTTTGAATCACTTTAAGCCCAGTGTCAGTGAAGATGGCGTAGTCAGTGGAATCCTGGTGTGTGTGGGAAATAGAAGGAACCTTGCCCAGCTTTCTACTACGATGTGGCCCTGGTGACTGAGGTAATCAATCACATCACACATTCATCAACAGTTAACAGTAAAAAGTTTACATACACCTTGCAGAATAAACTGCTTCATCAGGGTAGTTCTAAATAAAAATAAAACGTATACATTTTTGTGATCCCTATTATTGCTAAAATTGTTAACATTTTGCAGATACTGTAAGGTGTATATCAACTTTGAAGCGCAGCTGTATATCTATCTCTTTCATTCATTCAATTGAGCCAAATATAATAATGGACTGGATCTGTATTATAAACAAATTTTCTGGTTTTTTTGTTTTTGTTTTTTTTCCTCAAGGCATTTTTTCTGACTTTCCTGCATCTTTGAAACATTTCCATTCACATATACTCTGGAGAGCATCTGTGCCATTGACATAAACAGCACTTTCCAACAACTTAAAAAATTGGGTGACAAATAATTTTGGTTTTTGTGCTTTTGGAGTTCTTCAGTTGTTTTTTTTTTAATTTTTTTTTTTAGACAAACTTAGATTCACTGTAATGCTGGAGTAAGCATTTGGTCCTGTTTAATGTTGGTGCTGGTAAAGGTTTAAAGGGATACTCCACTTTAAAATGAAAATGCTGTCATCATATACTCACCCTCATGTTGTTTCAAACATGTATGAATTTCTTTCTTCTGCTGAACAGAAAGAAAGATATTTAGAAGAATGTTAGTAACCAGACAGATTTTGGTACCATTGACTTCCATAGTAGGAAAAAAAATCAATGGTCAATGGTACCAAAAACTGTCTGGTTACTAACATTCTTCTAAATATCTTCCTTTCTGTTCAGCAGAAGAAAGAAATTGATACAGGTTTGAGTATATGATGACAGAATTTTCATTTTAAAGTGGATTATCCCTTTAAAAGCTAAATAACAAGGTTCGGTAACACTTTTAATTAGGTCTATTTGTTAATATTAGTTTATTTTTTAGCCAACATGATCTAACCAAGACTAATATTATCTTACTTAGACTAATAAATGCTTAAAGTATTATTCATTCTTAGTTCATGTTAACTGAAGTAGGTAACTAATATATTTTTGTAAAGCATTACCCAATGGTATCTTTCCAAAACTGTTTGTGTTTATGCATAGTGTTTCTTGTGGTTTTCTTGTGCATCAACAGAAAGGTTTTTATGTATTTCTTTTAGAGATTATTTTGTCAGTAAATTTAGAGGGTTTTACATTTAGTTTTTGTTGATTGTAACATTGCGTTTAATTCACACTTAAGTGTATTGTTAACTGACATTAAAGTATATTTTAAATCACATTAATTGCGTGTCATTATATTGTGTAGTGCACTTTAACTATATTTTGAAGATATTAGAAGCAATTATGAAAGTAGATATAAAGTTGTATTAAAGTACCAATTAAGTTGTTCCAAAAAATCACTCTTAATGGCAACTTATTGCATTTTATTTCAACTTAATATGTGATATATTTGAAATTAATTGCACTTAATGTGCATTCAGTGTGTCGAAAACATTGCATTTAATTCACACTTAAGTGTATTGTTAACTGACATTAAAGTTTATTTTAAATCACATTAATTGCGTGTCATTATATTGTGTAGTGCACTTTAAGTATATTTTAAAAACCCTAGAAGCAATTATGAAAGTATATATAAAGTTGTAATAAAGTACCAATTAAGTTGTTCCAAAAAATCACTCTTAATGGCAACTTATTAAATTTTATTTCAACTTAATATATAATATATTTGAAATTAATTACACTTAATGTGCATTAAGTGCGCCGAAAAGATGGCATTTAATTCACACTTAAGTGTATATATTTAAAGTATATTATTTATGTAATAAGTACACTTTATAAAAGTACACTTAAGTGCACTTTTTTTTCACAAGGGTATGCTTTTGAGAATTACACTTTCATTTTATTGTTTCAGACCACCAAAGATGGTGAATCATAGTGGAAAAGTTTGTGCACTAGCGTACACTTATGAGAATCTCATGTTTATCCAGTTACATGTGACTCTAATCAATGACATACCTGTCACGCTTTGGCTGACGAAGCAGACGGACCAAGCTTGATTCCAAAAAACTTTAATGTACACAGGGGCAGGTGAACAGGACGCAACTGCGTTTATAACATAGACATGAACAATAACTGACAAGGGACTAAACTGAACGGTCTGCTTTGTCATTCTCACAAAATGATCTTGCTCGATTGAGCACAGATTGTTTGGCTGTCCCCGCAGGGTTTCATCTGCATGGATTAATCTGACTTAAAGGACTGATTTGTTATTCAGGGTTTCTCATCAGGGGAATATCCAACAGTATTGAGGTGAATATTAGTAGAACTTTTAAGTCAACCAGGGTATTTATTACCATCTTACTGGGTCGCATGGTGTTTGTATGTGATTTCTAGGCCTAATCTTAAAGGATTAGTTCACCTCAAAATGAAAATTTCCTGATAATTTACTCACCCCAATGCCATCCAAGATGTCCATGTCTTTCTTTCTTCAGTGGAAAAGAAATTAAGTTTTTTGAGGAAAAAATTTCAGGATTTTTCTCTACACAATGGAGTTGAATGGCAACCAGAATATTTAAGTTC
Source organism: Squalius cephalus (assembly GCF_949319135.1). Taxonomy (NCBI): domain Eukaryota; kingdom Metazoa; phylum Chordata; class Actinopteri; order Cypriniformes; family Leuciscidae; genus Squalius; species Squalius cephalus. The sequence goes on from NC_137139.1 coordinate 9,775,981, forward strand.
AAATCAATGCCATTTCAAAGGGCTCTGCACGATACCAACTGAGGAATAGGGTCTTATCTAGCGAAACGAAAATGTATATACTTTTTAACCACAATTGTTCGTCTTGTGCTGGTCTGCGACGCGCCACATATTACGTAATCACGTTGGAAAGGTCACGCGTCACGTTATCTTTCTAAGTTATTTGTCTGTGTTCTCAAAAATGTAGGGAAGGGTGAAAAATTCCATCTCATTTTCTCTTCCAACTTCAACATCGTCGGACATCTTTGTTTTAATTTATTATTATTATTTTCGTCTTTTTTTTCGTGATCTTTCCAACGTGCCTTAGCTCACGTGTGGCCAGATCTCCTGCTATATGCTTATCCCCCTCTTCCACTGATCTGGGCGGTCCTGAGACATGTGCAGGAGAGACAGCACAGGCTAATACTAATAGCTTCCTACTGTCCACAACTGCTCCACCTCATCCATTGCTGGTTCAGAGACCTTTTGTCTCAGATGAATGGGACAATATGGCACCCATTTCCAGAGAGATTGAAGTTGTGTGTCTGGACCTTGGGGCTACGGTACTGACTAAATCAATGCAATATTCTCTGTATGGTACATAAACACTCAACCTTTCCACTATGACTAACCATTTCTGGCGGTCTTTAACTTTTAATCAAACCACGGTTGACCCAAGGTAAACAGAAATTCTCTCGTTCAGGCATGTGCTTGATGGTCCTTCTGATCTCCTGCAAGGCAGAAAGAAAATTGATTGAAATGGACGATGGCATTGGTCGTCTCATCAAAACAAATATGGAAAATCCAGGAACAGACTGCGTGGTAATTTCATACAACCCACAGTAGCGCCCCTTCATTAATATTTGAATTGGTGCATTTTGTTCAGTTTTAGGCAACACTTTACAACAAGGTTCTATGTGTCAACATTATGTAATAACATGAAATAATGAACCGTTCTTTTACAGCATTTGTTCATTTAATGGTAATTTTTCTTTTCTATTGCTATATACTTTATTATGTATTTTTTTCCTGTGATCAAAGCTGAATTTTCAGCATCATTACTCCAGTCTTCAGTGTCACATGATCCTTCAGAAATCATTCTAATATGCTGATTTGATGCTCAAGAAACATCAATGCATTGTGAGACATATTTACATATTATTTATTAATGAAAAGAAAACATTTATTTGAAATTGAAAGATTTTGTAACATTGTAATTGTTTTTGTCATTTTTGGTCAATTTAACATGTCCTTGCTGAATAAAAGTAGTAATTTATTTTTAAATTAACCCAAAACTTTTGAAAAGTACATGTACTTGATGTGACATTTTTTGACAAGATTGAAATTATGCATAGTTCTTGTTATTTGAAGAATATAATTACAGTAACGTGATATGTGTAAGAAACACTGTAAAATAGCATGTTACCACATTAACTTTATAGATTTGTAAATGCTGTAAAAACTATTGTTCATAGTGCATGCTACCTAATTCATTAACAAATAATAATTAACCTTATTGTAAAGTGTAAAATATTGATAAGTGTAACTCATATTTACATAAAATATTCATTGTTACCTTGAATGATTGTTTTAATTTAAATCATCAGGTTGTCTTCACAAAGGTTCCTTCCAGTATAGGCATTCAGAAAACAGGTGCTTCCAATGTAAATACCAGCTTTAAGTTGTCTACAAATGTAAATTCAAGCCACAAGCTCACATCACGAACCGTGAGTAACAATAAAACTCTTCATGTTTGTCTTTGGGGTTAATTAGAGCATTCTAGGAAATAATATTTATCTTTCAAAATTATTTCAAAAATAAATAATATCATCTAACATTTCCTTTTCCATTATGCATGTTATGTGTATGATTAATTGTTCATGAGTAATTCAAACTGAAAAAATATTTTCAGTATATATATATATTATTTTATAGTTTTATTTAAGAAATACAGTTAAAAGCAGTTCAATTTTATTTCTACTCCTTTAAAGTGAAATTCTGCATCATGTTTTCTATCATATACAGGAGATGTAACTTTTGTTAAAATATCTTTTTGCTTCAAAATTTCCAGGTGATACATAAAACACTGGAGGCTCCAAAGCTAGACTTCCCCGACCAGATGTTCATACGCTCAATACATAGGGTGAGTATTACAACGACAGCAAGTTTCCAATGTTTTAGTCATTTCATTGGTTTTGTGATGGACTGTGTTTTGTGTGTTTTCTAGAGTTCCACAAGATCATACAGAGAAAATTTCAAAGTAAGAATGAAGTGACAGTAATAATTAATAACATATGCAAACATCAGCTCAGCTCAGCCTTTCTTACATCATAATCTGTGTTTTTTTAAGCAGCGTTTGAGTATCAGATCAAGTGCTTTTTATGACAATGCGGCTTACCTGAGCAACAGCCTTGCTGTTATCATCAACAATGTGATTTTATGCTTCTTTCAACATAAACTACTAATCAGAGGATGGAACACATCTACTCATTCTTTATCATTAATCATTTAGAAGCATTTAGAACCTTTAGATCATAAGAAACATGTCCAAATGTTTGACAGGATGGTCAACCATTTTCATTGTGCTTTCCTTCCCCCCTTCTTCTCTTCAGAAACTACTTGCTCTCCAAACCCGTGATGAGGAGTTTGTTGTTTATGAGCCGCACTGCTACGCGGATGAAGGACAAGCTATGGACAATGCCGAACTGGATGCACTCTCTATTCCAGAGAATTACTTTCATCCAGAGATGCTTATCAACAGTGTTGGGAAGGATACTTTCAAAACGTATTCCGTTACAGAATACAGAATACATGCCCAAAAATGTAATTTGTAACGTATTCAATCTGAGTAACGTATTATGAATACTTGGATTACTTCCACATTGAATTGCATTTTATAAGTGTCGGCTATCAAATCCTGCTTAATTAACAGGCCTATTCTTGTGGGGTGGGGGTGCGGTGATGCAGTGGTGACACGTATGCCAATAAAGCACCTAAAAGCTGTCACAAAGAACCGGCAAAAGGAATAATTATGAATAGCCTATGTCAAATATAGAAAGGAGATATTTAAATTTTTTATTAATAAACAAGTGTTCCCTTTCGAAAGGGAACTCTACACTACGTCAGAATGACGCTAAGGGGAACGCCTCAGGCGTGACAGGTGTCTGAAATCAAATATCAACTCACAGCAATCATGCTGACCGGCGACAGCCCGTGAATCATTAACGTGAATGATTAACGTGCAACCTGCAAGTATAAAAGGGCGCTTTGCAAACATGACAACATCTTTTCGTCTTCAGGGACTGTTTTTGTCTGTTAATTAAAACGTCTGCTACAGCAAAGATGAAACGCACATCTAAGGCAAGTCCTAAAACATATGTGAAATGTGTTGACCCGTGCCCAAGATATTTGTCGCCGGGTGACACTCACGAGATGTGTGTGTACTGTCTGGGTGAAGAGCACGCACGGGATGCTCTCGAGGGAGCATCCTGTGCAAACTGTGAGTGTTTTCCTATGAGAACGCTCCGCTCTCGTCTGGCTCTCTTCTCGAGGGGAGAGAGTTCAGCATCTGGTCCTCGCGGATCGGGTCCCGCTCGTGCCGAGGCAGAGCGGCGACGCGCTTCATGGGGCTCCCAGATGGAGCTCGCTGACAGTCTCGAGAGGGTTGTTCACCTCTCGGACGCGTCATCGGCTGACGAGAGTGAGCTGCAGGTGGATGACGGAGACGATTCTCCTACTGATACTGCAGCGAGTGCTCTTCAGGCTGGGCAAGAGATGGCTGAGGAGGATGAATCAGATCCTCAACCTCGTCAGCCATCCTGCCCCATGTACGCTGAGTTGGTGGAAGTTATGGAGCGCGCCACTGACAAACTTCAGTTGCCATGGCGGCGCGCTCAGGGAGAGATCGCTCGTGGCCGGTTGGACGATCGATTTCTCCCTGAACATAGACCACCAGCTCAACGGAGCCTTCCATTCCTTCTGGATCTCCATTCTGAGATCGAGAGGGCATGGGAGAAACCATACTCGGCCCGTATTCATCGACATCAGCGGGGTAATTTCGCTGATGTTGAGGGGATTGGGGAGTATGGTTATGTGTCGATGCCGCCCATTGACGAGACGTTTGCGAACTATCTCGTATCTGGGCGGGCGTCGACACTAAAAGCTCCGACTCTGCCATCCAAGCCTCTTAAAGTCACGGCTCGCTTGAATGGCAGATCGTACATGGCAGCAGGTCAGGCTGGTGCTGCCCTTCACACCATGGCAGTGCTCCAAGCCTACCAAGCTGATCTGCTGCGGGATCTCGACCAGGGGACGGGGCTGTCCCCTGAGGCAGTCGCTGAGTTGCGCCGGACCACAGATTTGTCTCTCCAGGCCACTAAACAGACTGCTGCCGCGATCGGCCGGTCGATGGCAGCGATGGTGGCCACGGAGAGGCATCTGTGGCTCAACTTGGCTGATATCGGGGAGAAGGAAAAAGCCCTTCTCCTTGATTCACCAGTTTCGCCTACTAAACTTTTTGGCACCTCCGTTGAGGCGGTGGTTGGAAAGTTTAGGGAGGCGAAGGCGCACTCAGCCGCATTTAAAACCTGTATACCGCTGAGATCCGGGCCCCGGCCCAGGCAGGCGGGAGGACCTGGTCCGTCTTGGTCTGAGGACCATAGATAGGACCAGAGGTCTAGTGTTGCCTCTCGTGCGCCCCCTCCAGGGAGGAGCAGGACGCAGAGAAGGCGAGCCTCCCGCAGGAAGAGGGACTTAAGGGAGGTCATTCAGCGCAAGCATAGCAACGCTCAGCGGAAGTAAGGGTTTGATCTCCCTGGAGGGCTTTTTCTACCGGCCCTCTCCCTCTTCTTGACTCCCCAGGCGTTTACGTTACACCAGCCCTGGGGTTGGGCCTATGATGAGAACTATGTTCTGATGGCCCGCCGTAGCAACTGGTTGATGTGAGCGCCTCTTTTAGGCATGTAAAAGTGGTGGACCCCAGGTTCGTTGAGACCTTTCTGGTGAAGTCTTCACTCCGCACGCCGCAGGTGAACTTTTTGGTTTTTGAGAATTTGTGTATATAACTAACACTGATTTGTATCTCTCTACAGAAGCCTTGTTCCCTGTATAGACCTAGGGGTCATTCTTAGAGGAATAAAAAAAAAAGGTAAAGTATGGAAAAGTCTTCAGGGCCCTGAAGCCTCCCCAGTTGGTGGCTGGAACGAATTAACGAGAAGCTCAAGGAAAATTGGCTTCCGTTCTGAGTATGTGATGGCCTTCCTGTCATAACATTTTTTATGCGTGGTGGGCCACCGCTCATTTCTGTTTAGCCTCAGGGCTGTTAGCCACCCTGGGGTAGAGTAGTTGGTCTTCCTAAAAAAAAAAAAAAGAGAAAGAGCTTTTTGCTTTAGGTTTAGACTGACGCTGGCACTTCAGATAGATCTTATGTCTTACCTATCGGTTTGTGACAGTGGTATCCTGAGTACTTCGCTCCCCTGAGCTCTGTAAGGTGTCAGTAGGTTGAGTGTTTCACAGCCTCTCAATCAAGTAGGCTGTGGCTCCTCCGAGCCCTCAGGTAGATCTATGCTTATAGGTCGGCCCTAACCCGGGCCGCCTCTGTAGCTGGCCTAGGCTAGGTTTGGGATGTTGGAGGCGTTCTGCTAAGTATAGCTGCCGCATTCATTATGTGTTAGGCTTCCTCCCCTTGATTTCAGCCTCATCCCTTAATTGGGAGTTGTTGGCCAAGGCCCGCCCCTTTCACTGCATTCAGGGGTGGTAGAGTAATGCAGGGTGGTAGTTGAGGTATGATCCTTTAGGCAGGGTTAGGCTGTCTTTCGCTCTGCGATGTGATAGTTTGCCAGACCCTGCCGAACAGAGCTACTTGGATTAGGCCTCTAGAGCTGGCTCCACTTAGCCCGTTGAGCTGAACCGCTCGAAAGATGGGTGAAGGTTGGTTGGCTTGCAAGCAAGCCCCGCTTCCCCAGGCTGGGCACAGGACAATCCCTGTCACCCTTTGGAGCCACTTGCAGGCCCGCTCCCTGTCTAACGTTTCAGGGGCATATGGTGTTACTCCCCCGCTAACGCAGGGTAGTTTTGAGTAATCCATTCTCAGCTCTGTATTATCTACCTCACACCATGATGGCTCCGGTTGAGCAGGGAGTTCTAACTACATTTCATTCTGGTATTTGAACTCCGCTCCCTTGAAGCCAGGGCATTGCCATGAGCTGACGCCCATGCATTTAGTAGGTAGGCCCTCAAAATGGGGCCTCCACTAGGCAGAGTGGCGTATGTTGTACTCCCCTGCTATGAGGGTATTGCTTTGTGCTGAGTACACTGCCTTGGGCAATGTGATTAGGTACCAGGATGCTGTAAGCGCTGTAGTACAGTTTTTCTGCCTTGAAGGCTGCACAGTTAGGTAGTAGGCCCCAGCAGGCCTCCTTGACCGGGTAGCCCCTAAGATAGGGCTCCTAGGCCAGCTCACCTTCGGTGGTTGGCCCTGGTAGTTCGGGCAGAAGACTCACTACCGAGTAGTAGGTCTTAACAGGCCTCCTCGGAGGTGGGTCACAACATTGTGGAGCATACACTAGGACAAAACTATAGGAAAAGTTTTAATAGTATGGTTCCAGCAGTGTTCTTTAGAGTAGCAGAAAGACTCGCTATCAGCTAGTAGGCTCGACCGGGCCTCCCTGTTAGGCGAGTCCCCAGCAGCAGTCACATCCAGCTGATTAGACTGTTTCAGGGAGTAGGCCTCCCTGAAGGCAAAGCCCCATAGACAGTCAACTGGACTGCCAGTCTGGCCCACTGTCAGCTGTGGTTTTCAGGTAGTAGGCCTCTCCAGGCCTCCCTGAAAGTAAGCTCCTTCATGTCATGGTTCTCTGGTAGTAGGCCTCACCAGGCTTCCCTGGAGTTGAGTTCCAACATACCTTGAGTTTCCACTTAATGTGGTTTTTCTGGTAACGGGTAGTAGGCCTCTCTAGGCCTCTCTGTAAGCGAACTCCCATGTACTGTGGTTATCAGGTAGTAGGCTTCACTAGGCCTCCCTTAAGCTGAGCTCCCACGTTTTGTGGTTGTCATGTTGCAGGCCTCTCCAGGCCTCTCTGTAAGTGAACTCCCATGCACTGTGGTTATCAGGTAGTAGGCCTCACTAGGCCTCCCTGAAGTTGAGCCCCCGCATACTGTGGTTGTCATGTAGTAGGCGTCTCCAGGCCTCTCTGTAAGTGAACTCCCAAGTTGTCATGTAGTAGGCCTTACCAGGCCTCCCTGGAGGGTTAGCTCCCACTTACTGTGTGTTTCCACTTAGCATGGTTTTTCAGGTAGTAGGCCTCGCTAGGCCTCCCTGAAGTTGAGCTCCCACATACTGTGGTTGTCGTGTAGTAGGCCTCACCAGGCCTCCTTGGAGGATTAGCTCCCACTTACTGTGTGTTCCACTGAGCATGGTTTTTCAGGTAGTAGGCCTCTCCAGGCCTCTCTGAAGGTGAGCTCCCACGTTTTGTGCTTATCAGATAGTAGGCTTCACCAGGCCTCTCTGAAGGTGAGCTTCCACATACTGTGGTTGTCAGGTAGTAGGCCTCTCCAGGTCTCCCTGAGTAGTTTCACTGTGGTGCTGGGTTTTGTAAGCTAGTGGCCGCTTACTTTCAGTTTAGCAGACCTTTTCAGGCAGCTACCGAAGGTGAGCTTGCGCCCTGGCTCTACTCAAGTTTTTACTCTCTGCTACGGGTTCCCTCCTGGAACCTCTTTATCCTGCTACAGCCTGGTTGCCTACCAGGTAGGTCTAATGCTCCCCTCACTGAGGGTCAGTATGAGTATGTGGTCTCCTGAGTCTGGTCAGTCAGTCGTAGGCCTCTCATGAGGCCTCCCAGTTAGGTCAGTCCTTAGGCCCTCACAGGCCTCCTTAGTGTTTTGAAACACAAACACTGGGTTGATCCGTGGATCGAGTAGAGAAACTCCCCTCGCTGGCAAGGGTTGTAAAGCACTATGCTGAGTCATACTCTCCAGGATATCCCGTCTCTGAGATCCGGTCCGAATGGTTCACTGCCTGCTTCGCAGTCCCTCGGGTTGGATGCCTTCCTAAAGGCAAGTGTCCAGAGGCTCTGTCTTCGGACAGACAGGAAGTGGTCAGATTGTAGTGTCTTATATAGTGACACCAGGTCAGGCCTGCCTGGTGGCATTTCAGGTGGCACGTTCCCCTGAATAGTGACTGGCCGGGGTTCCCTCAGGTTCCCTAGCCACATTCCCTAGAAGGGACCCCTTCTAAGAAGTTGAAGTTGTGGTCCTAGGCCCTTGAGCAGGCCCAGGTAGACCTTTAACTAAACTATGTTTATGGAGGTTTTTCTGTGGTATCATATAGCTTGGGCTATGACTGTAGGGAGTGCTGTCACTGACAGCCCAGTGTGACCTGAGGGTGAGTGGCTCTAGCGTTTCATTTGAATTTGCGAGTTCTGACAGTTGTCACTGCCATTGGGCATGCACTCCCCTTAGCATGGTGGCGTTGGTATATCGTTCCCCTTAGCGTCATTCTGACGTAGTGTAGAGTTCCCTTTCGAAAGGGAACGTCTCAGGTTACGACTGTAACCTATGTTCCCTGAGAACAGGGAACGAGACACTACGTCTTCCTGCCATGCCTCGGGGCCTGCCTGCAACAGTCCCTTCAGACGATAGGATGTTGTCATGTTTGCAAAGCGCCCTTTTATACTTGCAGGTTGCACGTTAATCATTCACGTTAATGATTCACGGGCTGTCGCCGGTCAGCATGATTGCTGTGAGTTGATATTTGATTTCAGACACCTGTCACGCCTGAGGCGTTCCCCTTAGCGTCATTCTGACGTAGTGTCTCGTTCCCTGTTCTCAGGGAACATAGGTTACAGTCATAACCTGAGACGTTTTCTTTGTCAGTGTCGGCTACAAAGATGAAGTTGACGATGCTGACTCGCGATCTTCGCAGTAGCCTAGTGAACGCGCCAGAGAGAAATGCACATTTCATACGGATTACATATGCAGAGAGCAGTTCTTTCGTGTTGAATTGTTCTGTTTAAAAGTAGACATGTCTGTGAGGCAAGTAGGGCCTACTACCTTATACGCAGAGAGCCTGTTTCACACATACTCCGTGTGCAGTGCGTATGCGCTACGTGTTACGGTGCGTATGCGGTGCAGGAGCAGCACGCGCTATAGTGCTTTCACATATAGTGCGTAACTGATCCGCAGCTGTACCACAAACACATACACAATATTTGTATTTCAAATCCAGAAGTTATCAGCAACTTTTATTTAAAAAATTTTTTGTCACTGGTACAATTCTAATTGTAGCCTACACATATACACTCTTTAATAGACGTATTCAAGTTTAAACAATTTAAACAACGTATTAATCAATGCATTACTTCTATATAGATTATATATTAAGTTGTTCAAGCAAGTGGTAACATTTAATTATGTAGGCTCCTTATATTAAAATCGCAAACATTTTAAATTAAAACTTAAAGTTGACAAAAACAGCCGACTATCATGCCTTTTCTTTTGCATTTAAATTTAAATACAACAAATCTTGCATGCCACAAATAACTTGTTTTTCAGCATCCACGAATCAGATGAGTGTTGTTCATTATTTCGCCTTGTTGAGGTAAACTGTAGTTTTCATTGCTTTACCCCGGTCTTAAAGTAAAAAGATTACTGTGAAAAAAAAGCAGTATTTAATTAAATACATTTATGGTGGTATTACTACATTTTATTTAATTAAATGCATTTATGGTTAAATTACTACATTTTCAGCTCAATCTCATTTTGACCATGAAACATGTGTTGTCATTTTAATTCAGTGCATGCAGCACAGCAGAAATAGACTCGGTGCGGAAACGATCGCTGCACTGCTGTATACGCACCGCAACTGGAACGGATAAACGGACTGCAACCGCGTGAAGTGTGAAAGCTCTAAAAAATTAAAACGAAATTCACTTTAAAGAAAGGCTTTGTGCTTTCTGTTTGAGGTCTCTGTGAAACTTTTAAAGCAGTCTTTTAGTGCCGCTGTCACGACCATTGTTTTTTTCCTCATAAATGCGAATATGAAAAATAAAATAAAATTAATGTTTTATGTTCTGTGGAGAGCCAACCCTTCTTCATCCGGTGAGTAGTATTACTTTTGGTTTGCGCAGTGTAATTCACAGAATTAAAAAAAAGAAAAAGAAAAATGTTGCCTTCCCTCATATTAAATATAAAACGCATGTAGACCGATATTTGTCTAATGTCTGGAATCCTTTATTAAGAAGGGAGTATGGATAAACAGACGTTTCACTATTGGTATTAATGCATTTTCTGAGAATGAACTTATATTTTAATTTTTGACTGCAAATGTCACGTCCATAACGCTGGAATTGACTGATTTAAAAAAATATATATCTTCAACTAGTTTTGTGGTGTAGGTCTACGTATTTGAAAAAAACATACTTTAAGATGCTTCTTCAGATTGGAGGTGGAGTCTTTGGACGCTGAAAGGAGGTTGGTTGCTGGCAAGCAGAGGTTGCACTGCACAGTTATATTTCGTTCTCTCTTCTCTTGTGAAATGCTAATGTGAAATGCTGTTTGAATTTCCAAGATATAAACGCATTCTTGCCCTGGCTCTGTTGTTTCGGCTCCATCTCTACCTCTAGCTCCTGCTTCTGTCTTCCAGTGCCCTGCGTAAGTCTGAGCTCCCTGTCGTGAGACTGACACGGACGAAGGACTCCTACTTAACACAGGAATACCAAGGTACACTGGGAAGCATATCTCAGTGGAAATATGCAATTATGCCCAACCCGAAGGGGGGGACTTGGAATACACATATGACCTGCTAAGGGCTGCATATGGAGAATCACTGGGGTGTCCAGCCGCAGGTGGAATATTTCAACCCCAGGGGTGGCAAGGTGGCTTGCCAAGGGAAAGACACATGCTCAAAGAGGCTTACAGTGGAATACACATGTGGGGGTCACCCGGAGGGGAACCATGCACATGGAGGCACCTAGCCAAGCGCGAAAGCTGCCAGTGGCATAACTCTGGCGTTGACGTCAATAGTGCTGGAGGAGACTCAGGGCTTATGAGGCTCACCTGAGGAAATATCGTACGTATCCCGTCCGTGGAGAGGAATGGCGAGCAAGCGAAGACACCTGAGCAGAATCTAGCACCGGCTAGTTGAAGCGAGTACATGAGAAGAAACTGGCTCTACTCGGAGATTGTAGAATCTCGCGAATGTGTTAGGTGTCGCCCAGCCTGCAGCTCTGCAGATGTCTGTTAGCGAGGCGCCATGTGCTAGAGCCCAAGAGGATGCCACACTCCGAGTGGAGTGGGCCGTCACACCAAGGGGGCATGGTCGACCTTGCTGCTGGTAAGCCAAAGCAATGGCGTCCACTATCCAGTGAGACAACCTTTGCTTGGAGAGAGCCTTTCCCATCAGCTTCCCACCATAACAGACAAAGAGCTGGTCTGAGGTCCTGAAACACTGCGTTCTGTCAACGTAAGCACGAAGGGCGCGTACTGGACAGAGCAGTGCCAAGGCTGGGTCTGCCTCCTCCAAGAGCAGCCCTTGCAGGTTCACCACCTGATCTCGAAAGGGTGTGGTGGGAACCTTGGGCACATATCCAGGCCGGGGTCTCAAGATCACGTGAGAGTTAGCCGGCCCGAATTCCAGGCACGCTTCGTCAACCGAAAATGCCTGCAGGTCCCCTACCCTCTTGATGGAGGCCAATGCAACCAGGAGCGCTGTCTTCATTGACAGGAACTTAAGCTCCACTGATTGCAGAGGCTCAAAGGGAGCACTCTGCAGGGCAGTTAAAACCACTGAGAGGTCCCAAGAGGGTACGAGGGGAGGACGAGGAGGATTCAGTCTCCTCGCTCCCCTCAGGAACCTGACGATCAGGTCGTGCTTTCCCAAGGACTTACCATCAACTGCGTCGTGATGTGCGGCAATGGCGGCAACATACACTTTCAGGGTGGAGGGAGACAGCCTTCGCTCCAACCCTTCTTGCAGGAAGGAAAGCACGACACTGATGGGGCATTTCGTGGGTTCTAGATGTTTAGAAGAACACCAGTTGACGAAGAGGTTCCACTTCAACGCATAGGCATGTCTCGTGGACGATGCTCTAGCGGAAGTGATGGTAGCCACCACCGCTGGTGGTAGGGTACTCAAACCTACCTCGTCCCGTCCAGGAGCCATACGTGGAGGTTCCAAAGATCGGGACGAGGGTGCCATAAGGTGCCCCGTCCCTGAGAAAGTAGGTCCTTCCTCGGAGGGATTGGCCAGGGAGGTGCTGTCGCGAGGAGAACTAGTTCTGGGAACCAAGTGCGGTTGTGCCAATACGGGGCAACCAATATTACCTGCTCCTCGTCCTCCCTGATCTTGCGCAAGGTCTGCGCAAGAAGGCTCACTGGGGGAAACGCATACTTGCGAAGGCCCCGCAGCCAGCTGTGCGCCAGTGCATCCGTGCCGAGCGTGCCCTCGGTCAGGGAATAAAACAGGTCACAATGGGACGAGTCGTGGGAGGCAAACAGATCTACCTGTGCGTCCCCGAACTGATCCCAAATCAGCTGAACCGTCTGGGGATGGAGTCTCCATTCTCCAGCGAGAGGCCGAAGCCGAGACAGCTCGTCGGCCGCCTGGTTCAGGTCTCCCGGGATATAAATGGCCGCAGGACGCGCAGGTCCAGGATAGGTCGTAATCCACCGGATTTCTTCGGTACAATGAAGTAAGGGCTGTAGAAGCCGGACCTCATTTCGGCTGGAGGGACAGTCTCGATCGCACCCTTCGCCAGTAGGGTGGCGACCTCCGCTCTCATGACAGGGGCATTGCCACCGACCATAGTGAAGCGGACTCCACTGAAGCGGGGAGGAGACCGCGCGAACTGAATCGCGTAGCCGAGCCTGATGGTCCTCGCGACCCAGCGGGACAGACCGGGAAGCTCTAACCAGGCTCCCAGAAACTGAACCAGCGGGGTCATACGGACCACAGACGTACCCTCGGTGGTGCAGCGAGGCGGAATGACCGGCCCAGGCGTGGGTGGCATAGTGGCCCAGTGCGGGGGCACGGTCATTAGCCGCGTCCTGCCAGAGGAGGCCAGGGGAGGACCAGCGTCCCACGGGGCGTGCTCTGGGAGGAAGACGGGAGGAAGCACTCTGAGGACACAGTTGCATCGCAACAGAGCGTTCGACCTGGGGAACCCTGTACCCTTTGGCAGCCACCTGATCGAGAGGAGGCAAGGCGGAGGAGGTCGCCGAGCGATCACGGGAAGACAATGGTGCCTTCCAGGACCTCGTGACCTCCTCATGCACATCCGGGAAGAAAGGTATTGGGGTTGGGCGGCGACGAGGGTCAGCGGCCGCTCCCAAAAACCAATCATCCAGCCGCGAGGGCACTGGACCAGGTGGCGGGGACCACTCAAGACCAATGGCCGCGGCTGCCCGGGAAAGCATGGCCGTCAGCTCGGGATCAGACTCGGGCAATGCTGGGACACCCGAGGGTGGCAGCACAGCCGAATCGTCACTTCCCAAGGACTCCTGCCCACCTTGTGATGCAGCGAAATGAGACGTGCGGCAAATCAGTGGACTGTACTGCAGGCTCATTTGAAACACTCGCAGGTTGCACGGCGCTAGAGGACGGTGTGGAGCGTGGAATAGTCGGCGCTTTGTTCCACACCGTAACCCTCAGGTCACCCTGGCCGCCAGCCGAAGTACCAGCTCTCGTGGAGCTCGTAGATCGGGGTGCGGGTGAGGGGACTCTACTACGAAGGTCATTGAGTCTCGACCGCAACCGTGCGATGGGCATGTTCCCGCAATGGGAACATGACTCATCCACAAACGCTGCCTTAGCGTGCTCGACACCCAGACACACAAGACAGCGATTGTGCCCATCTGAGTCAGACACATATAGACCGCAACCAGAAATACACGGGCGAGGCATCTTTTTATGAATGGAGATTTCTCCACAAATGCTGAAGCGACCAGGGAGATGAACACACACACTCTGGCAAATCACTGCACAGATAAGCAGGGAATGTGCACTCGCTGGAACTCGCTGTCACACCAACACTTGGAGAGAGGCTCGTCTCGAAGAGAGTGAAGAGATAACTCAGAATTTGGCTGTGGAGTGAAGAATCAACTTGGCTCCGAAGCGAAAACATATCTGCATGTTGCCGGCGTACTTCCTTATATACCCCCAGGATGGGGCGGAGATACGCTATGCAAATTCCGCAGACCCATGGCATTTCAATGCCATTGGCTCGTTTTATATACTCGAAGATGATAGGCTTTCTAAGCGAAACCCCATTCGTCGTCATCCGACGTAACTCGGAGTGACAACAAAAGGGAACAAGAGTATATTTCCTCAGTATTTTAAAAAAGAAAATTGCAATTGTTTTAATTGCCTTTAAACAGGGAAGCCCAAACTAAAACAGCTGCACTTTTGATATCAAATAAAATTAATGTATACATGCACTGATATGTACCCCGTAATTAAAAAAAAAAAAAAAGCCTTTATGTATTTGTACACTATTAATACAAAAAGGTGCAGTGTATGTTCTGGCTCTCAAACGTTGTCTATCATAATAGTATAAGTTCCCCCTTAGTTCTAAAATACTTACAGTATAAATCATTTATTTTCCTGGTTGTTACCCCTTTATTCTTGGGATGGGTATTTTTCAAAAATATTGTATTCGAATATTCGGGTTCAGAAAAATCGAATATTCGTTTATTTAAATATCGTTAGTAGTATTATGATTCAGCTTGTGTCAAAATTATTGATGGCTTTTTATTTAATAATGATTGATGGGTTTGACCTTTTGACCTTGCCCCTCCCCCTGCCCTTGGGTTGACCTTGACCTGACCTTGCCCTAGCGGTGACCTTGTGTGTAATTGAATAATAGGATAATTGGATAATATGTCTATGACCTCGTGAGTATGAGGGGATTCATTGTTTAATATTTGAACTTTGATATAATGGAAGTTGTGAGGGTTATTTTTGAGCTCTGACATCAGGATGTTTGTGATATAATGGAAGTTATTAGGGTTATAGATATCAGGATGTGTGTCACATGCAAGCATCAGCATGGAGCTCCCTCCCATCCTCCACATTCCAGAGCGCAGGGGGATTGCTGGGGACAGTGTGTCATGGTTTATGAATTCGCTGTCTCCTTTTTTCCGTTTTGTGTGTATGTGCGCGGGGTCCCGACTCATCTCCGTTTTCCCCGGACTACCATCATCATCATCTTAATCATCATCTTCATCATCATCGTCACCAGAGAGATCGGGTTCGTCCTCAGCGTCCCTGTGCTGCCAAGTGCCTTCATTCTGGAATACTACTCATCTTTGCTCTACCTGCATCTGACCATCTTGTTAATAAACATCTATTTTACTTGCACTTGAATCCTCTGGTTATTATCCTAACACAGTGGAAGTGAGAAAAGAGGTTTTCTAACAATGCTGTATATATTACACTAACTAAAGTTGAAAAACATTCTGTTTTTTAAAATAATATAAATGTAATGCTTATAAAATAAATTAATAATATAAAATAAATATCTTGCTAATTTAACTAAAGTTGAAAAACATTCTGTTATTTAAAAGTATATCAATTAAATGCTTCTAAAAGAAATATCTTACTAAAAATCTATTGATCCAATTATTTTAGTTTTAGATGAATAAATAAAATCATCTTACATCTTTTAAGTCACCTTTTAGAGAGTAGAAACTTCTTCAAGTAGCTCATAACACATCAATGTCCATACCACATATGAATGGGGATTGCAAAATGCATTAAGTTAAATATAAAATCTCCAGAAGTGTTTCACTCTCACAGCACCGTCTGTCGGTCTCTGAGCCAGAGGGCTGTATTCAGTGATTAGGATGAGACATTGTGAATGTTTTGGTAGTGGTAAATTTATTTCAAAGTATAATCTTAAAAGTTTAAATGATATCTTTTAAAAAATAAAAGATGCTTTAAATTAATTGATGAATGAATTATTTAAAGTCTTAATAAAAACAAATATTCTACATCGATGGTCTGTGGAAAAACTTGACTTGAACTTAAAGTATATTTTCTATTTATCTGGGGTGTAAAATAATTTGAAATTTGAAGTGTCACAAGTCATCTCACACATGTGAAATGTTCAATAATTCCTTAAATTGTATTCTGTGAGAAAATTACCACATAGGCCCATCTTCAGAGAGAGAGAGAGAGAGAGAGAGAGAGACAATGAAAACATTTAGAAACTGTGAACCCTCAGGCTAGGCTGATGCCCATTGATAGGCTGCTTATAAGGTCCTTCCGATCAGCGATGCGTCTTCTGAGAAAGAAGTTACTTGACAATCATTAATGACAGCTTCAGGATATACGGTGACAGACCAGATGAGCCTCTGTGCATCATGTCACAGCATATGTAATATTAGTCTGTTAACGCCTTTCCAGAGAGAAAGTTTTGTTCATACTAAATTTATTTCAAAGCATAATTGTAAAAGTTTAAAGGGTAACTAAACCCTAAAACAACTTTTTTTAGTAAATGATCTGTAAGACTGGGGCTTTGTTAATGCTGTTCATTGATTCAAGTAATTTTTTTTTACATTTGTGTTTAAAGTGTTTTAATTCTACAAAATATGGTGTAAAAACGTCTGAGTGCTGCCCTCTTCAGGTTGAACGGTGGCTACTGCAGTTCAATTTTCTTATTGAAAGTTGTGGTACCCTCTGAGGTCAGAGGGCACCATGCTAACCACGCCCTTGCCTACAGAGACGCGTCTCAGATGCACGCCCCACCAGACCCTCCCAGTGATAAACCACAGTGTGAAATGAATGTTCCAGACCCTCACAGAGACAGGAGGAGTTACAGACCAGATGAGCCTCTGGGACACAATGTCACAGCAAAGCTAGTCTGCTTTCCAGAGCATACTACATCCAGAGTTTTATACTAAATTAATTTAAAAGCATAACCTTAAAAGTTTAAATTAGATATTTTAAAATTAAAAGACTGTTTAAATCAAATATTTAAAGTTTTATTAAAATCATATCTTCTATTTATCTTCTTAGAAGACTTCTGTATGATGTAAATGATTTTGCTTAAATTTAACCTAAGGTATTATTTTTACTAAACAGCGTCTGTTCAAAAATTTTAGATAAAAAAAAAAAAAAAAAAAATTAAAGCAAAAACTAAGCTTAGATCTTATTTATACAAACATATTTCAAACAGTATTTTTGTCCATACAACATGAAACATGTTGTCAAAGTTTGTCACAATGTTTTGTTGTTGTTGTTGTTTTTAAGAAATCCGAGGACTCCACATTGCTCTTATTTAGACTAAGTCATTTCATTTGGAAAATCACCACACATTTTCAGAGACGCGATGTCTCTGAAAGCTTGTCTTGAGCGAATATTTAATTTTACTCGTCTTAATTCAAAGCATGATCTTACTTTTTCTACCGTAGCTATGATCTTTTGGACATATAAGATGTATAAGATCATTTTTACTTTTCTTGTATCTCCCAAACTATCCTTAATCAGTGTGGAAACACACAGGGTGAAACCCTTTACTGAGAATATACTATCGGTTATCTACTCAAAATATATGTAGAAGTTTAAAATGTTAGCATTTGTTGATGCGACAGGCTGTCTGTTTGTTGGCCGCATTAATAGACTTTGGGGAGAGCTGATAATACTATAGCAGCAAGCATGCCCTTTGACCTCCTCGATTTTGGAGGCTTTTTTGTTAACCCCCTGAGGTCGGCAATCACGCCGGCGTGATCTGCTCGTTTTTTTTTATATCAGTGCAAATTACTCTGTTGATTTTGATTTTACATACTTGTATTGTACATCATTCAAAACTGTTAAATGTCTTCTTTTATTTGTGTACACTCATAATAAAAACAAAATGTTGTGTTTTTCGTAAAACAAAGAAAATAAACATGATGCGCGTTCTGCCGTCTCTCTCAATGTGAAACTCCTTCTGAAACGCGACAGAAAATGACCTGTAACTCAGCGAATGTTTGTCACACAGACTTGAAACGCATGTCTATACAACGCTTGGAATCTCTATTTTTAAAGTATGTAAATTATATAAAAAACAAATATTCTATTTTTAAGTAATCCATACGAAAGCAGCGGCATGTACAGTTTCTCAAACGCGTCCTCATTAACTATAATGTGACCACACCCACGCGCGCACGAGCGATTGACATGCAAATGATCCATCCGGAGAAACGGATCATTCACATTCACAGACCTGTAAACGCCCTCATCACCTCAAAACAAAGAAGCAGAGACTTCGTAACTTACTCTTCTCTGCTTTCATCGGGTTTGGACAACTGTAAGCTGTGCTGTGCTGTGCTGTTTACCTTGAATTTACCTCGGATTTACCTCAGAAGAACGCGATTTTAAGATGAGAAGATTTTTAAGGTAAGACATGTTAAACTGGTCGTGCCAGATTAAAATGTATGTTATGAAATGAGTTTGGAGTAAAAACATGAACTAAGCCTAATGTCATATGTACATGTAGACAGAAACATGAAATGTGAAATGTGAACTAGAATGATAGGCAACCTTTCAGTGCTTGTATAGCCTACGTGTTCAACACGAGGATGTTTTTATATTCTAATAAAACACAGCATGGTAAAAGTAGGCTAATATATATATGTGTGTGTGTGTATTCTGTACATTTTAAAAAGCTATTTTAACCTGAAAAATCTAAAATAAATTCCCCAAATTGTGCAGCATAGTTTCTCTTGATATCAGCATGTTCACAGCTGTTTTGTTGTTGTTTTTAGAGGAACAAGATGCCACTGATAAGTCCTGCTGACTTCAACATTCACATAAGTCTCCATACATGAACATGCTAAAGTGAAAAATCAAACACCATGGAAATGAAAGGTATGTAGCCTACTATGTTTCAGGAATGGCACAAAGGTGTGTGACACTGTGTCTCTGTCTTTAGTTCAGTGTGTTAAATAATGTGGTTTTTTTTTGTCATTATGTTGTGTTGTAAATACATTAAAAACAATCAAAAAGCCATTCTTTTTTAAATCTCCTCATTCTTTGTGCAAGGTTGCTCAGAATGGCAGGGCCTGATAGCTCCTAATAGGGCCATTAGGGAGTGTCTTTTGTCTTTCTCAGGTGAGAAAAGCTTACATAATAATGAGATGTCCACGCCTCTTGCATAGAGCTTTCTCACACAAAACACGTCGTAAAATTTTTAAATCAATATATTGTCTTCTCTGAATGAGCAGTCAGGATGATTTTCACATAGTTTTGAAGCAAATATTCTGGGCTACGTGATACAATTTTCAAAAGTCTTATGAAGAAATAATCAGTATGGGTTTCATGAGCTTATTTCAGTGACAATTTTTTTTGTTTTTTTCTCAAACCACGCATAAATGTTATTATCTCAAAACTACAAACTTTTATATACATGCTGCTGATATATTATTGTAGCAGAGTTTGTGCTGAATACAGTGTAATCAGACTTTAGCCATGAAAATGTCACAAGTAACAGAAATAAGCACAAATGTCAGAGCATGTCAGAACACCTCCAGGCCCAGAAAACAGCTCAGACCTCAGAGGGTTAAAGACCCTACAAGTTAGTCCTTAAAGGTACGCTGTGTAGGAATTTATCCCATCTAGTGGTGAAATTGTATTTTGCATTTAAACGAATAGTGCTCTCTAGCGCCTCGCTTTTTCAAATGCGTGTTGCAACTACGGTAGCCGTTATGTGCCAAGAAGCTATGACAACATGTCTTCCAATAGTACTTCATCGAGTTTAACTATACATGTTCTACTGTTATGCTGCCTATATAATGATTTACACAACCAAGCAATGAAAAAAAAAGCTAGTAATTTAGACCGTAACTTTGACTTACCTGTCGAGAAGAAAGCAGGCAACTTCAGCGTCCCTTTCAAAGTCTTTCTCATTCATTAGCTCTTTCCACCTCATGTTTCCTTTTAACCCTCTGGGGTCGACAAACGCGCCGGCGCGTTTTGCTGGATTTTCTTCACATTGTAGCACAATAAACTTAAATTTCTCCGTCATTTATGGTCATACAGAAAAAAGAAATATGAAAAAAGAATCTGTGATATTTCTACTTTTGTATGTGTCCACTTACAATCGAATCAAAAAATTGTGCTTTTGTAAAATAAAGAAAATAAACAGGGTGTGCAGCTGCCTCTCCGTCGCGGTGAACTTTTTTTTCTTGAGCACGTCTATAAACTGAAACAAAACTCAGCGAATACTTGTCACACATTTATGAGCCATATACCTTTATAAACATTTAAGTGTGTACTTTTAAATGATCGGATTCAAACTGAAAACAAATATTCTCTGTTTAAGTAATTTGTATAAAACCAACAAGATATCCAGCTTCTCACGCGCTTGCTAATTATTTTTAATTTGACCACGCCCATGCGCGCAAAAGAGATTCACATGCAAATCTCCACATGGAACGCAAACGCGCTCGTTACCTCAAAAACAAAGCCGTGCCGTGAGCTTACATTGGATTTACCTCAGAAGAAGAAGAACGCGATTTGAAGACAAGAAAGATGTAAGGTAAGAAATTAATAATTATTAGTTCATGTTATTGTTGCATAAACTTCACATTGCAGTTGAACTGTTGCTAGATATATGGTGAATAATATATTATTTGGACCCGTGTTTGCTGTTATTGTGTTTGTGGATATCTGCTCAAACGTAGATATGTATAATATGGTAACCATAATGTTTCATATTTTGGAGCGAGCTCTGGTTTTAAATGTATCATATTTGGATCGTGATCACGTTTGAAAAGCAAAACGCACCAAACAAAGGCTTCATGTTTTTACTATTATCTCATTTCATATCATCATAACGAATGGAAACATTTGAAGTAACATATGATAATCAATATATTTTTCTCTAGCATAGTTGTTACTGAAATCTTTTGGAAGATTTGTATGCTGCTATAGGTTATTGTTATTATTATTTTATGCAGCACTGTGCATAGCCTATGCTTACAAGGCACAACAAACCTGGTGTTCATTATATTATATATTGTTGGAAACATTTGTGTGTGTGTGTATTCTGTGAATTTTAAAAAGCAATTTTAACCAGCAAAATCTAAAATTTATTCCCAATAAATTTTAGAACTATATTCCCTATAGATTCTCTTGATATCAGTATGTTCACTTTTTTTCTTTCTTTCAGGGACCATATGCCACTGAGTCCTGCTGACTTCAACATTCACATGAGTCTCTGTATATGAACATGGTAAAGTGAAAATCAAACACCTTGGAAATGAAAGGTATGTACAATGTTTTTAGGAATGGCACAAAGGTATCTGTCTTTGGATCATTTGTTTTCAATAAGTGCTTTTTTGTCATTTGTTGTGTATATTTGGATTATGTTGTGTTGTAAATAAATCCAAACAATCAAAAAGCCATTCTTTTTTAAATCTCCTCATTCTTTGTGCAAGGTTGCTCAGAATGACAGGGCCTGATGGCTCCTAATAGGGCCATTAGGGAGTGTCTTTGTCTTTCTCAGGTGTGAAAAGCTTACATATTAATGAGGTGATCACGCCCCTTCGCATAAAGCTTTCTCACACAAAACACGTCTTAGAAATTTTAACCCTCTGGGGTCTAATGTGTTTTTGGGGCCCTTGGGATGTTCTGACATGCCCTGACATTTGTGCTTTTTTCAGTTATTTATAAACATGTTAATGGCAAAGGTGTAAATTCACTCTATATAGCACAAACATGGCTACCATAATATGTGAGCAACATGTTGTAGCAACAATGACATCCGGTCAGCTGCTTTTCACATTAAGTGAAACACGAGGGTGTCGAACACATCTTCTTTGTCCTTAGGAAGACAGCTCTGGTTAATTATTCCCTACGGGGGAAATTCACCAGCGCCCGTGTGGCTGGAATCCCCCCAGTTCAGCGTGAACTCCCCGTGACTTTATAGACTCGTGACATTCCAACGCACACACACAAAAACACTCGTGGACTTTGAAACAGACATTTCCACACATGTGATCCAATAGTAATGTTTTTGATATGTATTTTTATGTGTGTATAATTGGCCAGATAATGTCTGAGGTATCTATGCAACATTATTATGTTAATCAAAATCACTATGCTAGTGATTTTGAGGAAGTTATGTAACCCTGTATTTCTTTCATGCAAAAACGTAATTCGAGGTGTCAATGTAATGGGAAAAACATGTCGGAGTCGAATCTTGACTGCAAAGTACAATAATATGCATTTATTCCAGGAAATACCATATTTCTAAATATGAATGTTATTTTCGATCTCTCTCATGACAGTCAAAGTAGGCGTTTCTTCACAAACAAAGAAACCTCTTCCCGCTTCAGATCAGAAGATCCGATTCGCTGTTGTCCCAGAGAGAGGGCATAAACAGATGTCTTTAAGAGAAGAAACCATCTCCTCTTGCTCTCTCTCTCACCCTGCTCTCACCCCCTTCCTCCTCTTCTCCCCGGCGCAACGCTTCTCCAAGGAACATCGGAAAGGCTCCGGCCTTCTCCTTGGACAAACACATGTTCGAGTCGTAGCTGCCGTTCTTTGCAACTAAGTTATATATATTTGCCTCTTCCCTCACGGAAGATGAATCTTATTTTCTGGTAACGTTACATTCAGTGAGCCTTTTAAGCTTCCCGCGACACCGGAAGACGCAGCACAAACAGGACACCGTCCGCGCTTCCTTCCTGTCTCAGCCTCACCCGAACAGAGAACAGACTTGCAAGTATTTTTGATCTCTCTCTAAAGCTGATTTCAGGTGTCTAGCTCTTAGGTCTGTGAATTAAGTTACCCTCTTTTCTCTTCTCTTTCTTTCCTTCTTTCATTTCATTTATTCTGATCACGTTATTTCTCATGTTCTCGTTTGTTTAAATGTTTGTTTGTTTTATTGTTTGCATTTTACGTACGTTTATATTTGTAGCATATATAATCTCTAGTTTGTGCCATTTTATTAATAAACCCATTTATACTTGACTGTCTCTGTGTTGAAAACCCACTTTTATAAAGTCAATGAAATAAAAGATCTATAAAGCTACATGCTCTATATTATAGACTACTTTGAGTAGTTTTCATTTATAAACCCAAAAAGTTTTATGTTCGTGGCCAGAAGATAAACTTTCTTGGAGTTTGTAAACAGGGATACTCCTTCTTAACTGTGATAAGTCTTACATTTATTCGCTGGATGTTCTGCCCCCACTTTGTGTTGCATTAGAGACATCTAGTGGTGTAAAGTTGTATTGCATTTGATTTTTTATTATTTTAGTCCCTCCTCTCTTGCTGTTGTTTTCCTGTCTGCTTCTGACTCTAGTCAATTGAGAGGACATGCAGCAGTTACTCTTTCTCTTTGCCTTTGATAGTTTTTGAAGGTCAAAGTCTGTAAGTATTTCTGTAGGAAGTATATCTACTTTGCTATAGTCTTTGTGTATTGTCCGTTTTAGCATATGTATGTTGTATTAATAGATGCTAATCGCGATTAGCATTTATCCATAGACACTCATGTTAAAGTTAGCTTAAATGCTTACTAGTCCTGCAAGTCTCATTATAATGGCTAATTTTTCTTATGGGATAGCTATATATGTTAGATTTGAGTTGCATATTCATGTATATGTATATATGGGCAGTTTGTAATGCCATATTGTTATGTTTCTACAGTTTTACAAAATTGGAAAGACCCTTACTAAAGGCCTCTCTCTACTCCGGTTTCCTGGGTCTTTATTTCATGGATCTTATGTTAGCTATCTGCTACGCTAACCTGTCAAAGCAAGAGCAGAATAGTAAAAAGACTTAAAATTCAGTCTGCTATCATAAGAAGAGTGAGTTATCAACACTGCAGCCCAGAAGCTCAACATAGATTCAACAATCTATCATGGAGGAACAAAGCGAAGAAAAACCTCTGCTATACACAGAAGATGGGCAGTCTCAATACTCCTACCATACCAGGCGCTCAACCCATTCTAGTCGTGCCTCATCACACAGTTCTGCTGCCACAAGAGCTAGAGCTAAAGCGGAAGCTGCAAAAGTCAAAGCTTCATATGCACAAAAAGAAGCAGACATGTTAATAAAGCAGGCACGGATTGAAGCGGAAGAATTTAAGAGAAAAACTGAGCTTGAAGTGGAACTGAAACGTAGGGCAACTGAGTTACAGGCCAACCTCAAAGCACTGAAAATACAGGGCGCTGCTGAAGCAGCTATTACAGAGGCTGAAATCCTTGAAGCAGCTTATGAGGAAGAAGTTGGAAAACCAACACAGCAGAATGTGACCAAATTAGCTCCGTATCACTCACATCAACGCACTAGTGAGTATGTGCAACAATATTCTCAGGAGCATGGGGAGCAACAGTCACAACTCATGGAACCACAACTCATCTTTTCACCAGAGCACCAGCCAAACATGGACAACGGTGATACAGATAATTGTGGAATCCAAACACACAGCATGGAGGAAATTAGCGATGTCATGTTCCAAGAATTTCCAGCACAACGCCAGAGCACGAGCACAGCCTATGCTCAGCAAAGCCATGCACGCCCTTTGAAGTTCTACCAAGATGAATGCCGCCCTCTACAGACTCACGTCACACAATCTAAAGGTAAAACCTACTTCACGCCCTCTAGAGCACCCCTGCATGATCAGTCAGACTCAACAGACTTAGCCAGATACCTGATTCGCAAAGAAATAGTTAGCTCTGGGCTCCTAAAATTTGACGATAAACCAGAGAACTACTGGGCCTGGAAAGCTTCCTTTGTCAACTCCACCAGTGATCTGAACTTAACCCCCAGGGAAGAGCTAGATTTACTGACTAAATGGCTGGGACCACAGTCTGCAGAGCAGGCCAAACGCATCCGTGCAGTTCACATCAATAATGCCAGCTCAGGACTAAAAATGGTGTGGCAGAGATTGGAACAATACTATGGATCAGCAGAAATGATAGAAAACGCTCTGCTTAAGAAGTTAGAGGAGTTTCCAAAAATATCAAACAAGGACAATGAGAAGCTGTGGGAGCTGGAGGACCTGTTGCTAGAGCTGGAGGCAGCTAGGAAAGATGGATTCTTACCTGGACTATCTTACCTCAACACACCACGGGGAGTCAATCCCATCGCACAGAAGCTCCCCTATAACCTTCTGGAGAAATGGATCTCAGTTGGCTCTAAATATAAAGACGACCATCAGGTTCAATATCCCCCCTTTTGCATCTTTGTAAAGTTCATCAGAGATCAAGCAAAGACAAGAAATGACCCCAGCTTTGCCGAACTGACCATGAGTGGTTCAGTTAAGATGGATAAACCTCTGAAACCCACCAAACCATCTGTGTTCACCAGGAAGACTGAGGTTTCTTCAGAAAGTGGTGATAAGCAAAACATGGAGAAAAAGGTTGAGGATCCAGATAGATTATGTCCATTACATAATAAGCCCCATCCTCTAAGAAAATGCCGTGGCTTTCGCAGCAAGACCTTAGATGAACGAAAAGCTTACCTCAAAGAGAAACACATCTGTTTCAAGTGTTGTGCCTCAACAAGTCACCTCGCCAAGAACTGTGACAAATCTGTACAGTGCAAAGAGTGCAACAGCAACAAACACTTAGCTGCACTTCACCCAGGGCCAGTGCCATGGAAGTCATTGAGCTCTGCTGTTAAGGAGGATCACGGCGGGGAGCAGCAGGAAGATGAGACTCCAGAGGTTATGTCAAAGTGCACAGAAGTCTGCGGGGACTCATTCGGCTCCCGATCATGCTCCAAAATATGTTTGGTCCGAGTCTACCCTGCAGGCCAGAGAGAGAAAGCTGTTAAAGCATACGCTGTCCTTGATGAGCAGAGTAATAAGTCCCTGGCCAAGACCGAGCTATTCGACCTTTTGGGCATTGGAGCAAATGCTGCACCATACACACTTAAAACATGCTCAGGGATTGTGGAAACATCAGGACGACTTGCAAGCAACCTCATAGTTGAGTCAATAGATGGAAATGTACAGATCTCGCTTCCGTCACTCATAGAGTGTGACATGATGCCAGATGACCGTTCAGAGATCCCCTCAGCAGAAATAGCACATCATTATTCTCACTTCAAGCCAGTGGCGGATAAAATCCCAGCCATAGATCCGGATGCAGCCATTCTTCTTCTACTCGGCAGAGACATACTGCGCGTACACAAAGTACGTAAGCAGTATAATGGACCCAACAATGCTCCATATGCACAACAACTTGACCTTGGCTGGGTCATTGTTGGAGAAGTATGTCTCAGAGGAGCCCACAAGCCTAGCAGTGTTAATGTTTACAGGACCGATGTCCTACCTACTGGGCGTACGTCTTTCCTTAAACCATGTCATAGTGTTATTCACATCCAAGAAAAGTTTGACAAGAGGAGATCAAGTCACAGTATACTAACCTTGAAAGATTTGGACATACTGGCAGATGACACCGATGATCTTGGAAGCACAGTATTCAAAAGAACAAAAGAGGATGAGAAAATAGCTTTGTCTATTGAAGATCAAGCCTTCCTTGAGATCATGGACAAAAACGTCTACATAAATGAAGCAAACAGTTGGGTAGCTCCCTTACCATTCCATTCCTCAAGGCGCCGTCTCCCAAATAATAGAGAGCAAGCAGCCAAACGTCTCTCATCTCTGTGTCGCACACTGGATAGAAAGCCAGACATGAAAAAACAATATATGGATTTCATGCAGAAAATCTTCGAGTCAAACCAGGCAGAACTAGCTCCGCCATTGAAAGGCAAGGCAAGGCAAGTTTATTTATATAGCACATTTCATACACAATGGCAATTCAAAGTGCTTTACATAGAAGAAATTAAAATAATAAAAGAAATAAGAATAATTAAAACAGTTTAGAAAAATAGAATAAAATACAGTACAAACATTCGGACGAACAGTGGCACAGTGCTCATTCAGTAAATGCATAGCTAAACAGATGTGTTTTGAATCTGGATTTGAAAGTGACTACAGTAGGAGCACGTCTGATCTCCTCTGGAAGCTGGTTCCAGCTGCGGCTGGCATAATAGCTAAAAGCGGACTCGCCATGCTTAGAGTGAACCCTTGGTATTTCTAGCTGATATGATCCTAATGATCTGAGTGATCTGTTGGGTTTATATTCTGTGAGCATATCTGCAATGTATTGAGGTCCAAGGCCATTAAATGATTTATACCAGTAATAATACTTTAAAATCAATCCTAAATTTAACTGGGAGCCAGTGTAAAGACCTGAGGACTGGTGTGATATGTTCATATTTTCTGGTTCTGCTCAGAATCCTGGCGGCAGCGTTCTGTATGAGCTGCAACTGTCTTATGGTCTTTTTGGGAAGGCCAGTGAGGAGTCCATTACAATAATCCACCCTGCTGGTGATGAAAGCATGAACAAGTTTCTCTAAGTCTTGTCTGGAAACAAAGCATCTAATTCTTGCAATATTTTTCAGATGATAGTATGCTGATTTAGTTATTGCTTTGACATGACTACTGAAACTAAGGTCTGACTCTAGTGACACACCGAGATTCCTGACTTGATTTTTAGTTGTTTGACCCCTAGAGTGAAGGTATGCGTTCACCTTGAGAACTTCATCTTTGTTTCCGAACGCAATGACTTCAGTTTTGTCTTTGTTTAACTGAAGAAAGTTTTGACACATCCAACTGTTGACTTCGTCAATGCATTGGCACAGGGAGTCAATTGGGCTATAATCGTTAGGCGATAGGGCTAAGTAGATCTGTGTGTCGTCTGCATAGCTGTGGTAAGCAATTTGGTTCTTTCTCATTATTTGGCTCATTGGGAGCATATACAGGTTGAACAGGAGTGGCGCAAGAATCGAGCCTTGAGGGACTCCGCATGTCATGGATTTCCACTCAGACTTATGATCTCCTATACTCACATAATAACCTCTCCCATCTAAGTATGACCTGAACCATTTTAGGACTATCCCAGAAAGCCCCACCCAGTTTTCCAGCCTGTCAAGAAGTATGTTATGATCGACAGTGTCAAATGCAGCACTAAGGTCAAGTAGTACCAGCACTGATAATTTGCCTGAATCAGTATTTAAGCGAATATCGTTTATTATCTTTATGAGGGCTGTCTCTGTGCTGTGGTGCGGTCGGAAACCAGACTTAAAATTGTCAAAGGATCCATTCAAGCTCAAGAATTTGTTCAGCTGATTGAAGACAACTTTTTCAATGATCTTGCCTATGAAAGGAAGATTTGAGATCGGTCTATAGTTGCTTAATATGGTCTTATCCAGATTGCTCTTTTTCAGGAGGGGCTTGACAATTGCAGTTTTCAGGGAGTTTGGAAAACTCCCAGAGCGAAGTGAGACATTTACCACTTCTAGAAGATCTGCTTCTAAACTGTTTAACACATTTTTGAAAAATGATGTGGGAAGTGTGTCAAGAGCACAGGTTGATGTTTTAAGGTGCTGTACAGTTTCTTCCAAAATTTTGCCATCAATTTCTTTGAAATCAGACATAGTAACTAATTTCTCAGGTGGTTTGATCTGTCTGACCTCAGTGCAACTCAAGGATGTGCTGATCACCTTTCTGATATTACTGATTTTCTCAGAGAAGAAAGAAGCAAACTCACTGCACTTGTTGTCTGAGAGCATTTCACTGGGAATCTGGCTTGGAGGGTTTGTCAGTCTCTCTACAGTAGCAAAAAGAGTGCGTGTGTTGTTTAAATTGCTGTTTATAATATTTGAGAAGAAAGTCTGTCTAGCTTTGCCTAGTTCCATATTAAAAGCATGAAGGCTGTCTTTGTAGATGTTATAATGGACTACAAGTTTAGTCTTCCGCCACATGCGCTCTACTTTTCTGCATTGTCTTTTCATATTTTGCACTGCTGTTGAGTTTCTCCAAGGTGCTTTTTGTCTGCCACTCTTCTTCCTGACTTTCACAGGAGCAATATCATCAATTATACCTTTAACTTTTGAGTTAAAAGAATCAAGGAGAAAATCAACAGAGTCTGCAGATATGCTTGGTGTTAAGGATATAGCCTTCATAAATAGTACACTAGTGTTCTCATTTAAGCATCTCTTCTTGACAGACACAGATCTAGCTTCAGTGGCAGGAGAGATCAATATATCAAAGAAAATACAGAAATGATCAGACAGTGCTACATCCTTAATAACAATTAATGAAATGTTTAGACCCTTACTGATAAGTAAATCTAGAGTGTGTCCACGATTGTGTGTGGGTCCATGTATATGCTGAGTCAGATCAAAAGTTTTTAAAACAGTTTTGATTTCTTCTGCCATATTGTTATCTGCACAATCTATGTGAATGTTAAAATCTCCTGCAATGGCAAAACAGTCAAACTCTGAGGTAATTGTTGATAACAGTTCTGTAAAGTCCTCAGTGAAGGCTGGAGAGTATTTTGGAGGCCTGTAAATAATGATAAGTAAAATGCGTGGAGCACCTTTCAACACAATACCCAGATATTCGAAAGAAGGGTAATTCCCAAATGATATTTGCTTACATTGATAGATATCTTTAAAAAGAGCAGCTAGACCCCCACCTCTCTTAACAGCTCTGCAGACACTCATAAAAGTAAAGTTAGGAGGGGCTGCTTCATTGAGGATTGTTGCACTGCAGCTGGCTTCTAGCCAGGTTTCATTTAGAAGCATAAAATCCAGGTTGTTTGTGGTTATTAAATCGTTGACTAGAAGTGATTTATTTTTAAGTGAACGAATGTTTAAAAGTGCTAACTTAACAGTCTTACTTTTTGTCCCCACATCAATCTTACTTTGACGTGTAATAGGCACCAGATTAGTTAGGTTTGCTGCACGGCTATTGAAGGCCTTAGATTTTCTATCTTGTAATAAAACAGCAATAGAGAAAGATACAGGCACACTGGGTTCCCGCTTGTTCTGTAAACATTTGAGAAAGTTACTGTTATCAGAGCGGGGACCCAAAACACATCACTGAGAGCTGGTATCAGTTGTTTTTGGTTCACCTCGAGCAGATGGAGGAGGGTGTGGGCCCTGGCGTTGTGGCAGAGGCCGAAGAGCTCTCACAGGAGGAGGGGGAGGGCGAGCTGGGCCCGCAGGCTTGGGTGGTAATGGTGCCTGTCGTTTTTTGGTTGGTATCTGGGGGCTCGCAGCAAAAGAGTGGGATAGTCTGGTTCCAGCATGCACCAGTTCTTCCATTTTCTGTGAGAAGCACAGAAGTGGCGATGCTGGAGAGAGAGATAGCGTGTCTGGTGAAAGGGGCTGTTGCTCTGGTGTTATAGGAGGTTGTGATATGCTGTCCTGGCTTCCCTGGCTGTTTTCCCGGAAGTCGTCATTGGGTGCTGAATCTTCAAGCAGTTCTGATAAGTCTCTCTGTGGGCAGGGCTCAGCTGAGATTGTGTCCGTGAGCAGAGGTTGTTGTGGCGGAGTGGTGTTATCATTGTCCTTGTGTGATATGTCAACCGCATGTCCATTTTGCTGCTGAAGTGAAGTCCCGTGGTCATTCATACTGTGTCCAGGTGTGTGTGTGCCGTTCAGATTGACTGGATTGGCACTAACTGCAGAAGGATGTATGAGGGAGAAGTAGAAATTGTCCTTTAACACTCTTGAACCAAGTTTGTTTGGGTGATGGCCATCCCGATGAAAAAGTTGTCTCTGACTCCAGAAAAGATTGAAATTGTCAATGAAGTTTACTCCTTTTATATTGCAGGTTTTTTGCAGCCATGTATTTAGCCCAAGCAACCGTGAAAACCTGTTTGTTCCTCTTGCTGGGAGAGGTCCACTGATGAATGTTTGAACTTTCAGTCTTTTAAGTGTTTCAAAAAGTTCATTGAAATCCTTCTTAAGGAGTTCTGACTGCTCTTTATGAATATCATTCTTCCCCACATGTATGATGAGTCGATTTGCAGTCTTATGTTTCATCAGAATGTTCTGAAGTTCCCTGTTTACATCAGAAGTTGTTGCTTGTGGAAGGCAGCATGTAGTTGTATCACTGCTGCTAATGTTTCTGATTATGGAGTCCCCCACTATCAGAGTCCTGGGCTCGGCTGCGCTCTGAGCTGAGTGCCGCTGTCTGCTCGACCTTGAGCGCCAGTTAGCATCAGTGTTAGCTACTGGCCCATTCAGTCTGTGTTCGATCACATTCATCACATTTGGGGATTCCTCATTTACATTCATTAGTACTTCAAATCTGTTCTCAAGATGTATAGGCGGTGGTAGAAGACCGGTGTTTGCAATCCTTGTCAGAGCTGTATCTGGGGTAGAGGATGCTACTGCGGCAATATGTGATGCTCGTGACAATCTGATGTCTCGAGTGCCTTTGGGTCTCGCTCCCTGTTTGTGCCATCGATTAGTAAGTCGATCGGCTTGTTTCTCTACCTGTCGAGGAGCACTAGTTTCATGGGACTCACCGGTATGCTGAGGGTGTCCATGACGAAGCTCTGTTGTGTGCTCCGTCTGGTTTGGTGGTCCCGTAAGTAACTTTGTTTCGAGAACTGCAATCCTTTGTAAAAGTCTGTGGCAGTTAGTGCAGCAAGTAGATTCTTGAACCTGAAGAGGCATTTTCTCTCTTATCCGTATGAATGTAGGCAGTTGTGTTTTCCTTTCCCGGAATGTAAGCTGGTCGGGTAAAAGAATTCTGCGTTTTTGTAGTAATCCAAACTTTGTTGTCTGAGCACTGTGGTGTTTGCTGAAGTTAAAATTAGGTGATAAAAGGAAATAAAATATAAAAATATAGGAGATAAAATGTAAAAGCGATAGAGCAAAGCGCGGAGCAGTAAGCAAGAGCGTCCGAACAGTGAAAGAGAATCAAGAGTGCTGGTATCTACCAACATTTGGTGTCTACCACCCTAAGAAGCCAGATCAAATACGGGTGGTGTTTGACTCCAGTGCCAGGCACGAAGGTGTCTCCCTCAACGACATCCTCTTAAAGGGACCAGACCTCAATAATACTCTTCTTGGCGTCCTTCTTCGTTTCCGCAGGGAGCCTTTTGCAGTTACAGCAGATGTGCAACAGATGTTTTACTGTTTCACAGTCTGTGAGGAACACCGTGATTTCCTAAGATTCTTGTGGTTCGAAGATAATGACTTCACAAAACCAGTGACTGAATACCGAATGACAGTACATGTATTCGGTAACAGCCCTTCACCAGCTGTGGCCATTTATGGCTTGAGACGGGCAGCGCAAGAAGGACAAAAGGAACATGGCCAAGATGCTAAGCAGTTCGTCATGCGGAACTTTTATGTGGATGATGGACTCGCCTCATTCTCCACTGCAGAAGAAGCCATCGACATTCTGAAAAGAACAAGGGAGATGTTAGCTGAGTCAAGCATCATGTTGCACAAGATAGCATCAAACAGCAGCACTGTTATGAACGCTTTCCCATCTGAAGATCGTGCCAAAGATCTAAAGGATCTGGATCTGTCATCTGATCCTTTGCCTCTCCAACGCAGTCTAGGCCTCATATGGGACCTGCAAACAGACAGCTTCTCCTTCTGCGTGTCTGATGAGGAAAAACCATTCACTAGAAGGGGCATCCTTTCGACGGTCAACAGTATATATACGATCCCTTGGGGTTTGTGGCACCTATCACGATTCAGGGAAAGGCTTTGGTGAGAGATATCTCCATAGAAGAGTACGATTGGGACACTCAGCTACCAGACGACAAAATAATCCAGTGGAAAGCCTGGAAAGATTCCCTGATGGAACTTAAGCTACTTCAGATCCAGAGGACCTACCTTTCTGTTTCTCTGCTTGCCACTGTACACAGAGAAATTTGTGTCTTTGCGGATGCATCGACTCTAGCTATATCAGCTGTAGCCTACCTTAAGGCAGTTGATACAGAAGGACACAGTCATGTCGGGTTCATCATGGGGAAGTCCAAGCTGGCTCCACGTCCTGCGCACACTGTCCCTCGTTTGGAGCTGTGTGCAGCTGTCTTGGCAACAGAGCTTGCAGACCTGATAATGGATGAAATCGATGTGGAGATTCACACAGTCAAGTTCTACACGGACAGCAGGATTGTACTTGGCTACATTCATAACACGTCCAGGAACTTCTATGTCTACGTCGCAAACAGAGTGACAAGAATCAGGAAATCATCGCACCCTAATCAGTGGCACTACATCAGCACCAGCCATAATCCTGCAGATCATGGATCCAGGTCTGTCCCAGCCTCTCTCCTAAAAGACACCAACTGGTTTTCAGGTCCAGCTTTTCTGACAAAACCTGAGTTGGATGAGTCTCCTCAGCCAGAGATATTTGACCTTCTACATCCAGAGTCTGATGCAGAAATTCGCCCTCAAGTTTCAACCTATGCTACAAAAGCTACAGGTGGAGGTATCGGCTCTCATCGGTTTAGTAGATTCTCCAGTTGGAAATCACTTACCCGTGCGACAGCCAGGCTCATCCAAAAGGCCAGAGCCTACTCCAAAAATACTGACCATAAACAGAGAATGGGTGAGCTTCCTCAGGCAAAACTCATAATAATGAGAAGCGTACAACAGGACTTCTTTAAAGAGGTAATTAAAAACCTCTCAAAGGGAGAAGAAGTCTCCAGACACAGTTCAATCAGAAGTTTGGATCCCATCATTGATGACAATGGTTTGCTGAGAGTTGGAGGCCGAATATCGTCAGCAGACATGTCCTGGGAAGAAAAGCATCCAATCCTTCTTCCTAAAAACCATCATGTCTCTACTCTGCTGGTAAGACATTACCATGAACAGGTTGCTCACCAAGGACGACACTTCACTGAAGGCGCAGTTCGAACAGCTGGACTGTGGATAACAGGAAGTAAGAGATTGGTGTCAAGTGTGATTCACAAATGTGTGATCTGCAAAAGATTAAGAGGAAAGTTGGAAGAACAAAAAATGTCTGACTTACCTCTAGACAGACTCACCATGGATCCTCCGTTCACGTATGTTGGACTTGACGTTTTCGGACCTTGGACCATCTCGTCGCGCAGGACCAGAGGTGGTCATGTAGAAAACAAACGCTGGGCAGTTATGTTCACCTGTCTGAGTACACGAGCGGTGCATATTGAGGTCGTAGAGACCATGTCAACCTCCAGCTTCATCAATGCTTTGAGGAGATTTACCGCTATCAGAGGTCCTGTGAGACTGCTCCGTTCCGATAGGGCAGGGGTGGGCAAACTTTTTGGCTCAAGGGCCACACTGGGTTTTAAAAATTTGACAGAGGGCCGGCCCAGTAGCAGATTATGAAGTACGATCTCATGAAAGTGCGTATCTATACCACAAATTTTATTTCTCGTGCCATTTATATGCCAAAAATGTTGTGTTTTTTTGTTTTGTTTTTTTGTTTTTGCGTGCATGCTACACACTGTAAACCCCTTGGTTAGGATTAGGGGTGTGGAGTGCGTGCCTATTACACGCCATAAAGTGCATATCATATGCACGCGAAAACATTATGCACTACAAATACAATTCGTGGTATTCGCACTTTCATAAGATCGGGCTGAGCAAACAGACAACGTTGTGTCAATGTCTGTGCGAAATTCAACAACTGAGAGACGACATTCTGACAATACATTTTTTTTATGCTAGATATCCCCCATTTAGCATGTTTTGATGTTAATTTTTAAAGATGTTAGATAATTATATCCTATACTTTTTAAATATTGTTTATACTTATTATTATTTAATGGCCTAACAGTAAATTAGAAACAAAACATCTGCAAGTGTACACTTAGAAGAGTAAAAATTACAGGCTACGTTAATTCAGCTTTATTAAAACTGAATGGCAATTTGCACTTCCAAAAGTCATACATTTGTGGAAATAAACGAATATACAAATTTATTTTAAGAATAATAAAATAAAAAAACATAAAAGGCAAAGGCAGATCAGAACATTTAATAAAAAATAAAAAAACGGGTTCTGTACATGGCAGACAGGGTAGCGTAGTCGAAAGCCGGACGATAAAGGTCGGTAAACGGAATCGGGCAGGATACATCCACAAATCCAGAGGAGCAAAGAAACTAAATAGCAGACAAATCAAAGGAAAAACTAAGGTGTGTAAGCGGTTACCAAACATTTTTTTTTCTCATTGAGTTACCAAAAAAGGAAAAAACATTAACGTGCTTGAAGTCTATGCGCTTAAGTTGCTGTCTGTTTGGTTTCCATGGTGACGCGCTTGTTACGTGACACACCGCAGCCACAACAGCCACATGGCTGAAGTCATGGCAATCATGAACGCAAGACCTCTAGTTCCAGTGTCCTCTGATCCAGGGATGCCAGCTGTTCTCACACCAGCAATGCTGCTCACTCAGAAGATTGACCCAGTATCTGCTCCTCTGGGGAACATGGATCTCAAAGATCTCTATAGCAAGCAATGGAGGCAAGTCCAAAGCCTTGCTGAAACTTTCTGGAGACGCTGGAAGCAAGAGTACTTGGAGACGATCCAGCCCCGCAAGAAGTGGAAATCAGAAAGACCGAATCTGGAAGTTGGAGATGTGGTACTCCTTAAAGACACTCAAGTTAAAAGGAATGAGTGGCCCACAGGTGTTATTGTGGAAACCATCCCCAGCCGTGATGGCAGGATTCAGAAGGTCAATGTGAAGATCATGAGACAGGGTACTCCCAACGTGTATTCAAGACCTGTTTCAGACGTTGTGCTGCTTCTCAGTAAAGGGACATAGTGGTATTATTTAATACCAGGCGGGGAGTGTTCTGCCCCCACTTTGTGTTGCATTAGAGACATCTAGTGGTGTAAAGTTGTATTGCATTTGATTTTTTATTATTTTAGTCCCTCCTCTCTTGCCGTTGTTTTCCTGTCTGCTTCTGACTCTAGTCAATTGAGAGGACATGCAGCAGTTACTCTTTCTCTTTGCCTTTGATAGTTTTTGAAGGTCAAAGTCTGTAAGTATTTCTGTAGGAAGTATATCTACTTTGCTATAGTCTTTGTGTATTGTCCGTTTTAGCATATGTATGTTGTATTAATAGATGCTAATCGCGATTAGCATTTATCCATAGACACTCATGTTAAAGTTAGCTTAAATGCTTACTAGTCCTGCAAGTCTCATTATAATGGCTAATTTTTCTTATGGGATAGCTATATATGTTAGATTTGAGTTGCATATTCATGTATATGTATATATGGGCAGTTTGTAATGCCATATTGTTATGTTTCTACAGTTTTACAAAATTGGAAAGACCCTTACTAAAGGCCTCTCTCTACTCCGGTTTCCTGGGTCTTTATTTCATGGATCTTATGTTAGCTATCTGCTACGCTAACCTGTCAAAGCAAGAGCAGAATACTGGACGAATGACTGATGACGAGACCAGTTACAGAACGAGGTATTTCTGAAAATTGATAAAGTAATGTATATGCGATTTATGAATTATGACCCTGAGTTATGATTAGTAATATTTCCCAAATTCCCTATATTCTTGAGCTAATTCGCATTGACCCAGAGTCATTTACGTTACAATGTATGTAGATGTTTGTATTTTTAAGAGAATAATCTTTATGCGTGGTTATGGAAAAAAAAGAAAAAAAAAAAGAAAGTTGCTGAAATAAGACCACAAAAAACATACTAAATATGTGTCCACAAGACTTTTGACTAATGGATGTTGTCGCTTCGAGTTCTGGCTTCAAAATTATGTGAAAATAGTCTTGCTTTATCGTTCACATAAAACAATAAATTGATTTAAATTGTGTAAGACAGGTTTTGCTTGGAAAGCCAATATGCGAGGGGGGTGTAAAGGGGGAGTAGTTTACACCTGAGAATACAATGTCCCACCCATTATGCGTAATGACTTGCATAATGAGCCATTCATTCAGGTGTGACACTGACTGAGCCACAAGAATAAATGCAAGGACAAAAGATATATTTAGAATTAGACTTATATTGACCATTTAAGATTTTGCTTACATCTATCTTGTAAATATGTTTTGCTATTTTATTAAAAAGGTTACAATTACAACAATAATTACAATTTCAACAATATTTCAAGTAGGGTTGAGTACCGAAACTCGGTTCCAATAGGGCACCGGTTCCGACGTAAACGGTAGTAACCAGACCGAATAAGAACGAAACTTTCGGTGCCTGATTTCGGTGCCTGACGTTTTTTACCGCCCCCTATAAAACATCTCGCGGCACAAATGATCCAATAATAAAACATCTCCAGTTAACCAGCAGAGCATTCATTTAGTTCGTTTGTTAAATAAGAGATCTAGCGCTGAAATGTGTTTTTTAAATCAAGTGATCAAAGTGCTCGTTGCCGCTGCGATCAGTGGCGCGGATACAGTGTTTTCTCTTGGCTCGCGCACACACTTGGCTTCACTCGGACGCGCGCTTCAATACGTTGCGGAGATCGATCTATTTATGAGGCGCCGTCTATATGATTATGTGCGCGGAGAGTTTGTGTGTGCGTGCTCGCGTCTCAGATGAGTATGTGCGCGGAGAGTGTGTGTGTGTGTGTGTGTGTGTGTGTGTGCTTGCGTCTCAGATGAGTATGTGCGCGGAGAGTTCCGCGCGTCTTGTGTGTGTAGAGTTTCCGTGTGTGTGCGTGAGCGACTTTAGAAGTTGTGCATTTCATATGTATTAGTTTGAGCATTCAGCAGTATACATGTGTGACTACCTAGTACATGTGTATGCAAGGGTTTCATATGTGCGTGAATGAAGTTTGATTTAAGCCCTAGACGGCACCTCATATCTATTCGTTCTGGTGAAATCTCAAAATATAATGGACACAAAGTGTCCCTGCTTGATATACAACCACTGATGAGCATAATCGGTTTAAAAAAAAAAAAAAAAAAAAAAAAAACTACGAATGCAGATTAGAACCCAAAACCTCTGACACGCTTGACTAAAGTTCAAGTTCAGCTGTCTAGTATTTTAATGTCAACTGCAAATCTTGAATATCAAGTATGAAGTATATCAATATCAAGTATATTTATATGGCTATACTGTGTGTTAAATATTTCTGCTCAGTGTCAGATATTTCTCTGTTTTGTAAAAGTCATAATATGAGAAGACAAAATTTGATCTTAACTCAAGTGTTTTGTGCTACATCAGTAGCCTTTTAAAGGGCACAATTTTTAATTTAATCAGAAATCAGAAAATCTTTTTCAGAAAATCACACACACACACACACACACACACACACAGAGGTATTATTTTTTTGATAAAGTGTGTGCAGTTTAGTTTTCTTAAGTACCGTTTCAAGAACCGTTTAAGCACCGGAACCGTTTGAAAAATACCGAGTAGGTACTGGTATCGGATAAAACCTAACCAATACCCAACCCTAATTTCAAGTGTACTCTTTCTTTGTAAAAAAATTATTATAGGCCTACATTTTATCATATGTATTCATTAGTTTGAATATAGTCAACATTGGAACATCTAACATCTTAGTTTATGACTTTATTTTTGACAAAAATAGTATTATATATATATATACGCGTTAACGCGTTAACGCAAAATCATATTAACGGCACTAATTGTTTTAACGTGCGATTAACGCAGCGCGTATTTTCTGTTTGACCCGTGGCCCAACCCCTAGTTGGAGAAATATAGATACACAGTGTTGCTAACTTAGCGACATTGCAGACCCCTTTAGCGATTTTTTCCCTTCAACAAAGCGCCCAAACCTTATTTAGTTTCTGAGAATCTACCGGTACCGCCGGTACTGCTCTCTCAGCACGCGCGCGCGCGCACCTCTCTCTCTCTCGCTCGCTCTCTCGCTCTCTCTCTCTCGCTCTCTGCGTCTCGCGCGGAGGAGCAGCGCTTTAACTCAGTTAAGCACAGATATTATGTTGCTTCTCTATTTTTACAAGTATAGCCGAAATCAGAGCACAGATATTGTCTTTATCTTATGTGAATTTGATTTCACCAGACGACGGCTCGATTATCAGAATTTTTGTGCAGATTAACTTAACATCTTGGAAAGGAGAGCTGGTTATGTCTTAATGGGTCGCGTTTCAGTCACCATTTCAAATTCATTCCGTTGTTTGACAACAGAAACAGTAAAATATACCAATGAAAACAGTTTTATTGAGAATTTAGCTTCATCAAAATGGGCACAGAGAGAGACAAACTACAATGTAATAGGCTAATAAATAATAAATGTACATTTAGCATTTTCAGAAGAGCTGCCCTGTCATGCAAAAATCTAAACATGTTTGTGTTAGTAAATTGCTCAGTGCAAAGAAAGAGAAGTAATGGTAACCTGCCATTTTTTTGTTCTTTCTACGTGTCTAATAGACATGAACAAGTTCTTTGAAAAACATCTGTGACCTTTGAAACATCTCATCCTTATGCTCTATATTGACTATGGTTTCAATAATAAACCTTGTTAGGTTCAGCCTATTTATACCATGTTCACTAATTCACTCACTGTGAAATTTTATTTGTGTCATACTGCATCTCTGAGCATTTTCCCTGGTTCCCTATCGTTCGGTCACTACGACGTACGTCGTGGTGAACGACGAATAGGAATCTCGCTAGAGAGGCCAATCTACTTCGAGTGAAACTAAACAAGCCAATGCACATTGGCGTGCAATCATTTGCATCAGCTGTGCAGCCTCGCAGCGCGGGTATTTAACGAGCAGCTGGTGAGATTGCACTTCAGCTTTTTGCTTCGGAGCCAAGCACTTCGATGCGTTCTACACAGAGTGACTTTGACAAGCCTTATTTGGACCTCTCCTTCCGGTGCGGGCGTTACAACACGGCAGCGCGAGCAGTCTTCTTTTTCCTCTCTCTTCTTTTCTCTGTCTTTTTTGTTTTTGTTACAAACTGAGCAAACAAAAAAGCTGTTATAACAGCTGGTAAGGTGCGCCAGCAGAGCGCTCAAAAGCTGTTTTTACAGCTGGTAAGACCTGCCAGCGAGAGAGAGAGAGACAGCGCACAGACAGGTGCACATTCCTGTCTGTGTTCGCAGTGACTGTTCCCCTGCGTGTTTCAGCACCAGTGAGAGCAGTCCCTAAAAGAGCTTACACAGATAGAGAGCGTCTTTTTCAAAAAGAGAAAAAAATGACTTTCTATCTGTGTGTTTCTGGATGCGGTCGTTACCTGGGCTCACAGGATGGTCACAAACGCTGCCTCGTGTGTCTGGGCATTGAACACGCTGAGGCAGCGCTTGTGGATGAGTCATGTACCCATTGTGGGAAGATGACCATCGCGGAGCTGCGGTCGAGACTCACGTTCCTGCAAAGGGGCGGAGTCCCCGTGCCGCTGCCTCGATCCAATCCTCCTCGGAGGATGGCTTCGGGCAGCGACATGGGTGACCTGAGGATCACGGTGAGCGCGTCTCCTTCGGGGAACCAACCCCCTAGGAGCCCTCACCCCTCTCATGCTCCGCAGCCAGTTGAGCCCCCATTGGAGAAAGCTGGACCATCCTCGCGGTGTGTACCGGTTGTCTCCTTTGGGGCTCCCTGTGAGGATCAGATGTCGATCGCTGCATCGGAGGGTGGGTCAGACTTCTCTGCGGATGACGACTCGGCGCCGTTGCCTCCTTCGGGGGTGTCAACGGTGCCTGAGACGGACCCGGAGATGATGGCCATGCTTTCCCGGGCCGCCAACGGGGTCGGGCTCGTGTGGAATCCTCCACCGTGTCCCGAACCCTCGAGGTTGGACGATTGGTATCTCGGGGTGGCGCGCGCTGGTTCTCAGCAACCCACCCCAGTGCCTTTCTTCCCGGAAGTGCATGAGGAGCTTATGGGGACGTGGACGGCACCTTTTACTGCCAGAAACCGTTCCGGTGGCTCCTCCTCCCTCACCACCCTTGATGGCGGGGCAGCTAAGGGATACACGCGCATCCCGCCAGTGGAACGGGCCGTTGCTATGCAACTGTGCCCTA
This sequence comes from Squalius cephalus, assembly GCF_949319135.1. Taxonomy (NCBI): domain Eukaryota; kingdom Metazoa; phylum Chordata; class Actinopteri; order Cypriniformes; family Leuciscidae; genus Squalius; species Squalius cephalus. The sequence goes on from NC_137139.1 coordinate 9,816,702, forward strand.
ACTCCACTTGGCGCGGAGAACCGTGTCTCCCTTCACGGGCCTGTAAGTACTCGTCGGATTTAACCGGCAAGGCTTACAAGGCCTGTGGGGAAGCTGCCTCTGCCGTGCACGCCATGGCGTTGCTGCAGGTTCATCAGGCCAAGGCACTGAAGAACCTGCACGAGGGTGGTCATGATCCCCAAGTTCTTCAGGAACTTCATATCGCGACGGACCTCGCGCTTCGTGCGACGAAGGTGACCGCGCGGTCGGTGGGTCGTGCGATGTCCACCATGGTGGTCCAGGAACGCCATCTCTGGCTGTGTCTGGCGGACATGCGGGAGACCGATAAGCTCCGGTTCCTGAACTCCCCCGTGTCCCAGACCGGCCTCTTCGGCGACGCGGTCGAGAACTTCGCCCAGCAGTTCTCGGCTGTACAAAAGCAGACTGAGGCCATCCGTCACATCCTGCCGCGGCGGCCAGCTGCTGCTCCCACCCCTCCGTCTGCGGCTCCTCAGTCTGCTCGTCGCTGAGGGCGGCCTCCTGCGTCTGCCCCTGCTCCCGCGCCGCAGCAGCAGCCTCCATCCAAACGGCGCCGTGGAGCCAGTCGCAGGCGGTCCGCCCCGCCCGTCCAGGACCCCACCAGAGCAGCCGATGCCCATGTCTTGCGCGCGGAGATCGCAGTCCTACTGGCGAAGGACGCGATAGAGCCGGTCCCTCCAGCCGATATGAGGTCAGGGCACTACAGTCCCTACTTCATTGTACCCAAGAAAGGTGGTGGGTTACGACCGATCTTGGACCTGCGAGTTTTGAATCGGAGCCTTCACAGGCTACCGTTCAAAATGCTCACGCAGAAACGCATTTTCGAATGCATCCGTCCCCAAGATTGGTTTGCAGCGATCGACCTGAAGGACGCGTACTTTCATGTCTCGATTCTTCCTCGACACAGGCCGTTTCTGCGCTTTGCGTTCGAGGGTCGAGCATATCAGTACAAGGTCCTACCCTTCGGGCTGGCCCTGTCCCCCCGTGTCTTCACGAAAGTCACGGAGGGGGCCCTTGTTCCCATGAGAGAACAGGGCGTTCGCATTCTCAACTATCTCGACGACTGGCTCATATTAGCACACTCTCGAGATCAGTTATGCGAACACAGGGACCTCGTGCTCAGGCACCTCAGCCAGCTGGGCCTTCAGGTCAACTGGGAGAAGAGCAAACTCGCCCCTGTGCAGAGGATCTCTTATCTCGGTATGGAGTTGGATTCGGTCGCACAGACAGCGCGCCTCACAGAGCAACGCGCTCAGTCGGTGCTGAACTGCTTGAACACGTTCAAGGGCAGGACGGCGGTCCCACTGAAATTCTTTCAGAGGCTCCTGGGGCATATGGCAGCGGCAGCAGCGGTAACTCCGCTCGGCCTGCTCCATATGAGACCGCTTCAGCACTGGCTTCACGGCCGAGTCCCGAGATGGGCGTGGCATCACGGCACTCACCGGGTGGCAATCACACCGGCGTGCCGCCAGACCTTCAGTCCGTGGTCAGACCCCTCGTTCCTCCGGGCAGGAGTCCCCTTGGAACAGGTGTCCAGGCATGCTGTGGTTTTCACAGATGCCTCTGCCACCGGCTGGGGTGCCACGTACAACGGGCATGCAGTGTCAGGGGTGTGGACGGGCCCCCAACTGCAGTGGCACATCAACTGCCTCGAGTTGCTAGCAGTACGTCTCGCTTTGAGCCGCCTGAAAAGGCCGCTACAGGGCAGAGACGTGCTGGTCCGTACGGACAACACTGCGACCGTTGCGTACATCAACCGTCAAGGTGGTCTACGCTCCCGTCGCATGTCGCAACTCGCCCGCCATCTCCTCCTTTGGAGTCAGAAGCATCTGAGGTCGCTTCGAGCCATGTATGTCCCCGGTGTGCTCAACCGTGTGGCCGACGAGCTATCACGAGCTGTGCTCCCGGGAGAATGGCGACTCCACCCCCAGGTGGTTCAGCTGATCTGGAGAGTGTTCGGAGAGGCTCAGGTAGACCTGTTTGCCTCCTCAGAAACCTCCCACTGCCGGTTGTTTTACTCCCTGACCGAGGGAACACTCGGCACGGATGCACTGGCACACAGCTGGCCCCGGGGCCTCCGCAAATATGCATTTCCCCCAGTGAGCCTACTTGCACAGACACTGTGCAAAGTCAGGGAGGACGAGGAGCAGGTCCTTCTGGTGGCTCCCTATTGGCCCACCCGGACTTGGTTCCCAGAGATCATGCTCCTCGTGACAGTCCCTCCCTGGCCCATTCCTCTGAGGAAGGATCTTCTGACTCAGAGACGGGGCACCCTTTGGCACCCGCGTCCGGACCTCTGGAAACTCCATGTCTGGTCCCTGGACGGGACGCGGAGGTTCTAGGTGACTTACCCCCAGAGGTACTTAACACCATCACTTCTGCGCTAGCGCCGTCTACGAGACGTGCGTACGCCTTGAAGTGGAACCTGTTCGTCGAGTGGTGTTCCTCCCGCAGAGAGGACCCCCGAAGATGTTCGATTGGGTCAGTGCTTTCCTTCTTGCAGCAAGGGTTGGAGCAGAGGCTGTCTCCCTCCACCCTTAAAGTACATGCTGCTGCTATTTCAGCCTATCATGACCACATAGATGGCAAAACAGTTGGAAAGCACGACCTGGTCGTCAGGTTCCTTAGGGGGGCGAGACGATTAAATCCTCCTCGTCCCCCCTCCATACCCTCTTGGGACCTTTCCCTGGTGCTCCGAGCACTTCAGGATGCTCCCTTTGAGCCTTTGCAGTCAGCAGACTTAAAGCTTCTCTCCTTGAAGACTTTGCTGCTGATTGCACTGGCCTCGATCAAGAGGGTAGGGGACCTGCAAGCATTTTCGGTCGACGAGTCGTGCCTAGAGTTCGGGCCGGGTGACAACCATGTTGTACTGAGACCCCGGCCTGGCTATGTGCCCAAGGTTCCTACCACTCCCTTTAGAGATCAGGTAGTGAACCTGCAAGCGCTGCCCCTGGAGGAGGCAGACCCAGCCCTGGCTTTGCTCTGTCCCGTTCGCGCTCTGCGTATGTACGTGGACAGAACCCAAAGCGTCAGGACCTCAGACCAGCTCTTTGTCTGTTACGGAGGCCAGCAGAAGGGAAAGGCTGTCTCCAAGCAGAGGATGGCCCACTGGATAGTGGATGCCATCGCCTTGGCTTACGAAGCTCAAGGCGTGCCCTGCCCGCTCAGGTTGCATGCACACTCCACGAGAGGCGTTGCATCCTCCTGGGCGCTGGCACGTGGCTCCTCGCTAACAGATATCTGTAGAGCTGCGGGCTGGGCGACACCTAACACGTTCGCTAGATACTATAGCCTACGTGTAGAGCCTGTGTCCTCCCGTGTTCTCACCCTAAACGGGTAGAAGCACTGAGAGTACCGGCTCTGTCGGCTTGCTGCACCCTACTGTGCACCCTTATTGCTCCAGAGTCAAAACCTGTCGAGTCCTCCAAACACCCTCGGCCCGGATGTGGCGGAGCGTCCGGTGCCAGGCCTTTATCCGCTGAATCCCTGAGAACCGGATCTAGGCTGGGTCCCATATGTGTGACCCTACAGGGATCCCATATGTGTATATCTTCCACGGCTGCTCCTAACGGAAGCCCGTGTCTTTCCCTTGGGCTAAGTCACCCATTATTCATATGCAGTACAACCCTTGGGTTAGTCCATATGTGTTTCCCACATAACTCTTCTTAAGAATGTGGTTCCCGCAGCGTTCCCCTCCCTCAGTTCGGGCACGCTTTCCCAGTGTTATCCAATATCTCACTGTAGGGGTTATCATGGAACAACAGTGTGGATACTCTTGGGGTAAGCCCTCTCCTATCGTCCTTCCAGGCAAGAAGGTGTAGAGGCTTGCCCAGGGCGCTGGATGGGGTGCAGCAGCTGTGGCACTTTGGTAGGGATTCCTATTCGTCGTTCACCACGACGTACGTCGTAGTGACCGAACGATAGGGAACGTCTCGGTTACATATGGTAACCCTCGTTCCCTGAGGGAGGGAACGGAGACGTACGTCCCGTTGCCACATCTGCCGCTACCCGCCGGGGCGACCAGCTTTTTCAGGCTTGGCTCCTCAGCAAAAAACTGAAGTGCAATCTCACCAGCTGCTCGTTAAATACCCGCGCTGCGAGGCTGCACAGCTGATGCAAATGATTGCACGCCAATGTGCATTGGCTTGTTTAGTTTCACTCGAAGTAGATTGGCCTCTCTAGCGAGATTCCTATTCGTCGTTCACCACGACGTACGTCTCCGTTCCCTCCCCCAGGGAACGAGGGTTACCATATGTAACCGAGACGTTTCCTGTTTCTTGGTTTTTGGATTTCTTGCCTGTTCCGTGGACTATTCTCTTGCCTCTGACCCCTGCCTGCCTGTCTTGTTTTGTTTTTGTTTGTTTGTTTGGACTGCCTACCTGTGTTTTGACCTATTACCTGTTTATTGGATTACGTGTCTGGATTGCCTCTTAATAAAGCTGCAATTGGATCTCCCCTTTGAGTCTCGGAGCAGTTTCATGACAGAAAACTTCGCCAAACATAGATCCAGCAGCCGAGTAAAACCCAGACCTACCATGGACCCAGTAATCTGTCTCTTCCGCCTCAGCCAAGGTAACCGCCCGATAGAGGAATATGTTGAAGAGTTTTTGAGCTCTGCCATGGGGTGGACTTAAACGATGCGGTCTTAAAGGACATGTTCCGATATGGGCTTGAGGACATGTTAGAGTACCTCATGCCTGACAACACACCTCAATGGACTTTAAGTGAATATATTGACCTCGCCTTTCGGATAATGTCCTTTACTGTGGGCTTTGTGGATGAGGGGTCCCACAATCTTACAGTATCCCCTCGGCCTGAGCTTCACGTCATGCCCACTCTAGTGTTGGCAACTCCTCTGCTTACACCGCTCACCAGCGCATTCACACCAGAGCCTCATCCCGCCGTGGCCTCTGCTGATCCTGAGCTTCTCCACGTCAGCCCTGCCGAGCCTGCGCTTCACGTCACCCCTGCCGAGCCTGAGCTTCTTCACGTCAGTCCTGCCGAGCCAGAGCCAGAGCTTCACGTCAGTCCTGCCGAGCCAGAGCCAGAGCTTCACGTCAGTCCTGCCGAGCCAGAGCCAGAGCTTCACGTCAGTCCTGCCGAGCCAGAGCTTCACGTCAGTCCTGCCGAGCCAGAGCCTGTTCACGTCATGTCTGCCGATCCACAGACTGTTCACGTCACGTCTGCCGATTCACAGACTGTTCACGTCACGCCCGCCGAGCCAGTGTCTCCGGACAAGATGGCCGCCGCCGAGCCAGTGTCTCCGGACAAGATGGCCGCCGCCGAACCAGTGTCTCAGGTTTCTTGGTTTTTGGATTTCTTGCCTGTTCCATGGACTATTCTCTTGCCTCTGACCCCTGCCTGCCTGTTTTGTTTTTGTTTGTTTGTTTGGACTGCCTACCTGTGTTTTGACCCATTGCCTGTTTATTGGATTACGTGTCTGGATTGCCTCTTAATAAAGCTGCAATTGGATCTCCCCTTTGAGTCTCGGAGCAGTTTCATGACACCTTCATTCATATCACAGAAACGCGATTCATATTATAGAAACGCGATTCATCTTTTTGCGGTTTACATAGGCCTACACTAATGTTATTCCACATTAACACTTGAGAAAAGATAACTTAACCTACCTCACTCCTCAGCGGGATCTATTGCTCCTCATATCAGCACTGTTCTGAGGAAACTTTTCTCCAGGATTATTAGGTAGGCTATATTACGCCTCACTCGCGGCGCGCTGTGTTTACAGCTGATGTGGGTGTTTCACAGGTCTGAAATGGTTCTCAGAATTTGCGTTTAAATAGTGCGCGCTCTCCGGGGTGTGGCCACATTACATTTGAATGAGCTCTAATGAACTCGACTGGAATCGCTCTCTTTTAATATAGATTTCACAAGCTGAGAATATTTGTTTTTTATATAAATTACTTCATTTAAAAGAAGAGAATTCAAGCTTCATGCCTGTGCGTCTGTATGCCTGTTTGACTGAGTATTCGCTGAGTTACAGTTCATTTTCGGACGCGTTTCAGAATGGACTTAACTGACAGAGAGAAGGCAGAACTCGCATCACGTTTATTTTTCTTTATTTGGCAAAAAGCACAACACTTTGTTTTTATTGTGAGTATACACAAAAATAATACACACACACTTAACAGGATCGATTGATGTATGAAACTTGTTTGTAATATCAAAGTCAACAGAGCAAAATGAATCTCTTTTGAACTGATAAGAAAAAAGCGAGCTGGTATCGCCGACGATACCTCCGACCCCAGGGGGTTAAGAAACATCATCTTGCCATGTCACAGGGCCTAAAAAGTGTGCAGAGCTTAATGGACCATCTTCTAGAGGAGAACGTCATCTTACAGAAAGAGTATGACATTATTCGTAACTGCACTACAGTCAAGCAGCAGACAGGGCAGCTCATTGAGTTAGTCCTGTCGAAAGGAAATGCAACAGCAGAGGTCTTCCGCAACTGGATCAAGAAGAGTGATGTCTGCCTGCTGAGAGAACTGACGGCCCAGACAAATGAAGCTGCATCACCGAGTCAAGATCTTTCAGACTTGCCTATGGAGGAACAGTTAAGAAGACTTCAAGAGGAGCGCACATGCAAAGTCTGCATGGATAAGGAAGTGAACATTGTCTTCATCCCCTGTGGTCACCTAGTTGTGTGCAAAGAATGTGCACCTTCTCTGCGCAAGTGCCCCATATGTAGAGGCTTGGTCAAAGGCACTGTCCGTACTTTCCTATCATAAAGTGAAGATATTCATCATCCAAGTAACAAACAGTTTTTGGATTTGCACATTTACATTTAACTTGATGAATAAAAACAAAGGAGAAGTTTATTATTTTCACTCAATCCAGTGACAAAATCTGATTAAACATATGCATGGGTGAATTGTTCACCATAAGTTCTGTAACAAACATTTAGAAAGTAGTTAGGATGCGCATGCTTTAAGTTAATGTGCTTTAAGAATAATTTTGCGCAGGCTTTAAGTTAGGGCTGTCACGATATGATATCGCGATTATCGCATCCAAAATAAAAGTTTGTATTTTCATAATAAATGTGTGTGTACTATGTATAATTATTTTGTATATTTAAATACACATACGTGCATGTACATATTTAAAAAAAAAAAAATGATTTAGATATACAATATTTATATTTATATAATATAAATTATATATAAATCTATAAACAGTATATACATGCAAATATTTCTTAAATATATACAAGCATGTGTGTGTATTTATATATATAAAATAATTATACACAGTACACACACACATTTATTATGTAAATACAAACTTTTATTTTGGACGCGATATCGTGACAGCCCTACTTTAAGTTAATTTTACCAACTATGAAGATGTTAAAGTTCATAGACCTTTAGCGCATTGAGTTAAAATTAAAACGTGATATCCATATCGCATTAAACACATCATTACCGTGTTTAATAACTTCAATAGTTATCAAGCACCAGCTGATTTAAGTTTTTCTTCAAACAAAAGTAATTTTCTGATAAATCATCGTACACCTACATGTGTTTTGTTGTATGCACAGATTTTGAGGGTCGCTTATAGAAAGATGCATCCTTGTCTTTGTTTCACGGTATTTTTAAAAACATAGCTAGATCTACATAGATGTTTGACACGATAAGATATGTCAGAGAACCTTGTGCGGCATTCTATATCCGCATAAAGGGTTAAAATATAAAATATACATTTTAGCGCTATTTAAAAACTAGGACGGTATAATAATATAATGTAAATGTCTCACGTGAAGATGATGGTTTAAACCATAATTTTATCACTTCAAGCCAATTCATGTGTATACTGTCGTATATATGAACAAAGAGAAGACCTAGAGTTCACTAACATTACAGCTAACTATAGGAAACGGATATCCGGGGGAAAGTGTAAAGAAAACGCCATATAAAACATTACAATCACACCAGACAATACGATAAGTGTTACGCTAGTGATGTTAAAAATTGTTAAACAATTTCAAAACAGGGTGTTTCAGAAGAAATGCAAATATGCATAAAAAAACAAAGGTGTTCAAAATGTTACGTGCTAATATTTGGTCTTGTTTCAGAGTCGATATGCTCCGGTGAAAACTGTGTGAACTTTGATGATGCCGAGAACAATAGCGCTGTTAAACATGCGGTTCAGTATAAACAAGAATCCGACTCTAATGCAACTGTGCATGTTAGATATAATAGTTAGATGATTTATCTAACCACTGAAATTTACGATATGTTAAAACATTTTGGCATTATGCAGAATAAAAAGAAGATCATAAAAAGAAGAACAATTATTAAGACATAAAACACAACGTCTGTTTTCTGGATCGGGCCTAAAACTCTGGTGCCAAAGTATTGGTGTGGACAGAATAAAAAAATGCATCAACCCTCCTTTCACATAAAAATACCCCTTATCAACAGTAATTTATTTGCTTAACTGTTGTTTAGCGACACACACACAAAATAACTGTGTAATAATAACAAAATAAGTGTAATAGTTAGACGAGTTTGAAGTGTAATAGTTTTATAGGTAACAGAAAAACAGCAATACTCGTCTTTGTTTCGTAGACATAGCAGAAAGATGTTCTAAAAAAAATATGATTTGTTTAGTCTTAAACACTCTCATACTAGAAGGACTGTCATTTAATTCTCTCTTTATGCAATATTTGTTCATGTTTTTCAATCATTCCTATATGAACATGTTTGACCACGCTCTGAGACTATGTACTTTTTGCAAACTGTACAAAAACAAGATGTAAACAGCGTAATTGACTAGTATGTAAAATGTCAATTCAAAAGCTAAAACTGATCACTATAGTGGCTTTTCTGTATTTGTTTTAAATGGCTCATGATGATGCATTTACTTTAACCCAGTTGACCTCTAGAATTTATTTTTGTGCAATTTTATCAGCAGGTTTTACCAAAGTGTAGAACTTTGTTTAACAGCCTCAAGCTTTGATGAATATGCCTCTCTCAGTGCAATAGTTTAAGTGTAAAACAGCATGCACTTTGTGTGATTCGTAGATAGAGGGAAAGTTGCACTAAATGAAGTATCAATTTAGTCAAACAGAAAGACTATCACTTAAATTCTTATTGGTCATTTATTTCTATAAACACTGAATGTTGACGGCTCTCAAAGAAACGTCTCCACCTAAAAAACATACAGTCCAACAAGATGACTAAATCTAGCGGAGTAATAAACCCATCATTAGGAAACTTTTCTTAGTGATTTGGTCTTTTGAATCTTACATGGGTTGTAAGGACATTCTTGTATAAAGATTATGTTTTAAAGTTAGTCCATAGGGTGTGGAACTTTGCATCACTATCTTGTGTAAAAATACACCCAAAGATTTAAGCACAACTATTTACACACGTACTAATTAGGAGAATATCTAACTGTAGATTGTGAACATTCCATTATCTATTTATTTGGGGTCAGAGAACATTCTCAGCTCATGTATCTCTTTAATTTTGTGCTGGATGTTGAAGTGTTAGTTAAAAGACAAAGGTATTAGTTAATAACAAAAACTTTAAATCAACATGAAGCCATAATATTAATAAATAAAACATGGTATAATTACAGTTTGAGTAAATTACTTCCATAATATTTTATTTTAGTAAAGGTATGCCTGGATCACCCAACACAAAGTTGTGCGTTGTGAGTGAGACATCGCAAAGATTACACTGATATTAGATTTCTCGAACATTGTGTGGTTGCACTATGCCTGAAACTTAGTAATCAACATGCATTTCTGTAGGACTGTCAAAAATCATCCGTTATCATAATTTAGTTGTATTTTAAAACACTTGTTTTTCTTAAAAACGTTGTGTCAGACGTATTGGGTAGCATGATTATCTTGTTTAATCGTGTATTAAGTCCATATTTATCAGGTTGATGTTTGTAGAAATAAGCAAAGTACATTTATAAAACAAAAAGAACCAGTTAGGGACTGTTCATTTTTTATTTAAGGGGTCACGCCCTTAACATTGTTTTTTTGTTGGTTTTTTTTCACATAAATGCGAACACGAAAAATAAAATAAAAATAATATTTTATGTTCTGTGGAGGCCGACCCTTCTTCATCCGGTGGGTATATATCTTTTGGTTTGCGCAGTGTAATTCATAGAATTACTAAAAAATATTTTGCCACCTAAAAGTTAAAGATTTTTTGTGTCACGTCACATGTGTATTTCCCTCATATATTAAATATAAAACGCATGTGTAGACTGATATTTTTCTAATGTCTTGACTCCTTTATTAAGGGAGTATGGATATATTAACAGACGTTTCAATATATTGGTATTAAATGCATTTTCTGAGTATTTATATTTCAAGTTTTGACTGCAAATGTCACGTCCATAACGCTGGAATTGCCCAATTGTAACGAATTTATCCTCAACTAGTTTTTTGGTGTAGGTCTACGTATTTTATTATGTTAACTTAAATAATACCAATAGTAATTTAAAGATGTGGTAGCCCTACATCTTACACATCACACTCCACTGTTATGGTGGCAATTTCAATATATAGGCTACTCTCTAACATTATTTTGGAAACAAAATATGATAGTATCGCGCTACAGCGCACATTCTATCAGCTGCCGTTCTGGCACCTCAGTCCCAATACTGTAAAACTCGACGTACATTCACATCACACATGTTAATGCAGCGGTAGAGTTACACTCACAGGACACTGTGCACTTATTCGCAATCACAAAAGTTCATTATTTGCTCGTGCTTTAAAGCTTTGCGGGGTAAACATTTCATTGGCGTTCTGTTCTGACTTGATGCACTTTTTCTGAGCACGTACTGAAGTGCGCGCGCACTGTCAAACAGCGCCAAACTGGATTTTTGATGGGTCAGACCCATCTGATATAGATGGGGGGCTGATACCGCCAGAGCAACATGGAGCTACGTGTAAAAGATATGCAGCAAACAAGTCACTTTGAAATGTTGCTGTTTTCATGAATATAAAAGTTGGGTGACCCTCCCCCTAGACTAAAAAAAGTTGGATGACCCTCCCCTCAACAAAGAATAAAAAGACATGACCCTCCCCTATTTTCCTCCGGTGGTCCTTTCCATAAATACTGAATGGTCCCTTAATGGCATAAAGCCAACTGACCTAAACATTAAAAAGGCGTAATTGACAAAGATTGTAATTCTGAATTAAGTAATAATTATGACAAAAAGTCGAAATTATGACTTAAAAAGTTGAAATTAAAATTATGACTATGCGTCATAATTATGAGGTGAAAAATTTAAATGATGACATACTAAATTGAAATTATGATAAAGTAAATATTCCATAGTGAAATTTTCTGAATTCAAAATAATTGTATTTGTGAAAATGATTCAGTACTGAAACAGCATTTATGAGTTTTTACATATCTTCTGCTTGTTTCTGCAGTTCGTGTAGGCCTCTAAGACTATGAATAACTAAAAATGATTATTGATGAACTTGAATAACTTGAATTTTGTTGGCAATATAAAAAAAAATTGTCTTCCCATACCAGGAGTCGAACCGCCTGGGTGAAAACCAGGAATCCTAACCGCTAGACCATATGGGAGGCGTTGATACTGCCCCGGCACATTTGAAAGGGTGCGCTGCACGGTACAATATAATGCTGGATCATAGTTATGCAGGAGAAGGAATCCTCGTCGCCAAAAAGCTAAAATTTAGTTTATCGGGATGTAAATAAATATCGGGATAGCTTTTCCCAGGTGGAAAGAGCTAATGAAAGGGTGCCTGCTTTCTTCCCGACAGGTAAGTCAAAGTTACGGTCTAAATTACAAGCTTTTTTGTATTGCTTGGCTGTGTAAATCATTATATAGGCAGCATAACAGTAGAACATGTATAGTTAAACTCGATGATGTGCTATTGGAAGACATGTTGTCATAGCTTCTTGGCACATAACGGCTACCGCATTTGAAAAAGCGAGGCGCTAGAGAGCACTATTCGTTTAAATGCAAAATAGAATTTCACCGCTAGATGGGAGAAATTATTTTGGGAGGACTAACTTGTAGGGTCTTTAAAAAAAAAAAAAAAGCCTACAAAATCAAGGAGGTCAAAGGGCATGCTTCCTGCTATAGTATCATCAGCTCTCCCCAAAGTCTGTTCATGCAGCCACCAGACAGATTTTAAACACGGATTTAAACCTCTACATATATTTTGAGTAGATAACCAATAGTATATTCTCAGAAATGTTTCCGCACTGATTAAGGACAGTTCGGGAGATACAAGTAAAAATGATCTTATATGTGTAATAGATTACAAGTAAGATCATGCTTTGAATTAAGACGAGTAAAATTAAATATTCGCTCAAGACCAACTTTACTTATGCCGCGTCATGGACCATCAGCATCTCTGAAAAATGTGTGGTGATTTTCTAAAAGATACAAACTTAGTCTAAATAAGAGCAATGTGGAGTCCTCAGATTTCTTAAAAACAACAAAACATTGTGACAAACTTTGACAACATGGTGTATGGACAAAAATACTGTTTGAAATATTTTTGTATAAATAAGATCTAAGACGACTAAGTACAGTTTTTCAACAATCTAAAGTTTTTGAACAGACGCTGTTTAGTACCTTAGGTTAAATTTAAGCAAAATCATTACAGAAGTCTTCTAAGAAGCTATAGAAGATATGATTTTAATAAAACTTTAAAGATTTGTTTTAAACAGTCTTTTAATTTTAAAATATCTCATTTAAACTTTTAAGGTTATGCTTTTAAATGAATTTAGTATAAATTCTGGATGTACTCTGAAATGCAGACTAGATTTACTGTGACATTGTCCCCCCCGAGACTCATCTGGTCTGTAACTCCTCTCGTCTCTGTATGGGTCTGAAGCTTCAGTTCACACTGTAGTTTATCCCTGTAGGATCTGGGGGTGTTTTGTTTATGAAAATCTAAACTATTTGCTTTTTGGATTGTTTTTTATCGTTGCATAAAAAACTACTTCACCTCTTTGGAAATGTAAGGTGTTTTTATTTATATATTTATTTAGCTAAAACTTTGTTTACATTTTTAAATACATTTTAGTAACATATGTTATTATTCATTGGTTATATATTTTATTAATAATAATTTAATTTAAAATAGAGATTAGTTAATTTTTTAGAACTGTGTGTGCACGTGCGCAAAACAGCTTAAAAAATGATATTAAATTATTTATTTATTTATTTATTTATTTATTTCATTTTTGAAAATGTAGTTTTCTGTGTTTAGGTGTACGGGATATGCAGTTACGGTACAAAAATCATTATGGCTATGGAAAGCACCCACCATAAAAATTAAAACCCCGCATGTTACGTCAGAAACGAGGATACAATATGCAAGTAAAAAGCTCTTTATTAATAATCAGTAATGATAATGATGACGAATAATCCGGGTGATACAGGCGGTGGTGCAGGGACTTCGATGGTCAGACACGGAATGATGGATGAAGTGCAGCGTGCTCTGATGAGTGATGACATGATCCTGACATGAAACGTAATCCAACAAGACGCGAAACCGGAACACAGGAACTCAAGACGGGACACGGGAACAGGATCAGACAACACAGAGACTTCATGCAACGATCTGACAAAGGAGATGAGAAAGTGGTGAGCATTTATAGGAGATGAGATGAGTGGCAGCTGGTGATGATGAGTGATTGCAGCTGGATACTGATCAACAGTAACGATCTGGACACACCCACTCACACACTCACACACATGTAACAACAAAGCAGGAGACTAGAGAGAGACATTGGATCTATGAACCGTGACATTTTTTTGTACATTTGGAGTGCTGTCAATACAGAGAACAACGACAAAAATCGGTGTTGCCTACACCGTGTTATCCTCTTTTTAAAATTTGCACCCTGTTGACTTCAATGGTGCAAGTTTTAAACCTGCTTTTAGCCTCTTAACATCCTTGATGTGTCATTACAAGTGCACAGGTCATGTGAGTGATTCCTTCGGAGTGAACGCGGGTCAATCTGACTGCATTAGATGTGAAAGATATGAATAAAAATGATATTTATTTAGCCAGCGCTCATACCTGTATTTACATCCTGTTTTCGGTCAAAGTCCATAGTAATCGATTGTCGAGTTCACGCGCATTGGTTTAGTACCTATGATCATGCGCGTGAACTCGACAATCGATTACTATGGACTTCGACCGAAAACAGGATGTAAATACAGGAATGTGGAGGGGATCATGTCAGAGGGTGCACACACACACACACACACACACACACAGACACACACAGACACACACACACATGAGCGCACGGCTCCTTTACTGCTTTGACACACATACATAGATGCGCCAAATAGGGAGCCTATGTTTTGAGACAGTGTGAGATCATTAAGGAATGACTATATGAATTCAGTAAACAAGTTGTGTAAAACAATATTGTGAACCCATTCATAAACTTGTTTAACTCTCTAAACATTTAACTGATTGTAATTTTGTGACATTATTTAATCACAGTGCCTTGATGCTCTCTGGAATACGATGTGCTCTGGCTTTTACTTTGAGAAGCATTCTGGTCTGTGAGTTAGAGCCTCGCTGGTGTAAAGAGAGGCCAGAGGGCCCTGATTTTTAAACATGTAAGATGATTTTTTTATTTTCGTGAACCCGTTTCATACATTGCATTTTTTGTGGACATCAATGGTATGGGCATTGATGTGTTAAGAGCTTCTTCAACTCTCTCTAAAATAATGTAAGATTAATTTTATTTGTATTCTTTTTATAAACATTTCATTATATACTTTTTAGTAAGACATATTGTATAAGCATTTCATTATATACTTTTAAAGAATAGAATGTTTTTCAACCTTAGTTTATTTTATACACTTTTAAAAAGAACAGAATGTTTTATGTAAGATGATTTTTTATTTGTCTAAAACTGAAAGAATTGGTTTCAGTATTGTTTTATTGTATTTACTTTTTAAAACAACAGAATGTTTTTCAACTTTAGTTTAATTTGCAAGATATTTATTTTAAAGGATAGAATGTGTTTGTGTGACGTTGTTTCATCACAGTGACCGAACAGCACATTTCAGATGTCAGAGCTCACATGCAGAGGGTTGGAGGGAGCGCCTGCGACACCATATAACCAGACACACACCCATATAACTGAACCTGACACCAGTTTCAAACACCCATCAAAATCACATGATCTAGGGCTAAAAAGGTTAAAAGTCAAAAACTTCTGTCAAAATCACATGATCTAGGGCTAGCTAGGTCATAGGTCAAAAGCTTCTGTCAAAACCACATGATCGATGGGCTAGCAGGGTCAAAGGTTAATCCCTGACCCCTAGACCGGAAGTTCAACCTGTCAATCAAAAGGTCAACCAGAAGTTCAACCTGTCAATAGGTCAAAGGTCAAAGCCATTAATCATTTTGACACAATGACCCGGGTAAGTACTACTCACAGGTGTTGCCTGCACCACCTAATCAACAGCTAAAAAAACATTTACAAGAGTTGCGAATGTGTGTTTGTATGTTGAAATTTATGTTATTAAATTAAAAATGCCACGAAACAAAGACAAGAAAATATCTTTCTATAAGTGACCCCCAAAATCAGTGCATACAACAAAACAGCGCATCCTTGTACGATGATTTATCAGAAAATTACTTTTGTCGCTTTGTTTGAAGAAAAACTTAAATCAGCTGGTGCTTGATAACTATTGAAGTTATTTAACACCCCTGAACTCAGTAATGACGTGTTTTACGCAATATTGATATCACGTTTTAATTTCAACTCAATACATTTGAATACGCTAAAGGTCTATAACTGAACTTTAACATCTTAATATTTGGAAATAGTTAACTTAAAGTCTACGCAAAATGAAATACATCCTAGCTACTTTCTAAATGCTTGTTTCACAACAGTTGACAGTTAGATATAATAGATAATTTATCTAACAATTGAAATTTACGATATGTTAAAACATTTTGGCATTATGCTGATGAGGCCAAAAACTGCTTACCACATGTTTTCATAAAAAGAAGAACAATTATTTAGACATAAAACACAACGTCTGTTTTCTGGATCAGGCTTAAAAGACTGATGCCTAATACTTGGGTGTCAAAGTATTGGTGTGGACAGAATAAAAAAATGAATCACCCCCACCTTTCACGTAAAAATACCACTTATCAACTGTAATTCATTAGCTTAACTGTTGTTTAGCGACATTATGACTGTGCTGTGAAATGCACCTCTTTAAGTGTAATAGTTAGACGAGTTTGAAGTGTAATACTCATCTTTCATGTCGATGTTTGGTAGACATAGCAGAAAGATATTCTAAAATAAATATTATTTGTTTAGTCTTAAACACTCTCATGTAGAAGGACTGTCATTTAATTATTTTTATGCAATATTTGCCCATGTTTTTCATAAATTCCTATATGAGCATGTTTGACCACGCTTGGAGACTATAGTTTTTGCAAACTGTACAAAAACAAAAAGAAACAATATGTAAATGGCGTAATCGACTAGTATATAAAATGTCAATTACAAACATTCAAAACTGATCACTAGTGGCTTTTCTGTATTTGTTTTAAATGGCTCATGATGCATTTACTTTTTAGCAAGTTGACCTCTAGAATTTACTTTTGTGCAATTTTATCAGCAGGTTTTACCGAAGTGTGGAACTTTGTTTAACAGACTCAAGCTTTAATGAATATGCCTGTCTCAGTGCAATAGTCAGATGTGATTCTGTTGTAATAGTTTAAGTGTAAAACAGCAAGCACTTACTTTTTGCATTAATACTTTGTGTGATTCCTCATCATAGATAGAGGGAAAGTTGCACTAAACGAAGTATCAAATTAGTTCTCAAACAGAAATACTATCACTTAAATTATTAATTGTCATTTATTCCTATACACACTGAATGTTGACAGCTCTCAAAGAAATGTCTTCACCTAAAACACATACAGTCCAACATACAAAATGTGAAACAGTGTCGTCTGCTGTCTGAACAAGATGACTAAATCTAGTGGAGTAATAAAACCATAATTTAAGAACTTTTGTGTATTTATTATAAACGGTGCTTTTCAACCCTCTTTTCTTAGTGATTTGGTCTTTTGAATCTTACATGGATGTTTCTGACGCATGTAATTCCTGTATAAAGATTATGTTTTAAAGTTAGTCCATAGTCTTTACAAGAGTGTAGAACTTTGCATCACTACGTTGTGACAAAATATGTTGGTGTGTAAAAATACACCCAAACATTTAAGCACAACTATTTACACACATACTAAGCAGGAAAATATCTAACTGTATATTGCAGATTGTGAACATTCCATTATTTATTTGGGGTCAGAGAACACCATTAGCTCATACATCTCTTTAATTTTGTGCTGGATGTAAAAAATAAAGGTATTAGTTAATAACAAACAAACAAAAACTTTAAATCAACATGAAACCATAATATTAATAAATAAAATATGGTTTAATTACAGTTTGAAAATGACTTCCATAATATTTTCTTTTAGTAAAGCTATGCCTGGATCAGCCAACACAAAGTTTTGCATTGCGTTTTGCGCATAGATTACACCATTATTAGCTTTCTCGACCATTGCATGGTTACACTATGCCTGAAACTTAGTAATCAACATGCATTTATGTAGGACTGTCAAAAAAATCATCTGTAATCATGATTTAGTTGTATATTAAAACACTGCTTTTTCTTAAAAACGTTGTGTCAGACGTATTTGTAGCATGATTATCTTGTTTAATTGTGTATTAAGTCCATATTTATTAGGCTGATATTTGTAGAAATAAGCAAAGTAAATTTATAAAAACAAAAAGAACCAGTTAATGGCATTGTGTCAGAACATAACAGGTATGAAGATATGTTTGGTTTTTAACTTTTTATTCTAACTTTAAAGCTAGATTATCCTTTGAAAAGTGTAATACAGTATTTGATTTTGGGGGAAAATCTGGAAAACTACATATATAGTGTTTTCGCCAACTGACCTAAGCCGTTGACCCCTGAAGTTATGACTTCTGAAGGTCTCTCATGTGTAGATTCATTCGGCTGAAAAATGGTATTTTGTAAAATCATTTAAAAAAATCATAGCTAAAATCATTGTCTTTATTCATAAATATGTCCTCATTGGTGTAAAATTACCTCTGCCAATGATCTGACTTATCCTCGTAAGCGAAGAATTTCTTATCTTTATTTACATGGGACGGGTAAGTCCATGGAGGCTTCCATGTCGTTCCGCCATCTTGAAAAACTATAATAGCAGAGAGGTACAAAAAGCACTAGCCTACCTCAACACGTTTCATCAACGTGTGTTCATTCAGAGCCAGCTGACTGAAACCAGCTGAAGCGGACAAGGAGATCAGTGAGAGGCACTTGTCACTGCCCTGGCAAATTTGAAAGGCTGCACTGCACAATATATTACAGGATCATAGTTATGCAGAGCCACAAGAGAAGGAATCCTCGTAGCCAAAAAGCAAAAATTAAATTTAAAAGGAAACGTGAGGTGGAAAGAGCTAATGAATGAGAAAGACATTGAAAGGGACGCTGAAGTTGCCTGCTTTCTTCTCGACAGGTAAGTCAAAGTTACGTGTTGTCATAGCTTCTTGGCACATAATGGCTAACGTAGTTGCAACACGCATTTGAAAAAGTGAGGCGCTAGAGAGCACTATTCGTTTAAATGCAAAATACAATTTCACCACTAGATGGGATAAATTCCTACACAGCGTACCTTTAAGGACTAAATTGTAGGGTCTTTAACATAAAAGCCTCCAAAATCGAGAAGGTCAAAGGACATGCTTCCTGCTGTAGTATCATCAGCTCTCCCCAAAGTATATTAAAATAGTTCGGTCTGCTATTTGGATGCCTTCAATATTCAAATAATTCACTATATAAAGGTTGAGAAGCTCTGCAACCAACAGAAACAGAAGAGGAGAAACAGGGCAGCCTTTCCTGATACACAGCAAAAATTGGAGTGTTAAAATTTAGGTGTTAAACATTTCCGAGTTGATTTCAACACCCTAAGAGTAATTTTAACTCATTTAGAGTAAAATGGTGTTCGGAGTTGGAGTTATTTGACAGAGTTGATCATCAGTGTTAAACCAACTCCTTAGAGATGTAATTACACTCCGCCCAGTGGCGCCGCCGCATGCGCATTTCATTTCTTAGTTCGTTGGAGAAAGCGTCGTCGTCAATGTCCTCGTGTAGGTTTGAACGGTAAGTCAAATTAAATCAAACTACTTAAACATTTATGATTGATGCTATGAATACAACCGCAACATGTGCAATTTTACATATAGTACGCAGCTCAGAACATGCGGACAAGTTCGTATTTTAATCAAAACGAGGACATGAATTTTAGGCCTAACACGTGGGTCACGATTTGCGTTAGCCTAGCTAACGCTGCCATTTACTAAAAGGAGGGAACGAATTATTCAGTCGTGGCCACGGTATCTCTCTCTATCTCTCTCTCTCTATTTATATGTATATGTAAGAAAATTAACACGATATATACATTTATGATCATGCATAACGTATGTAAATCGCGGTCATGTCGTACTAATACGTTCCCTCGTTTTGACTTAACTAACAAGGCATCAAATTATTACAAGCCAAAATGTAATTAAGTGACTTGTGTGCATCCTCACATCGAGCTATTGATGTTTAAATGATATGCCATGCAGCCGTACAGTGTTCTTCCTTTACACTGATGTACATTGTCAAACGCATTGCAGTTATAATAAAAATGCTGGTCCAGGTCAAGTACAGCGAACAGCAGAAGTATGTGAAGCTGGATTGTATTGAAGGACGGTTTGACTTCATGCTATTTCATCTAAAAGGTATGTTTTATTTTACTTGATTAAAATATGGTAGTCTATATTTTATACATAAATGTTACATACAGATTTCTTTACATGTAAAAAGTACATTCAGTTTTATCTTCTCATCTTTTTCAGTCATCGAGAGATTTTGCCTGCCTCCAGATGCAAAAGTTATATACAAGGATGCAACAGGGACAGAAGTCGATGCTGAAATATTCAGTGACCTCGTTGGACAAGGCAATGTGGTGCTGACTGTTTTCTCAAATGATGGTAAGTTTATTGAATTTGAAAGGAAGGTATCATCAAGCACTCTGAATAAATATATGATAAATGAGCTATTTCATGTTTCTGATCCTTGTGCTGGTCATCAAAATATTTTGATATTTTCTAATTCTTTAGAATTTTCAGACTACTCTTCCATATCTGAGACATCTGAATCAAGCAGCTCAAGTGCATCAACTGTAATCTTAGATGAGGTCCCTAACAAAAGACAAAGAAATGAGTATACATCTGCACTGTCTGCTAAACAGGTTAGCACAAAGCTTAGTAATTAGTGGCAACATTTTCATTTCTGTGTGAACTATCCCTCTTAACACTTTCTCCCCTATGAGTTTCTAAAAAATTGTGAATCACCATTCTCATGTTTTTATTAGTTGGTTGAAGATGTGCTAAAATTCAAGTCTGGTGGTGAGGCAGTACTACAGGAGTATCAAGAAACAGAAACTCTTACAGATGCCACAAGAAGACACATGATTAATATTCTGGTGTCTCACATGATTGATACACACGGGTATTTGTTTTAGCATATTTTTCTTTTATTTACACACCAATAACTGCATTGTCATTGTGTAAATTACGATAACTAATTTGATACTTTCTCTTAGGCAACTCCCTACTAAATCAGTCAGAGAACAGTATGCCCATGGCATCGTGATGCTGTTCCCTTCCCTCAGAGATCCATATTCTAAGAAAGGCTACGTAAGTCATTGTTATTGTTTGCATGGCACTTTAATTCATACTTGTAATATTATGACACAGGCTGTTTCTATGACATTGAAATGTAAATGTTTGATATTTTAGTCTGTACATGATAAAGGATTAAAAAGTCTATTTCAGGAACACTTCTATGATGCTGCAAGCAACACAGGATACATCGCCTGGCGTATGAAAACAGTCCACAGGAAGATTCGTCGAGGATCTGTGTTACCAGACAGCCCTCTTGATGTTTCTCCAGGAGGCCCTAAATGCCAAAGGGTTACTAATTTTGAAGATCAACTTGATGGGGATGCTTGCAAAGAGGCCATGTCTTTGCTCAACCATGCCACAGACAAGTCACAAATTTTCCAGAAGATGAGACAGACCTTTCAGCATCGCCAGAAGCTTGTTAAAGATCCAGGCTCTAGTGTTGATATCCTCTCCACCTTCCCAAGATTCCTGGATACAAAGGGGCTGGTAAGTTTGGAATAACATGTTTTCAATGGCATGCAATTTGAGAGTATTGTTTATAGTTTAATATCTTCTTTCTTAAAGGTGGATCAGGACTTCACTCTCCTATTTGATGCCGAGATATCCACCAGGCTGCTTCAGAAGTGGGACACGTTCTTCAGGCCAAATGTCATAAAAGAAGCCAAGCGTCTATCATCGACAGCAGAGTTGAGTCAGTTGTTGCTGTCAGCAGAAGGTGATCTTCTTGACGAGGCAAGAGGTAAGTTGTATTTGATTTAATTGTTTTGGAGCATTTGCTAAATTTGCAGTTATAGTTAAAAAAATGAGCAACATCACAACCTATAAGACAAGACGGGTGTTTTCCAGATTAATTTTTTTAATCTGGAAAACAAATTTCAGGCTAAACATTAACAAAACAAATGAATGTTTAATATGCTCTCTGTTCTTAATCAAACTTAAAGTATTATATTTTAAGTTTTCAGTTAATTAATTCATGTTAATCTTTGTCTTCAGTCTATGACCAGGAAATGGCATCCCTTCTGTTACTGATACATCTTCTTCCACCACCACCAGGAGGACTGAAGTCTCCAAAAATCAGTGCATGTGATGCTGTTGAAAGACTTGTAATCTTTCATAAGGTAGTGGCATTTTAAAGTGTTGTTGGTTGTTCAAAACATGAATGAGATTAAAATCAAGTCTTGTAGGCATTCACATATTTCTGAGTCAACGTTTGAGCAATCAGTTTATAATGTTGTTTTCTCTGTGATTGCACATTATGTTTGTGTCTAATGTTCTGTGTTCATTCTAACCCTAGTCATGCTGCAGTTTGGAGGAGCACCACATCAGCACCCGTACCTCCTTGCCGTTGGACGTCAGAGAAGCAAGATTGACAGCTTCTACATCACCTTGGATAAGCATCTCATCCCATGCCAGGCAAACCGCTCCCTTGGGGCTTTTGATGAACTTTTCAAGGCACATTTCGTGTTCAATTTGTCCTATGATAGTGCACTTGTGAGCTTTTACACTTTCCTGCAGACAACAGTGTATAACATTGATGTAGGGAAAATGAAGGAGTCACCCAGAGTCAAAGACTTGAGAGCCAGACTGCTTAACCAGACAGTAACCTTATCTTAAAGTCTGATTATTGTTGAGAGAATGCTGATCTGTTTTATTTGTCAGACACAGCACCACAGCAGTCAACAGTTGATTTCACATTTAAGAGGTGAGCATAGTTACTATCCTGGATCTAAGTTCAAATTGATTTGTTCACAGCAAGGTTGTAGGCATCAGTTCCAAACATATGCAGGTTTTCGTAAGCACCTTAATAATGTTCATAGCAATGTTCAGAGAATTGCTCAAACTTCAACTGTTGGATGTTCGAGTGAGCCAGTTGCAAGTTCATCTGGAGTAGATGCTTTAGAGAACCAAATGAATCCCCAGCATGAATCCCCTTGTTCCAGTGTTTCCTCTGAGAACAATGATTCTGAGTTTACTAAAGATTCAACTAAAGAAATGTGTGAATCCATTGTGGCAAAATTACAAGGAAGTGGAATTTCAAACAGTTTAGTGACCTCAATTGTAGGAGATTTAGAGGAACTTACAGATGCACTTCACACACAAGCAAAGCTTAACATGCTTTCTGCTTTACCTACAAGTGACCCCTACAAATCTGTGATAAACCAATCTTTTGAAAAATTAGAAAATCCATTCACAAATCTGAATACCGACTGGAAACGAAATCAGTACTTTAAAGAAAAATGGGGAGTGGTTGAACCAGTTGAGATAACACTTGGACTGAGATATGATAGCAGACTGAATCAGAAATCTGGTACTTATGACCAAGTAGCAGTTAAAGATACTTTCATTTATGTGCCAATTTTAGAAAGTTTGAAATTCATGTGCAGAAATCCAGACATTTGTGATCTCCTAAAGAAAGACTGTAGATTAGAGACTGACACTTTTAAAGATTTTAGCGATGGTAGTTATTTTAAAACTCACCCTTTGTTTACAACCAAGAAACATGCATTACAAATCCAAATATACTATGACGATTTTGAAACTGCCAATCCCCTTGGCTCCAAACGTGTAATTCACAAAATTGGCTGTCTTTATTTTATTGTAAGAAACTTGCCCCCCAAATTTAACTCTGTTCTGATGAACATTCATTTGTTATCACTTTTTCACACACAGGATATAAGTAAGTACGGTTTTAATGTTATTCTGGAACCGTTGATAAATGATATAAAGATACTGGAAAGCCAAGGATTAAGTCTTCCATTTTCAGATGAGCAGATTTATGGCACCGTTGCACAGATCACTGGCGATAATCTAGGAATGCACTCAATTCTTGGTTTTAATGAGTCATTTAGTAGCCGTCATTTCTGTCGCCTTTGTTTAATTGAAAAGCAGGATACTCAAACGGTATACAGTGAGGATGATCCTAAGGTGGTCCTTCGTGGAAAAGAAATCTTTGAAATGCATTGCCAGTCTCTCCAGGAAAACACACAATTGAGGTCACTGTATGGTTTGAAAAAAAATTCTACACTTAATACACTGAAGTATTTTCATGTTTGCAATAACTACTCATTCGATATAATGCATGATCTTCTAGAGGGTGTGGCTCAGTACGAAACTAAATTGCTTTTAGGATATCTCACACAAAACTTTATCTCTGAAGAGGACTTGCTTTCGAGGATTTATTCTTTTGATTATGGATTTTTAGAACGTAAAAACCGCCCCACAAAGGTTATTTTGGAGAGTGCTGGTAATGGTGTTGGTTTAAATTCCATTCAGACGTTATGTCTTGTGAAAAACCTGCCTCTTTTGTTT
This sequence comes from Squalius cephalus, assembly GCF_949319135.1. NCBI lineage: Eukaryota > Metazoa > Chordata > Actinopteri > Cypriniformes > Leuciscidae > Squalius > Squalius cephalus. The sequence goes on from NC_137139.1 coordinate 9,840,815, forward strand.
GGTGACATTGTTCCTCCAGGTCACAAACACCGGAGTTTGTTGTTATTGTTACTCCAAATAATGAACATTGTGTTTTCGCCTTGTCTCACTTTAGGCATGACAGTTTATTTGAAGCACTTGATTGCTGACCACCACAAATTATTTAAGTACTTGTACCCACATAAAAATTTAATACCCAAGCATCATTTTATGATACATTACCCCTCTTCAATAAGGAAAATTGGCCCTTTATTATATATGTGGTCTATGAGGTTTGAGGCCAAACACAAGATGTTCAAAGATTTTTTTAAAAATTTCAAAAACATAACAAAATCGTTGGCTAAAAAGCATCAAATGGCCATTGCTTATCATTGGGAATCCTTGACCCTGAAACATAATGAGTTTGGTCCAATTAAATCATTTTCCCTACGAGATGAGACTGTGGTCAGCAATCATATCCTTGAAATGATCTTGTCAAAAGATGTCTTCTCAACCAGTTGGGTTAAAGTTGATGGTGTCGAATATAGAGCTGGACTTGTTGTTTGCAGTGCAATGGAAAATGAAATGCCAGTCTTTTGTCAAATAAGTGATGTACTTTTGGTTGACAACCTCATTTATCTATTGGTAAACAAACTATTTACAGAGAATTTTGATGAGCATCTTCATGCATTCAGAGTACTACGAAGTGAGGAAAGGTGTGTTATAAAAATGTCAGAGATTCAATTTTGTAAGCCATTTGATATTCAAAACTCATACAGTGTTGCAGATGAACATTTGTATATCATACCTTCTTTTGTAATGTTTTAAATTGACTTAAAATTGCACTGCAAAAGAGAATTAAAAATAAACAAGTTGATGGAAATTATTTTGTCTGCTTGAGTTTATTTAACTATGTTTTGTAGATTTTTTTTTAACACTACAGATTGAAACTAATTAATAATTAATAAAATGTAACTCTGAACAGTGTTGTTTTTCTGTATCCATTTGAGTGTTATTTTAACACTTTATAGAGTCAAAGAAGGAACTCTTGTATAGTGTTAAATGCTTAACTATTGTGAAAGTGTTAATTTAACTCCGGAAAGTGTGGAGCTATATAAACTCTCAAAAAGTGTTGAAATCAACTCTGTGAGAGTTAATTCAACACTGGACTTTTTGCTGTGTACCTCTCTCAATGACAAACATGGTGAAGTCCCACTAGACAAGGATACTTTACTATTGATGTCTTTATACATGGTCTGTACAGTTTTCATAAATTGTGGACCAAATCCAAATTGTCCTAAAGCATCATACATAAGGTATGCTCTACTGTATCAAATGCCTTGTATAAATCTAAGAACAAGATAAGTGCATCATCATTAACCAACTCAGAGTCATCTAAAAGATCTAAAACAAGACAAATATTATTTGAAATGTGTCAGCCTTTCATGAAGCCAGATTGTCTGAGTTTGATAACTAAGCAGGGATTTAGTTTCCTAGCATATAAAGCTAATATTTTGTAATCAGAATAAAGCATCCGGCTGGTCAGGCATGACGTAAAGATCAGGCTGGTCAGGCTGGAGATCACGATCTGCAGGCGGGGTAGTGATGAGGAGGGCAGGTGATGGTGGTTGAGCGGCGATGTCATCATCAGTCTCACTCACAGTGAAGGCTGAGCCGCTCAACAATAGCACGTGATCCAGATATTGGCCAAATGTGCCTGGGATTGCTGCTGCTGGAGCTTGCTGGTACAGATGCACGTCCAATCCGCAACAAATTATTTTTTTTAGGATGTCATCTGCCCAGCTTACCCCATGAGAACTCTCCATGAACTCTGCGACATATTCTTCGATCTGGCAGTCCTCCTGGAAGCAGTTCACCAGTCAAGTGACGGGATCAGAAGGGGTGAGGAGAACGCCCATTCAGTTTTCTTTTTGGTCGGTTCTTCTGTCACACTCTGGCTGCATGAGGCTAGAGATGTTACGTCTGACACCGACGCTCCGAAGCTTGCTTCAAACTCGAACGGTCCTTGCAATGAACCACTGCTTCGGAGCTTGTATCATTACGTCACTAGTCACGTGAAAATGACTTCTGAAGCAAACACACTGGTTCACTCCTGTAGTGAACCACCTGACTGCTTTGACAGCCCAATCCAGTGTTGACAGGTTTGAAACCTGGCGGCTGTATTTCTTATAAAAGTGAAGGTAAAAAAAAAACTATAGAAACCATTACAGAAATTATATTGGATTTAAAGGTTTTCATGGGAATTGTATTGGTTGTAATGGGAATTATAGTGGTCTCTGTGGGTCTACTGATATGTGTTGGGTTGTATTGGTGGGGGCATTAAATCCTAATGGAATATGTCCCAAACACACTACAAAAAAGAATTATGTAGTGGTTTAAATGGTAAAAGCCAATGGTTCCTATTTTAATATAAACCATTAGAATTTCTGTGATGTTTCCAACTTTTTTTTAAGCTGGTCTGATCTTCTGTCCTTGTCTAAAGAAATAATTACACACACACATCATGCTTAATGTTTTATTATCAAGGTGAACACATGAAATTCATTAGTATCTGTAAAATTCACCTACATAAATGAGTTTCACAGCACTAACACTGTTTCAGCTTTGATCGCCTCGGTAAACACGTAATAAACGGGGTGTTACTTGCATTTTATGGTTGTCAGCTTTGTTGCATTACATTTACCTCACCAGGAGATGGTGCTGCAATTTCTATCTGAATGAAGCTTCGAGTAATGAACCATTTTTGACACAATTGTATCAGAAAGCAATAATGCTTCGAAACTCTTAATTTGGCCATCACTACATGAGGCACGTCGAAGCAGACTCAGAAGACAGGATGAAGTGAACAACAGGAATTTAATATAAACAGAAACGAACCAGAACTACAACACAGTGTTGACAATAACTGACAAAGAACAATGAGGAACTTAAATACACAGATGAAAATTAAATGAAAATGTGAGCCGGAGAGGATGATGGGACATGTAGTGAAGACGATGACTAACAGATGACCGTGACACTGTCAGGGCCCGGACTAAATGGGGTCTTTGTAATTCTTTGTAATTAGAATGTTCAGTTCTTCCACAGTTATCTCTCCCTCACAAACAGCATGACTATCTTCAATTATAGCTGAAATAAATGGATCCACCTTCAAGAAAAATGTATTAGAAAATTCAGAATGAAAAGAAGTATAAAGTCGTTGATAAAAGTCAGATACAAACTTTTGTTGCCTTCATCAGAAGTGAGATTACCATTAATATTAAGGGTTGAAATCCTTTTTAACTCACCTCTTCTTTTTTCTAAATAAAAAAAAAATAAAAAAAATGTAGAATTCTTTTCCCCAAATTCTACCCATTTTGCCCTTGATCTGAAGAATGCACCTTTGGCCTTTTCTGCATAATCAACATCAAGGTCCTCCTTCAATAAATACAACTTCTCCTTGTCCTGTTCACTGGGAGATGACAGACATAAAATATTATTAAATTCCTTTATGATCGCAGAGCTTCTCGACTCCTTTGCCTAAGAAAGTTGTTTACAAAACTGTATAGAGAATTTTCCGCACTCATATTTAAAAAGTTCTCACTTTGCAATAGCAGAGTCTGAATTAACTTTATGTTTTTCGATAATGTTCTTAATGCCTGAACAATATGAAGGAAGTTGCAAAAACAAAGTATTCATCTTCCAGTATCCTGATCGTCTCTGAAAACTTTTACGAACCTCAGATATGCCAAGATTGATTCAGGCATGATCAGTTAGAGGGGCAGGAGAAATAGTACAGGGGTTTTTAAAAGAAACTAGGCAGTCAGATATAAGCCAAAGGTCTATTCTAGATTTTTGTGACATGTCTGCTTTAAACCATGTAAATGACGTAAATTTCCATGGACGTGTCTGTAAGCATCCAACAAAGAAAGGCTGCTACAAAAATCATTTATAACTAAATTAAGGCGATTAACATTAAGTATTGGGGGGAATCTATCTAAATGCAGATCAGGGGCTTCGTTAAAATCCCCTCCCACAATAAAACCTGCTGAAGGAAATTTCTAATTTAAAGCAAGTAATTTTGTAGATAAAGATTGGAAAAGAATATGGTTTAAGTAAGAGCTGTTAAAGCCATATACGTTACATAAGATAATAACAGCTTCTACAGACTGAACAACAGCTATTATCCATCTGCCCTCTAAAGAGAAGTGTGACTCAAGAATTTTACCTCTAAAATTATGGTTAAATAAAATTACAACTCCCATGTGAAAATAAAGTTTTATTCGAAAAAGATTTATTGGTCACTGTGCTGACCAAAAAGTCTCATCATTAACAGTAGAATGAGTTTTTTGTAGAAAATAAACATCTCTTCTTTTAGAATTACAAAAAAAAAAAAAAGCTTTTCTTTAGTAAGATCGCAAATCCCCGAACATTAAGAGAAAAACAAGAAAAGTTAAAAGACATTTAGGAATGTAAGACTGGTAAAACTGGAAGAGATGGCTTCTCTCTGAGAAAACAAAGGAAATTGACATTTGAACTCTATATTACAGTACAATTGCCATGCGAGACACGATTACACTTGAGTTGATCACCTCCCAATTTACACATCATTTCCTTCACCCATCCCTACCTGAATTCACCCAAAAAACTATATGGTGTTGTAAACTCAGAATCGAAGACCAGGAGACTTGGTTGTTTCTTCAGCAGGATTCTTTATTGAGAACGCGAGCTGTCGGTAGCTGCAGTCACCAAAGTCTATCTGAGTTCTATACAGTATAGTTTTTATACATTTACAAGGAGGTGGGACTTTTGGAGGTGGAGACAAGTCAAACAAAGCAGAGGGATGATTCTTGATTCAATTAAGAATAAGCATAACACTATCATTCAAATGATCCAATCAGACTGATAGCATCACCCATACCTTCACATGATAATAGTTTAACTTGGAGTCATGTTGTAGTACAGATACAAAGGTTAATGTCCGATGACTGGGTTGCTTGACTTAATCTTCTTTGAACTGTCAACTCACATGAACATAAATTAAACTGTCATCATCTATGCCTCACATGAACATAAATTAAACATATTCCCACATTTCCCCCTTTGAGAGTTCTAATAACTCTCACAAAATACAAATTTAGATACTTAAAAGTTAATTCTTGTAACTTGAAAAAATTACAGGCACATAGCATATGTTCTGTGTTGATTTTCTGTAATTGCATGTTGACACAGAAACAAACATGTAATTAGGGTCCGTGAAGTTCTTACGGGTAATATTCTTTTATGGATGGACCAGTCATTTTCTCGTGCGAGGCGTGAGTCATTTGATGAATGAAACACTTGATACTGTGGAAGCATACGTAGAATGCCAGTAGAAGAAATAGCAGCAGAATTGCTATTTCTCTAATCCACAGCCAGGGTTTACCAATCAAGTTTCTGAACCATGAAGAATTGTCTTCAGTCATCTGGTGTAATTTTGTTGAAAGATCAATGATGTCTTGTTGGATTTTGTTCAAGTTCTCGGTTGGATCCATTAACCCGGTGCAGCACTCAGGGCCGATAATGGTGCAGGCTCCCCCTTGCGTTGCAAGAATGTAATCCAAGGCTACTCTGTTCTGTAAGATCATGATCTTGTGCGAAGCGAGAGTGATGTTGCCCAGGGCCAAAACAGTATCATTGGCCAATTTCTGTACAGAATCTGACAGGCTTCTGATTTGATCGAGAGCCTGCATGACCCCGTACGATGGGATTAAGGCTCCAAGAGTTCTTGACCACCACGTTTGAACACAAGTGAGTCCTGGAATGCAGCCATCTGTGTTGGTAGAAGGAGCTGAATCATGTAACTGTGGAGAGCTTGGAGTGGAGTGTGTGTTTTCTCTGATAGCTGGCAGAACATACACCAGGGTGCACCTGCCGTTGAATTGGCTGGGTAGGATGCTGTAGACAGAAGCTCCACATAACCAAAAAATGCCAGTTGGTGGAGGAATCATACACAACTGATTTATTGCAAAACGTTTTGGTAGGGATGGGTTCCTGGAGAGACACTCGTTTAAATCATTTTCCTGTTTCATTTCTGTAGTAGTGACGTACACATGGGAATCATCTGTTCCTCTTTCAATCACAAAACTGCAACGTTCACGAGGAATTTCACCCAGTGGAGTCGATGCTGGAGCATAATTTTCTATGCACCAGTGGAACATCATTGGCAGGAGTAGATCTGTCATGATGGGAGTAGCTGAAGTTAGGTTGCAGGATGGTAGTCCAGGAATGCAACACTGAGAAACTGGAGGAATGGTTACCTTGTGACATGTATCCTTGTTGAATAATCCACTGGTATGATGATCGAATAATGTACACGTGTCACATTTGGAGATAGGGTGTGCAACCCAAGGGATTCCGGCTCCTACTGAAGGTGCATGTGGCATGCAAACGTTCTTTCCAGCAAACAAGGCATTTCTTGACATGTTCATCAGCTCTAAGAATATGTTGTTTCTGGGGTCTACACTTTGCGCTATGTCCATGATGGTTAGTATTAAGGCAATCTTGATCATGTTGCTGGATGACTGAAGTTCCCGTAGATTAATCTCTGCGTTGTGTATTTTTTGGCTCATTCAGCAGTGGGTGTAGTTGTCTTCTTGAGGTTGTGGCTTCATATGCAGGTGAGACGTCGTTGCATATGGATTTTTGGAACAGCCATCAAGTGTTTATCTGCACAGAGGAAGAAAGAAAACAAAAGACGACAGAGCAGTATTTGTCCAAACACTAGGGTTGTAGCAGTATTTGTTTAAACACTAGGGTTGTAGCGTTTTCAGAGTCTGCTGTTGTTGTTTCATTCTTTCCCTATTTCTTAATTTATTTGACACCTATGGACCAGTGAGGTAAGGATGGACTAAATGGGGAAAGGCCTATGAGGTAGTGTCTTCACCCTGGGTTCACCCCCGAACACCTGTTGCGTCAGTTCTTCCCAGGGCACCTCACTTGTCCGTGTCCTATTCTGTCCCTGTAGAACGGGGAAACAACTGTACAGTGTGTGAGAAAAATTGGCACATTTCCATTCTCCAGTGAAACATCAGTCCTAATAAACATCATTAACAGAGGATGGTTGTCTAACTGCAATATTCTGTGGTATAACATTTTAAGGCTGTGAGTATACTGAATGTCCCCCAAACAAAGGCTGTGACAGTCAATAAGTCTTTCATCTTTGTTGTAAGTTACTGGGGAGATTAAGCAATCACAGCCCAAATGGTTAGCACCTCAAAAAGCTTACCCACGAGTCCAATGACGAGGGGAGGGGTTGCTTCAAAGTAGCAAACAAATGTAGTAAAATCTGCATAACATTGTTAACTTGTCTTAAGTTATTTTTGTTTTTTCTACATTCTTTTCCAAAATGTCCATGCTTGCCACAGTAAGAACAACTGGCTTCTCTAGGACTTTTGCGTTTCTTTGGCTTCTCTGAGTTGACCTTAACATAAACTGCTGCAATTCTTACTCTTACTCTTACAGTAGTAAACTTTAAGTGCACAACTAGTTCATAATTATGTTTCTCATTTGTACTGCAAGTGAACTTATGGGTATACTAGTAGTTTACTATTGTAATACTTGTAGCAACTTTGAAGTATACTCTCAGTAAACTACTAGTTTAGTAGTTTTATACTACAAGTTTACTGAGAGTACACTAAAAGAAAACTTTCTAGTATACTTGCGGTATAAAACTAGTAGTTTACTGAGAGTACACTAAAAGAGCAAAAATAATATATAAATGGTAAACTATAAGTATGATGTTAAGTTCACTTAAAGAAAACTTGTAGTATAAAACTACTAAACTAGTAGTTTTCTTTTAATGTACTCTCAGTAAACTACTAGTTTAGTAGTTTTATACTACAAGTTTTCTTTAAATGAACTTAACATTATACTTATAGTTTACTATTTATATACAATTTTTGCAGTTGCAGTAGGCCTATACTACTATGTTCAAATGTTATTTTTTATATTTGAAAAATACCTTTAACTCTACTTTAATTTTAAAAACATTTTATTAGCTTGCATACTTTTTATCAACACTTGAATGTCGGTAAGTTTCATAAAGAAAGGCAACATTTTAAACAAAATAGTTGAGAAAATCACATTTTTGTCAAAGACTACACGACTTGATCAGATTCAGAACGATGATCAAAACACAGATGGAGCAGATCGAGTCCGACACCCCCACAGCCGTTTTTCCTTCATGGGTTAGGCCTACGCTTCATTTCATTTGGAAACATTAAGCAGTTTTGATTTAAAGCTGTTTAATGTTTGATGATCACATTATTTTACATTTGAGTGAGCAATCTTCTATCACTTTTTTCAGCTTCTTCTTCTCCTGTATTTTGATCCGGAGATTCTGTACTAGAAGATGTGTCATAGCGCCCCCTACCGTATAACAGTGAAACATGGGTAGCTGGAAAATTCAGTCAATGGTGGGGAAAAGTTTAATTAAAGTAAATTCCTATGTACACCAGTGGACTAGCCTACACAAAAATTCAGATACGCAGAATTAGAAACATATGTGTTTTATATCAATATTTTAATCAATATTTTCAAACAAAGTTTCATAAGACTGTATATGAAAAACAATGTAAAAAAAGTATATTTAATAGGCTACTCGATCAAAAGAGTTAAAGGAGAACTCGGCAACTCTAGCGAACTCTAGTCACTTCTTCGCTGATTTTCCCTTTTGTTGTCGCATGTTTTCCCCACGAGCTCCCCCTACAGCTGTGGGGGGACGTATATTTCACAACACGGTCGTAAAAAACTCACTTGCGGCGGCCTCCTCCCCCTCTCTACCGCTGCTCATGTGCGTTTGTTTTGATCGGAGCAAGCCAACTGTATCGTGTGGAGCTATGTCTACCGAGGTGGGTAATCTGGTAATACATCATACATGCGTTTGTGTTTATGTCGAATTGCCGTAAAGCAATTCGTGTTTCGCGCTCGTTCTCGTTCTCGCTTTTCGCTTCTCACGAGACTTCCAATTTCTATCTTGCCGGGACGGTAGTCCCCAAGTTGCAAGGTTGGTTTTCCGCCTGGGAACGCTGGGGAGAGCGGGGAAAGTCACCAATATCACCAGAACAGGTTGTTTAACCATCCAAATGATTTCTAGACAGTTTTATTAAGTTAAAAAAGTTACCAAGTTCTCCTTTAACACAACTACAAGCCAAGTATACTTTGAATAATTAAACTTTTAAGTATATCTCGATCAAAAGATTGAGTACAAGTATAGCCCAAATATACTTGGACTTTTCTCTCAGTATAAGTCAAGTACACTTAAGTGTAATTAAGTATATTTTTGAGAAGTATATAAAATGTTGACTGAAAGTATGCTTTCTTCTTTTTAGTTGAAAAGTATACTAATAGAACACTTGAATAAACTTATTTTCCATGCTTATTTTATTTGCTCTATAAGCTCTTCCACCCGAAAGTTTGTTACTATATAAAGCTGAACATGTTAGGCTAGTTTATAAGACAGTATGTAATATTATGTTTTTAAAAAAGTATTTAATAAGCTACTCAATCAAAATAGTAAACACAAGCACAAGCCAAGAATACTTAGAATACTTAATTATACTTTTAAGTATATCTCGATCAACAAGTATAGGCCAAATATACTTACACTTTTCTGTCAGTATAAGTCAAGTATACTTAAGTGGAATTTGAAGTATATTTCTGAGAAGTACATAAAGTATATTTCTGAGAAGTTTATAAAAAGTAGACTGAAAATATACTTTCTTATTTTTAGTTTAAAATAAGTATACTAATAGCACACTTGAATAAACTTATTTTTCGTAAGGGTCTCTTTGACATCAGAGTCTCTTTCCCAAATAGCTAAACTTTCTAGGTTACTTTTGAGAGTTCTTTTAGCCCACGCAATGTCTAGGAATGGCACGGCTGTTCTGTACTCAGCTACAAGACCATCTGCCCAAATTCGGATTAGAGCTCCTTTGTCAGCTAACACACTTTCGGAATCATCCACTATTCCACTGTACACTGCAGCTACCTGACAGAACCTCTCAGTATATTCACTCACAGTTTCTTCTTTCTCTTGTACACAGCTAGTAACTCTTGACCAATCGATTTTCGGTCCTAAGATATTCTTTAGGATTTTCAAAACACCTTCTCTCAAATCGCCTTTACTGACAGGTTGCAGTTCGGAAGTAACAGCAGACTCAAAATTGTTGCATTCAGATTCAGTTAGAATTTGTGACATCAGCTGTGTAACTTCCGGCAACGACATGTCGTAAAGATGCATTTTACTGAACAATGCTCTCCTAAACTCAGAAAAATTTCTTTGCACTGATGGCAAACTTTCAGCAATTCTCTCAATATCTTTCGGACGTAAAGATGTTTTGACTGCTTGTGGCTGCAATATGGGGGTTGCAAATGGAACTGTATCAACACCTTTTCCCTGAGGCTTTTGTTTAGCTGCATTGACATTGTCCTCTATACTATCAAAAGACTGTAAATCAGGATAGCTTTCATCTGACTGTTGGTCTTCTAAATCACATTTGGTTGAGGCTTTGTTATGGCCCACCTTTGTCTTGAGACAGGACATGTGAGTCTGCAATTGTTTGTTCTGATCGTTTAACGTAGCAATACACCGAGCTTGTTCTTGTGCAGTGGATAAGCTAAATTCTCGGTGACAACAGATGATGCCTTTCAGATTTTTCTTCCTGATACATGCACTCAACACTTTCTTGCAATCTTCAATTGACCACACTTTCTCTGGATCAATGCCAAATTTCTTTGTTAAATTCAATCTGACTGGCTCAGTCACGATGGAGTCCATGTGCTCTGATAACAAAGACTTGAATTCACTATCTGTCCAAAAAGGTGTAATATGTCTAGTACTTTTCCTAAACATTTTGTGAATTTCTGTTACCACAAACAAACACTAAAAAAAAAAAAAAAAACTTCTCTCTACTGTCTTGCAAACAGAGGGTACAATCTTATTCGCACAAGAGGCTAAATCTAATTCTAAAGCTAATTCTCTAGCTTACAGATAGGTCTTCTCTAGCAAGAGCATACACACAATATTAACATGTAACTGTTAATCTTCCCTGTCAACAACAGAGGATCAATTTAATCTCTAAAATAAACTTTTTAGAGGCTTATCTTTAGTTAACCAAACTCTACAGCTGTTTGTTAACTACTTCTCTGAACGGCGCAGAGGAAAACATTTGTTCTGGTCTGCATTGGTTCTTTTAATGGAGTGAAACTCACCGAATCGTTGGTTGTACAGAAAACATTCGTCTGGAACTCAGTCAGCTTTGTTGAGATCTTTGAGCTTGAAGTTTCAAGATTCAGTCTGGGACTCAGTCAGCTTTGTTGAGATCTTTGAGCTTGAAGTTTTCAATCTGGAGGAAGCTGGAAAGCTTGAAGTTTGAAGATTCACTTCTTTGAGTTTCCTTTTTTTCCATCCGGGTCGCGGCAGCAAATTGTTGTAAACTCAGAATCGAAGACCAGGAGACTTGGTTGTTTCTTCAGCAGGATTCTTTATTAAGAATCTGTCGGTAGCTGCAGTCACCAAAGTCTATCTGAGTTCTATACAGTATAGTTTTTATACATTTACAAGGAGGTGGGACTTTTGGAGGTGGAGACAAGTCAAACAAAGCAGAGGGATGATTCTTGATTCAATTAAGAATAAGCATAACACTATCATTCAAATGATCCAATCAGACTGATAGCATCACCCATACCTTCACATGATAATAGTTTAACTTGGAGTCATGTTGTAGTACAGATACAAAGGTTAATGTCCGATGACTGGGTTGCTTGACTTAATCTTCTTTGAACTGTCAACTCACATGAACATAAATTAAACTGTCATCATCTATGCCTCACATGAACATAAATTAAACATATTCCCACAATGGTTTAATATGAACAAATATCAAACAGAATTATACATGTTTGGTATCATTTGAAATGTCTCAGTGTGACTGGTACAAAGGGCTCATTCCCAAAGGAGTAAAACAAAAGTTAATAAAGTTTTTAAGAGTTTAGAGATAACTTGCACACACAAAGGAGGGTGCGTCTTCCAGGCAAATGGCATCCAGCTCTCGAAAGGTGTAAACTCTGAATGCAAATTCCCATTGTCAGCAAATGTTTACATTTGAAAAGAGGTTTCTGCCTTGGTCTGAGTATTTAGGGAGATGCTGAAGAAGGCTCGGGGCGATTTGTAACTCAAATTAGCCCGTGATGCTGAGTGTTTGCAAACCACTTCGCATCATGTATTTTATAATGTCAGGTTTGCATCTTCTCTCTTTATTCCAGAGCATTTGATGTTTTGTATTGATTATCTTTGAACTGATTATGAAATTGGCATGATACATTTACCTGACATAATAAATTGTTACATTTGATTTTATTCCGACTGACTCTGAAATTGTTTTCCCAAGTGCATTAAATGGATTCGTATGTTACCGCAAGTTTTGCGTCAGATTAATGACGACTAATATTTGGCACGAATTCAACTGTACATGTTTTGCAAAGACAAGAAGTAAATTTCCGTTTAGGGCAGCAGAAGTGCTGCTTAACCAACCTTAATTTGGGTGTGTTTTAATTTTATGTTACTTTAGATAAGTGTACGTGGGAAACCATGGCATGGCCAATCCAAAGCTATTATAAGACAAATAAAGTTGGTTGACTTATATCTGTAGTGGTGGCCATACTGTACCTCTACTGAAGTAAACGTTCATTTAATTTCAAGTGTATGCAATCACAGGGGCTATTCCAAAGTATCTTTGATTGTGTAAGCATGAATGCGACCAATCTCAGGTATATAGCAATTGCCTCTGTTTGGTGACCGAAGCTGGCGAGCTTGTGATCGTGAGAACCACGTTAAACAAGGCGTGAGGACCAAAAATAAAAAAGAACAATCTGCCCTATGGGCAAAAGAGTTAACTATGTGAGAAGGAACAAAGTGCAAAACTTGTCTCTTTAAACTTCCATATCAAGCATCAAATGGCTTAGAGAATATCAAAACCTATAAAATAACTAATAGGCCAACATTCAAAAGGAAATGCCATGAGAAAACAAAAAGGACACCATCTTTGCATAGAGGTTACAGCCATAATTGTAGGTTCAATGTCACTTTTTTGGTCCACAAAAGGATAGAGGGCAAACGTTAACATGATTCACATATTATCCGCTGTAATCTTCTTTCCATCAATAATGACAACCAATCCCTTGAACCCAGCTCGTTTTCCATCTTTCCTGGCTTGACTTTCCAGCGGCCACAGTTTATTCCGTGCCACCCTCGCCCGTAGTGTCAGATCTTCTGTTATTTTGATGCATTTCTGTTTGAGGACTTCAGAGTTTTTCGTGGCCATTCAGATGCAATCCTGATGAGTGCGTGACAAAAACTGCACAATAATCCGCTGTGGACTCGCGCCTCCTGATCTCGGGCCGATTCTGTGTGCAACATCAATGGAAGTCTGAAGAATGTCTCTCAATCCCAGCAAGATTGGCGAAAAAATATCCATTGCGATAATTTTCACGTTTTCTCCTGCCTCCTCCGGAATACCAGACATTTTCAAATTCCACAGTCTTTTATATGCCTCCAGTTCGTCAACGTTTTTCCCACAGTAGTTTGTTTTCAATGATCACAGCCGCTACTTGAACACCTGGTTCGTTAGTTTTAGCTACAACCCTCTCCATTTTGTTGGCAACTGAATCAACGTTGGTGGTGAGTTGGGATATCAGGGTCGAATTGGATGCAGACCTTTCAATTTCCAGTAACTTCTCCATGAAATCATCTTGCTTTTTTCCCAGCCTCTCAATCGCCTTCACTATATCCATATTTAAGGGCTTAGATACCTGCCATCGTTTCTTTGGAAGAGGGCTGTTGATCGGGGTGTCTGAAGATGGTAAACAATCCATACTTAAATCCTCTTCAACTTCGGGGGGGGGAGGGGGGGTGAGTTTAGCATAACCATGAACACACTTCACACTTGCCATTCCTTCCATTTGTCTCAGGTTATGTTTCGGCAGCGTGAGTTTCAATCAACACACTCGGCAAGCGACAGAACAGTCCCAAAAGGCAAATGTTCTCAATCCCATCTTAAAAACGTTGTAGAATCATAACCCTAACCCTAACTCCCGAGAGATTTTTAAGCACAGTGCCTAACAAAAACTAACTCCTATCAGAGCAAACAGAGCACACACAGCACAGTATGGTCTGAAGACAATAGACCTGTCGATGCAGCTGTGGCTCACATATTCACAGCTGGTCACGTTAAAGACGTTCCCAATACAATGATCAGCGCAGCATCGATTGTAGCTTTTGAAAGGAAACAGTTTTTCAAAATCAAAACTCAAGCTGAATGTTCTGAACCGTTAGCCAACCAAATGTCATTGTTCGACTGATTTTTCCAAAAAGCTGAATCACTGGGAATGGAGTGGATACTCAAAAAAATATGATTTTGCATACAGGAACAAAGCTTTCCGTTTAGTAATGTCTCTGAGACCCCTGGCATTGAGAGAAATAACAGAAATAGACAGAGAAAGATCTCTTAATATGAACATAAAATAATGAAGCTTACTGAAGCTTACTGGTTGAAAACGCAAAGGCAATTGACAATCTTTACCTTCTTTTTCCGGCACTCCTTGCAGGCGTAGATTCCAGCGGCACGAGTAATGCTCCAAGTCTGCAATTCTTGTCTTGCAAAACTCCATCTTCTTGTCCTCAGCTCAGTATAGCTTCAACGTGGAAAACCTTCCCCTTAATGTCATTAACTGTTGACAAATAATTGTCAACAGTTTTTTTTTAGCCCTTCAATTTTCAGAGCATTATCACCCACCATTTTCTCCAGGGCATCTGATCGGTTATTTATTAGCTGAGAGAACGTGAATACTAATATGTGTAGCACGGTTATATTTAGTGTAGTTTGGCTGTTAAAAGCAGATTTGTCAGCGAAGCACTATAAAAGTAGACTTAGCAGGACACCATCTTAAACTAACACTCATGTCACCGGCCCACCGGTGGGCCCACAGCCATTACATATTTAAAACAGTAATATCCTATATTAAACCTAAAGTAATCTTGACAAACTATATGTCATTTGAAAGCTTACTATCTCTAGTTTTCACATTTGGTGACTGATTTTCAGAATCAGAATTAAAAGGATTTTTTTCATATTCATAAGTTGTGTTAATTTATTTATTTTGAAATCATGAAAGATTGGTAGAAACCTCAGTTTGTTTTCATGCCACTAGTTCAAAAGATAACATTCATTCAATGTTTTTTTTTTTTTTTTTTAAAAAGGTCTGAAAATATTTTAAATATAAAGAAAAAAAAATAGATTCAACATTTATGATGCGGTGGCGAGCTATAACGCACATAAGTGTTCTTTTTATGTGTTTATTAGAGGTTGAATTCATATACAAATGTGCCAAACTTCCCATACTACTTCTGAATAGGATGTCAATTCCATACATTTTAGGGAAAATATGGAAATATTTGGTTCAGATCACTCAAACCATATGGAATGGAGCCTGGTTGTCATCTAGTGATAAAGTTTGGTACTGCGCCCAAACAAAATCTTACTAAAAGCTATTTTTTTTCAGATATCCAACCTAAAATTTAGAACACAACTTGTTCAGAATTTGGCTTTGATTTTCTTGCCGTTTTAGAGTTCAACATGTTTGGAAAATATATATTTTATATAAAATATGAATAATAAGATTTTGACATTGGATTTTCATAAACTCAAACTTCTATAACTTTTTTTTGTTTCACTTTCTTAATTTATTTCACTTCTACAAAAATGGGTGGTGACACTTAAGGGGTTAACTTACTTAAGCAAAAAAATAAATAAAAATTATAATGCTGCCAAGGCTCTTTTTCCCACAGCACTGACGGGAAACTGATCAGCACTAGTCTTGCATAGCCAGACCTTCAGACTGACGGCAGATTAAGGTCTGGACTCTATCACAGCTTTTCTTGGTCAAGGACCACCCAAGAGGACGTTTGACTGACATGTAACGCAACCAATCACAGTTAGTTTTGATCCTTGTCATGCTTAGGGGCGTGACAATATAATGTTGATGTCCCTACAATAACACACCGGTGTGCATCTAATAAATTATTCATTCAAGTATGTTGTGCAAGTTTACTTCAACAATGGAACTGCAAACTTCACATACTTTTGAAAATCCAGCGGTTTAGTTGATCCTGGTAAGCGCTCATTGTCACAGTTGTAAACACAGCGGCTTTCTTCTTCCACGAGGGGTTTTGGCGATACGGCATTTGTTTCCAGGCGGACCGATAAAAAACGCAACACGCACGTCTCCCGAACATCCTGTAGAATTCAACCAATCAGATCGCGACTTCGAAACTCCTGAAGTGTTTCCAGAAAATTGTGCCATGCATCAAACGCTTAGCCAACAGTCCATGGGCGTGACGTATGAGGCCGAGACTAGATCAGCACTAACATTAACTGAAAAACAGATGTCTGGGATTAAATATTACTAGAAAAGTGTGAACTTGTATACACCGTTTTTGGAGATTTTCCTTCTATATCATTTACATCGACTGCTGTTCTGAGGTCACCTCAAGTTTAGTAAATATTTGGGGGCAACTGAAAGGGATTTATCAGTAAATTTTTCGCTTAATATGTTTTTTTAAAAATGTGTACTTACAGATAATATAATATTAATGAAATAAAAAGGCCACTTAAGTGTACTTAAAGGGAGCAGATTTTCATGACTTTCTTTCTTAACACACTTAAAGGTGCTCTAAGTGATGTTGGGTGATGTCACTTCTTGTTGAAGTTTAAAGTATTGTCAAACAAAACGGAGGCTAGCTAGACCCTCCTCATCCGCGCACTAACCCCCCAAACCCCACCCCAAATCCCACCCCAAATCCTTCTTGTCGGTTATTGGCTGGAACAGTTTGTTATGTTTAGTGGTGCGGGTGAGCCCAGTTTGTTTTTCTTGCCGTTTGTGGAGCCTGGGGTGTCTACAGGGACTGCGTTTTTATACAGTGTGTTCAGGGGACAGGCAGCTAGCGGATGGTGAGGAGATGTATGCTGTATGTGACAAAAAATGTTTTGGCCTAAAAAACGCTTGACATCGCTTAGAGCACCTTTAAGTTAAATACTGACCCTTAAGGTACATTTATTAGAATTGACTTCACCTTCAGGCCCTGTTAGTTGTCTCATCCTGCTTTGATTTTGCTCCAGGTGATGCCAGAGCTAATTAACAGAGGGTACTTTAGGGATATAGTTTGGTCTAGGGTGCAGTATACCTTAGGCCAAACTATATCCCTAAAGTACCCTCTGCAGCTGGTCAGCTGGTTATCCTTTTGGCTTTCTTTTTCCAGTTTTTACACTGAGGATCTATGTCCACTGCTTAGGCCAGTGGCGTAGGTCCTCTCAGCTTATGGTCTGTTTTGGTGGCCGCCACAGAGGTAACGTGGTCACCAAGCAGTGCATTTAGCATTGGATCACATCGATCCTATTTAATTCATTTGGATTTTGAGACTTTTAATGTCACTGGTTTAGCCGAATGCACATCTTCTTTGTTGCATGTGCAAGTTATGATACACTAATAAAAACAAACTTTTTTTTTTCCTCAAAATGTCACTATTTGTACAAATTGCTACACATTCATTTAATTCTGAATTTTGCACACACAAGTTAAAAGGCATTTGGTTGTGGATAGTAAAACATATCTGCAACATTTATCAAGCTCATGGATAATTGTGTGTGGATGTGTTAATCATTTTGAGCCATGGTTGATCCAGGGTTGATCCTGGGAAAAGTCTGCACTCAATAATTGTCAGTGGAGATCACGCAGCCCTGTGGGGCAGGCTCTGAATTTAGAAAATGCAAATCATTTATGCATCTCTGTTCCAACAACTCACTCAAAACATTTGCCAAACTCCTGTCACAGTGTTTGCATTTCTCAATTTACACAGTGTTATACGATATATTGTGTAATAAGACTTTTCAATACAACATTTATTTTTATGAACTTGTGTAAAGGTGAGAGAGACACTGATAGTCTGGTTCTGCTTCTTCTTTGGTTACTCATACCTTTAACGACCAGGTGAGAAAGATTTTTTCTATGATTAAATCAAAATACCCACGTACAGTAAATGCATGAATGAATTTAAATACTTTAGATTATTTTCTTTTTTTATCAAACCAAACAGGGTAAAATAGTGGTTAGCCAAATAAGAATGGAAGTTTAACAACACAGTTTTGTGACATTTTAAATAACAGTAACAAGTAATGTATAATGTATTACAGTTTGGAAGTAACTTGCACAACACAGGACATCAATGACATGAATGTTGTGAAGTGAATGTTGCCAGTTAACAAAATAAATCAATTGAACCACGTTTTAGATTTGCTTTATTTTCTCTACTCTATTCAATCAATTGATTACATTTTCTTTGTTAAGATCTTCAATGCTTTGAACTGAATGGTTCAACAAATAACAGGTGATAATTTAGTATCACTCAACCACTCAATCACACTACTCAAATTCTCCACACGGGGTCACTATAATTATATAACCACGTGTATAAACTCAAAATGATTAGTTCACAATATATATATATATATATATATATATATATATATATATATATATATATATATATATCTTAACAGAAAATTCAGTAAAGCCTTATAAAGTGTCAATTTCTTAGAATTTCCAATAATTACGAATGTTAGGGCCCACTTTCGGGGTGAAACAATACACTTCAGAGACAAACACGGTAGTGACACCCTACACAAACACAAAACCACTGTCAGCATTTTCATCGTGCATTCAAACACCATTTCACGAAAATCAAATATAACATACACATGATATTATGCACGTCATTCACATTTGTTATGCACATACACATTACATTAACGACTTACCAAACTCTTTTATAGAGACTTCGTAATGCCGTCACGTGCATCGATCAAACATCTTTGATCATCTCGAACTCTAACCACAAAACACACATTATACATAGACAGGATGAAACAAACACAGCATATTACACCAGATTAAATGATGATCATCACATTTACTCACATAGAACATCGATAAAATCAAGGATGATCCTCAACTTGACAAACAACTGGATTCACCTCTCATGCACTGCTTTGGCCGTCTTTCTCTGAATCCATAGACAGTAAAAGAAATGGACACAGCGACCCCATTGGATTCAACGGAGAAAAATGAAGTAAATTAGAAGCACTCACTTCCTGATGGCTGAGCGACTGCGCAGACTCAAACTGAGCTAGACGACGTAGATGTGTCTTCTAGTAGCTGTGCCAAGAGAAATCTGAATCATTCCCTTCCGAATCTTGCAGAGACGGAGAGTGTGAGTAGGAGGTGTCCATGAGCTGGAGCAGGAGAAACTTTTGCTAAGTATTCTGATTAATTACTTTGTCATTTTGCCTCCACGTCCCCCCGATTGCCCGCGAGCTTCTCCTCCTGTCCATACGGTAATTTCTCTACTGTGCGAAAGAGAGTCGCGTGGTTATGACGCAATCGTTAGCCTATTTTTTACAAAAACTGCTTCTACGGGGCCATAACGTAAGATAAAATGTAATGGAGCCTTTTATACATTTTCGTGTTTCTTTAGAAAT
This sequence comes from Squalius cephalus, assembly GCF_949319135.1. Taxonomy (NCBI): domain Eukaryota; kingdom Metazoa; phylum Chordata; class Actinopteri; order Cypriniformes; family Leuciscidae; genus Squalius; species Squalius cephalus. Next base: position 9,860,404 of record NC_137139.1, read on the forward strand.
AAATAATGGACAAATGGTGTCTTTAAACGCCTTAGATGTAAAGTTATTCGCTGTCAAAGTGACGCCAAAATGAATGGGAGTCAATGGTATGCTAACAGCAGGTGATGGTCTGCTAATCAATGGCAGCGCCCGGGGAAGCTTCAATGTTTTCCGAAACATTGGCCCCCTGTCTGAATCGCACTATTAACACATAATCATCTTCTTCTTCTTCTTTAAGGTTTTATTGGCGGCTGACAAACAACAAAATTGTGTATTACCGCCACCAACTGGTATGGAGTGTGGATCAAAATGACTTTTTTTTTCTTTATATCCTTTTCCACAAATTTGATATTCTAAGATATTGAAATATATAACTGTAACATTCATTTTCAGAATTGTTTTGTAAAATATCTCATAATATAAATTGCATTTTTATTTTTTCTAGATTCTTTCAGACTCATATTTCTGACAGAGTATAACATAACGTTCCACAGTTTCTTCTTGCCCACAAAATGCACACCTTCCCGTATCATGATTACCCATTTTATAAAGTGTGCTGTTTAGTCTTGTATGTCCAAATCTCATCCTTGATATTATCTCATCTCTTCTATTTTTTCCTGCACTTCTAATCTCTCCCACTTTCCTTTGAATTTTGTAAAACCACCTACCTTTCTTCTCCATATCCCATTGTTTTTGCCACCTTACCTTCAGCCTTTCCTTAATAATACTCTTGATTTCATTCTTACTTATACTAACACTTATATTAATATCATTGTTTAATGGCTTCTTTTGCTGCCTTTTCTGCCATTTAGTTTCCTTGGATACCAACATGTGCAGGTACCCATAAAAATATCACTGTAAGTCCCATCATTTGAATTCTGTATAATGTTTGCTGTATTTCTATTAAAATGTCTGGTCTACTTTCCAAATGACTGTATTGTAAGCTAGCCAATGATGAACTTGATTCTGAACAAACAACTGATTTCAAAGGTCTTATTTCCTCTTTCCACTGTATTGCTAATAATAGTGCAATCATTTTCCCTGTATAAACAGATAACTCATCACTGATTCTTTTCCTTATTGAAACCTGAAACTCTGGAATAATAAAAGCAACTCCTATCTGATTATCTATACTCTTTGATGCATCTGTGTAAATCTGAACATAGCTATGGTACTCATTAATATATGTCTGCACAATACATGAATTACATTCCTTGTCCTTGTTTTTCTTTTCTAATAATTTAAAATCTACTATTGCATCTGAAAGTAACCAAGGCTTTATTACTGGTAACGGTACTGTTGGACTAACTTTTAACTGATTCGTTTTAAGTTTCTATTGCTTTCTCTATTACAGTCCATCCGGAACTTTTCGTTTTCCTCCTCTTTTTTCCAACTAGGCTTTAAAGTGTCTAATGTTGGATGCTCTTGACTATGGCCTTGTAAATTAGCCCAATAACTCAGTGATAACTGTAACCTTCTCATTTCTAATGACATTTCCCCCATTTCTACCTGTAGTGCTATAATCGGTGTAGTTTTTATAGCTCCTGTACATAATCTCAATAACTGATGCTGTATACTGTCTAACTTTTTAAGAGACGTATCTGCTGCTGATCCATACACCACACAACCATAATCTAATACTGATCTAATCAACCCATATGGCCTTTAATTTAACACGTCATCATCAGGGCTCGCTTTTCTTAAAGGGGAAGTACTCTCTTTTTTACAAGTTCAAATACTACCCGGCTACATGAATGAAGCAAAGTGGACTTTTTTCGGACAAAAAATCACTTTTATATGGTGACATAAATGTATGCCGGCAATATGTGTACACAACCACACTATAATGGTAAAAATCCACCCACTCCTCTTTTATCCCCATAAATCATAAGCAGTGTCTCAGAATAAGCAGAATAAGCTGTTTGCAGTTTCTATGCAGTGTGATATCACATTGCACTGGCCCCGCCCACGATTGCTGACTGACTCCACCCTATTAGCTTAGCTCCTCCCCTCAGTGAGCTGTACACAGTCCGCTTATCTCCCCGCTAGAGCATTTAACAGCAGCATTCAAGAAATGCATTTTTATTAAAGCAACTAAAGTTTATTCAATTAAGGGCAGTGAGAGACTTTCTCAGTTTTTCTTTTATTGTTTGATTCATATTAACAGCATATATAGCAGCTGCTTTCACTTTAATACACAGATCTGATATAGACATGTGATTTACATGATGTTTACGTTCACAGTAGGCTTGCTACAATAGTCGGTGTTACCGGTGTTGTCACACATCGATTAACCGGTGGGAAAATATCCTCATCGTCACATCCCTAGTTCACAGACATAACCGACTGGGTTTATGTGAACTTTGTGTGTTTTTTGACATAACCTTGTGTGTATTTGACAGTTTAAGCACAGTAAGACTTGAAAGAGAACTTAGTTTAATACTCAAGGGACATGCCATCTGACATCCAGCTTTCTGTGCGCGTGCTTCTAATGTGTGCGCTCAGAAAACCATATATCAGAAGTTTAGACTGATATGGTTTTAAAACGCATGCATATAATAAACTTTCATGATGACGAAGAACTGCAATGTCACATGAGCGTGACCACGATATAGATGATAATCAAAACCAAACACGTTTTAGTTTTTGGCAAAGCTGTACGAGCTCCGCCCTCTTCTGGAAAGCAGGGAGCAGCAGCTCATTTGCATTTAAAGATGCACGAAAACAGACTCAAAAAAGTTATTTACTTTCTTTTTCCGGCACTCCTTGCAGGCGTAGATTCCAACGGCATGAGTAAAGCTCAAAGTCTGCAATTCTTGTCTTGCAGAACTCCATCTTCTTTCCTCAGCTCAGTAGGCTATAGCTTCAATGTGGCAAACCTTCCCCTAAATGTCATTAACTGTTGACAAATAACTGTCAACAGTGGAGATCACAAAGCCCTGTGAGGCAGGTTCTGAATTTAGAAAATGCAAATCATTTATGCATCTCTGTTCCAACAACTCACTCAAAACAATTGCCAAAATCCTGTCACAGTGTTTGCATTTCTCAATTTACATAGTGTTATACGATATATTGTTTAATAAGACTTTTCAATACAACATTTATTTTTATGAGCTTCTTGTGAAAGGTGAGAGAGACACTGATAGTCTGGTTCTGCTTCTTCTTTGGTTACTCATACCTTCAACGACTAGGTGAGAAGGATTTTTTCTATGATTAAATCAAAATACCCGCGTACAGTAAATGCATGACTGAATTTAAATACTTTAAATTACTTTCTTTTTTATCAAAACAAACAGGGTAAAAAAATCTTCACCAAATATGAATGGAAGTTTAACTACACGATTATATTGTGACATCAGTGCGAGATCTGATATACACATGTGATTTCTTTACATGCTGTTTACGTTCACCTTAGGCTTGCTACGATAGTCGGTGTTGCCGGTGTTGTCACACGTCGATTAACCGGTGGGAAAATATCCTTATCGTCACATAACCTAGTTCACAGACATAACCGACTGGGTTTATGTGAACTTTGTGTGTTTTTTGACATAAATTGTGTGTATTTGACAGTTTAAGCACAGTAAGACTTGAAAGAGAACTCCAGCTTTCTGTGCGTGTGCTTCGGATGTGTGCTCAGAAAACCATATATCAGAAGTTTAGACTAATATAGTTTTAAAACGCATGCAGATAATAAACTTTTATGATGACGAAGAACTGCAATGTCACGTAAGCGTGACTGCGATAGAGATGATAATTAAAACTAAACACGTTTTAGTTTTTGGCAGAGCTGTACAGGCTCCGCCCTCTTCTGGAAAGCAGGGAGCAGCAGCTCATTTGCATTTAAAGATACATGCACGAAAACAGCATTTTTTCCTTCTACTCACAAATGTTCTTTACCTTCTTTTTCCGGCACTTAGCATGCAGATAATAAACTTTCATGATGATGAAGAACTGCAATGTCACATGAGCGTGACCACGATAGACATATGCGTCGTAGTTCAAAATGGGCTCAGTGTTTGCCATAGAGATACACAAACAACATGGCAAATGAACAAGGCCGTGGCAGCACAAGCACACCCGCCAAAAACATTTACAAACTGAATCAGCAGGGCTGCCAGCTCTCACGCATTCACCGTGACACTCACGCAATTGTCACTTTTTACACGCTCTCACGCCACACATCCAATTTCTCACGCAGAGAAAAATCGCAAACCAAAGAGGACACTGACACCAACAGACAAGACAGAGAAGGTTACTATTGATATGAAACAAATTCTCAGCTCTCAGATTCTGTCAATTTAATTACGAAATTCAAACAATAAAAACCATTTTGGCGCTTGTAAATGTGACGTGACTGATCGCTGATGGATCTCAGTTCAAGCGGCATGTGAACTGATCATCTGTTACTCTTTACTACTACTAGGTAATGGTAAATAAACACGATTTATCAATAGATAATTTGGAAGATACAGTTCAACTTACCGAAAAGTCATAAAATCGATCGATAAGTGTTTTTCAACCGCGGAAAGAGGTCCATAAAACAGCTGCAGAACAATGTCACGTAACGTTACATTTACCTCAGGAAAGCCAATTATGACCATAGCACATTAGTTGGACTTAAAAAAAATGCTATAGAGAGGAGTATTTTACTAAATATGATAACTATATTACATATTTATTATATTTTTACCTATATATCTTTAAAATATTATAATATAATATTATAAAATATAAAGGTTATTATAAAAAACGCATTATATTTATCAAATCAAAATACCCGCTTACATCGATTTTAATACTTAAATACTGTTACTGGTGTTGTCACATGTCGATTAAGCGGTGGGAAATATCCTCATCGTCACATCCCTAGTTCACATAACCAACTGGGTTTATGTGAACTTTGTGTGTTTTTTTTACATAACCTTGTGTGTATTTGACAGTTTAAGCACAGTAAGACTTGAAAGAGAACTTAGTTTAATACTCAAGGGACGCGCTGTCTGACATCCAGCTTTCTGAGCGCGTGCTTCAGATGTGTGCACTCAGAAAACCATATATCAGAAGTTTAGACTAATAAGGTTTTAAAACGCATGCAGATAATAAACTTTCATGATGATGAAGAACTGCAATGTCACATGAGCGTTACCACGATAGACATAGGTGTCACTAGGCCCAGCTTCTGCCCAGCCCCCCTAAAAAAAATGTGATTAACTCTGTAATCTGTACAGTGTACACTAAGAACGCTCGTGGGTGAAAACGTAAACAAATATTTTATCAGATGTGCCTTTCGTTTGAAGGCACGGCGACGGCATTTTTGGGGCTTAAAAACGCAAAAAAGTGAAACCACCCTCCAGAGTGGAAATCTTAAAGGTGCCCTAGAATGGATTGTTTTATTATGTTATAATGTTTCCTGGGGTGCCCTTATAATGTTAGTATGTTTTTTAGATATAAAGTTGTTATAATTTAGAAATAAAAGGCATATTTCCTAGCCTGATTTCATCCTCTGATTTGAACACTCTGTTTGAAGGGGCGTGTCTGCTGAGAGACTTCAGAGTAAACGCCCACTGCTGTGATTGGCTGACATGCTTGCATATGAAATATCTGGCATTACATGTAGAACTATCTGGAAAACTTTTACTATTACAGCTTTTATAAGTTTTTACTATTACAGCTATCGAGATTAACGAATCGTGAGAAGTTTTTTAAGTATTTAGATCTATTCCCATCACATAAAAAGTTGCAGTGATGAGCATTGAGCAGATCACAGCCTGTTGATCGCGTGAATGAAGATCTTATCACTGCAACGCAGTTTCTGCGAGAAACGACGTGAAGTTGAGCGTTTAGTCACTGGCTTGATTTACTGATGCATAAACAGTATTGAACGACTTTGAGAGAAAGATTATCTGTCTGAACTTGAACAATTACACATTAGAAATTCACATAACCCACTGGTTCTCCAGAGGCTCGGATGAAGGAACTAAAAAAAATACTTTTGTGTTCATTTGTACATCCAAACACTGAGCAACTGCCATGCTTCGTTCGCTCGTTTGCAAGCCATGATGTCTCTCGAGGAAAAAACAATATCGCGCTGGATCTAGATAACACAGTGTAAATTAAGGAACAATACATTTCCTTAATGTTAAATTTCCTTAATTTCCACAGTGTAAATTAAAAATAAATTTTAAGTTGTGTAAATTATCTTTACCAAAATCACAATTTACCGCTTGCGGGAATATAACGTTAGTTGAAATTGCCCTCTTCGTCAGTATGAGACGCTGAGAGAAGCCTGGCTGCTTGATATTGTTCCAGGTTAGAAAAACAGTCCGTGGTGTTTTTAAAAAACGAGATTTAAATAAGAAGGAGAAAACAATGGTGTTTGAGACTCACTGTATGTCATGTCCATTTACTGAACTCTTGTTATTTAACTATGCCAAGATAAATTCAATTTCACATTCTAGGGCACCTTTAAAAACGCTCCACCGTCACATTCTCGTCTAAAGGGTAAAAACGCAAAAGTCTGCTAGACAGTGAAGGCACCGATCTGCTCACGGTGGCTCTCGTCGCGTACGCGTTTACGTCACAGGCATGCGCTATATCGAATTTCACAAACTTTTGCGTCACCATATGCACGCAGATTTCCCCCCCATAACGCTCGTCTAAACGCAGAATAAAAAGTGACAACGCAACGCCACTTTTGCGTTTTCTCTTCAGATCGTTTCCGTGTAAACATAGCCTAATTTGTGATCGTTTCAGTCCCCTTTAAAACTCAAATGAAACAGCGGCAAGCTTCGGCTCCTCCCTTTATCTGAGTCTGCATGGATTCAGCGCTGCCGAGCAGAGCGAACGTCAGAAGCAGATAACAAGGTGTGTGCATTTATTGATAGATTGCTATGACATCTGCATCTGTGCAGTTCTTTGTCATAAATGCACTGCAGTTTAAATAATGTTACTGGACCAATACAGGACGGTTCGGTTCCTCATCCAATGCATTTTCGCCGAAAAATTATTCGATGAGAAACCGAACGCTGTGTTCACCTTCACCCCTTATCACAGTGTGATAGTTGTTTTCTCCAGTAGTATCCAGCTGCAGACCCAAAGCACCACCAGTTTCAGAACCCCAGCACCAGAACCAGGGGGGCAGGGTTTTCTATTATTTTGAAGGTACCCCCGGGCGCCGCCATTGGCTAGCGGACCCCCACCTGCTGTTAGCATCCCATTGACTCCCATTCATTTTGGCGTCACTTTGACAGCGAATAACTTCACATCTAAGGCGTTTAAAGACTCCATTTGTCCATTATTTATTTCTAAAGAAACACGAAAATGTATAAAAGGCTTCATTACCTTGTAGCTTCCGTTATGGCCCCGTAGAAGCAATTTTTGTAAAAATAGGCTAACGATTGTGTCATAACCACGCGACTCTCTGTCGCACAGTAGAGAATTACCGTATGGACAGGAGGAGAAGCTCGCGCGCAATCAGGGGGACGTGGAGGCACAGTGACAAAATAATTAATCAGAATACATAGCAAACGTTTCTCCTGCTCCTAGCTCATGGACACCTCCTACTCACACTCTCCGTCTCTGCAAGTTTCGGAAGGGAATGATTCAGATTTCTCTTGGCACAGCTACTAGAAGACAGACGGGTTGCTCACGTCACATCTACGTCGTCAAGCTCAGTTTGAGTCTGCGCAGTACGCTCGACCCCCAGGAAGTAAGAGTTTCTAATTGACTTCACTTTGTCTCCGTTGAATCCAATGGGGTTGCTGTGTCCATTTCTTTTACTGTCTATGACCAGAACCCCAGCACCAGAACCGGAAGTGAGGGGCGGAGCTTACGTTCTAAACCGAGTAGCGCCACCTAAGGTTTTGGAGCGTAATTTGCTTTTATTACACACGAAACGTCATACTTTATACAATAAGCATTTTAAAACATTGATCTTGTATAATATAATTGTATATAGTTATCTGTTTCCTTGTATTATGAGAGTTACTTCCTGATCATGGCATTTTATATGAAATATACTTTATTCACAAGACTCAAAATAAACATTTACTCCAAAGCCAAGAACATGTACAGCATGTAGTTTTCTATATGTAAACTAAAACATTTCAATAAAAATCTAAAAAAGAGAATAAAAAAAAAGAGTTTTAAAATAAAAAAATAAAAATGTATACAACAAATAATTAAATTGAAATGTATCATTGTTGATAATTGAACAATTCACTCCTAGGCCCATTTTATCATGACAATCCTGCATTAATTAAACTTAAAATGTATCAAATGAAGAATTCACTATTAGGCCCATTTTGTCCTTACATTCCTGCAAAAATAACTCCATGTCATCCCTGAACACAAAATGAAATTCGCTCTCTGGAAGCTTCTGATTGTTCCAGGAGATTGTTGAGGGCCTTTTCCTTGTCTTCTTCATCCATTCTAATGAAAAGAGGCTCTTTCACTGGACCCCTGATCAGATGACTGTTGGAATGGAGCCATTTCACAGCTTCTGTCATGATTATTGGGAGCTCCTTCATTACAGAATATTAAAGGGCACCTATTATGCTCCTTTTCACAAGATGTAAAATAAGTCTCTGATGTCCCCAGAGTGTGTATGTGAAGTTTTAGCTCAAAAAACCCGCTCAGTATTTCAGAAAAAACGCTCAGAAAAACGCGCCGTTTTAGTGTGTATCTGTCACGATCAGCCACGCACTACATTTACCATAATTCACTGCCTGGACTCATCTTCACTGATTGCATTCACCTGTGTCTCGTCACTCTGTTAGTCTCTCTAGCCTATTTGTACCCTGTTCACTCATTCACTCTCCGCGAAGTTTTGTATGTTGTTACACTGTTACACTGCACTCCTGTGCGTTTCTTCATGGTTTCCCATTTCCCATTTCCCAGTTCCTGGATCCCCTGCCTGTTCCTCGGATTATTCTCCTGCCTCTGACCCCTGTCTGTGTTTCCTGGTTTGTTTGTTTGTTCGTTTGGACTGCTTACCTGTGTTTCGACCATTGCCTGTTTCTTGAATTACATGTCTGGATTAACCCTAATAAAGATGCGTTTGGATCTCAACGTCTTGTCTCTGAGCAGTTGCGTAACAGAAAATTTCACCACACCGAGATCCAGCAGCCATGCCAACCATGTGTCCAGACGTCCAAATCATGCGTCTCCGTCAGAAGAATCGGTCCATCAAAGACTACGTCGCAGATTTTATTGAACTGGCACATCTCACGCTAATGAGCACCGAGTGCTTAATGATCTTTTTCTGCAGAGGATTATCTGAACCGCTCCGGTCATTGATGCCCGACCATGATCCTCACGGGACATTAGAACAATATATAGACCTGGCCCTGTTGTTGAGCGGTTCATCGTTTACTGTGGGCGAGGAGGAGAAGGAGCTCCGTGAACCCGCAATATCCCCTCAGCCTGATCTTCACGTCACATCTGCCGATCCAGAGACTGTTCACGTCACGTCACGTCTGCCGTTCCAGAGACTCTTCACGTCACGTCTGCTGATCCAGAGACTGTTCACATCATGTCTGCCGAGCCAGTGTCTCCGGACAAGATGGCCGCCGCCGAGCCAGTGTCTCCGGACAAGATGGCCTCCGCCGAGCCAGTGTCTCCGGACAAGATGGCTGCCGCCGCCAAGGAGGTCCCTTCATAGGACCATAGAGGCCGCGCCGATATGGTCTCCTGAACCGTCTTCTCCACCGTGGCTGCCCGGAGGGTCTTCTCCGCCTGAATAAACACAGTGCGCATTAAAGTCTTATCCATAAACACTCTCTCTCTCTCTCTCTCTCTCTCTCTCCCTTTCATTAGCATGGAACATACACAGCAAAGTACACAAAACACTTGTTACAACTAACAGTAAACAAATATATACACACCTTTTCAGTGGGTGCTTAATAAACTGGTAAACTGTATGTTCGTAAAAGGACTCGATGAGCTGTCATAAAGTGCGCGCTCTCACTGTCATTTCTGCTGTGATCAGTAACGTTAGGCCTGTCGCTCCGGAGAGCGTAAGCTTGATCACGAACAGTTGGTGACATCCATCCTCGAGTAACAACGAGAGTAAATGAAGACTTATATGTTCATTCTGATATCCAACAACAAAACACCTCAATCGCTTAGAAGACATTTTTGTCTACAGCTGCTCCGGCGTGGAAACAATGGCGGACTGTGTCCAGCTCACTCAGGGCGGGTCTACACTAGAACTGCAGTGTCAATCAACAGTCATGAGAGGGGCCTGTGCAAAGTGACATCACATTGCCCCAAATCTAAGAACAGCTCGTTTTGAGACAGTGCTTATGATTTATGGGGATTTTTAAAAAAGCACTGGGTGGATTTTTATCATTATAGGGTGGTTGTGTACACACACTGCCAACACACATTTATGTTCAAACACCATGTAAAAGTGAATTTTGCATAATAGGTGCCCTTTAAAGGAAAATGTGACTTTAATATTTCTTATAAATGTATTATATGTTAAGATATACATATGCGTGTGTTTATATTTGAGACATGCCTCACTGCTGCTAAGCGTAGCCTGTTCTTCACTTGGAAGGGACTCTTGTAGGGTTTCTGCACTGGAATATACATATCTTGGTTAATTTAAAATTTATCAAAGTTCTCCAGAAGAATAAGAGCCCACCATTTCCATATGTCTGGAAAGTTGCACTGGAAGACAAAAATCGAGGAATCTTGATATATCAACTGCTACTTCATCTGGTAATTACTTACAGATGTAAAATCAAACATGAAATAACGAGGTAATACATATGAAAAAATGTATTTCATTTAATCAAATTACTTTGCCACGAGGAAAGACATTAACGTGCAGAAGCCTTCACCCACTGACCGGATGCCTGCATTGGGCCGATTGAGTCGGGCTTACATTCACAAGTTCACAAGTTACACTGTGCGGCACATACAGCTTGAAGCTCTGAATCCATGCAAAAACACAGCAGTCAACAGTATTTGGGTCTTTCTTGTAAAAACTGTCACAGCATGCAAAATCAGAACATCATGCAAGTAACCATTAAGCAAGTTTATTAAACTCTTAAATGACAAACTCACCTTGCTCTCCGCCATGCTTGTCTCGTTGTCAATAACTCCGCCCTCACTTACGGTTCCGTGGCTGGGGTTCTGGCGCTGGTGTTCTGTGGCTGGGGTTCTGGCGATGGGATTCTCTGGTTGGGGTTCTGTGTCTGGGGTTCTGGCGCTGGGGTTCTGTGGCTGCATTTCTGGCGCTGGGGTTCTGTGGCTGGGTTTCTGGCACTGGGGTTCTGGCGTTGGGGTTCTGTGGCTGGGGTTCTGGCGCTGGGGTTCTGTGGCTGGGGTTCTGGCGTTGGGGTTCTATGGCTGGGTTTCTGGCGCTGGGGTTCTGTCGTTGGGGTTCTGTGGCTGGGGTTCTGGCGCTGGGGTTCTCTGGCTGGGGTTCTGGCGCTGGGGTTCTATGGCTGGGGATCTGGTGCTGGGGTTCTGTGGCTGGGGTTCTCTGGCTGGGGTTCTGGCGCTGGGGTTCTATGGCTGGGGTTCTGTGGCTGGGGTTCTGTGGCTGGGGTTCTGGCACTGAGGTTCTGAAACTGAGGTTCTGAAACTGGTGGTGCTGCGGGTCTGCAGCTGGATATGTCTCGTTTTCTTCCAACAAAAATTAAGCAATTAACACCCATGAACGCATACTTTAGAAAAGGATCATGATTAATTTTGATTTAAATTTTTTAATTTAAAACATATTATTGTGTATTTCGGCATTACATAGCACTTATCAGAGTAAATGGCACGGAGAGAGAAACATTATGTGGAGTTATTTTGTTTTGTATTATTAAATGTAGTTTTGTATTAAGTAATAATGAACCAGGAGTGTATCATGATACATATATTAGAGTAAGAGTAAAGAGATTTGTCATTTTTTTATGTCATTGATTTATAGAAGTGGCAAAATTATAATTCATGTTGTTATTTTTAATAAATAGAAATGCAAATTATTTAATACACAGATTAAACATATTGCCAATCTAGGCAATTGCATTAATACAAGTTTTGTCTATTCTTAATGAATATTAGCTGGTTAGTTAAATGATTTGAAATGAAATAGATTTTCAGGGGTTGACGATGTATAACAGGCAAAATTACACTATTATCCCTAGGAGATCTTTGGCTTGCAAAAAAGATCATTCCAGCTAAACTGGTTTCAGAGTTTTGCTTGGCTTGAGTACTCACTGAAGACAGATTCTGCCTACTGCTTTGCTTGCCGTATCTTTGGTAAAAACTTGAAGCATGATGTATTTGTGAGTAATGAATTCAAAAACTGGAAAACTCAACTGGCACTCAACGCATTTCACAAACATGAGGGGACTCAGTCACACAAGGATTGTATTATCTCCTGGAAAAGTTACAAGGCTAGTGCATTACAGGGAAATGTTATACAGCAGATTGAAGCAGCAAATGCTGAGGAAATTAGACAAAGAAGGGAGTATATGCGACGTGTTGCGGCTGTGATCTGCATGTTGGGGAAGCAAGGGCTACCATTAAGGGGTCATGATGAAACAGCAGAAAGTCATAATAAGGGCAACTTCTTGGAATGCATGGGGCTTTTGCAGAAGTTTGATCCTTTCTTGCAGCATTATACACCCCAATCAAACAGCACCTACCTCTCCCCTGTCAATCATAATGAAATGATAAGAGTGTGGCTCAAAAGAGGTGACAGCAACTTTTATCAAAGAAATGCATGAGTCAAAAATGTTTGCCATTATGGCAGACGAGGCCAGAGATAGAAACACTGAACAGCTAGCAATTTGTGTGAGGTATATCACTGAGGGAACAGTTAAAGAGAGATTCCTGTCCCTGACAGAGCTGAGAAGTGTTGACGCAAAGTCAATAACAGAAGCATTAGAGAGAAAATTACAAGAAAAAGGAATTGCTCAATGGAAGTGTGTTGCTCAGAGATATGATGGATCAGCAGTTATGAGTGGAACAGCTGGAGGTGTTCAGTCTCTTTCCAGGGAGAGGCACCCTGAGGTAGGGCTGGGCGATATATCGATATAAAAAATATATCGATATATTTTTGAAATGCGATATGGAATTAGACCATATCGCATATATCGATATAGTTCAAATTTGCGCTGTGATCCTTGCTCCCCGCGCCCCCGCTCCTTTTCCACTCTGCGTGCGTGTTTAGAGCATGTTATGTTATGAGAGGCGAATCATGACTACTTCAGAAAACCCAGCACAATAGGAACTACCAGGCAGTGACATAAGTGTACGCTGAAATAAAGTTTTTCAACTAAGATAAACGGACTTTCTGAAGACGCGAGTCAGGTCTAGACCAAGAAAACTGTCTCCGACCCTCCCGGTTTTCGAGATATCCACACAAAACCGCTTCTCCCCTCTTCGCGAAACAGAACGCGATGCTGTGATCATCGGCGATTCCATCGTTCGACACGTACACGCTACGTTAAATAAAAGTAAGGTGCATAGTCACTGCTTTCCTGGTGCTCGTGTTTCTGAAATCGCCGCTCGCGTTCCCGAGATTCTGAACGAGCGCGTCGGAACTGTGGTCTTACACGCAGGAGTGAACGACATCAGGCTGCGCCAGACGGAGGTTCTGAAGAAAGACTTCAGGAATCTGATCGATACGGTACGCAGCACATCGCCTGATATAACGATCATTGTGTCAGGACCGCTTCCCACGTACCGACTAGGTCATGAAAAGTTTAGTAGATTATTCGCGCTAAATGAATGGTTAATGTCATGGTGCAGTGAGCAGAAACTGCTCTTTGTAAATAATTGGAATCTGTTTTGGGAGCGTCCTAGGCTTTACCGTGCTGATGGCTTACACCCAAGCAGATTCGGATCGGATCTTCTGTCAGATAACATCTCCAAAATGTTAAATACCTTTTGACTAGTAACCAAAAGTCCAAATCATAGTCTCTGCTGCACCAATTTAACTGATATAAATAGTGTTGAACATTGCATAGAAACTGTGTCTATTCCTCGTTTAGTGAGATCAAATAATAAATCTACTGCAGGATCTAGAAAAAATCTAATTGTTATTAAACCAGAGAATGTTGCTATTAGTAATCAAAAACAATTTCTAAAGCTAGGTCTTCTAAACATTAGATCACTCACACCTAAGGCAGTTATTGTAAATGAAATAGTCACAGATAATAGCTTCGATGTACTTTGCCTTACTGAAACCTGGCTTAAACCAAATGATTATTTCGGTCTAAATGAGTCTACTCCATCAGGATACTCCTATAAGCACGAACCCCGTCTGATTGGTCGTGGCGGCGGTGTTGCAACAATCTATAGAGATATTCTCAATGTTATTCAGAAAACGGGCTATAAGTTTATTTCGTTTGAAGTACTTGTACTAAATGTTACGCTCTTAGATGTTAGAAAAACATCCCTATTATCTCTAGCCTTGGCTACCGTATATAGACCGCCTGGGCCTTACGCTGATTTCCTAAAAGAGTTTGCAGATTTTCTCTCAGACCTATTAGTTAATTTCGATAAAGCATTAATTGTTGGAGACTTTAATATCCACATAGATAATTCAAATGATGCGCTAGGGGCTGCGTTTACAGATTTATTAAACTCCTTTGGGGTCAAGCAAAACGTTACCGGACCAACTCATCGTTTTAATCATACACTCGATTTAATTATATCACATGGAACCGATCCAACCGATATAGATATCATTCCACAAAGTGACGATGTCAGTGACCATTACATGGTAACTTGCATATTACGTACCCCTGTAATATATCATGCTGCGCCGCGTTATCGATTAGGCAGAACAATCCTTCCATCCACCATAGATAATTTTTCAAATAGCTTATCTGATCTGTCTCAGCTGCTGCCTGAACCCAAACAAACAGATGAACTTGAGGAATTAACTAGCATTATGAGCACCATTCTCTCTGGAAAATTGGATATTGTTGCACCCATTAGACTAAAAAAGGTCAGAGAGAAAAGTAAAGCACCATGGTACAACAATACTACGCATGTTCTAAAGAGAGAAACCCGTAATTTAGAGCGTAAATGGAAAAAAACTAACTTAGAGGTCTTTAGAATCGCGTGGAAAGACAGTATGTCACGTTATAAAAAGGCCCTAAAAGAGGCCAGAGCTGAGCATCTCCGCAAACTAATACAAAACAACCATAACAATCCTAGGTTCTTATTTAACACCGTCGCTAGACTAACAAATAAACAGATGTCTCCTGAACAAAATATTCTGTTACAGTTTAGTAGTAATGATTTCATGAAGTTCTTCACTGAGAAAATAGAAAACATCAGAACCACAATTGTAAACGTTCAATCCTCAATCGCGCCTTATAACTCAGCCTCAACTATCACCCCGCAAGAACAATTACAGTGCTTTACAACTATAGAACAAAAAGAGTTAAATAAACTTATCACTTCATCTAAAACAACAACATGTTTACTAGATCCTATACCAACTAAACTATTGAAAGAAGTGTTACCTGTAGTGGAAGAGCCTCTCCTCAATATTATTAACTCGTCTTTATCATTAGGTTATGTTCCAA
Source organism: Squalius cephalus (assembly GCF_949319135.1). Taxonomy (NCBI): domain Eukaryota; kingdom Metazoa; phylum Chordata; class Actinopteri; order Cypriniformes; family Leuciscidae; genus Squalius; species Squalius cephalus. The sequence continues at coordinate 9,875,928 of NC_137139.1, forward strand.
GAACATTTAAACTGGCAGTTATAAAACCTCTCATTAAGAAACCACAATTAGATCCACATAATCTAGCAAATTATAGACCCATTTCAAATCTACCTTTTATGTCTAAAATACTAGAAAAAGTTGTGTCCGCTCAAATGGGCTCTTTCTTACAAGAAAATGACATCTATGAAAAGTTTCAGTCTGGGTTCAGGCCGCATCATAGCACTGAAACTGCGCTCGTTAAAATCACAAATGATTTACTTTTAGCTTCTGACCAAGGCTGTATCTCAATATTAGTTTTACTTGATCTTAGTGCTGCGTTCGATACTATAGATCATACAATACTCTTAGATCGACTACAAAATTATACTGGTGTTCAAGGACAAGCATTAAGCTGGTTTAGATCGTATTTATCTGACCGCTACCATTTTGTTTATTTAAATGGAGAAAAATCGATCATAACTCCAGTAAACTATGGAGTGCCGCAGGGATCTGTGTTAGGCCCTCTATTATTCTCAATATATATGCTGCCACTTGGAAATATTATAAGGAAACATGGAATTAGTTTCCATTGTTATGCTGATGACACTCAAATCTATATTTCATCACGGCCAGATGAAAACGCTAAATTATCCAAATTGACAGAGTGTGTTAAAGATATAAAAGATTGGATGACGCGCAATTTTCTTTTATTAAATCCAGACAAGACAGAGGTAATACTTATCGGTTCAAAAAACCACCCACAAAACCTCTCACAATACAACTTTAACATAGTAGGATGTCCTGTTACTTCATCCTCTACAGTAAAAGACCTGGGTGTTATACTTGACTGCAACCTGTCTTTTGAAAATCATATTTCATATGTTACAAAAACAGCCTTTTTCCACCTTAGAAACATTGCTAAGCTACGTAATATGCTATCAGTTTCTGATGCAGAAAAGTTAGTTCATGCATTCATGACCTCGAGACTAGATTACTGTAATGCTTTATTAGCTGGTTGTCCTGCATCCTCAATAAACAAGCTACAGTTAGTCCAAAATGCTGCCGCTAGAGTTCTAACTAGATCAAGAAAATATGATCATATAACACCAATTTTATCATCACTACATTGGTTACCTATAAAGTCCCGTATTAATTACAAGGTATTGCTACTGACTTATAAAGCCCTAAACGGCTTAGCTCCAGTCTATTTAACCGATCTTCTATCGCCCTATAATCCATCGCGCTCTTTAAGGTCACTAAATTTGAGGCTTTTGGTCATACCTAGGATATCCAGATCCACCAAAGGAGGGAGAGCATTTTCACATTTAGCTCCAAAACTCTGGAATAGTCTTCCGGATACTGTTCGTTGCTCAGACTCGCTCTCCCAGTTTAAAACTAGATTAAAGACGCATCTCTTCAGCCAGGCATTCATATAATACTTTTAATCTTACAGTTAAATCCGGTCTCTAGTTCATAAACGCCAGAGGAGAACTGGCCCCCGACTGAGCCTGGGTTCTCCCAAGGTTTTTTTTTTCTCCATTAGGTCACCTGATGGAGTTTTTCGGTTCCTTGCCACTGTTGCCTTTGGCTTGCTCAGTTGGGGATATTTGGATATTTAATTTAACTAATCAATCAACGATACTATTGATCAGCATTACCAAACATGGACGTTCCATTAGAAACAAACATTGATGTATTGTTTTAATTTATTACTGTGAAGCTGCTTTGATACAACCTATGTTGTGAAAAGCGCTATATAAATAAACTTGACTTGACTTGACTTGACTTTCTTGTCCTGTCAGCCGTTATCCTGTGCTCGTAGCGCACACTCTTCAATTGCACGCAAATGCGGCGGCGCGCGCTGTATCGCCTCACTGATCAAGTGCAAAAGAAACTACGAGCATGCAATGTCGTTACGTTGTAAATTACACGAAATAAAAGTAATGCAGGTATGATTTTCATTCTATTCACCAGGAGCAGTTTCCATGTTTCATTAACAGTTCTTGTTAGTATTGTGTATTCACCATGGTAACTGTCGTTTCCATATTAACCCCAAAATGCCACTTTATTTTCACTTTGTGTTATTTTTTATATTTATAAATTACTGTAGTGGCTCATACCAACATTGTATTAACAAAAACTAGTTTGGGACTGCTATTTAATAGCTTTAGCATAGGCCTAAGGTTTATTTATTAGTACTAGTCTTTACTAGTCATATTCTTACAATTTATGTTAAGTAAAGGGGAAAAGTACTTGTGTGTGTGTGTTAACAAATTTTGTGTAAACGTGTTATAATTTGCCTATATATATATATATATATATATATATATAGGCAAATTATAACATAACATGTTTACACAAAATTTGTTTTTATATATTCAATGTAAACTTTGATAATGAATGAATGAATGAAATGAATGAAATCTTTATTTCGAACAATTAATAAAATAATAATAATAATAAAATTAAAAAAGACAGCAATGCGTATGAAATATCCATACAAATAAATAAGCAAGTTTTAGCATGATAATCAACCTGTTCGAAAAGGGATAGGTAGAAGCCCTAGGCTTATCAAGACCTACCCCCAGTAACTACCCATACCAATTCACATTTAAACAAGAAAAATCAAACATAACGTTTTAAATAATAAAAAAATTAAACATAAATTTAAATAATGCTTTATCTTAATATTATGAAAAAAAAACATAAACAAATACCATTTCAAGCAGCATTTACAACCATAATGAATTATCATTCACCCTCTCCACTTCTGTATTTATCAAAAATAAAACTTTTGTACCTTTTTTTAAATTGCAACATATTAACACTTTGTTTGATCGAACTGCTCCGACCATTCCACAAAATCACCCCACAAATCGAAATACACATACTTTTGAGTTTTGTCCGAGTCCTATGTTGACTCAAATTTAAATCCCCTCTCAAGTTATAACCCCCAACCCTATCTGTAAATAACTGTTGTATGTTTCCAGGCAACTGTTTATTTATTGCTTTATAAATTAATTGAGCGGTCTTAAATTTAACGAGATCATTAAACTTTAGAGTGTGCAATTTTAAATATAGTAAATTAGTATGCTCATGATATCCTACCTTATTTACTATCCTAATTGCTCTTTTTTGTATTGTGCTTAATGTTTGGAAGGTGGTTTTGTAGGTGTTGCCCCATACTTCAACACAATAATTTAAATAAGGCAACACAAGTGAACAATACAAAATAAAAAGTGCTTTTTTACTCAATACATGCCTTGCTTTCCCCATTACTCCAATACTCTGCACTACTTTTGTTCTAACATATTTGATATGTGGTTTCCAACAAATTTTATGATCAAGAATCACACCCAAAAATTTATTTTCATACACTCTTTCTATTTCAACATTATTAATCATAACTTTTACTTGTGTGTCGGTTTTACGATTACCAAACAGCATAAATTTGGTTTTATCTAGATTTAATGATAATTTATTTAAGTCAAACCATATTTTTTACTTATTAATTTCTGATGTGACCACCTCCAAAAGCTGATTCAGATTTTCCCCTGAACAGAATATATTAGTATCATCAGCAAAAATCACAAATTTTAAGAGGTTAGTCACCCTACATATGTCATTTATGTACATAATAAATAATTTTGGACCCAATATTGACCCCTGTGGTACTCCACAGGTGATACCCAAACACTCCGATCTGTAATCCCCCATTTGAACAAATTGTAGTCTGTTAGTTATGTAACTTTTTAATTGACAATCTACGTCCCATAACTCTTCTTAATAACGATTACAAACTCTTGACTCATATTTTTGCAAACAGACTTAGAGTGGGGATCGAGGACATCGTGTCAGACACACAATCAGGCTTCATCAGAGGACGTTCAATACATAATAATATACGACTTATACTTGACTTACTTGACTATAATTACCTAATAGAAGACAAAAGCCTAATCCTTTTTCTGGACTTTTTTAAAGCTTTTGACTCGATCGAACACAGATTTATGTTTCGGACATTAGAGCTCTTAGGATTTGGTGAACAATTTATAAACATAGTCAAATTAATTTACAAAGATACAAATAGCACAGTCCTTCTGCCGCAAGGAACTTCCCCAAGATTCCCGATTCAAAAAGGTATTAAGCAGGGATGTCCTATATCCCCACTGTTATTTATTATTGCAGCCGAGATGTTATCCAGTCTTATTAAAAATTCAGATTTTAAAAAACTAACAATATTCGATCAACAACTGACAATAAGCCAACTTGCTGATGATACAGCCATATTTATGGAAAATAGCGACCAACTCCCAAAAATCCTTGAAACAATAGGTTCCTTTTCAAAAGCGTCTGGGCTAAAATTGAATCTCAATAAATGTGAACTTTTACCTATTCATGATTGTAATCTCTCAGTTATTCACTCCATCCCTGTGAAAACAACAGTTAAATATCTAGGCATACAAATTACAAAGGACGGGAATCAATTAACCAAACTTAATATCTGGGGGAACTTGGAAAAATGTAAAGCTTATCTCAATTCTTGGTCTCAGAGAGATCTATCTATTATCGGGCGAACATTACTTACAAAAACTGAAACCATCTCTCGCTTCATCTACCCAGCCCAATCATTGTCAGTTCCCAAGGATGCAATTAAAGCAATAAACCAAGCAAACTTTAACTACATTTGGAAGGGTAAAACGCATTATATAAAAAAGAGTAAAATGATTAGAAACTATGAAGAAGGCGGGGTTGGGGCAATTGATTTTGAATGTATTGATGGTACAATCAAAACCAACTGGCTTAAACAATTTTTAAATAAAAAAACACAAATTTGGTTTCACATTCCCAACAATATCTTTATGAAACTTGGGGGCATCAAATTTCTCCTTAGTTGTGATTATGACCTCAAGAAACTTCCCTATAAAATCTCTTCATTTCATTATCAAACTCTGTTTTATTGGAAAATGATATACAAACATACTTTTAGTCCCCACAATATCCCAATATGGAACTGCAGGTATATTTTACATAATCGTAAATCTCTGTTTATACAAAACTGGTTAGATAAAGGCATTTGGTCTGTTTCTCATTTACTGGACTGTAATGGTAACTTACTCTCATTCGAGGATTTTTGTGCTAAATTTAATATTATAGATAAACAGCAATATAAAAAAGTTATTAATGCAATACCTAAGCAAGTTCTTTTAATGATATCTCACCGGCATCGAGAATGTTCGACTCCAAAGCTTCCTTCGCTTTTGGTACAAGGGAATAATCTGTTCGAATGTAAAATAAGTAACCTCGCTATTAGACAAATATTTAACAAAGAACTGTACCCGTTCTCTAGATCTTACAATTCAATCTCCAGGTTTTTTTCCAAAAAAGATGCTGAATGTTTAAGATCCTTTTTCTTTAAATTTCCAATTATGCCAAAAGCTAAGGAAGTGCACTACAAGATCCTAAATGGAATCTATCCATCTTCTGAGTTTCTTTCTAATAGATTTGGTTTTGATTGTAAGAACTGTGTGTTTTGTACCAATAACACAGAAACCACAGATCACATGTTCTATGATTGTATTTTCATCAATGCCTTCTGGAGTGATTTATTTCATTGGTTGTCTAAATATCTGCCTGTTCCTGTTTTAAAGAAAGAAAATGTGTTATATGGTTTTATTGTCAAAGATAACTATCACAATATGTTGATTAACTCCATAGTAATACTTGGAAAATTCTTTATACATAAGAACAGATTTATGGAATCCATTCCCAAATTTTTTGCTTTTCACAAAGAATTGTACTGTTACTTTTCATCTCTGAAACACATGAAAGGAAAGAATGCTGTGAAACTCTATACAATGATAGAAAATCTCGAAATGCTAAAAAATCCCTAGCCCTCTTTTCTTTTTCTTTTTTTCTTTTTTTTTTTTTCCTTTCTTCACTACTTTAGTGTCACGGGAGGTCAAAAAGTGAAGCGAGGATTCAAGTGCAGGAAAGGAATTTTTAATGAATAACAAACAAACAGACTAAAAACCAAAACTCCCTCGTGGGGGAAAAACAAGGCAGGCAAACACTCAAAACATAACACAGGGGGAAACAGAGACAACGATCCACACAGACTGCAAACAAGAGGGAACTAATAAAGGGAAACTAATCAGGGGGAACAGGTGGGAGAACTCAAACAATAATCAGATAACAAGTAGGGCGGGGCTAACAATGACACAAGCACATGGCTCAACATAACAGACACCCAAGTGCAGAACAAGACAGGACAGACATGTGACATAACCCCCTCCTTAAGGAGTGGCTTCCAGACACTCCACTAGAACGGGGGGGACAGACCAGGGCGGGACGGGAGGGACAGGCCAGGGCGGGACGGGAGTGACAGACCAGGCCGGGGCAGGGAAAACGGACAGTTCGGGAGGCCGGGGCAGGGAAAACGGACAGTTCGGGAGGCCGGGGCGGAGCAGACCTTCCCTCGGGCGGCCAGGGCGGAGCAGACCTTCCCTCGGGCGGCCAGGGCGGTGTAACTGGCAGGAACAGACACTGGCTCCGGCTCAGGAACAGACACTGGCTCCGGCTCAGGAACAGACACTGGCTCCGGCTCAGGAACAGACACTGGCTCCGGCTCAGGAACAGACACTGGCTCCGGCTCAGGAACAGACACTGGCTCCGGCTCAGGAACAGACACTGGCTCCGGCTCAGGAACAGACACTGGCTCCGGCTCAGGAACAGACACTGGCTCCGGCTCAGGAACAGACACTGGCTCCGGCTCAGGAACAGACACTGGCTCCGGCTCAGGAACAGACACTGGCTCCGGCTCAGGAACAGACACTGGCTCCGGCTCAGGAACAGACACTGGCTCCGGCTCAGGAACAGACACTGGCTCCGGCTCAGGAACAGACACTGGCTCCGGCTCAGGAACAGACACTGGCTCCGGCTCAGGAACAGACACTGGCTCCGGCTCAGGAACAGACACTGGCTCCGGCTCAGGAACAGACACTGGCTCCGGCTCAGGAACAGACACTGGCTCCGGCTCAGGAACAGACACTGGCTCCGGCTCAGGAACAGACACTGGCTCCGGCTCAGGAACAGACACTGGCTCCGGCTCAGGAACAGACACTGGCTCCGGCTCAGGAACAGACACTGGCTCCGGCTCAGGAACAGACACTGGCTCCGGCTCAGGAACAGACACTGGCTCCGGCTCAGGAACAGACACTGGCTCCGGCTCAGGAACAGACACTGGCTCCGGCTCAGGAACAGACACTGGCTCCGGCTCAGGAACAGACACTGGCTCCGGCTCAGGAACAGACACTGGCTCCGGCTCAGGAACAGACACTGGCTCCGGCTCAGGAACAGACACTGGCTCCGGCTCAGGAACAGACACTGGCTCCGGCTCAGGAACAGACACTGGCTCCGGCTCAGGAACAGACACTGGCTCCGGCTCAGGAACAGACACTGGCTCCGGCTCAGGAACAGACACTGGCTCCGGCTCAGGAACAGACACTGGCTCCGGCTCAGGAACAGACACTGGCTCCGGCTCAGGAACAGACACTGGCTCCGGCTCAGGAACAGACACTGGCTCCGGCTCAGGAACAGACACTGGCTCCGGCTCAGGAACAGACACTGGCTCCGGCTCAGGAACAGACACTGGCTCCGGCTCAGGAACAGACACTGGCTCCGGCTCAGGAACAGACACTGGCTCCGGCTCAGGAACAGACACTGGCTCCGGCTCAGGAACAGACACTGGCTCCGGCTCAGGAACAGACACTGGCTCCGGCTCAGGAACAGACACTGGCTCCGGCTCAGGAACAGACACTGGCTCCGGCTCAGGAACAGACACTGGCTCCGGCTCAGGAACAGACACTGGCTCCGGCTCAGGAACAGACACTGGCTCCGGCTCAGGAACAGACACTGGCTCCGGCTCAGGAACAGACACTGGCTCCGGCTCAGGAACAGACACTGGCTCCGGCTCAGGAACAGACACTGGCTCCGGCTCAGGAACAGACACTGGCTCCGGCTCAGGAACAGACACTGGCTCCGGCTCAGGAACAGACACTGGCTCCGGCTCAGGAACAGACACTGGCTCCGGCTCAGGAACAGACACTGGCTCCGGCTCAGGAACAGACACTGGCTCCGGCTCAGGAACAGACACTGGCTCCGGCTCAGGAACAGACACTGGCTCCGGCTCAGGAACAGACACTGGCTCCGGCTCAGGAACAGACACTGGCTCCGGCTCAGGAACAGACACTGGCTCCGGCTCAGGAACAGACACTGGCTCCGGCTCAGGAACAGACACTGGCTCCGGCTCAGGAACAGACACTGGCTCCGGCTCAGGAACAGACACTGGCTCCGGCTCAGGAACAGACACTGGCTCCGGCTCAGGAACAGACACTGGCTCCGGCTCAGGAACAGACACTGGCTCCGGCTCAGGAACAGACACTGGCTCCGGCTCAGGAACAGACACTGGCTCCGGCTCAGGAACAGACACTGGCTCCGGCTCAGGAACAGACACTGGCTCCGGCTCAGGAACAGACACTGGCTCCGGCTCAGGAACAGACACTGGCTCCGGCTCAGGAACAGACACTGGCTCCGGCTCAGGAACAGACACTGGCTCCGGCTCAGGAACAGACACTGGCTCCGGCTCAGGAACAGACACTGGCTCCGGCTCAGGAACAGACACTGGCTCCGGCTCAGGAACAGACACTGGCTCCGGCTCAGGAACAGACACTGGCTCCGGCTCAGGAACAGACACTGGCTCCGGCTCAGGAACAGACACTGGCTCCGGCTCAGGAACAGACACTGGCTCCGGCTCAGGAACAGACACTGGCTCCGGCTCAGGAACAGACACTGGCTCCGGCTCAGGAACAGACACTGGCTCCGGCTCAGGAACAGACACTGGCTCCGGCTCAGGAACAGACACTGGCTCCGGCTCAGGAACAGACACTGGCTCCGGCTCAGGAACAGACACTGGCTCCGGCTCAGGAACAGACACTGGCTCCGGCTCAGGAACAGACACTGGCTCCGGCTCAGGAACAGACACTGGCTCCGGCTCAGGAACAGACACTGGCTCCGGCTCAGGAACAGACACTGGCTCCGGCTCAGGAACAGACACTGGCTCCGGCTCAGGAACAGACACTGGCTCCGGCTCAGGAACAGACACTGGCTCCGGCTCAGGAACAGACACTGGCTCCGGCTCAGGAACAGACACTGGCTCCGGCTCAGGAACAGACACTGGCTCCGGCTCAGGAACAGACACTGGCTCCGGCTCAGGAACAGACACTGGCTCCGGCTCAGGAACAGACACTGGCTCCGGCTCAGGAACAGACACTGGCTCCGGCTCAGGAACAGACACTGGCTCCGGCTCAGGAACAGACACTGGCTCCGGCTCAGGAACAGACACTGGCTCCGGCTCAGGAACAGACACTGGCTCCGGCTCAGGAACAGACACTGGCTCCGGCTCAGGAACAGACACTGGCTCCGGCTCAGGAACAGACACTGGCTCCGGCTCAGGAACAGACACTGGCTCCGGCTCAGGAACAGACACTGGCTCCGGCTCAGGAACAGACACTGGCTCCGGCTCAGGAACAGACACTGGCTCCGGCTCAGGAACAGACACTGGCTCCGGCTCAGGAACAGACACTGGCTCCGGCTCAGGAACAGACACTGGCTCCGGCTCAGGAACAGACACTGGCTCCGGCTCAGGAACAGACACTGGCTCCGGCTCAGGAACAGACACTGGCTCCGGCTCAGGAACAGACACTGGCTCCGGCTCAGGAACAGACACTGGCTCCGGCTCAGGAACAGACACTGGCTCCGGCTCAGGAACAGACACTGGCTCCGGCTCAGGAACAGACACTGGCTCCGGCTCAGGAACAGACACTGGCTCCGGCTCAGGAACAGACACTGGCTCCGGCTCAGGAACAGACACTGGCTCCGGCTCAGGAACAGACACTGGCTCCGGCTCAGGAACAGACACTGGCTCCGGCTCAGGAACAGACACTGGCTCCGGCTCAGGAACAGACACTGGCTCCGGCTCAGGAACAGACACTGGCTCCGGCTCAGGAACAGACACTGGCTCCGGCTCAGGAACAGACACTGGCTCCGGCTCAGGAACAGACACTGGCTCCGGCTCAGGAACAGACACTGGCTCCGGCTCAGGAACAGACACTGGCTCCGGCTCAGGAACAGACACTGGCTCCGGCTCAGGAACAGACACTGGCTCCGGCTCAGGAACAGACACTGGCTCCGGCTCAGGAACAGACACTGGCTCCGGCTCAGGAACAGACACTGGCTCCGGCTCAGGAACAGACACTGGCTCCGGCTCAGGAACAGACACTGGCTCCGGCTCAGGAACAGACACTGGCTCCGGCTCAGGAACAGACACTGGCTCCGGCTCAGGAACAGACACTGGCTCCGGCTCAGGAACAGACACTGGCTCCGGCTCAGGAACAGACACTGGCTCCGGCTCAGGAACAGACACTGGCTCCGGCTCAGGAACAGACACTGGCTCCGGCTCAGGAACAGACACTGGCTCCGGCTCAGGAACAGACACTGGCTCCGGCTCAGGAACAGACACTGGCTCCGGCTCAGGAACAGACACTGGCTCCGGCTCAGGAACAGACACTGGCTCCGGCTCAGGAACAGACACTGGCTCCGGCTCAGGAACAGACACTGGCTCCGGCTCAGGAACAGACACTGGCTCCGGCTCAGGAACAGACACTGGCTCCGGCTCAGGAACAGACACTGGCTCCGGCTCAGGAACAGACACTGGCTCCGGCTCAGGAACAGACACTGGCTCCGGCTCAGGAACAGACACTGGCTCCGGCTCAGGAACAGACACTGGCTCCGGCTCAGGAACAGACACTGGCTCCGGCTCAGGAACAGACACTGGCTCCGGCTCAGGAACAGACACTGGCTCCGGCTCAGGAACAGACACTGGCTCCGGCTCAGGAACAGACACTGGCTCCGGCTCAGGAACAGACACTGGCTCCGGCTCAGGAACAGACACTGGCTCCGGCTCAGGAACAGACACTGGCTCCGGCTCAGGAACAGACACTGGCTCCGGCTCAGGAACAGACACTGGCTCCGGCTCAGGAACAGACACTGGCTCCGGCTCAGGAACAGACACTGGCTCCGGCTCAGGAACAGACACTGGCTCCGGCTCAGGAACAGACACTGGCTCCGGCTCAGGAACAGACACTGGCTCCGGCTCAGGAACAGACACTGGCTCCGGCTCAGGAACAGACACTGGCTCCGGCTCAGGAACAGACACTGGCTCCGGCTCAGGAACAGACACTGGCTCCGGCTCAGGAACAGACACTGGCTCCGGCTCAGGAACAGACACTGGCTCCGGCTCAGGAACAGACACTGGCTCCGGCTCAGGAACAGACACTGGCTCCGGCTCAGGAACAGACACTGGCTCCGGCTCAGGAACAGACACTGGCTCCGGCTCAGGAACAGACACTGGCTCCGGCTCAGGAACAGACACTGGCTCCGGCTCAGGAACAGACACTGGCTCCGGCTCAGGAACAGACACTGGCTCCGGCTCAGGAACAGACACTGGCTCCGGCTCAGGAACAGACACTGGCTCCGGCTCAGGAACAGACACTGGCTCCGGCTCAGGAACAGACACTGGCTCCGGCTCAGGAACAGACACTGGCTCCGGCTCAGGAACAGACACTGGCTCCGGCTCAGGAACAGACACTGGCTCCGGCTCAGGAACAGACACTGGCTCCGGCTCAGGAACAGACACTGGCTCCGGCTCAGGAACAGACACTGGCTCCGGCTCAGGAACAGACACTGGCTCCGGCTCAGGAACAGACACTGGCTCCGGCTCAGGAACAGACACTGGCTCCGGCTCAGGAACAGACACTGGCTCCGGCTCAGGAACAGACACTGGCTCCGGCTCAGGAACAGACACTGGCTCCGGCTCAGGAACAGACACTGGCTCCGGCTCAGGAACAGACACTGGCTCCGGCTCAGGAACAGACACTGGCTCCGGCTCAGGAACAGACACTGGCTCCGGCTCAGGAACAGACACTGGCTCCGGCTCAGGAACAGACACTGGCTCCGGCTCAGGAACAGACACTGGCTCCGGCTCAGGAACAGACACTGGCTCCGGCTCAGGAACAGACACTGGCTCCGGCTCAGGAACAGACACTGGCTCCGGCTCAGGAACAGACACTGGCTCCGGCTCAGGAACAGACACTGGCTCCGGCTCAGGAACAGACACTGGCTCCGGCTCAGGAACAGACACTGGCTCCGGCTCAGGAACAGACACTGGCTCCGGCTCAGGAACAGACACTGGCTCCGGCTCAGGAACAGACACTGGCTCCGGCTCAGGAACAGACACTGGCTCCGGCTCAGGAACAGACACTGGCTCCGGCTCAGGAACAGACACTGGCTCCGGCTCAGGAACAGACACTGGCTCCGGCTCAGGAACAGACACTGGCTCCGGCTCAGGAACAGACACTGGCTCCGGCTCAGGAACAGACACTGGCTCCGGCTCAGGAACAGACACTGGCTCCGGCTCAGGAACAGACACTGGCTCCGGCTCAGGAACAGACACTGGCTCCGGCTCAGGAACAGACACTGGCTCCGGCTCAGGAACAGACACTGGCTCCGGCTCAGGAACAGACACTGGCTCCGGCTCAGGAACAGACACTGGCTCCGGCTCAGGAACAGACACTGGCTCCGGCTCAGGAACAGACACTGGCTCCGGCTCAGGAACAGACACTGGCTCCGGCTCAGGAACAGACACTGGCTCCGGCTCAGGAACAGACACTGGCTCCGGCTCAGGAACAGACACTGGCTCCGGCTCAGGAACAGACACTGGCTCCGGCTCAGGAACAGACACTGGCTCCGGCTCAGGAACAGACACTGGCTCCGGCTCAGGAACAGACACTGGCTCCGGCTCAGGAACAGACACTGGCTCCGGCTCAGGAACAGACACTGGCTCCGGCTCAGGAACAGACACTGGCTCCGGCTCAGGAACAGACACTGGCTCCGGCTCAGGAACAGACACTGGCTCCGGCTCAGGAACAGACACTGGCTCCGGCTCAGGAACAGACACTGGCTCCGGCTCAGGAACAGACACTGGCTCCGGCTCAGGAACAGACACTGGCTCCGGCTCAGGAACAGACACTGGCTCCGGCTCAGGAACAGACACTGGCTCCGGCTCAGGAACAGACACTGGCTCCGGCTCAGGAACAGACACTGGCTCCGGCTCAGGAACAGACACTGGCTCCGGCTCAGGAACAGACACTGGCTCCGGCTCAGGAACAGACACTGGCTCCGGCTCAGGAACAGACACTGGCTCCGGCTCAGGAACAGACACTGGCTCCGGCTCAGGAACAGACACTGGCTCCGGCTCAGGAACAGACACTGGCTCCGGCTCAGGAACAGACACTGGCTCCGGCTCAGGAACAGACACTGGCTCCGGCTCAGGAACAGACACTGGCTCCGGCTCAGGAACAGACACTGGCTCCGGCTCAGGAACAGACACTGGCTCCGGCTCAGGAACAGACACTGGCTCCGGCTCAGGAACAGACACTGGCTCCGGCTCAGGAACAGACACTGGCTCCGGCTCAGGAACAGACACTGGCTCCGGCTCAGGAACAGACACTGGCTCCGGCTCAGGAACAGACACTGGCTCCGGCTCAGGAACAGACACTGGCTCCGGCTCAGGAACAGACACTGGCTCCGGCTCAGGAACAGACACTGGCTCCGGCTCAGGAACAGACACTGGCTCCGGCTCAGGAACAGACACTGGCTCCGGCTCAGGAACAGACACTGGCTCCGGCTCAGGAACAGACACTGGCTCCGGCTCAGGAACAGACACTGGCTCCGGCTCAGGAACAGACACCACCGGCTCAGGAACAGACACCACCGGCTCAAGTGTGTACGTAGCCCACACACACCACATGGCTGTGGCCATAATGGCCAGTGTCGCGGTCACTGAGGGTTCAGGCTCAGGAACAGACACCACCGGCTCAGACACAGGCTCGACGGCGGCCATCTTGTCAGGGGACACAGGCTCAGCAGGCGTGACGTGAACAGGCTCGGCGGCGGCCATCTTGTCCGAAGACACAGGCTCGGCAGGCGTGACGTGAACAGGCTCGGCGGCGGCCATCTTGTCCGAAGACACAGGCTCGGCAGGCGTGACGTGAACAGGCTCGGCGGCGGCCATCTTGTCCGAAGACACAGGCTCGGCAGGCGTGACGTGAACAGGCTCGGCGGCGGCCATCTTGTCCGAAGACACAGGCTCGGTGGCAGTGACGACCATCTTGTCCGAAGACATAGGCTCAGGAACAGTCTCTGGCTGGGCAGACGTGACGTGAACAGTCTCTGGCTGGGCAGACGTGACGTGAACAGTCTCTGGCTGGGCAGACGTGACGTGAACAGTCTCTGGCTGGGCAGACGTGACGTGAACAGTCTCTGGCTGGGCAGACGTGACGTGAACAGTCTCTGGCTGGGCAGACGTGACGTGAACAGTCTCTGGCTGAGCAGACGTGACGTGAACAGTCTCTGGCTGGGCAGACGTGACGTGAACAGTCTCTGGCTGGGCAGACGTGACATGAACAGTCTCTGGCTGGGCAGACGTGACGTGAACAGTCTCTGGCTGAGCAGACGTGACGTGAACAGTCTCTGGCTGGGCAGGCGTGACGTGAACAGTCTCTGGCTGGACAGACGTGACGTGCTTCCTCTTCCTCCTCCGCCTCCGGACCACCGGACTCGAGACCACCGAATCCGGGACCATCGGAACTGAGACCATCGGAACTGAGACCATCGGAACTGGGACCACCGGAACTGGGACCACCAGAACTGGGACCCCTGGAACTGGGACCTCTTTAGCAGGAGGATTACCGTGACGCTCCAAGGAATTCACAAATTCCTCAAACGTCGTATGTTGCAAAGCTCTCATTATTAGGAAGTCGATGGGTTCATCAAGGGCGTAGTTAAACAAGTCCTTAAGAGCCTCAACACCAAGCCCCAGTCCTTCTGCAGCAGTGTTGAATTTCACAGCAAACTCTCTCACATTAGTCCCCATCTGACGAAGGGAACTCAAAGTGCTGAAACGTACAATACGCTCATAATGCGGGCAGGAAATAGGAGGCTGGATTGAATCCTTCCGCTGAATCCTCATCCTTTTGGTGGATCGTTCTGTCACGGGAGGTCAAAAAGTGAAGCGAGGATTCAAGTGCAGGAAAGGAATTTTTAATGAATAACAAACAAACAGACTAAAAACCAAAACTCCCTCGTGGGGGAAAAACAAGGCAGGCAAACACTCAAAACATAACACAGGGGGAAACAGAGACAACGATCCACACAGACTGCAAACAAGAGGGAACTAATAAAGGGAAACTAATCAGGGGGAACAGGTGGGAGAACTCAAACAATAATCAGATAACAAGTAGGGCGGGGCTAACAATGACACAAGCACATGGCTCAACATAACAGACACCCAAGTGCAGAACAAGACAGGACAGACATGTGACATTTAGTCTATCTCTATCTCTTGTAATTCTCTCGCTTCTCTTAAGCGTCTTTATGTTTGACTCTGTCCACAAGCCATCTTAAACTGTCATGTTCAAATGGTCATGTTATAATTGTTATGTCTGTACTGGAAAGATTTCAAAAAAAAAAAAAAAAAAAAAAAAAAAAAAAAGAAATCTTAAAAAAAAAAAAAAAAAAAAAAAGTTATGTAACTTTTCATCCAATCTAATGCAACTCCTCTGATAGCATACTTTTCCAGTTTATTGATTAACAAACGATGATCAATTGTATCGAAAGCTTTTTTTAAATCAATAAATACTCCCACTGCATATTGTTTGTTATCTATAGCACTGGTCATGTCTTCATTTAACTCCATTAATGCCATCGATGTAGATCTGTTTGACCTAAATCCATACTGACTATCAACCAATAATTCATGCTTCTCAATAAAATTATCCAATCTAATTACATACAATTTTTCTAATATTTTAGAGAACTGAGAGAGTAAAGACAATGGCCTATAATTCGTGAACTGATTTCTCTCTCCAGATTTATATAGTGGAATGATTTTAGCAATTTTCATTTTGCTTGGGAATACACCTGTTTTGAAAGACAAATTATAAATATGAGTTAACGGTTTAACAATTGCACCAATAACATCCTTAATTAAAACCATATCAATATCATTCACGTCTGTTGACTTTTTATTCTTACAATTGTTAACAATTTCAATAATCTCAATTTCCTCAGATGGTTTCAAAAACATAGAGTTAGGGTTACTGTCTAAATAATCCACTGCCTCCACCTCACCTTCAGTCTGTGGATTTTTAATTACATCGTCCAGCTTTGCTCCCACACTTACAAAGAAATTATTAAACCCATTGACTACATCTTTCATGTTGCTTAAAGTCCTCTCATTATCTATAAAATACTGAGGGTATTTTTTATTCATTGGTCCATTCCTTATAATATTATTTAGCACTTTCCATATACCCTTGATATCATTTTTATTATCATTTAATATTTTATTATAATAATCTTTCTTACTTATCCTCATGATAGTGGTTAATTTATTTTTATATCTTTTGTATTTATTGTCAGCTTCTTTTGTTCTGTGTTTTATAAATTCTTTATATAAGGTGTTCTTTTTTTTGCAAGCATTTTTTAATCCTTTTGTCATCCGTGGTCTCTCTTTAAATTTGTGCTTTATGGTAAATTGTTTTAAAGGACAGTGTTCATCATATAATGATTTAAAAGTGGACAGAAATGTTGCGTATGCATTATTGGTATCAGTCTCATCATACAATTTTTTCCAATTATATGCAAGTAATTCGCTTCTGAGTGTATTTATTGATTCAACAGTTCTAATTCTCCTGTAACTAATCTCATTAACTTCCTTATACTTCACATGATCATAAACACACATCACAAAAACTGGCAAATGATCACTTATGTCATTTAGTAACAACCCACTCTTTAGACTATTGTCCATTAGGTTTGTGAATATGTTGTCTATTAGAGTTGCACAGTGTTGTGATATTCTGCTTGGTTTAGTTATAAGTGGTAAAAGACTCATGCTAAACATTAAATCGATAAATTCATCTGTCAGTTTATGCTTGTTGGGATTTAAGAGATCTATATTAAAATCCCCACAAATGAACACCGCTTTTTGATCATTCTTAGTAAATAGACTTTCCATACTGTTCATGAACATTTCGATATTTGAACCAGGGGCTCTGTATACACAGCTTACAATTACATTTTTCTTTTTTTCCAAATTAATTTCGACCGTTATTATCTCCATCACATCATCAATGTTAATTGTCATATTTTTCACAATTTTATATTTTAATCTTCTATCTACATACAATGCCACTCCACCTCCTTTTTTATTCTCTCTATTAACATAATTCAATTCATAACCATTCAACTCATAATCAACACCCTTCTCAGAAGTAAGCCAGGTCTCAGATATGGCTATCACCTGGAATGGGTTGTTTAAATGACTCAAGTATTCTTTGATGTTGTGAAAATTTGCATATAAGCTTCTGCTATTAAAATGAATAATTGACAGTCCATAATCAGATTTTATGTTCATGTTGAATTGATCATCAGAGTAATAACAACAGTTGTTGTTTATGTTGTTAAGAAAATTGTTTTCAGGGTCAAGATCTTGTTCAAAATCATGTAGATTATGATCAGTGAATTTGAAAGTTTTTAAGTTCCAACCTTCACTCTCATCATTGTCACTCTCATTTCCAGCTGTTGTTAAGTTTAAACAGTCCAGCTCTTCAAAGGAGTCCATAGTCATTATAATTCAAATCAGTATCACACATTGATACAAATTACTCCCCTTTCTAAGTTACATGTTCATGATTCACTGGTACTTGTCCAGCTCCTCAATGAATCTAACAGACAGTACTTTTGTTTCCTCCGGTGACCCGTTAAGTTTAATGAACACCTTACAATTAGTTGTCCAGGTTGACTGGATTTTCCTCTGCTTCCTTAGGAAGCGTGCCCTTCTGGCTATATCTGCATTTTTTTTCGTCAGGTGCTCGTTCACATAAACATCAGTCCCTCTAAGCTTTTTCCCTTGCCTGAGCAAAGCATTTTTGTTTTTTCTGTTCGTAAAGCGGATTATTATTGCAGGTTTGTCGTTCTTGTTTTTCCGGGGTAAAGGATGACAAGCCTCAATATCGGTTTTGGATATTGATAAGCCTTTGCTGTGAAAAAAAGCAGTCACCTGTTGCTCCACGGAGTCCATGTCTGGATCGATGAGCTCCCCACTGCCTGTCGTTGTCACCGCCCTGGCGTAAGAACGGGGCCTGGTCTCCAATCCGCTGACAACAATGTCGTTCATGCGGGAATACTGCTCCATGTCGGCCACGCGGCACTCCAGGCTGGCGATCCGCTTGTCCTTCTCCTCATTTTGTTTTTTCAGTTCTTTAATTTCGCTCATCAAATCAATGATCGTTTTCTGCTGCTTAGAGACAGTCGAGATCTCCTCAGACAGAAAATCAAGCGATTTCTTTATCTCTTCGATCTCCTCGTACTTCTTTGGAGGCATTTTGGTCGACTCTCTGTCGAAACTCGGCGTTCGAAGCTCGTGTCTCTCACAAGTTCTCCAGATGTTTAACGGTGTAGTTTCAAGAAGCTTCAGTCTGAGTTGTAGGTTTCTCCGCTGGCATCTCACCGCTTCCTGTTTCAATGTCTGTTTAAATGTTTCATTTATGTTCCTAACTTGCTTCAAGAGCAATTATAATCATAATTAATAAATCGCAATTACAATTACAAGGGAATAATCGGCAATTATGATTTTTGTCATAATCGTCCAGCCCTAAGGTGAAGAAACCTGTTTATTATTTATTCATTTGATTTTGCAACTGTTCACTGAAATAGCCGGTTTCAATAAAACTACTTGTGACGTCATATTTGGCTTTGACTTCGACTGAACATTTGCTCTCACTTTGTGGAAATATATATATCGATATTCAGCGTAAATATATCGGGATATGACTTTTGGTCCATATCGCCCAGCCCTACCCTGAGGCTATATATGTTCACTGTAATGCCCATGAGTTGAATCTCGTCTTCTGCCACACCTGCAGAGGGATTACTGAGGCCACAGAGTTACTTAGCCTGCTGGAAAGTCTGTATTCATTTTTTAGTGATTGGTCAGCCACCACAAGTTTAAAGAAGTACAAACAACATTGGGATTGCAACCATGTGAACTGGTGCAGCTGTCCAACACACGGTGGGCGTGCCAGCTTCACTCAGTGAATGCTGTGCTTGACAATTTGCCTGCCATCATTGATTGCCTCTCTGCCATCAACACAGCTACTGCAGTGGGGTTGAAAACAAAAATCTTTAAATTCTCACTTGTGTATTTGTTGACAATTTTTTAAGGATCTCCTATCTGTAGTGGCAGGCTTGCACAAAGATCTCCAAAAAGAGACCATTGACCTTCCCCAAGCAGTGGCATACAAAGTGGCATCATGCTGTGTATGACTCCTTAAAGCAGAAATGCAGTGATCCCACTGCTGCAGATATATATCTATATATATGCCAGAGCAAAGGCAGTGTGTGAAGTTAATCACATTGTAGTTGAGGAGCAGCTTTCTGGCCAGAGACAGAAGACAAAAAGGATGGAGGATTTTGTTGATGAAACAACTTATGGTGCACATAGGAGAATCAGCACAGATGCCGAACAAGTCAGAACAAAGTTACTATATCCATGTCTGGATAGAATGGTAACTGAACTGGAGAACCTTTTTTCTGCTGTAAATTCAGCTTTGCTTCAAGGTATTCAAGCATGTAGTCCAGTATCTGAAAACTTCCTGTCTGAGCCACATTTAGCAGAACTAGCACACCACTACAACATTGATTAAAAACAGAGGAAGTCATGGTATCAAGGCACTTTTTGACACGTAAAAAGCAAGCTGGTACTGCTCCACATGGCTTCACTTTAACCTGCTGGATTCTGAAATGTTTCCATCACTGAAATCTGTCATCCAGGTTGCCCTCACTGTACCTGTTAGCAGCTGTTCGTGCGAGAGGTCTTTCAGTGCTCTTCGTCGTCTCCACAACTGGCTAAGGAGAACAATGGGTCAGAGCAAGCTCCATCAACTGGCAGTTATGGCAATCGAGAAAGATGTCGCTGAGCAATTGGACCATGATAAAATTGCAACCCGTTCTCATCTCAGGGCGTCATATAAGGCCGTTTTGTCACGTCCTTCGGCATTTTCTACACACGCATATGCACATGGCTTTCACCCAACTTCAATGTAAAACCATCCGCGATGTTATTACACGCTCAGGGCTTCGCCAGTCATCTATTCACTTCATCATTGACTACACGTAACAGACGTTTCCAGCAACGACTTACGTTTGCTCTAAGATTTGGATTGCCTGCACCTAACATAGGAGGTCAATGTTTTCCATTATTTTTCTTTTAAGGAGAGTCTATTTGCCATTTTCAACACCCTTATCGTCTGTGAGAGACGCTCAGCTTAAAACCACCTTCAATGCAACCCACCCGCGTATTACAGGACGCAGTTGGACTTTGCCAGTCAATCTAAGTGCGTGATCATCTGACGCTTTCAGCAACAGTAACTTGCGTAGACTACAAATTTCGTTTAGGCTGAGTCCCAATTCGCCTACTTATACTATGACCTAAAAGTATGTACTTTTTTGTGATGAAAAAGTACATACTTTTGAGTTTGTAGCAAAAAAGTATGCACGTTCTGGGACATACTTCGATGACGTCATGCAACGTGAACTTGAACGTGGTTGCCTAGTTACGCACACCGCGACTGTTAACAAAACATTTAACATTTCATTCATTCTTATATATCCAATATAATTTTATTTACTATTCCCATCTTTTTTTCCACAATACATTTAATGTGTTTACCAAATTGAGGAGTGAAGCAGGGCGTCGTCGTAGATCAACCAAACGCAGGTCGTTTGTGAGGCGGCTGGTTCTGACGTTCATGTGCAAATAACGAAAGCTAGCGCTACTTATTTTCTGAGTTAAAATATTTAAAGTTTATAGTGTAACTATTGTTTAACGTATTTTAAACTTAATCTTATACTTATGTATAATACTTAAAAATACCCTGATGAAAATGAACCATGCTTTTACTATAGTAAAAGTGTAGTAACCATGTTTCTTTGGTTGGACTGATAAAGTTAACATATGTACAGCCACAGTATTACTACAAATAAGTCAGACAGAAACATCAAAAGAAATACATAAAAAAAGACACTTGCATGACACTGTACTAGAGCCTTTTTATTTATTGTTTTGTAGCCTGCAATGAGGCGCTCGGTATCTTCATCGGACCCTACAAGATAAACACGGTACTTTTTTGGCACAACATAAACCCATTAATATTACGAGACAATAAAATATAACTTTAATTAGGGTTAAACATTTGAATTCTTACACTTAAAAACTGAGGGCGCATCTCCGTTGCTGCATCCGACTGCCAGGTTTACATCACCATCATCACCGCAAAGCTCCTCCCCCCCGCACGCAATGGGTTGTGGGCAATATTAGCCGTTAGAGTGTGCATTGATCTGCACTTCGAATTCTAACCGGAAATAGTAGACCATCCGGGAATCTTTGGAATACTCATTTCAACATACTACGATTTGGGACATACTAATTCTAGTTTCGCATACTATTTAGGACGGATAGTATGCGAATTGGGACTCAGCATTAGTTTTAAATTAGCCTGTGGTAGCCTACTTGATTTAAACGTGAATGTGTGCTAAGTGTCCTAATTAAAAAACACGACAATATAGGTTTCATCCTCCCTTAATTGCCCGCAGGAGTATATTGGCCGAATTCAACACACACCCTTTATCGTTTGTGAGGGACGCTCATGGCTTTCAACCATCAATGCAACCCACAGGCGTTTCACAGAACGCATTTGGTCTTTGCTATATCCAAGTGCGTGATATCAGACGCTTTCAGCAACAGCAATGTGCAGAAAATTTGCTTTTGTTTTAAATTAACCTGTAGTAGGCTATAGCTTACGCAATATAAGCCTGGATGTGAGCTTGGTAGGCTGCCTAATTAAACACGGGAATATGTGACATAGGCTCCATCATCCCTTTATCCCGCAGAGGAGTATGTTCAACACGCCCCCTTTATCGGGTGTGAGAGACGCACATGGCTTTCAACCAACTTCACTATAAAACCATTCGTGATGTTATTACACGCTCAGGGCTTCGCCAGTCATCAATTCACCTCAACACTGACTGACTGCACCAACTAAACACGTTTTCAGCAACAACGACTTATGTTTGCTCGATTGCCTACATTTAACATAGGAGGTCATTGTTTTCCATTATTTATCTTTAAAGAAGAGTCTATTTGCCATTTTTAACATCCTTATCGTCTGTGAGACACTCCAATGCAACCCACCCGCGTATTACAGGACGCAGTTGGACTTTGCCAGTCAATCTAAATGCGTGATCATCTGACGCTTTCAGCAACAGTAACTTGCGTAATCTACAATTTCGTTTAGTTTTTAATTAGCCTGTGGTAGCCTACTTAATTTAAACGTGAATGTGGTATCCTAATTAAAACACGACAATATAGGTTTCATGCTCCCTTTATTGTCCTCAGTGTATATTGGCCGAATTCAACACCCGGCCTTTATCGTGTGTGAGAGATGCTCATGTCTTTCAACCATCAAAGCAACCCACAGGCGTTTCACATGACGCAGTTGGACTTTGCTAGCCAATCCAAGTGCGTGTTATCAGACGCTTTCAGCAACAGCGATGTGTAGAAAAAAATGCTTTTGTTTTAAATTAACCCGTAGTATAGCATACTTAATATAAGCTTGGATATGAGCTTGGTAGGCCTAATTAACACGGCAATATAACATAGGTTCCATCATCCCCTTTATAGCCGTAGAGGAGTATGTTCAACACGCCCCCTTTATCGTGTGTGAGAGACGCTCGTGACTTTCAACCAACTTCACTATAAAACCATTCGCGATGTTATTCCCCGCTCAGGGCTTCGCCGGTCAATTTACCCCAATATCGTAGACTGCACACTGCACAGTGGGGGCGGAGCTTCATCATGGGGCCCTCTGCTACCAAGTCATTTTCAAATTAAAACCGTTAAAAAAAAAGTAAAATATCTGATGAATGCATATGTAATAATGTAGCCTGCAGTACAACTGTATATATATTTTATTTATATATATATATATATATATATATTAAGGTGGCCCTTATTTATCAAGTTTTGATTTATAATTGTCTGACCCCCTCAAGTTGTTCCAATACATGAAAAAATAATTCAGACAAAATATGAGCTCATTTGAACAATATTTAGAGGTGGCTCGATGACGTTGAAATTTTGTATCAGAAAATCAGTTATTATGCTCAATTTGTGATAATTACCACTTGCCTAATTTTATCTAAACTATTTAAATTACATACTTTCTTATTTAATGGCAATTCTGAATTTACACCTATTTTGCACAAAATATATTCTATGCATTTCTTGCAGAAGCATAAATTGTGTTAACGATGGGCTAACGAAGCCACTTTCACAGAAATGCGTGGTGTTAAGAAACTCTGAACTATTGACTTTGAACTGTGCAAACTTAGTCCAGGCAAAGTAGTGTTTTACGACAGACTAACTGTAAAATACGTTTTTGCAGCTTAGATAATTTCTATGAGGTGTCCAGAACAACATACTAAAAGTCCTAAGAAATCCTAGTTGAGGAAATATGTTAAATTCTCATCAATCCGAGATGTGTGCCAATAAGGCCAGGCAACAATACACCCCAATGGGGCTATTTTTTCCTTTACTCCTATCAAAATGAAACTTTACACAATGAAAGTACCCACGAAAAGTAATTTTTTTTGTATTACAAGTTTCTTTGAAAATGTATTTTAATATGCAAATGAGCTATACACTAATCGAATATGCCCAAAATACACCCAAATAGGCTTAATTTTTTCCTTTACTCCTACCACAATAAAACTTTACATAGTAAAGTATAAATGAAAAGTAACTTTATTTGTATTACAAGTTTCTTTTGAAATTAATTTGAATATGCACATGAGTGCCACACTTATTGAATATGTCCTAATTTGCATATAGGCAGAAACACCATTCATATGTATGACAAATACATCGACCCGATCTTCATCCAATCATCCTACTGCCAATGGGTGAGGGCAATGCTGCTTTTAGACTGGCCTCTAACCTGAAAACTGCCTGGCTTGGTAGTACCTGCCAGGGGTATAACCCCCACCGGTATAGTCTTCAGGGTCGGTAACAACAGGTAACAACAACATGGGGAGGTTTCTTTTTTTCTTTTTTTAATTTTATTTTTATTTATTTAATTTTTTTTCTTTCTTTAACTAACCTAGATATTGCTGTTGCTAGCTTCTCATAACAATGCAAAGCTTCTTTACAAACGGTAGAAGAAGGTAGAAGCATATCAACGCCTGGTCTGAAATAATTGCTAACTACAAAAAGAGAAGCACTTTTGGTGTCTGGCAAAATTATTTTAAAGAGCTGTAATGTCTGGAAAGTGTGTCTATCTGGTTTTTCATCTGTCTTCTGTGTGAGAGTGAATCGTTTAGTTGGTAAGAATGACTTCTGCCTGTAATCTCGTAATCTTACCAACAATACCAATCATTTGTAAATCTACCAGCCCAAAATTTAATCTCACCACGTTACTAATGACTAAGATGGCTATTCTGACTTTCTTCTGATGTTATCTGTGGGGGAATGTCATTAGGTAAGGCTTGTTCGCAAAAAAAAAAAAAAAAAAAAAAAAGAATTTAGAAAGCAACTGGAGGCAAGATTGTGCAATAAATTCTTAAGGTCAATATAAGTCTTTTTGTGGCAAGTGACCCAGGTAAGTGTGGCAAGTGACTTCAAATGTATTGTGTTTATTCATAGGTTAACTTATTGAATGGACATGAATGTGTTAGTTATTTGGCCCCTGTTTTTTCTACTTGTGACTATGGTTTCTTGGCCATAAGTCAGTTGGGCCTAGTGTTGAGCTCATTTGCATTTTTAAAATAGATTTTTCAAAGAAACTTGTAAAACAAAAATGTTACTTTTCATGTATACTTTCACTGTGTAAAGTTTTATTGTGGTAGAAGTAAAGGAAAAAATTAAGCCTATGCGGGTGTATTTTGGGTAGCCTATATTCGATTAGTGTATAGCTCATTTGCATATTCAAATTCATTTTCAAAGAAACTTGTAATACAAAAAATTTGACTCTTCATGGGTACTTTCATTGTGTAAAGTTTCATTTTGATAGGAGTAAAGGAAAAAAATAACCCCATTGGGGTGTATTGTTGTCTGGCCCTTGGCACACATCTCGGATTGATGAGAATTTAACATATTTCCTCAACTAGGATTTCTTAGGACTTTTAGTATGTTGTTCTGGACACCTCATAGAAATGATCTAAGCTGCAAAAAAGTATTTTACAATTAGTTCTATTTTTGGCTCCAAAATTTGTTACTTTGCCTGGACTAAATGTGAAAAGATGCATATCATCAGTTATCTTACAATAGTCAAATGTATGTTGTGTAAGATATATTTGGTTAAATAATTTATAAAGTACTCACATTGAACTGTTATCAAGTAATAGGCTATGTGATTTGATGCATTCTGCAAACTGTGTATAGTATTGAATACAATGCTCAATGCTAAATGTTTTAGAATGAAGAATTTTGCTGACTTGTAGAATTGCCTACAAAAACAGCGAACTTTGATGTGCTTGAGCTACCTCTAAATATTAATATTTTTGCCCCATTTTTTTTCTGGGGTGTTTTTAGCATGAATGGAACAAATCTAGCGGGTCAGGCTGCAGAAAAACGGAAAAAAAGTTTTTTCGTACATTTAAGGGCCACCCTAATATATATATATATATATATATATATATTTTTTTTTTAAGTGGTATTTATTGTTTTCAATCATTTGAAAATTAATTTGAGAATTAACTTGAATGTGCAGCAATTTGTACAAATAGAGAGTATGTAGGCCTACTATATTTGTTGTAGCCATTAAATAAGAGCATTTAGTTTCATATTTGTTTCTAATATTATAATGTTATGTTTTCCATCTATGTTGATTATGAAAAGTGAACACCATGATAGGATGCATCGGGAGACAAGGAGTCGGTCAGACATGATTTTGTTAATGGGTCAGACATGATTAAACTTAATTTTCTTCATTAAGTTTTGTATAAAGCCTTTATTTAAAGTGAATTTCGTTTTGTATAAATTGTATCTTAATTTTAATACATTTTTCATCAACCAATTTCCTCGATTAATAAATAAGAATCAAATAAATCATGACATGGAGGCACCAGCGCCGCGGTCACTTGCATTGCACGTGAACAGGAGCGCATCTCATCTCATCATTAATTAACCGAAACTCAGACATGAGAAATATAGCCTATCTAAAGAAAGCTTTAAATGACTTTAAACGAAACAATTCGAAATGAAAAGAAATAGGCTGCTCTTTGATTATGTAATCCAAGATGTGCATTTCCTCTCTAGGCGATAGGCGCGTTCACTACGGAGATGGCGATCGTCAACTTCATATTTGACGCAGACACTTACAGAAAACACTAGTTTATTAATAAAAATCAATGCACGCGTGTCACCGGATTTAAAAGTGCACATCTTGCTTGTTGCACGCACACTCGGCACACATGTCGAAATAACAAGATATTGTGTTGAAATATTAATACATCTTTAATAATATTTTACTGAATGCCGAATGTATGTGCTTGTTCAATTTAATAAAATTAATACTTTAATTGAGATCATTAAAATAATTGAATATTAAATATTAAGTGGCCAATTTTAAGTGGCCAGTATTTATATATAATATATCTAGAACCCCCTCAACACATGTTAAAAAATTATCTGGCGCCGCCCCTGGTTATAACGGCCCTCGTATTAAAAATGGTTGGGTCTAAATCGGGCTCGGGCTTATAATTACAGTTAATGTGTCGGCAATATGTTAATTTGCCAGGGCCCCGTGCAATGTGTCACTTGGCGAGGGCCCCGTTCCTGTCCAGTGACGCAAGATCAGCGGCGTTTGAGGGGCCCCTAATTGGCTTGGGGCGGCCGCACCCAATGCACCCACGCTATCTCCACTACAGCTGCACTTAAAGGGTTAGTTCACCCCAAAATGAAAATTCTGTCAGTAATTACTCACCCTCATGTTGTTCCAACCATGTAAGTCTTTCGTTCATCTTCGGAACACAAATTAAGATATTTTTGATGAAATCTGACGGTTGCATCACTCCTCCATAGGCTTTCAGAGGGACCGAAACTCGTCGGCCCAGAAAAGTTATTAAAAACATTGTTAAAATAGTCCAAGTGACTACAGTGGCTCTCCATTACGTTTATCATGCGACGACAATACTTTTTGTGCGGAAAAACAACAAAAATAACGACTTTATCCAACTATTAGTGTTCTTCAATGTGGGCCTCTGACGAGAGTTCACGGGAGCGCCACGACGCATGCGCGAGAACTGAGATTACGGCCTTCTTCTTCTTCGTTCTACAGCGTGCGTCTTCCTCTGCTTATAAACAGACCATTTTGCGCTTCCGGCAATGTCGGGACGTCATCTTGTACATAGATATCATATTATTATATGACATCTATGATCTTGTACAGTAAATGGCGGTAATACTCCTAAGGAGTGAGCAGCCAGTAACAATAGAAGAAGAACGCCGTAATCTCAGTTCTCGCGAATGCGTCGTGGCGCTCCCGTGAATTCTCGTACAAAATAATGAACACAACCTATTTCAATCTTCTCCCTTGTTCCAGGAAACTTGGTGTGTCCCTTTGTGGATAGGGTCTGGGTACACTCTATTTGGAAATGTTTCCAATTGTAGCATTCTAATGAACATCAACTTTGAATTCATTGGTCCAGCATAAACAAACTATCATTAACTTTAAAGTCATTGATCTAGCCTAACCAATCACATTGATCTGTAATTCATAACATTATATAATAAGTACATTGTCTGTATAATCTCATTGTCTAGTCATTTTATTACTACAGTGGCACTAACTGCATAATTGTTTATAATCCAAATATTTGTCTTGTCTTCATTTTTCTTGCAGGTTAACAAACTCAGTGTATTGGAGTATTGTCCAATTTTATTCCTGGGACATAAGGACAGGAGAGGGAGAATGAGAGCTGACCTCTTACATTGCCTTGAAAACCCAGGGAATCCTGAGATTTCCAAAATTATAAAAAAAATGCAAAGTTTTTATGAGCACCTACTACGAAGTAAGATTTCCTGTAATTTTCAACATGAACACAGTAATACATACTTATGTTCACTTATGTGAGATAAGATTATACATACCCTTCTCATCACTTGCATTAACTCAGTCAGACCAACCTTTATGTTAGTATAGCTCATTGAGGTGGCAAAACCAACTAACCTACTGTATCTCCCAAAAGTGACAGAAGAATTCCAACAGTGTACTATTTACAGTACATGTTGCGACTTGTATAATTACAATGTGTACACATTTATAAGGAACATTAAAGATCCATGTTAGTCTATGTACTTCAAAACTTGAAACTTTATATTCTACATTTATTACACGTACAGTAAAATCTTCCAAGCCTTTTTTGTTTTGCTCTTGATTGTTTTAATCTTGATGATTTTATACAGTGTATATTGTATTTTATTGTAATATTTAGAGATGCTGGAGTTTTTAATTTCCATGAGCTGTAAATTGTAAAATGTCGACCTGAGAATAACTCTAATCAGCTAATTAGGTAAAAAAACACCGGCAATGGTTTCTTGAATATTTAATCATCCAATCTGGGTTAGGACAATGGACTGTTTTGTTATAATTTTCTGAGATGCACCTGTATAGGTCATGTTATATATGTACAACTTCTAAAACTGATAGTTCCAGTCCTTGATTGTGATTGGCTGGATCGTGTTCGATGCCATTGTAAAATGCAGCATAGACATACACCTTGACCGCATTTTGTTATATTACTGCGCTACCATAACTTTAACTTTTGTATCAAGTAGCTGCGTCGCGATGTTGCTTGGCAACCATTCAGATAGAGGAAATATATTTATTGGTGGAAGAATGATTAACTAGGAATAACTTGTTATATTTCTAGTTGCTGTGCCTTTACTTTATTAATCTTTGCCAGGTATTTATAGTAACAGTTTTAGAAAAGCAATAAGCCACTCGAGTCCGTAGGTTACACTGATTCTACAACAGCTAAGGGGGGGGGGGGGGGGGGGGGGGGGGGTTACAACGCCCCTTAGCTGTTGTAGAATCAGTGTAACCTACGGCCTCTCGAGGCGTATTGCTTAATTTAACCATAGAAAAAAGGAGGCAGCTACTTTTAATTTCAACCTTTTCATCTTAACATTCTTAATCCAGTTGTCATTAACATTTAATATTAACATTTTGCAGAACTAGTTGCTCAAGAAGAGTATGTCCCTGAGGAGGTGGACCCAAATCCATTGCAAGAGGAGGATAACCAAGCTGAGCAAGAGGAGGAAAACCAAGCAGAGCAGGAGGTGGGGGATCATCCAGCATCTGAAGAGGAGGTGGTGGAATCAAACCCTCCAGAGGAGGAGGTGGTGGAGGAGAGAGTGTTAATTAATGAGGATTTTATTTTGTTTGTTTTACCATCTGACTCCTCTCTCCCCCCACCACCTGGATCCTCCTCTGTCCCACAACCTTCTGAGTCCTCCACTCTCCCCCCACCTTCTGAGTCCTCCACTCTCCACCAACCACCTGGGTCCTCCACTCTCTACCAACCACCTGGGTCCTCCACTCTCCACCAACCACCTGGGTCCTCCACTCTCCCTCCAGCTGCAAAAGGCAGTTCTAAGCGTAAAATGAAAGGTAAGATTTCAGCTAAAACTAATTAAATGTAGTAAACGTCTTGCTTCAGTCCTCCTCCACCAGCTGAGTGCTATCACCACCACTTCTCAAGCACTGACAATTACTGACGGTTATATCTTTGTAATTTTGCCTTATGCTGACTCCTCTCTCCCTCCACCACCTGGGTCCTCCACTCTCCCTCCACCACCTGGGTCCTCCACTCTCCACCCACCACCTGGGTCCTCCACTCTCCCTCCTGCTGCAAAAGGCAATTCTAAGCATAAAATGAAAGGTTAGGTTTCAGCTAAAACTAATTAAATGTTGTAAACGTCTTGCTTCAGTGCTCCTCCACCAGCTGAGTGCTATCACCACCACTTCTCAAGCACTGACAATTACTGACGGTTATATCTTTGTAATTTTGCCTTATGCTGACTCCTCTCTCCCTCCAGCCACTGGGTCCTCCTCTCTCCCTCAACCTTCTGAGTCCTCCACTCTCCCCCCACCTTCTGGGTCCTCCACTCTCCCCCCACCTTCTGAGTCCTCCACTCTCCCCCCACCTTCTGAGTCCTCCACTCTCCCCCCACCTTCTGAGTTCTCCACTCTCCCCCCACCTTCTGAGTCCTCCACTCTCCCCCCACCTTCTGAGTCCTCCACTCTCCCCCCACCTTCTGAGTTCTCCACTCCCCACCCACCACCTGGGTCCTCCACTCCCCACCCACCACCTGGGTCCTCCACTCCCCACCCACCACCTGGGTCCTCCACTCCCCAACCACCACCTGGGTCCTCCACTCCCCACCCACCACCTGGGTCCTCCACTCCCCACCCACCACCTGGGTCCTCCACTCCCCACCCACCACCTGGGTCCTCCACTCTCCCTCCAGCTGCAAAAGGCAATTCTAAGCGTAAAATGAAAGGTTAGGTTTCAGCTAAAACTAATTAAATGTTGTAAACGTCTTGCTTCAGTGCTCCTCCACCAGCTGAGTGCTATCACCACCACTTCTCAAGCACTGACAATTACTGACGGTTATATCTTTGTAATTTTGCCTTATGCTGACTTCTCTCTCCCTCCAGCCACTGGGTCCTCCTCTCTCCCTCAACCTTCTGAGTCCTCCACTCTCCCCCCACCTTCTGAGTCCTCCACTCTCCCCCCACCTTCTGGGTCCTCCACTCTTCCCCCACCTTCTGAGTCCTCCACTCTCCCCCCACCTTCTGAGTCCTCCACTCTCCCCCCACCTTCTGAGTTCTCCACTCCCCACCCACCACCTGGGTCCTCCACTCCCCACCCGCCACCTGGGTCCTCCACTCCCCACCCGCCACCTGGGTCCTTCACTCTCCACCAACCACCTGGGTCCTCCACTCCCCACCCACCACCTGGGTCCTCCACTCTCCACCAACCACCTGGGTCCTCCACTCTCCCTCCTGCTGCAAAACGCAGTTCTAAGCGTAAAATGAAAGGTTAGATTTCAGCTAAAACTAATTAAATGTTGTAAACGTCTTGCTTCAGTGCTCCTCCACCAGCTGAGTGCTATCACCACCACTTCTCAAGCACTGACATTTACTGACGGCTATATCTTTGTAATTTTGCCTTATGCTGACTCCTCTCTCACTCCAGCCACTGGGTCCTCCACTAAGCGTAAAATGAAAGGTTAGATTTCAGCTAAAACTAATTAAATGTTGTAAACGTCTTGCTTCAGTCCTCCTCCACCAGCTGAGTGCTATAAACACCACTTCTCAGTCAAGTAGATCAGCTAATTCGTGAAATCACCTTTGTTTAGTGTAATACTTGGGAGGACATTCATTATTTGAAGCCAGACTTTTGTGACTATGCTTAATTTTTGACCTGTTGAACAACATAGACTTTATCTAACCTTTTTTATTGTCATTTTTAGAATGCCGAAAACACACTTCACAGACAGTCTTCAATTATTCTGATATTGTGGACAAGCGTGTTGTTGGTGTAAGTATTTTTTGACAGACCAAAGTTGCATACTTTTATGTTGCTCTCGGTTACAGTTGAGAAGCACAAGAATAAATGAAATAAATATGCAAATGTGCAAGTATGAACATAACTCAAATATAACATTGAGGGCATGCACCAACAGCAATCTGTAAAAAAAGATATTCCTGTAGCATAGAAGGTTTTTTGCGTTTTGATTTTGGCTGCTCTGAAAATGGCAGAAGTGCCGTTTGTCATGTTATGAGGTTATGTGCCATTAAAATGTTTTTGGAAACGTTATGTTAAGGTCAAACAATTGTTATGGGTGGCTTTAAAGGACAAATCCGGCAAGTTTTCACATAGATCTGCATTTCTCGTGGTCACTGAGTACTGTATGTATGAAAAAAAAGTGAAACTTGAGAAAAAGGGAAAATTGGTTTTACCTAGCTCGAGTTACTACAGCCAGCAGCTAATCCAACCAGGCACAGTGCTACACTCTGTGGGCATGTCCATGAGCCCCCATGTACATGCCCACAGAGTGTAGCGCTGTAGCTGCTGGATGTAGCAACTCGAGCTAGGCAAAACCGATTGTTTCCGTTTTTTTTCTTAACAACAGCAGTTGGTGACCTCGATCTGTGTGAAAACTTGCCGGATATCTCATTTAAGTTCAGAGACTAAATTAACATACTATTCATAAAACAAGTTGGGTGCAAGTTTGAGAGCATATTTTGACGACATGTGAACTGTGGCCAGAGCGAAGTAAGACACACAAATTTGACAGAGTCAGGCTGAGGTTAATTAATGAAAGATTTGGTTAAAGCCGACCAACAGTGGTGTTGAGCAAATGGAATGTGTCAGACGATATTACAGTAGCATTCACAATCTCAATATTGTTCCACATCTGACCTGAGTAGGACTAATTGTAAGGGTAATATTCTATCCTCGTCTGGTGTTAGTATTAATTGGAAAGACATGCAGAAAGAGATGAATGAACTCATCTGAATGAATTAACTGACAACACCACAAATGTTATCTATGTTTGTGTTTTGTACCCTATATGTGTTAGAATAAAGTGACCACTTTTGAATGCACTCCTGTCCACTTGCATGTTGTGATCTTGCAAATATGTTTAAAGTAATATTTTCCTTGTTTCATGTATTTTCAGGAAAAAGAGGAAGTCAATGTGAAATGGGCATCTTGTGCAAAATGGTAGGTCCTACCCTAGAAACAGATGTACATGCAGACTAAGACCGTCAATGATTTCATTTTGAATTTGTTTATTATTTGTCTATTTGGACATTCACTCTTGGAAATATTTTAATCAGTTCTAAAGGACCAATACATAGTTTTGTATTTGTTTGCAATGTAGGAGTTTCAGTTGTTCTATTAATAACCTTTTTCCCTTTCCTTTTTGGACAGTGGGAAAGAATGGCCTGACTCTTGGGAACCAGCAGAACAATTCATGTGATTGGCACATATTATTTTATTCATAAAATTGTATTTTTTTATGTTTCTTTTTCTCTAAAATTAATAAAAGAAAGTTTATAGGTATTTTTTTATTGTATTTTTTGTTGTTCAGATATTAAAAACAATGTATTCATGTCAACGTTTGTCCATTCATTTGGCTATTTATTACTTTGAATGTTTCAGTACATTAAAGACATTACAACTACATGTTTTTTTTAGCATTATTGTTGAAAGAAAGTGATAGGCTTTTAGAAAATATACATTTTAGATTCAAGTTCGGTATTTTACACTTAAAGCCCTGTTTACAGATCGTTTCTGATGAAGTAGAACGGTTAAGATTAAAATTTTGACACATGCTGCTGTCCAGAGAATTTTAGGTTTATTTCGCTTTCCCCCCCACCTACAGAATGGCTGCATAGGTGCACTGGAACAATCCTTCATAAAACGCATTAAACTTTCGTTTACAAAGAGATGAAACTCACCGAGTGGTCAGGGGTGTTCACTGATATGCTCACACAAAAATCGCTGCAAAAGATGCTTTCCAACAGGTTTTATCGTAGTTTTTGTCCAACTCCATTGACTTGTATTGAAAGAGCTGTGTGAGGTACGGTATTACTCCGCCGCTTCTTCTTCTGCTTCTTCTGTGTATTCAGTGAAATGCCAGTGGTTTGCTTGCAATTGGCAAAGGTGCATTATCGCCTCCAACTGGGCTGGAGTGTCTATTATTCAAGCTCTCAACGGAAGAATCTACGGGTGTGAGGCGTTTGGAAAAATAGATCCACAGTTTTACAACGAATGGTAAAACACCTGTTGGAAAGCATCTTTTGCAGCGATTTTTGTATGAGCATATCAGTGAACACCCCTGACCACTCGGTGAGTTTCATCTCTTTGTAAACGAAAGTTTAATGCGTTTTAGGAAGGATATGTTCGAGTGCACCTATGCAGCCATTCTGTAGGTGGGGGGGAAAGCAAAATAAACCTAAAATTCTCGGGACAGCAGCATGTGTCAAAATTTTAATCTTAACCGTTCTATTTCATCAGAAATGATCTGTAAACAGGGCTTTAAGTGTAAAATACCGAACTTGTCCTTTAATGGTACACATCTGGCAAACCTTTGATTCACCAACAGAGTACAATACAGTAGGTCTGTACTGCCCTACAAAGGCAAAAGACCTTAAGTCGCTAGAGTGTGGAACTGAGAAAAATGACTTTAAAGATTTTTAGTTGTCCCGCCAAATTAATTATAGGTAGGACACTGGAAATCTGGCAAATAGATGTTTTAGTAATGGAAATTATATACATAAAAAAATCTTGAGCTCAAACTTGACTTTTGACCACTATTTTAAAGTTACTGTACTCTGCCTTTGTATTGTCAGCAAAAAGTGAGAAGTCATGCCAAGGCAAAAGGCAGTAACTTCCACATTATCAATATTTAGTTGCTGATCACCATTAACAAAATCATTATAGTACACATCTGTATAAAATCTAGTGATCATGGCATTTATTTTGTATGATTTACAATTATTTATAGCCATCTACTTATTGCTATCCTGTGCTTTGGTTGCATTCTGATGGCATTATTAATACATTTGACATGACAAAATACCTCCTATTAGTCCAGCGTTGACTCGACCGCGTTTAGGGCGGGGCTGAAGGCGAAGTTTTGGCACTCTGTCAGCTAGTTTGCCGAGCTTTAATTCTTGGTTGTATTCATCTGATACGGCAATGTGTAACGTTTTTCTGTCAACTCTGCATAATCCTTCGCGATCGATATCGCACGTTTGTCGATGGAGCAGACCATACTAAATGTTCTGACCGCTCTGAGGACATCAGAAGTTAGAGCGACTGATGGCAGCTGTACAAAGTACACAGGCTACACCGTAATTTTAATTTTAATGGACATTAAAACAAAGGCAGATAACCGTGCAATCTGGTAGGTAGCATTATTTGATTGAACACCGGCACAGTAACTTCATATTGACGCGCGGCTAAACAAAGGCAGAACACCGTAACTCGTAATTTGAGCGTTCCAAAACAAAGCCAAAGAGCGGTAACTGATGTTACGGTGTTCTGCCTTGGTTTCTCATGGGCTTTTGGAAGTTACTGTTAAGACAAATCATTATTTTCTCGAAAAAAAAACGGAATTGATTCAAGATACTTATCCACATGATAAAGAAGGTCTTGAATGTGCCAAAAATATAAATAACTCATTTTCGACCAAATACGAAGTTACGGTCTTTTGCCTTTGCACGGCAGTGTAGGTCTATGGAAACAAAACAATGGAAGAAGTTGGGACAAGTCCTAATTCTTGTGAAATCTACCAAGTGCTTGGCTTAGAAAATATACAGGTAATGTGGCGTAGGGAGACCTGAGGGGAGGCTGTCCTGAGGAAAGGGGATCAGGATTTCATGTGGACAGCAACCAGGTGAACTGTGTACTGGAAGCACACAAATAGTGAATCCACTCATGTACTACAACAAGGGGACACCCACTAACACCAAGTGACCAGCCTCCCTATAGTGCTCCTACTCCTGTCTGAATAGTTGGTATCAACTAGGCTGTGGAGTCATTAAATGGGCAGGCCTCAATAGACCTGCACACATACCCCTAATTTTGCCAACCTTCAAAAATAAACAAAATAAAAACACAACAGACCTCAAAGAAAATAAATATAGACAACTATCTGTAACCAGTAAGTCATCCTACACAACTACAATGAAAATAGACACATCAATCAATAAAGACAGACAAAACAAAGGAGGATGAGGCTGATGACACCATAAAACCTGCTGAAGCACACAGTGGTGAATTACTCACCACTTTGACAATAGAGAGTATTCAACATCAATTACAGTTTTTACCAATTGCTTACACACGTTTTCAAAACTAAGTCTCCTTTTTTCAAAACTCTACACACAATTCTCAAAACTGCACACAAAAAATGCAAAACGCCTCACATCTCCTTCAAAATGCAACACTGCATTCAAAATGCCATAAACACATGTCAGAATGAAGCATTTGCATCAAATGGCAAACACTTCTTTCATAATAATACATTTTTGGATATACCATGTAAACACTGCTGTTCTAAATCTAAAGCTCTTTGGTCTTTCATAGGCTTATATCTACATTTCAATACAATGTTCTACAGTGAAAGTAATCTGATGTAACAAGTACAAGCTGATGTAACAAGCTGTAAACACCAAATGCAATGTAGAAACAGAAAATATTTGGGGGGGGGGGGGTCCCAGGAATCCATTGTTCAAAACCATTGTTCAAAACCATAGACAGTATAAGAAGTGGACAGAGCCATCTCATTGGAACTCAATTGAGACAAGTGAAGCCCATTTTTAGCGATTTTTTTAGGACTTCCGTTCCTGACATGCAGACTCAAACCGACTCAAACAGAGCTTGACGACGTAGATGTGATGTGAGCAGCCCGTCTGTCTTCTAGTGGCTGTGGCATGAGAAATCTGAATCATTCCCTTCCGAAACTTGCAGAGACGGAGAGTGTGAGTAGGAGGTGTCCATGAGCTGGAGCAGGAGAAACTTTTGCTAGGTATTCTGATTAATTATTTTGTAATTTTGCCTCCACGTCTCCCCGATTGCCCGCGAGCT
Source organism: Squalius cephalus (assembly GCF_949319135.1). Taxonomy (NCBI): domain Eukaryota; kingdom Metazoa; phylum Chordata; class Actinopteri; order Cypriniformes; family Leuciscidae; genus Squalius; species Squalius cephalus. Next base: position 9,912,798 of record NC_137139.1, read on the forward strand.
TCTCCTCCTGTCCATACGGTAATCTCTCTACTGTGAGACAGAGAGTCGCGTGGTTATGACGCAATCGTTAGCCTACTTTTACAAAAACTGCTTCTACGGGGCCATAACATAAGCTACAAGGTAATGGAGCATTTTACACATTGTCGTGTTTCTTTAGAAATAAATAATGGACAAATGGAGTCTTTAAACGCCTCAGATGTAAAGTTATTCGCTGTCAAAGTGACGCCAAAATGAATGGGAGTCAATGGAATGCTAACAGCAGGTGAAGTTCTGCTACAAAATGGTGGCACGCGGCCGGCTTCAACTTCCGGTCGACTTCCTTCCCGCTTGTTCAAAACAGATCATCTGACCTTTGACCTATTTAGGCCTATAGTACAGTAAAGCAGTGATTGGTTAGTGATCAGTTAAGCAATTAGTGTTTGCACATGTGAGGAGTGTGTCTGTGTGACCTGGTGAATAAGTGTAGCATTTTGATTGGTTGTGTTTGGAAAAGGAAAGCAAGTCACTTCCTGATAGATCTTTGTGTTTTAGGTAGAGAATTGTGTGTAGTGTTTTGCAAAAAGTGTTTTATGCAATTGAAAACTGAGTCAAAGGCTGAGAAATAGCTTATGGTTTTGAAGATTTGGCATGTAGTTTTGCACTTTGAGTGAGAGGTTTCAAAAATCGTGTGACATGAAAAGATTTTGTGTGTAAGCAGTTGGTAAAAACTGTAAACCATGTCAACCTAGCAATCACCCTAGCAACCAGCATAGCAACTGCTTTATTTGGTATAGCAACCACCGTATGTGCTCTAGCAACAACATTGTAACTATCTCTGCATTATCAGTTTTTACTCTGTATTATATTTTACATCATAGTTTGCATTTTCATGCACTTTGTAATTCATTGGTATTTCTAATTTACTATACCCACTTCATAGCAAACATGTACGAATCATGTACTGCTGTCATATCCTCCTCCATACCCCACTTACATGTCAGTTTTTGTGGGCTCTTCCTTCCTGAGGATAGTTTACAGCATCAGGTTTAATGAATTTATCATACCAGAGAGATAGCGGGCCTGATTTGTCCCTCAGGCCTTATAGGCACAGGTGGCTATTTGGCTATAGATTGTTAAGTAGCTTTCCTGGTAGGCCTACATGTCAAAAGGTATCAGCCGTAATTTTGATTCACCAATATACAATACATCAAAGTATAGGTACAGGAGAACAACATAAAAGGAAGTTGGAATGTCCCAATTTATGTCAACCATCAACCATTTCACAGAACCTAAAATGGTCTCTCCACTTTGACGCTATCCAGATAAAGGCCCAGCAAAGGTTATACTTCCTGATACAACTAAGGAAGTTTAATCTGCCTAAGGAGCTGCTGACCACTTTCTACTCAGTCATCATTCAGTCTATTATCTACACCTCCATCACTGTCTGGTTTGGGTCAGCCACCAAACGGGACAGGGCCAGACTGCAATGGAGCTCCATCCAGGACCTGTACCAGTCCAGGGTCAGGAAAAGGGCAGCAAAAATCTCTACAGACCCCTCACATCCTGGTCACAAATTGTTCAACCTCCTTCCCTCTGGTAGACGATACAGGGCACTTTTCGCCAAAACCAGCCGACACAAAGACAGCTTCTTCCCCCAAAGCAGTCACTCTGTTGAACACCCTTACACTGAACAAACTCAATCAACACTGTTATGCTCATCTACCACATGTGTACTTCAATCTTACAGTTACAATATTGTTATTAATACATTATCATTGCACTGAACTGCCTTGCACTATATTTTTAATCTTAAACCTCAGTTTATACTGATATTGCGCTATTCCCACCCTCTTTTCAATTGTATATTGCATCTTGCCTGTGCCTGTTGAGGTGTCCACGACTATGGCAACCTTCACAGGGACAACAAGGAGGCGGACATCCCCCCCTGGACAATTGCATTACCCTATACCACCTTAAGTGTTTTTGATTTTTTTTTATTTATTTGCAAATGTACAGTTAAATTCCTTGTTTGTTTACGCAAACCTGGCCGATAAAGCTGATTCAGATTCTGATTCTGATTCTGATGTCAAATCACATTTACAGGTGATGGTCACAGCCCAGTCAGGCTGTCCATGCTGACCTGTCCACTGCCAAAAATATATCACGTGGATGTGTACATGTGTTCTGTGCTGAAATAAACCCATTTTCACTGATCTCACCTGCTGTGGCAACTCTGAGAAGCCAGACATCATAAAATACTATGCTGTCACCCATATAGGCCAGACAGGCCTCAATAAGCTACACTTTTTTTTTAATGAAACGTCAGCTTGTGGCACATATTAGCAGTGATGGGCAGTAGCTTGCTACTAGCTTAACTGCATTTCTCAGGTGCTTGGTGGTAGCGTAGCTATTTTCTGAAGCAGATAGCTTTTCAATAGCTTAGCTGCTTTTTCACCATGTACAGAAGCTACATTTTCCAGAGCATTTCTGGAGCTCACAGTGGAACTTCCTTTTAGCCACTCATACATGAACAATGAAGATGCAAACATGCATGCACACACAGTTACATAGTGTATTCCTTTGCTTTTGTACTTATTTGAACTGAACATATGTTACAGCCTACATGTGTAAGTAAAGGTAACTAAGTTTCAGTATCTGTTTATCTGAGTTATATTAGCTAGGCCATTCAAATAGCACTGACTTGGCCTGAAGCTGGTTCACTTTTTTGTGAAGAACATAAAAAAACCAACAAAGGTTAATGACAATTGTCTTGTTAAGTAATTATCTGCATAGAAACAAATCAGTGAGATCAAAGATGCTTCATTGCCCCCCACCCCGGCCCATAAACTCAATAAACAGTTGATAACAAAAGAAAAAATATACTTTATTGTCATTCCAGAAGATCTTGAATGTTACAAAAAAAAAGGAAGAATATGAAGTAGTCACAGGTCATACAAATAAAGATTAGAAGGAAGGATCACAATGAAGTAGCATACATAGCAAATATATAAATACAAAGAAAATCTGAAAATAGAATTACAAGAGTAGATAATCAGGTGTTACAGGGCACAATGTATATTTCTTCATCGACACCATCAGTGTGGTACAACTCTGTGTGTGAGTGTGTGTGTGTGTGTGTGAGTGTGAGTGTGAGTGAGTGAGTGCTATGAATGAGACCAACGGAAAATGAAACGTAACGATTTTCTTGGCTGATTTGACATGGAACTATACTCTCATTCAGGCGTAACAATCCAGTCACTAACCAATTCATCTGCTGCAGCTCAACCTTGTTGCTGCACTTACCCTACAAGGACTATTTTCAGGTGCTGCATGATATCACTGTGCTGCTGCGCCCATGGTGTTCCTTGATTATTACGCTGGAATGAGAGTATAGTTCCATGTCAAATCAGCCTAGAAAATCGTCACGTTTCATTTTCCGTTGGTCTTATTACACTTTCTAACTTGAGAGGAGACAAGATTTAAATATGAAAATGACCGGAAATCTTAGTCACTTTTAAATGTGTTGCTAGCAGGCGAGATGCTAATGGTCTAATAGGATTCAATGATCTATGCTAGGCTGGAGCTAAAAGTGGTATCGCCAGACTCCGAGAACGGCTAGATGAACTGGAGAAAGGTAAAAATCAATTGTTTAACTCAAGGGGAGGTGAAAAATTAGTGTAATTTCCCAAATGGTGGAATATCCCTTTAAAGTTTATTTAGATTTCATATGTAATGCTACAGATAAACTGTCGCGACAAGGCTGCATAGGTACAATGTACATTTTCTAAAGGGTCACAGTGTGTATGGTTAGGAACTGAAACATTACAATTGAGTAGAATTAATAAGAGCCTAAATGTAGGTGTAGCCTATGTAACTGTGAAATACCTGTTTGTTTGTAGAGGTTTAGGCTGCGTACTTTGACGAGGACAGCCAGCTCCTCTCTGCCGTGCAAAGGCAAAAGACCGTAACTTCGTTTTTGGTCGAAAATGAGTTATTTATATTTTTGGCACATTCAAGACCTTCTTTATCATGTGGATAAGTATCTTGAATCAATTCCGTTTATTTTTCGAGAAAATAATGATTTGTCTTAACAGTAACTTCCAAAAGCCCATGAGAAACCAAGGCAGAACACCGTAACATCAGTTACCGCTCTTTGGCTTTGTTTTGGAACGCTCAAATTACGAGTTACGGTGCTCTGCCTTTGTTTAGCCGCGCGTCAATATGAAGTTACGGTGCCGGTGTTTAATCAAATAATGCTACCTACCAGGTTGTAAGGTTATCTGCCTTTGTTTTAATGTCCATTAAAATTAAAATTACGGTGTAGCCTGTGTACTTTGTACAGCTGCCATCAGTCGCTCTAACTTCTGATGTCCTCAGAGCGGTCAGAACATTTAGTATGGTCTGCTCCATCGACAAACGTGCGATTACGATCGCGAAGGATTATGCAGAGTTGACAGAAAAACGTTACACATTGCCGTATCAGATGAATACATCCATGAATTAAAGCTCGCAAACTAGCTGGCAGAGTGCCAAAACTTCGCCTTCAGCCCCGCCCTAAACGCGGTCGAGTCAACGCTGGACTAATATATCTATGGAGGTATTTTGTCATGTCAAATGTATTAATAATGCCATCAGAATGCAACCAAAGCACAGGATAGCAATAAGTAGATGGCTATAAATAATTGTAAATCATACAAAATAAATGCCATGATCACTAGATTTTATACAGGTGTGTACTATAATGATTTTGTTAATGGTGATCAGCAACTAAATATTGATAATGTGGAAGTTACTGCCTTTTGCCTTGGTATGACCTCTCACTTTTTGCTGACAATACAAAGGCAGAGTACAGTAACTTTAAAATAGTGGTCAAAAGTCAAGTTTGAGCTCAAGATTTTTTTATGTATATAATTTCCATTACTAAAACATCTATTTGCCAAATTTCCAGTGTCCTACCTATAATTAATTAAGCGGGACAACTAAAAATCTTTAAAGTCATTTTTCTCAGTTCCACACTCTAGCGACTTAAGGTCTTTTGCCTTTGTAGGGCAGCTCTATCCGTGCCTGTAGTGCACCAAGGCTACCATCACTGTGATCAGTTTCTAAATTACAGTTATATTACTCATTATGCATGAAATGACAATCAATCAAATACAATTAGCAAGTAATTTAAAGGAGAAACTCGGATGATTTATACATGGATCTTGATCGCTAGACGTCGCCAAGTAATGTTGATAGAAAATACACAACCAAAATCGGTGCAACTGAACTGGAGAAGCTGTAGCTAATGGCCAGTGCTCCTAGTAAGCTACAATGCTAGGACTGGGGGCATCATCTAAACGTGCCTTTTTGCCTCTTAACTGACTCCACAATTAATGAGTTGGACACAATTTTATTTATTTTTTTTTAAGTAAGGTTTAGTTTTAATGACATTTCCAGTCTGTTAAGAGGCAAAAAGGCACACCTAGTATTGTAGCTCAATGGTACTGGCCCATGGTTCCAATGGTACTGCAGCTACTCCAGTTCGGTAGCATCGATTTTGGTCGTTTTTTTCCCCTATCAACAGTACTCAGCGACGTCTAGCGATCAAGATCCAGAATCGGCCATATTTCTCCTTTAAATTATCAAATTATCCTTATTTAACTAAGGAAGTAATTTTCAGCACACATTGCCCACTTTAGAATGTGAGCAATAATCAATGAAATACAGCAAACACATTGTTGCAGTTGGCTCAGCAATGCAACTCCAGAAATGTTGATAAGCACATTGATGTATATAGTGTGTGCTACGATGCTGAAATGTAGCATAAATTAGTTGTCAATGTGCAGGTTTTTATCATGAAAGTTTTCACATAGGCAAACTTACCCTCTGCCCACTTCTGCACATCAGCCACCCACAGCTGCACTGTGTCATCATCAATGCCAAGCTCCTTTTTTGTAGCATTCAGGCTGTCAAGATGTTCTTTGAGTATCCTTACAGTCTAACAACAACAACAACAACAACAACAACTGTATGAATGTTGTTTGAGTTCATTATGAAAATAACATTGTTGAAAAAATAACCTTTAGGTATCTCTGTCTTAAAGTGTGACTCAGGTTTTCCAACTTCCTTTCATTCCACCCTAAAGCCAAGAGGGTAAGCATGTCTTTTCGTCCTGATTTCAAGAAAAGCAGATTACAGATCATCTTTCCAGCTTTTTATTTAAAAGAAACTATTCCATTGTATGAGCGGTACCCGGTGGGGTCTTCTGCTGTTGTAGCCCATCCGCCTCAAGGTTGTGCGTGTTGTGGCTTCACAAATGCTTTGCTGCATACCTCGGTTGTAACGAGTGGTTATTTCAGTCAAAGTTGCTCTTCTATCAGCTTGAATCAGTTGGCCCATTCTCCTCTGACCTCTAGCATCAACAAGGCATTTTCGCCCACAGGACTGCCGCATACTGGATGTTTTTCCCTTTTCACATCATTCTTTGTAAACCCTAGAAATGGTTGTGCGTGAAAATTCCAGTAACTGAGCAGATTGTGAAATACTCAGACCGGCCCGTCTGGCACCAACAACCATGCCACGCTCAAAATTGCTTAAATCACCTTTCTTTCCCATTCTGACATTCAGTTTGGAGTTCAGGAGATTGTCTTGACCAGGACCACACCCCTAAATGCATTGAAGCAACTGCCATGTGATTGGTTGATTGGATAATTGCATTAATGAGAAATTGTACAGGTGTTCCTAATAATCCTTTAGGTGAGTGTATATATATATATATATATATATATATATATTAAAGCTATCCTGTTTCTACATCCCGTGAATGCATGTAATGACACAGGATAATGTGTTCCCTATTTCTTTCAATACAGAATGATGCACAGAAAATTCTGTTTCTAAGAATTATTGGTGGCCAGACACCAGAGAAAGGGTGCCATTTCATTCTTTGGGTTAGTACAAATTGAAAAGTGTTTATCACATGATGAAGAAAATAGATAATAAAGAGACTGTACAGAGAAGCCAAAATTTTGTAAATAAATCAATTTTGCATTTGTAAGCGTTTTAAATTTGCCCTTTATTGAATTTCTTGTACAGGTTTTTGACAAGACAGGAAAAAAAATAAGAATTTATGACAACACACATTAACATTTCAGCAGCAGACATGGACATACTGAAGTACGATCCATCATTTATTTAAAGGGGCATTCCACCCATTTGAACATTGTTTTTTATTTAAAGTGGGTCATATATGTAGTCGAAATGTAAAATAAATTTTGAATTTGGTGCCTTCGTGACCGAGGAAAGACAAAAAATAACTTCAGGACGCATTTGTATGAAAGACAACAACTCCCACAATGCACCACATTGCACAGCTCCGCAAGCCACTCCCACTAATCCAGAAAGCGCATATCTGCCTATAAGAGAAATCACTCTTCCGTCTACAAGGCTAGCTACCACCAGAGCTTGAAATTCATTTCACATTCACACAAAATGTCTAGTTATTTGGCGAACTCATTAGTGCATTACTCCTCGTTTGTATTTCTTTCGAAAAGGTGAATTATTGCATGGTACCTGGATGTTCAGTCAGAACATATGCGGTGCGAAACTAGGATAGTTCTCAACACAAACGTCCGTGTCCTCGTCTGATTCAGAGATTTCGTCCAGGAGAAATTGTCATCGTTGAAATTCTTTGCCGCAGACGGACTCTATCTCTGTGTTCGTAGTTGCATCTTACAGTCTATGAGTTGCATAGTGAGATCACCGGCGCCACCAGTCCGCCCTAACTCGAGCCAGTCCGGGCTCCTCGTCCGCGGCAGGCAGGTCTTCTGCCTCGGCTGCACTTCGCTATAATGCGGCTTGTAAAGGTAGCCACAAACACCTGATTCAAGCATCAGACTTCCGAAATCCTCTTCTTCTATATCATATTGAGCACTCTCCTCCGCTATTGTCATTACTTTACATCTGTCTCCACAGCGCCTGTTAGCTTAGCTTCAAACAAGATGGAGGATATTGCTTTCAGTTTCAGAGAGTAAAGTCCCACCCACTGATCTGTAATAGGTCTGTAGCGTGAGCGGGTCCCGCCCCCTGGGAAAGATGAGGAACTAGTGCTTGTAGTCTCAACAGAAATCCCCCCCTCTTACACTTCCTCCTACAATGACGCAAAATGACGATTTTTGCGTCATTGTAGGAGGAAGTGTAAAAGGTAAATAACGGATTTCTCCCGTCTCAGAGGAAAATGAGAGAGTGTTGCACGACCATTCAATAGTATGACTGGGTTTCTAACAATGCAAAGCTTAATGCAAATGTGTGGAGTGTCCCTTTAATATTTGTTCACATTTTTTTAAACAAAATATTGAATGACTTGGTTGCCTACTTTACATTCATTTTATTTCCCAGAGATGCGTTTAGAAATCTAGACTCCCTGGAAGGGTGGACTGTGTGCAATCCGCAGCAATGGCGGAGAAATGATGGAAGCAACTGTGGTGTTTTTGTTTGCACAGTGAGTGGACGGAGATTTATGTTCACTACTTTGTACATTAATTAACATTTATATAATAAATACAACGAGTCTTCTATCAAAAACTGTTTACTAGTACATACAGTACATTATACAAAGCTCTTTACATTTTCATAGACTGCAGAGATGGAAGCAAAAGGTCTCAACATGTCTTCTGAGTTTCTCCACACTGAATAGTTGATTCACCTTAGAGTTTACCATGCTTCGCGTTTGGTTGAAAATATACAAACTGAAGTAAAGCAGAGTCTCAATTTCTAAATTAAATAATGCTTTCTTTTTCTATAAAATTGATGCATGTATGTCTAATATTTGAGTAAAATATAAAATAAATATTATAATTACTATTTTGTTTAAAATCATAAACTAGTTTGCTCCTCTTCTGTTCTTAGGACTTCACACCAAAGATGAAAACTTCTGAGGCTGAAAACAGATGTTTGGCCCAGGAGATTGGTGTTTGTGTATTTCAAAAAATCCAGACCAAGTAAGTGACCATACTGCATTTTACCATGTTATACTATATAGATTGAGCAGTCATTTAAATGTGTCTTGTTACTTCTGCAGAACCATGCATCCAGATGTCAAGACACTGCAATGGGTTCAGTGTGACATTTGTAATCAGTGGCTGCACTATGACTGTGCTGGCATAAATCCAGCAATGCCATTCAGCTGTGGATGTGACATTGAAAAGTCATATCCTTATGAGAAGTATGCAGTTTAAATTTTCAAACAAACTTCACTCACTACATTAAAAATCTATTGAATGCTTTTGTAACCATCCCATTTCTTTTTACAGAACTCTACAAGAACAATGTTGAAGCAGGGATTGGTGGTGAATGTAGTGACAGATCAGGACATTATGGTAAACAACATGAATACTTCATCACACCAATAACTGAATGAATGTGTAAGGGGAATAACTGTGTAAGGTGCTTATCTGCATATCCAAGCTTTGTGACTTTTACATGCATATCTGTTGGAATTTTTTGGAAGTGAACAATTAGAAAAATAATATATATATATTTGTTACACTTATTGTTTCAAAGAGAAACTGAATGATTTTTGAATGTATTTTGTTTGCTCGCTTCATGGGTAATTCGTAAATCAAATTAAATGCATTGTAAATGGTCGTCCTCTCTTTCCCCTCTGGGTCTTTCAAAGGTAACCCTATTAATCCTAAAAAAGACAGAGGGCTTCCACAGGTGCAGGCAGAAACCATTTTGCAAACAAAGGGACATTTGGCCTAAGTGTGTTAAAATGGCATTTTTTTGTTCCCTTTTTCCTGATTTTAGTATTCGCTCTATAGCTTTGTCTATTCTATGTGTTTTATAAACCCTTAAATAATTAAAGTCTTACAATTTTTACAGAGCATCCAAAGATTTTGATCCAGAATGGTTTTGATGAGAAAGGGATGCCTCCTGTTGCTGTGCCACACACATTGTGCTACTGTCAGGACTTTTTTCTCTGTGCCCCCTCCCTTGTTATCTTTGTCACGTTTGTTGAATATTAGTCTAAAAGTAACTTTGCAGAACTAATAGTTACTTATTTATTACAGCAAAGCCTTTTGAGTTTGCTTCAATGTCTCAATTTGTAGTCAATTTTATAACCATTTTCAAACTTTCATTACCTACCTTTCAATCATACTTTTGTTAGAGTTGCTGTGTTTTTTTCTTTGCCAAAGGCGTCTGAGCCCTGTATACAATAAATAAATAAAATTTAAAATAATAATAACTAATGCTGTTTCAATGTTGTAGAATAACACAAACATTTAAAGAAAAGCTTTATAAATGGTTCACCAAACTAGTACTTAGAAAGGTATTTAAACAATATTTCATAAACCACAATGTGATTTTTACATTTTAAATTTACTCACCTTGACTCTGGCATGTTCTGTGACAGGCAGTTTGTTCTCCTGCACCATTCCTGGATGACAGGCAGCTGTAAAACAGTGAGAGTGGCTGGAGCGACGCTTAGTAAGAGCCACGAGACACGCTCCAAATCGGGCAAAAAGAGCAAATAAAATTTAAGATAATATGACAAAAAGGTAAATAAGAGCAGGATTGCACTGTCTGTTTGCTCTCGTGAATCAATCGTAGTGTCTGGTAGATGTAACCAGTGAGAGATCTTGTGGCAGGTGCGATGCTATAGTGGCTGGAGCGACGCGGTGTAAGACCGAGCCACGAGACGCGCTCCAATTCGGGCAAAAAGAGCGAATAAAATATAAGATAATATGACAAAAAGGTAAATAAGAGCAGGATTGCACTGTCTGTTTGCTGTCGTGTATCAGTCGTAGTGTCTCGTAGATGTAAACAGTGAGAGATCTTGTGGCAGGTGCGACTCTTAGGTGCCGAGACTGGTTATATCCGTGACTGGTCGAGTGGCAGGCGCATATAAGGGTGACCGGTCGAGTGGCAGGCGCATATAAGGGTGACCGGTCGAGTGGCAGGCGCATATAAGGGTGACTGGTCGAGTGGCAGGCGCATTTAACGGTGACGGGTCGAGTGGCAGCTACCCCTAGCGGTGACGGGTTGAGTGACAGGTGGAGCGGCAGCTCCCCCTGCCACGCAGAGATTTTACTCCTACTGTGTTTTTGTCGTGATTCACCTGTCACTTCTGCACTACAGTTCTGTAAGCTCGCACTCGATCGGCCCAAAGTCCGGCATCCGACCAGCGAGGAAGGTCTTTACGTGTTACTGTCTTTTCTCGAGGCAAAGTATTTTTTTGATTAAATGCAATACATTTGAATATGTATTATCTCGTTATTTCATCTGACTCCATAAATGAAAAGGTTTTAATGATATCTGTGCATCATTAAATGTGAGCGAATGTTTGACTATTCCTTTTAACTCTTTAATGAAAATAATGTCAAAGTCAGTTAGAATAATCAAATGTAACAATGTATTATGTCAAGTAAATGTATCATGCCAATTTCATAATCAATTCAAAGATAATCGATACAAAACATCAAATTCTCTGGAATAAAGAGAAGAGATGCAAAACCAACATTAAGATACATGATGCTAAGAGTTTACTCTTAAGTAAGAGTCACTCTTAGCATCATGGGCCAACTTGAGTTACAAAAAGGCCCCGAGCCCTTTGCTGCATTCCATTATATAGACAGAACCTGTTTCACATGGAAACATGTACTAACAATGGAAATTTGCATTCAGAGGTTACACCTTTTGGGGGTATGAGACCATTTGCCAGGAGACCACCTTCCTTTGTGTGCCAGTTATCTCTAAACTCTTAAAAACCTTATTACCTTTTGTTTTACTTATTTGGAAATGAGACATTTGTACCAGTCGCACTGTGACATTTCAAATGATACCAAACATGTATAATACTCTGTGATAATCATTCATATTAAACTATATATTTTCTTGGGTGAATTCAGGTGATCTAAGCATGAGAGAGAGAGGGTGAGGGAAGAGGGAATGAAATGTAGATTAGGATGACTCGGAGGTGAGACTTTCGTCTCGATAGTGCACAAGGGGGAGTTCAAATGTTAATTTCCAGAGAGGTCCTTTGTCCTCCCAGGGCCTCAAGTAGACTGCCTGGCATTTATCTAATTTCTCAAGTCTTACAGTTCCCATCATCCTCCCTGGCTCCCACCTGCACACACTCCACAATCACCCGCACCTGCCAGCAATCACCCTCATCTGTTCCACAACATAAAAACATGCAACACACACATCATCACTGTCTGGTCTATGACTAGGACTCTGAAGTATTGGATTACCTACCTACCGGTGGGGATTTCTTTAAGACTGCAAGGGATGCTCGGCTTCCCCTATAATGTCAAAAAATAATAATAATGGACAAATATGTACTATTGTGTTAACATTTTATTAACTAAAAATGTGTTAGAACACGTTTATCTCAAAGACGAGTTCATTCAGAATCAGCTACATATAGCAGGTCGGCTGACTCGATTTCCTTCTCACACATTCACGTAGCGTCACAGTGCATTTCCCTGTTGAAGCCCAGCATCCATTGACTTCAATGGGGCTGCTTTGAAGAGTTTTTTTCAGTGCTTCGAAAGTAGACGGTCATTGGATAAATGCTGCGATTATGTTCCGCCCACGGACGCTCAGCGTCTCTGGGAGTGAATGAGGAGTGGGCTGGCCTGGACTCCGGGCTTCTGCGTGATGATTGGAGGGTCTGTCGAAAGGCTGCATCTCCTTTTGATTGACAGCGATTTCAAAACAATAAAAAGTCGCTGATGCTGAAGCTAATCGAGCTCAGTCCCATCGCGGATTTTTCTAGTATAGTCAAAAGACAAACTGCTGCAACCTATTTCTTGGTATTTGCTTGTCGAAATTGCTAGCCAATTTTCATAATACATTTCACACAATTATACATTTATATCTTTATTATATTATTACTTATTATATTTTTTAATTATTAGTAATAATTAAAAAATAATTATTAAAATAATTAAAAAATATATTATTATTAGTAGTATTATTATACTTTATTATATTATTATTTATACCTTTATTTTATTATTACATTTATACAATTATACCTAACTCTGCTGGCCATTGAGAGGACACTAGTCAAGTCACTGGAAAAGACGCCTAGTTGGTGCGTCAGGGTCACAGAGCATTTTCTTGAAAAGGAACGTAGGGCAGAATTTACGTATAAATAAATGGACAATTTTTATGATGTTGGCCGAAAATGAGCTTCCCTCCTTTGAAAGACCAACAGCCGCCACTGCTACCTACCCACCCACAATCACCCGCACCTGCCAGCAATCACCCTCATCTGTTCCACAACATAAAAGCATGCAACACACACATCATCACTGTCTAGTCTATGACTAGGACCATGAAGTATTGGATTACCTACCTACCGGTGGGGATTTCTTTAAGACTGCAAGGGATGCTCGGCTTCCCCTATAATGTAAAAAAAAGTAATGGTCAAATATGTACTATTGTGTTAGTAACAATAACATTTTATTGACTAAAAATGCGTTAGAACACGTTCATCTCAAAGACGAGTTCGTTCAGAATCAGCTACATATAGCAGGTCGGCTGACTCGATTTCCTTCTCACACATTCACGTAGCGTCACAGTGCATTTCCCTGTTGAAGCCCAGCATCCATTGACTTCAATGGGGCTGCTTTGAACAGTTTTTTTCAGTGCTTCGAAACTAGACGGTTATTGGATAAATGCTGCGATTATGTCCCGCCCACGGACGCTCAGCGTCTCTGGGAGTGAATGAGGAGTGGGCTGGCCTGGACTCTGGGCTTCTGCGTGATGATTGGAGGGTCTGTTGAAAGACTGCATCTCCTTTTGATTGACAGTGATTTCATACAATAAAAAGTCGCTGATGCTGAAGCTAATCGAGCTCAGTCCCATCGCGGATTTTTCAAGTATAGTCAAAAGACAAACTGCTGCAACCTATTTTTTGGTATTTGCTTGTCGAAATTGCTAGCCAATTTTCATAATACATTTCACACAATTATACATTTATATCTTTATTATATTATTACTTATTATGTTTTTTAATTATTAGTAATAATTAAAAAATAATTATTAAAATAATTAAAAAATATATTATTAGTAGTAATATTATTATACTTCATTATATTATTATTTATATCTTTATTATATTATTACATTTATACAATTATACCTAACTCTGCTGGCCATTGAGAGGACACTGGTCAAGTCACTGGAAAAGACGCCTAGTTGGTACGACAGGATCACAGAGCATTTTCTTGAAAAGGAACATAGGGCAGAATTTACGTATTTAAATGGAACATTTTTATGATGTAGGCCGAAAATGAGCTTTGAAAGACCAGCAGCATCCACTGCTACCTACCCACCCACCTACCTACCCACCTACCTAACCCACCTACCTAACCACCCACCTACCTACCCACCAACCAACCTACCCACCCACCCACCAATCCACCCACCTACACATAGATCTGGAGTGCTTTACTCCCTACCCGGACTGGTCCAAGATACGCCTTACAGTGAACAGTCCAGAGAGGATTTCACCGCATTGTGGAGTGGGTGCTGGTGAACAATGGATTCCCGTCTGCCCCGCATTCGTTGGATCCTGCCAGATCCTCTGCTCCTCCTTGGTTTACTTCACTCTGCTCCGCAGATCTGTCTTGGGTCTTCCAGTCACCAGCTCCACCTAATCAAGAGGATCCCCTGGCTCTGCCTCCAGCTGTAGGGTCCATTGCTCTGTCTCAGCTTGTCGACCTGTCGGCTTCACCTTGGCTCCACTCTCCCTCGGCTCCACCTAGGACCTATGTCCTTATGGCTCTACAGCAGGCATGGACAAACTTGGTCCAGGAGGGCCTCTGTCCTGCAGAGTTTAGCTCCAGCCCTGATTAAACTCACCTGCCTGTAGCCTTCTAGTAATCCTGAAGACATTGATTAGCTGTTTTAGGTGTGTTTGATTAGGGTTGGAGCTAAACTCTGCAGGACAGCTTCCCTCCATGCCTGCTCTACAGGGCTCTCTCATCCCACCGGCTCTGCCTCAGTCCTCAACCTCTACCCTGGCTCCACCTCGGACGCTCGTCGCTGCGGCTTCGCCTCATTCTCCAAAGCATTGATGTTGCGTGGGCTCATTGGCTCTTTTCAGCTCTACCTGAGTCTCCACCTCCACATCTCTCCATCTTCGTTCCTTTGTCCGGTATCATCCAAGAAGTTAATGTGGTTGTTTTATTTATTCTCCTGCTGTCTCCTGAGTGTTTCGTTGTTTGTTTATGTTATGTCCAGAGATGTATTCTTTATTGTTTATAGTAACCAAAAGTCCAAATTACAGTCTCTGCTGCACCAACTTAATTGATATAAATACTAGTGTAGAACATTGCATAGAAACTGTGTCTATTCCTCGTTTAGTGAGATCAAATAATAAATCTACTGCAGGATCTAGGAAAAATCTAATTGTTATTAAAACAGAAAATCTCGCTATTAGTGAACAAAAACAATTTCTAAAGCTAGGTCTTCTAAACATTAGATCACTCACACCTAAGGCAGTTATTGTAAATGAAATAGTCACAGATAATAGCATCGATGTACTTTGCCTTACTGAAACCTGGCTTAAACCAAATGATTATTTTGGTCTAAATGAGTCTACACCATCAGGATACTGTTATAAGCATGAGCCCCGTCTGATTGGTCGTGGCGGTGGTGTTGCAACAATCTATAGAGATATTCTTAATGTTACCCAGAAAACAGGTCACAGGTTTAATTCGTTTGAAGTACGTGTACTAAATGTTACGCTCTCAGATGTAAGAAAAAAATCCCTATTATATCTAGCTTTGGCTACCGTATATAGACCGCCAGGGCCTTACGCTGATTTCCTAAAAGAGATTGCAGATTTTCTCTCAGATCTATTGGTCAACGTCGATAAAGCATTAATTGTTGGAGATTTTAACATACACGTAGATAATTCAAATGATGCGTTAGGGACTGCGTTTACAGATTTATTAAACTCCTTTGGGGTCAAGCAAAACGTCACTGGTCCCACTCATCGTCCTAATAATACACTCGATTTAATTATATCATATGGAACCGATCCAACCGATATAGATATTATACCGCAAAGTGATGATGTTACTGACCATTACATGGTAACTTGCATATTACGTACTGCTGTAATATGTCATGCTGCACTGCGTTATCGACCAGGCAGAACAATCCTCCCATCCACCATAGATAATTTCTCAAATTGCTTATCCGATCTGTCTCAGCTGCTGCCTGAACCCAAACAAACAGATGAACTAGAAGAACTAACTAGCACTATGAGCACCATTTTCTCCAGAACATTGGATATTGTTGCACCCGTTAAATTAAAAAAGGTCAGAGAGAAAATTAAAGCACCATCATCATTTTTTTTTTTCTCCATTAGGTCACCTGATGGAGCTTCAGGTCACCATTAGGTCACTTGATGGAGTTTTTCGGTTCCTTGCCACTGTTGTCTTTGGCTTGCTCAGTTGGGGATATTTTGTGGATATTTAATTTTAATTTTATCAATCAATAAATCCCACTACAAACAAACCTTGTTGTATTATTTTAATTTAATATTGTGAGGCTGCTTTGATACAATCTGTATTGTGAAAAGCGCTATACAAATATACTTGACTTGACATGACTTGATTGTTATGGGCCATCAGAAGAGCTGTGTTTTCTTGCATTTGTGTTTTGTGTGCTTTTTCTGTGTTTCAAGCTTATTATATCAAGCTTATTAGCCTCCTTAATGATTGCTTATTTGGAAGTTGTAGGGAGGTGAGCGGCATTTTTCTTTAACTCTGTTTTTTCCTGTTTTGTGGCCAGGAAGAGAGTTAGGGTACAATTCTGTTCAATTTTATTTTCTTTGTAGTTAAGTTAGAGGTTTTACTCCCCCAGGCAGATCGCTTTTTGTTTGCTATTTTGGCCTTGCCCCCTCCTGAAGCCATTGCTTCCCTTTTAAATTGTGTTCTTTTTTTCTAAATGCATTGTTTTTGTTGAAGGTAATTTGTTTGTTTATTGTGCTATGGCAGGGCTCAGAACAACGCTCTTCAAAACCTTTTTTTTTGTTGCGTCGGCCTATACATAGTTCGTAAAGGCCAATTAATGTCACGTGACCTCCCCGGAGACGCCATTTTTGATGGCATAAGCTGCTGTGTTTACAAAGTTTTACTTGTTATTTTACTGTTATTTACAGTTATAATGTTACGAAAATCATGAAGAGACAAAGTGACAGAGATTATAAAGAGACTCAAGACAGAGAGAGGTACAATGCGAAAATTTCAGTCATAAATGGTGTGGATCCGTATGCGCTAACGAAGGAAGCACTGAGCACTGATTATGCAGCTTTGCCTCAGATACAGTATTATCATGTGTACCATTATCTGGTATTGGCTAGGAGTTTTTACACATGTGAGCAATTCCGAGCCTGGAAATCACTGGAGGCATACAATCAGTTTGCCGAGGGTGGGGTTGGTGACGTTTGCTCAAGTACAATCAATGGAAAAGTAGTCATCATAGCGAAGGTATGTAGCGTGATGCTAGACTATCTGTCTATTAAAAAGTCATAGCCTGCACAACTTAATTCCTATGTTCCCCTTAAAACAGTCATCGGTGCTTTCTGTAATATGCATGTACTTATTTGTACACTGAAGAATAGGGGTGGAACGGTACATGTATTCGTATTGAACCGAAATGGCACGGTTCGGTGCATGAATATACACGGTATAAAAATAAATAAAACTCGCGTGCAAATTAATTAATGTAATGCGGAACTACTTTATACGCGGGTTCTTTAGGGACATAATCTGAGATTGCAATGCTGGAATGTGTGTGCGTGCGTGCATGCGTGCGTGTGTGTGTGTGTGTGTGTGAGTGAGAGAGAGGCGCGGGCGCAATCGAACAGTGGAAACAATGTTGTTTTTGTATGTTTTTAATACCTCGTCATTTTGTTCATACAGGACATCATTCAAACTGCAAAGTGTTAACTTATATTTGTGTACACTCGCAATAAAACACAACATTGTGCTTTTGTCAAACTGTAAACTACAACTGTCACCCAATCAAAATCTCTCTCTCTCTCTTTTAAATGCAATCAGGTACAATTACCAAACATATCTCAAGGTCTTTTAGTCTTTTTATTAAATTAATTAATTATATAAAACTATTGTCAATGCACTACAAATAAACTGGTTCTATGCCTTTACTTTTTTAATAAAATTTATTTAAAAAAAAAATTTATTTACAAGGCTTAAGACATTTATTTTCCTTTGGTGGTACAGCCTGAGACAGGCACAATAAAAAAGAATTTGCCTTCTGCATTTTTGTTTTGCTTTTTCCTCCATTGTACCGAACTCGTACCGAACCGTGATGTCTGAGCCGAGGTATGAACCGAACCGTGACTTCTGTGTACCGTTCCACCCCTACTGAAGAATATAATTAGAATCTGCATATCAGTCCATGTACAACAAGTAACTTGTACATCATGCATATAATATACCAATGACATTATATACACCCATTTGTTTTAATTAACCCAAATAAGTTCTTGAACTAAATAAAAATGTTCTTTGTTTAGGTCAAACATTCCCAAAGTGTCAATGACAAGCCACTGCGCCCCTGGGTCATCTGCGAGCCTGATGGTGCTGTCAACTCTGCCCACTGTACCTGCATGGCTGGGCTTGGCGAGGTGTGCTCACATGTTGGTGCGCTTCTGTTCTACTGTGAGGCTGCTGCTCGACTGAGTGCATCAACAACTTGCACTCAACAAAAGGCAAAATGGGTACTCCCAACCATCAACAAGGTGGACTATGCAGAAACAAGACACATAGATTTTTCCACACCAGCTACTAAAAAGAAGAGAATTGATAGTGTCATTGCTGGAACACAACTGACAACCCGAACAGCTACAAAACTCCCAAATGTTCGAATACCATCAGAGGAAGATATCAGTGCCTTTATGGACAAGCTTCATAATACTGGTGTCAAATCGGTCATTCTTTCTGTTACTGAAAAATATCAAGATAGTTTCATTCCAACAATTTTTCAAGAAGGTAGCCTACCCATCGCCTTGATTACCCTCAAAGAGGATAAATATATTAACATGGACAGGGACTCATTATTGGCTGAAGCACCATCCGTATTTACTAAGCTGGCAGTAATTGATAAGCAAGTGAAAAATACTGAGGAACTAACCCGGCCTCAGCGTAAAAGCAAGGAGTGGCATGCGCTGAGATATGGAAGAATCACTGCTAGCAATATGAAGCTAGTCATCAGCGGTAACTGCCAACAGCCAGCTCCCTCAACAGTTGCGGCAATCTGTGAGAAAAGTCACTTCTCATCGGTTGCCACTGATTGGGGAAAAAGTCATGAAGACAAGGCTTATAACGACTTTGAGAAGTATGCCAAAGAAAAACATTACAACTTTTGTCTATGTAAATCTGGACTTTGGATTAACAAGAACTACCCTTATATTGGTGCCACTCCTGACGGCATCCAGGAGTGTATTTGCTGTGGTAAAGGCATTTTAGAAATAAAATGTCCATATAATGCCAGAGAAAGCACACTTAATGAATCTCAGTTGCCTTTTCTGAATGAGGATGGCACTTTGAAGATAACTGACAAATACTTTTATCAAGTTCAGACCCAGCTGCTCGTGACAGAAACTGACTATGGTGATATTGTCATTTGGACTCCACATGAAATGAGCATTCAGAAGATCACCCCTGATCCTGATGTTTTCCAGGAAATAATAAGTAAAGCAGAGGACTACTATTTGAAAGTGGTGTTGCCAGAAGTCATGGTAAACCTCATTACCAGAGAAATTGAAGAGGAGAAAAACAGAAAACATCAAGATAAGCCTGATGTTGGGGAAGTGGTATGCCACTGCCAAAAATCCCATGTTGCCACTGACACAGTCATAAAATGTACCAGTGAAATGTGTATGGTAAAGTGGTTCCATCTACAATGTGTGAAGTTGAAGAGGATACCGAAGGCATAAACATGTAAGAAATGTAAAGGCAAAGGCAATGCCAAGATCAAGAGTAGTAAGCTCTAGTGACCTTGAATAGTATTCTCATTTGAATTTCACTGCATGTTGTTTCTCTTGATTGTGTAGTGTTACATATTATGGAATATCAGAGTGGATGCTCTTCAGAAACAATTTATTTATAGAGAAAAAATGCAAATGTATATGTTGTCTTGTTTGATAGAAAGTTTGGACATTACATTAATTTGGTCATTACATATGTTTGGTCATTGGTTTGACATTACATTTGTACATTACATCCTGGACATTACATTTGCTCCTTGTTTCACCGTTTGTTCTTTGTTTTCTGGTTTGAATTCTGTAAAGTCCTGTGAAATGACTTGTTGTGCTATTGGGCTATACAAAAATTTAAATTGAATTGAAATATGGCACTAAAACCAGGATTTGCAGAAATTAACAAATATTTAAAGTTGAAAAAATAAAGGGTTTTACAATATGCATGGATAACAATGTTCAGTCTTTTTAAACACTTAGACAAATAGTTTGTACAAGACATATCTTGTTGCACTGAGCTTTCCAGTTTCAGATGTTTAACCTCTTAATTGAAAGGAACAACAGAAACACATAAATTTGACAGGCAACATGCAACTCATGCAATTTGTCGACAACAGGAAGTTCTTGAAGCGGTGTGTTTAGCTTCATATGAGACAGTGTCATGACTAATCGTTCAAATTTACCCAGATCACTAAGCCTTGTTGGTGGCAAGTCTGGCTCAATGTCATAGTAAATCATCTTTAAGACATCAAATGAAGGCAATCCAGTGTAGTATGTTACCAAGTCTTGTCTATCAGCTAGTGCTTCCTGTGTCATCCTGAATGTTTTCAGTTGTAGTTTGAGCGATATGTTTTCAAACAACAAACGTTGAAATTCACCTTGAACATCAGGTGTAAATGGTTTAAAATGATCTGCATCTGTGCGTTTTGGTTTACATGTTGGTGGTTCCATTTTCCCAAGTTTGAGAAAAGAACAGTTGGGTCCTGCAGCAACATCTGTGTCGTCTTCTAATTCAATATCGCTTATGGTGGTAGCATGCAGCTCCAAAAACGCACTTGCAGCAGAATGTTTTGCTTTAGATGCTTTCCTCTTTTCTGCCCGTATATATCTAGAAATGAAAAAATAATAGAAACATATTTATATATAAACGTATGTACATTTAAATCTATATACCTAATAAGACAAACTTGTTACTTAGGACATTTTTACAAATAGTTTGGTGAATTATTAAAAGATATAATTGGATATGACTGCCTATTTAATACGTAAAAGTGATTCAAAATTCTGTGATTATCAGTGTGTTGTTTACCTGTTTGTGCAGCCTGTGGCTTGTTTCAAGTTGCTTTCCGATTTCCTTGGTGTCAAACATCCAGCCAACTTAAGGGAAGGTGCCCAATCTGGATTGGTTTGGTCAAATAGGTCTGATGGTTTGCCTACATTAATCAAATGTGTAAATTTCTTAGAATGCACAAAGGAAATCATGTCCTAATAATATGTTAAATCTACAGTACAGTAACCTAATCATATTGTTGATGTGATAATTGAGTGTAGATCTTCAGGGTTTCTACAGGTAGCAATTTTAATGCCCAAAAGCTATACTTTTAATGGCTCAAATGCAGAACAATTGTGATATTTATTTCTAAAGATTTGAAAAACATTCCGTCAAACAGAGGAATGAGAATAAATGTAGATATACAAACGCAAATTGGACACAAGGGACAACTTTTGAGCAAATAATTGTATAATAATACAATGGCACCACAGTTCAACGTGCTTTTGACATGTTTTGCATATTTGATGAAATTATGCCGCAAAAATTAACAAGCAATGCCAACATTTCTCAAGAACTTTAGATTTAAATCCAGTTGGAACTCAATTTAATGCTTTTTAATTATATTAACACAGTGACAAATGAACAAATTATAAATAACAAATGAATTTTAATGCCGCACGGACACCCTGGATCGCTGTTGTTATTTCCGTGAGGTTTGGTAAATGGTGGGCAAACAGCTGATTTTTCCAGGCGTAAAGAGCCATTTATTTAAGTCACAGATCTTTTACAGTGCAGATCTTTTTACAGAAGCAATGCTCTGTTTGTGAACATTGTTTTGGCCCACCATAGAACTATTATTATCTATTTAATACATTTGCGTTGCCCACGAGAGCCTCGGACGTGACGACACCGATCCCCCTCGTAATAAAGTAATCTAAATAATGAAACTCACAAGTTACCAGCTACCAGCATACACAAGATAGTACTGAGTAAATTATGTCTGTCAACACATTATAAGATACGCACCTGACACAAAGTGCTCTGAGCAAATGTTTCTTGTGTGTTTTGAGGGAGTTTCTTTCCTGTTTATCCTCGCCAGCCATAACCTCCGTCGTTGTTCTGACAAAAGCTTAGTCTTCTCACATTCATGAAGTATAATGACGGGTATACTGTAAAATCCAAATTTAACTGAACCTCCGGCACGATTTGAACATCCATTGACCCAGCAGGAGATTTTTTATCTTTTATTTTTCACTTTTTATCACGAAATTAACTCGTTTCAGCTTCTTCTTCTTCTAATGTTCTGCCCACAGCATGCCCACAGAAATGGCGCCGGGTCGGCAAATGCCCGTATGTTGTGACGTCATGTAGGAACTATGTATACCCCCAGACTCACGCGGGACGTAACGTTTAATTTAGACTGTATAAAACAATAGTGAATTTATGAAATAAGAATATTAAATTATTAAATATAAGTATTTTAAAGGTAAACATGCGTTGAACTTACCATTGGTGAAAGGAAGTTGTCTTAAAGCGCGCTCTTTGAATTGTTTTGCAGATTACACCCGTCCATATTATCTGTGTGAGGATGAAACGGGGGGCATACGTATATCCGGTTATTCCACAGAACTGCATCTATAGAGTTGATAACATGAACTGAAGAAAAGATGACACTCTACTTGTGTATCAACATACGGTACACGAAGAGGCTCAAACAGTGCTAAAGGCACATATGAGGCGGTCTCTCTGCGTCTATCTGGTTAACGTCCACAGCGCACTCTTTGAAATGTTTTGCAGATTACACCCGTCCATAATGTCTTTGTGAAAACGAATTATTTTTTGAGAAATAAAAAGCATTGCAGATAAATAAAACATATAAAATAAATGAAATAAGATGTTAAATTATCAAGTATATGCATTTTAAAGGTAGTCTTAATCTTTTAAACATGCGTTGAACTTACCTGAGATGATATGAGGCTGTCTTTTTTGTCTTTATCTGGTTAAAATCACAGATCCATGAATTTCTGAGCAAAGATGTGTGCTGTGCTGCTGCTAAACTGAAAATGAAGATTGATTCCATCATGGCAGGGGCACCGGCCCTCCCCTTCCTCTCTGTGTTGTTGTTGTGTATTAGCATTTGCATTTTGTTTCAGGAAACAAATAAAATATAAATAAAATAAAAAGAATAAAAAGATAGGATAGTCGCCTATAAAGTTTTATTATTGAATGATCGTAAACACATACAACTGTCATAATTTCAGGTACATAATTACAGGATCCATATTGTTAACTTCACTAAAAATATTCAGAAATCCAATGCAATATTGTGAACTTTACCGATAGGAAAAACTGTGGAAATTCTCTACATATTCTAAAATACTACAGCGCAAAAACACACAAACACAGTCTTTGACTGACAAAGTACAAGGAAGCACAATCTCTTCCTCATTGCTTTAAACCCATAATTGCAACTTAAATTTTATTTTTTCGGTAACATGCAAACTGTAACGATTAGAGGCCTTTCACACAGAACACGTTTTCCATTCCATTGTTTTTCTATGTATACACACGCTAAATTGATGT
Source organism: Squalius cephalus (assembly GCF_949319135.1). Classification (NCBI taxonomy): domain Eukaryota; kingdom Metazoa; phylum Chordata; class Actinopteri; order Cypriniformes; family Leuciscidae; genus Squalius; species Squalius cephalus. The sequence continues at coordinate 9,936,647 of NC_137139.1, forward strand.
GTTTTGACATTTTAGGCTGCGTGTTCACCGAAGTGTTTTTCAGCCACTGAAAGACGGCAGGTGCTCAGCTAAAGACGCCCGGCTGCAGGCGCTTGAGTGCTTCAGTAGCAGTGTTGCCAGATTGGGACGGTGATTTCCAGCCCAAAAGCTCAGCAAAACCCGTCCACTACAAGGAAAAACCGCCCAAAATTTTACTGCCAAAATAATGTGCTATAATTTCATTACCATGTCATTCAAGGTTGATAAGCACAATTTGTATCTCCTTAAAACAAAATAACGATGATAAAATTAAATAAAAAATAAATGAATTTTCCAGGAAAACAGATCAAAACAGGGCAATAATTAAGGAGAATTAGCCAATATGACTAAAATGTCCAGGTGGACACTGTCAAAACGGCAATCAAGAAATGAACCGATGACTTTAACCCTCGGAAGTACACAGTGGAGAACATTACGCAGAATTTAGCAGTCAAAACTGATTCATCGTTGATTCAAACCTTTTTCAGCAGCTGTCAGGGTCGAGTAGAGTGCAGTCTGGATGGTGTAAAAGTTGCAGATGTCTGGTTAGGCTAGTGTACACATGACCATGGACAGAAGTCGTACCATATTTGATTTCAATTCAAGTCATTCAACTGTGCTCTCCTCTCAGAGTTATAGTCACCATCGAGTCATCTCCCTAATGATCGAGTCATTAGAGTTGCTCACTATCTCACTCTTTACTGTAGATACAACTATCTGTATAGTAGGCTATGTCACTTTGGCATTAGCGATCACTTGAATATACAGCTACAACTTATCGTGCTCAATCACAACTGCCTGCGGATCGCTGATTGGCTAAAAGTGCGTGCTCGTCGGTGATGTCAACACCAATGCCAGCTGACTCTGCATGGGCGTATGTGTACAGTAATGTCATGATGACTGATTTTATGGTCTACATGCACACTTTGGTTTAGTTTCTGACTAAACCTAAAGTTTCTTTAGTTTAGCTTCTGACCAAGGCTGTATCTCAATACTAGTTTTACTTGATCTAAGTGCTGCGTTCGATACTATAGATCACACAGTACTCTTAGATCGACTACAAAATTATATTGGTGTTCAAGGACAAGCATTAAGCTGGTTCAGATCATACTTATCTGACCACTACCATTTTGTCTATTTAAATGGAGAAAAATCGATCATAACTCCAGTAAACTATGGAGTGCCGCAAGGATCTGTGTTAGGCCCTCTATTATTCTCAATATATATGCTGCCACTTGGAAATATTATAAGGAAACATGGAATTAGTTTCCATTGTTATGCTGATGACACTCAAATCTATATTTCATCACGGCCAGATGAAAACGCTAAATTATCCAAATTGACAGAGTGTGTTAAAGATATAAAAGATTGGATGATGCGCAATTTTCTTTTATTAAATCCAGACAAGACAGAGGTAATACTTATCGGTTCAAAAAACCGCCCACAAAACCTCTCACAATACAACTTTAACATAGTAGGATGTCCTGTTACTTCATCCTCTACAGTAAAAGACCTGGGTGTTATACTAGACTGCAACCTGTCTTTTGAAAATCATATTTCATATGTTACAAGAACAGCCTTTTTCCACCTTAGAAACATTGCTAAGCTACGTAACATGCTATCAGTTTCTGATGCAGAAAAGTTAGTTCATGCATTCATGACCTCGAGACTAGATTACTGTAATGCTTTATTAGCCGGTTGTCCTGCATCCTCAATAAACAAGCTACAGTTAGTCCAAAATGCAGCCGCTAGAGTTCGTACTAGATCAAGAAAATATGATCATATAACACAGATTTTATCATCACTACATTGGTTACCTATAAAGTCCCGTATTAACTACAAGGTATTGCTACTGACTTATAAAGCCCTAAACGGCTTAGCTCCAGTCTATTTAACCGATCTTCTATCGCCCTATAATCCATCGCGCTCTTTAAGGTCACTAAATTCGAGGCTTTTGGTCATACCTAGGATATCTTGGTCCACCAAAGGAGGGAGATCATTTTCACATTTAGCTCCAAAACTCTGGAATAGTCTTCCAGATACCGTTCGTTGCTCAGACTCGCTCTCCCAGTTTAAAACTAGATTAAAGACGCATCTCTTCAGCCAGGCATTCATATAATACTTTTAATCTTACAGTTAAATCTGACCTCTAGTTCATAAACGCCAGAGGAGAACTGGCCCCCGACTGAGCCCGGGTTCTCCCAAGGTTTTTTTTTCTCCATTAGGTCACCTGATGGAGTTTTTCGGTTCCTTGCCACTGTTGCCTTTGGCTTGCTCAGTTGGGGATATTTAATTAAATTAATCAATCAATCAACAATACTATTGATCAGCATTACCAAACGTGGACGTTTTCCACTAGAAACAAACATTGATGTATTATTTTAATTTAATACTGTGAAGCAGCTTTGATACAATCTGTATTGTGAAAAGCGCTGTATAAATAAACTTGACTTGACTTGACTTGACTAGTTGTTTAAACAATTAGACTTTAAAATGTAGATGTTTGAAAACCGCCGAACTGACCCCAAACCAGCCTAAATTTTGTCCACCCGCCCAAACCCTTTTTTACCCGCACAATCAAATTCAAAACCGCCCAATTGGGCGGGAACCCTGACCCTAAAAATCTGGCAACACTGTTCAGCAGCAGGTTTTTTTTATTTTTTAGGCTAGCTAATTTCTGCCAAAACAAATTGCTCTAGAACAGATAATAGATTATTAAGATAAAATATTACCTGTCCAAAACTATTTATATCTCATGTGTGACCACCAAAGACACATTAGAAGCAGATTCTTGAAGGACTGTTCTCGGCGGGTACGCCCGATGACGGCCTGGAGCTCAGAAAACGTTGGAGCAATTTTTAAATGGGAGCTATCTTTACAAACAAACAGCATATATGAAGTTTATAAAGTTTATCAATTTTTACCGAAAAATATCTTTAAAGTACATTCCGTGACATAAAATTTGGAATATGTGTAAAATGATGTGCTCGTGCGACGTAGGCCTGTGACGGTTGGTCACTGTGAAAATTGTCTGTGGAACACGTGTTCTGAACCCGAGCAATTTATATTCTTTGTACAGTCAACAAACGGTTTATTGTAATAAATAGTGATACACAATATGAAATATTACTTACTATGCAAATCGGTGGACTTCAACTTGCACTGCATGAAGCTGTCTGGAAACAGCGGCAAATAATCTGTGCATTTACGCGCATGCGCAGAGAACCAACTTGTTTATTTTTTTAACTGACTTTAATTAATTCACATAGCTTGGTTCAAAACGCATGTAATTCCCATAAAAACTTTTTTTTTTATTACAGGGTTTCTGCAGGTTTGTGTTGTTTTAAGACATTTTAAGACCATAAATATTGAAATTTAAGACCTACATGACGCATTATCCAAGTTAGATAGATAGTTACCTCAGGATCATTAGAATATCTATCTATCTATCTATCTTTCCATCTATCTATATTAGGATTATCTGATGTGTGTGAGAGAGAGAGGGAGAGGTAGATTTTTTTTTATAGAAAATTGTACTTTTGCATATTATACTGTAAAAACACAATTATTGTTGATTTTAGTTGATCATAGTTGATCATAACTAGAGAGGAAATGATGAGATGATTAAAGTGACCAAAATTATCACCGTTATCACAGAATCCTGTTCAAAAAGTACTAATACTACAGAATGAAGTCAATTCAATTCAGTTTTATGTCGAAAAACAGCAAATAACAAATTGATTAGCATCAACATGCACTTTTTGTTTACGTAAACATTAAAATACCATTAAAAATGATGGCCAGATTTTAAAAGAGTGTCTTGCAACATGTTATCTACTAACATGTACAAGTTCAAATAAAGTTTTGACAAAAAAGGTTTTATACAAAGATAAACCTCATATTTCAGCCTTTAAATATTTTTTTATGAAAAGAATGAGTCAAAAAAGATAAATTACTGACATTTACACATTAGCTTATATTTATTAGTAGTGTTTGGGTGCACCCCCATCCTTCATGTTGACTGAGCTTTCAATGTTGTTATGGAAAGGGGTGATTGGTTGGTTCCTGTCACATGACCTACGGTGCATTTGCGGCATTCTGAAAAGTTTAGATTTTTTTTTCATCTCGTTGCGCCTGGTAAAAAAATTAGCGCGTTGCTTCAATTATGAGCGCGCTTGCCACGCGCCTACATTTGAACAAACTTGAGCGCGCAAAACACGCGATATGTGAACGGCCTCTGGCGAGCTAGCTTATATCAAGCCATGAGCTATTGGTAGCACGCGAACAACGTGTTGGAGACCCCTGATCTAGTGCTCCGCTTTGTAGGTTACAACTCGATACTGTTTTGCTACTTTGCAATAACTTTCTGCGGCCAGCGTTTCTGGAAATGAATGAGGGTAAACACTTTTTTAGACCTGACTAAATAAAAAAAAAGGATGAAAATCTGGCCATTTTTAAGACTTTTTAAGGTCTTAAATTTAAAGTTCAGAATTTTTTACTTTTTAAGACCCCGCGGAAACCCTGTATTAAAATCAACAACTAAATTTAAATGATTTAAGTGAGCAAAATGTCATTATGCTTAAGAAAATATGATCATATAACACCAATTTAATAATTTCTACACTGGTTACCTATTAAGTTCCATATCAATATAAAGTATTGCTACTGACCTATAAGGCCCTAAATGGTTTAGCTCCTGTGTATTTAACTAATCTTCTATCGCCTTAGAATCCATCATGCTCTTTAAGGTCACAAAACTCTGGGCTTCTAGGATATTTAAGTCCACTAAAGGAGGGAGAGCATTTTCACATTTGGCTCCTAATCTCTGGAATGGCCTTCCTGATAATGTATGGGGCTCAATTTTTAAATCTAGATTAAAGACGTATTTCTTTAGCCAAGCATTCACATAATGCATCTTATAACCTTATACTCCAGTTATATCAGATCAAATTCACATGATTACCCTTGCTTAATGTTATGAACAGCAGCTATGCTAATTATTTTCTATTTGCTTCTCTGTTTTATCTTGGGATGCCCATCCTGAGGTAACTAGAGAGTACGTCAGGTCCAGTTTGGATCCAGCCTCTTATGAAGACTTCAGATGCCCAACACCTGTGAAGAGACGACTCCAGAAGACGCAAACTCCTGCGAGAACTTCAAAGTTCTCAAACTCTAAGTTCAACAGGACGCAAACTCTGAATCAACATGCACCAATGCTACATTTTTCTATATATCCTAATCATTTGTTAACAAACATGTATTCATTACTTCAATGAGCTCATTGTATCTGCATTGATAAATTAATACATTATTAGCTAACTGTGTGATTGATTTGTACAGTATATACATTTCTGAAATACATAACTTAGACAGTCACCTCTGATAACAGATCACTCTAAATTGTAATGTCGACACATGCAGTTTTCTGTAAAGCTGCTTTGAAACGATATGTATTGTGAAAAAAGCTATACAAGTAAATGTGCATTGAATTGAATTGAATTGAATACGTTCATGCTGGTGTTTTTAGGAACCCAATCAAATTTAATAATAATAATTTTAGCATGAATTAAAAAAGACAGCTACATTACTGTTGTAAATTGCAATTGTACTGTTTTAAATTTACTGTTGTACTGTAAAAATGAATGTGACAAAATTTGCTTTACTACGGTGGCCGAGAGAGCTCAACGCGCTGCAACTGAAGAAAACACATGCAAATAGAAAAAACACCCGCAAATTAAGAAAACATCTTCATCCGTTTCACAACACATGTGTGCTCCAAATACTCACAACACAACCAAATACAGTAACGCGCTGCAAAAGTTCACAACACAAACAAATACAGAAACGCGCTGCAAATAGGACAGAACACAACGGAAATGTTTACGGGGAACCCAATAAGTGACGGACGGACGGCTGGGACGTGCTTATTGCTAGTGAGCTTTACCTATGCCCTACTCTCTTAAGAGGGTAGACGGCAGAGCCCTTGAATTGGGCACTTTGGAGGGAGCGGGGCACTTGTGTGCCATTATGTTGATGAAGGGAGCAACGAAAGACAACGTAATTTCCTCATTATTTTCACCTGGGATGTTCCCATGACAACGCAGCGCGTGTCCACAAAGTTTATATAAATTGTCTCTGGTGTCCATCAGCTGAATAGCTGTTCTTACCAGAAATATAGTATTATTGCTGTTAACATACCTGTTGCAAATAAATGTACATTTTATACAACAAAGTTTTTAAAATATGCGTTATATCTGTGTGTGAGTGTCTCAACTTTAAAACTTGCCGTCTCATATTTGGACCCTAGCTGCATTCTAACATTTCTTATGAAACTTATTTTAACATAACATGACAAAATGTGTACAATGTACTGATGATTAATGTCTTTTCCTCGTGTTCTTTTTCTCTATCTTTATTTATTTATTCATTTTAGTCTTCAGCTCATTGTTCTTTTTAGTATTCTTATGACATTGAACATATTGTAAATACATTTTGTATATTGTATACAAAGTTGTAGCCTATGTCATAAACGTGTCATCTCTGTATGTTTTTCAAATAAAATAAATAATAATAAAAGTAGACAGCTGTAAGCACGTCCCAGCCGGTCCGTCACTTATTGGGTTCCCCGGAAACATTTCCGTTGTGTTCTGTTCTATTTGCAGCGCGTTTCTGTATTTGTTTGTGTTGTGAACTTTTGCAGCGCGTTTCTGTATTTGGTTGTGTTGTGAGTAATTGGAGCACACATGTGTTGTGAAACTGATGAAGATGTTTTCTTAATTTGCAGGTGTTTTTCTATTTGCATGTGTTTTCTTCAGTTGCAGCGCGTTGAGCTCTCTCGGCCACCGTACTTTACACTTAAAGTTAAATTCGTAGTATTTATGTTTTAAATTCTTCACTTTTAAAAGTTCAAACCCTCAAGCTTTTAAAATGTTAAATTCAGACTGTTTTAGTTGAATACTGGTGAAATGCTGTAAACTTCTGTCCACAAAAATGGCATAAAATTATGTGAATGTAACTAGTGTGAACCACAAAAATTCCTGAATGTAAATTTTGCACAAGTATCGGTTTCCTCTGAAGAAGCGCTTCCTTCTACCACTGACAGCACAACAATACTGTGTCATGTATTACAACACATTCAAGTGCTGTGGGTTTATCCACATTAGTCAGGTAACATTTTGAAATATTTAATCTGTGTGTGATTGGCTAATGACATCCTTACGAAAAAGAAGTATCCATCAAGTTCATTTTATGAAGTATACTTAAGTAATGTTCAAGTATTTTTTTAAGTATACTCTATGCGGTAAGTATACTAATATCAATGTGTACTTGTAGTAAACTTGTAAGTGTACTATTTGAATACTGCTTGGGACTAAATTGGCCCACACTTAGTATATAAAAGTATACGTTTAAGTGTACTATAAGTGTAAGAGTAGTAAACTAAGTACACAACTAGATTTCTCATTTGTAATGCATCTGAACTATAAGTGAACTTATAAGTATACTAGTAGTTTACTATTTTAATACAAGTAGTACATTTTTTAGTTTATGAAAGTACACACAAGTGTACTCTCAGTAAACTACTAGTTTAGTACTTTATACTGCAAGTATATTTGTAAGTTTTCTTTAAGTGAACATAACATTATACTTATAGTTTACTATTTATATATTATTTCTACACTTGCAGTATACTACTATGTTCAAATGTAGATACTATTTTTTATCCTTGAAAAATACCTTTAACTGTACTTTAATTTTAAAAACATTTTATTAGCTTCATGCATCCTTTTTTAATCAACACTTGAATGTCGGCAAGTTTTTATAAAAAAAGGCAACATTTTAAAACAAAAAAGTTGAGACAATCATTTTTTGTCAAAGACTAGGCCTTGATCAGATTCAGAACGATGATCAAAACACAGATGGAGTAGATTGAGTCCAACACCCCCAAAGCTTCACAGTCATTTCTCTTCATGGGTATGCTTCATTTCATTTGGTAATATTAAGCAGTTTTGATTTACATGCTGTTTAATGTTTGATGATCACATTCTTTTACATTTGAGTGAGCAATCTTCTATCACTTGTTTCAGCTTCTTCTTCTCCTGTGTTTTGATCTGGAGATTCTGTACTAGAAGATGTGTCATAGCGTGTATAACAGTGAAAACATGGATAGCTGGAAAATTCAGTCAGTGGTGGGAAAAGTAGAATTAGAATAAATTCCTATACAATACCAGTGGACTAGCCTACACAAAAATTAAGATACGCAGAATTAGAAACATATCTGTTTTAAACCAATATTCTAATCAATATTTTCAGACAAGTTTCATAAGACTGTATTTGAAAATCTATGTAAAAAAAAGTATATTTAATACGTTACTCGATCAAAAGGGTTAACACAACTACAAGCCAAGTATACTTTGAATACTTAATTATACTTTTAAGTATATCTCGATCAAAAGATTGAGTACAAGTACAGGCCAAATATACTTGGACTTTTCTCACAGTATAAGTCAAGTACAATGAAGTGTAATTTTAAGTATATTTCTGAGAAGTATATAAGAATTATATAAAATGTAGACTGAAAGAGTCACATGTTACAATGTGGTGGTAGCAGCTCACGAAGAAGATGAATAAGTAAATAAACACTCACAAGAACAATACAAGAATAATCAAATGAACAAAAAACAACCGATAATCGACTACCGAAACTGAGGCTACATACACACAGTATGTATACACAATATATACACACAGGCATACAAGGAAATAAACGAGGCACATGTGAAAATCACAGGTTACTATCGAGACAAACAAGGGCATAATCACTTAAAAAGGAGTGATTATGAAAAATCACATGAAATCATATGAAAAATATTCAACAACCTAAGAGACTGTTAACACAACACCATTTTCAACAAAAACTTTTTATGCGGTTTGGCCACTCATTTACTGGACAGGGGCATTTTGGGGGCCTTTTTTGAGAACGATACCGTTATTGTCTCCATGTAAACTACAAAAACAAGAATTTGTGAAAACAGTGACGTCATGCGCATGTGTATTACGTATTCAGTCTATAGGCGTGTAGTGTTTCTTTACAAAGGGATATCGCCGTCTACTGGCCTGGCATGAATAACACAGCATTTTTAATTGTTTTCGTGGATCCGTGTGAACGGGGATCATTTTTACAACATTGTTGTCTGTACATGAAAAATGAAAAATTCAAAAGAAAGACTTTTCCATTTTTAGTACATCATTGTCATGTAAACGTACCCTAAATGTCCACCAAAAAGAACGAAAACCTAACATAAGTGTTACAGGTTAATGGATGTCAAATTAAAAAACATGTATCAACTGAATCATTAGATTCTTGTTTAATTTGTTTTGTAAAGTTTTCTCAAAACTGTCTGCTAAGTTTTAATAGCCTATGTTTTACAACTTAACTTATCAATATCCATGTTTTTTTTATTAATGTTACATCTCAACAACTGACATACTGTAACATCATCACACAGGTGACCAAATAAGGACTGCTATGGTCAAATTTGTAAAATACAAATAATGGGCTAACATAGACTCACTTAGCATGTGCTAACTTGCCAAGCCTGTTCTGTTCTCAGGAACCATGCAGTTATGTGCAGTAAAAGTGCATGCAGGCAATGCTCTGATGACACCCTCTGATAACATTGTCTGCTCATTGTTGGGAATTAGGTGTGCCTTTTGTCAGTTAATTTTCATCATTTACTGTTCGACAATGTTTCGAAAGAATTCTTATTAACCAGCTCCTCAAGGTAACAACAGCACATTTTACTAATTAATACTGTAGTAATAAACTAAAAAAGAAAGTCAGTTTCGGGTTTAAATCTGTTTTGTTCAGTTTTGTTTCATTTTCGCTTGACACCAGAGTGTTGATGAGCAGAACACATGCTGACTAGCTTTAATGACTGTTGTGGGGTTTATAATTTTTTTTTCTGGTGTTTTTTTTTTTTACTTTATTTTATTTATTTTTTTATAAAATAACAGAAAATAAGATGCATAACTAAAAAGCTTTTTTTTTTTCGAACTTGTCATTATGGTAAGTAAAATAAATTAAATGAAACTAAATTTAATTTTCACTTCAGTGAAAAGTCTACTTTCATATTATAGCTAATTTAGCTTTTGTTTATGGTGAAATTAAGAAATTAAGACCTCCGCACCAAGGGGTAAAACATTAATATTGGCATTTCACATGCATGCTTTGCTTTAGTAACTGTTGCTAGATTGTTGTTGGATTATGAAGCATGAATTATGAATTTGTAATCTGCCACATTGTACTAATTTGTTTTCTAATTTTAATTTAGTTAAACTGTGTCCATTATTTATTATTTATTTTATTTTTTACTAAATTAAAATGAGGGAATGAATTAGTACAATGTGGCAACGATTCAACTGAAAAGATGGAATTCTTAATTTATGGCTTTATTTATGTCATCTGCTCATCACCACCTACACTTAAAAGCACACACCTCACTCTGTCACTTTGTCCGGTCTCGTACATGAGTAAGGACTCACCTCATTGTCTTCTCCTACCTTCCATGCATCTTTAGACCAACATTAATGAGACAGTGATATTAAAAGATCAAATTCTGTACACACGTTATTACAGTTTTTTTCAATTGCTAAACGACAGTGAGCACAACTGGAGCTACATGTGCAAAACTCTAACTACAGTCTGCACTACCAACAGTCACCTGAGCTCAACAGTTCACATCACCTGCAAAACTCACTCCAAGCAACACAACTCTTAACACATGGCTCAAAACAGGCTCAGTGCAGCCAAACACTATACACAACCCTCACTGAGATAACACACACTGTCACTCAGAACACACTGAGAGTAAAAACACTAGCATCAAACACCAATACAGAAAATACAAACTTTTCATCTTTACAGTTTGAACAATTTCAGTGACTTCATACAAAGTAATATTTTCTTCAAAGAAAAGAGTGACATTCTTTCACATGATTTATTTACAGTTTTTTTCGATTGCTAAACGACAGTGGGCACAACTGGAGTCACATGTGCAAAACTCTAACTACAGTCTGCACAGCAGCAGTTCATGTGGACCAAACTCTAGTTCGTTTTTCATTGCTTGAACACAGTTTTCAAAACTCTACACACTTATCCCATGACTTTAACCACAACCTGCACAACACTGTGGATTTACAGCACTTTGTTCAAATGCTAACACACTGCTGTCAAAACTGTGAACCACACATTCAAAACAGAATAGATTTCAGCCCTGTGCCTTTCAAACACTGCTGACTGCAATTTCAGCTGAAAGGCTCCCATACACAAAAGAAATATATTTGAAATATATTTTTGGAATATATGCAAATATTCGAAATTGGCCCAATAAATATATTTTAGTTAAATATATTTCACACTTACTGTACATCATATATTTTTGTTATATTTCAGAATATATTTAAAAATGATAAATATAAGTAACCAACAATGCAAATATATTTCAATGTATTTGGAATATATGCCACATATATTTTCGACACTTCACGTAAAATATATTTCAATATATTGTTTTTCTGTATGGGTGGAGGTGGAAAGTGTTTGGTCACCACCCACATGACCAAAGGTCTCTTTTGGAAGCCATGCATGCCGGATGTGAGGACACGAGTCCAGAGGACTGGCAGGGATGGATAAGGCACTCCAGAAGGTTCTTCCCCAGGTGCATGGCAAGAGAGAACATTAGATGTGATGTTGATGAAAACCTGTGGCCTGATGCTAGAGAGAGGCAGGATTAGCCCCTCAATTATTTGTTCGAATTACATTACATTACATTACATTACATTACATGTTCGTATGTACTTTTAGTTTCTACCTTTTTTTTTTCTCATTACTGTAATTCCGTAAATTACTACAGACTATTGAAGCAAACTGCTAATTTTCATTTACCTTAAAGAATTGTTATGTTCTAAAAAATTAAATAAATCACGTGAAAGAATGTCACTCTTTTCTTTGAAGAAAATATTACTTTGTATGAAGTCACTAAAATTGTTCAAACTGTAAAGATGAAAAGTTTGTATTTTCTGTATTGGTGTTTGATGCGAGTGTTTTTCCTCTCAGTGTGTTCTGAGTGACAGTGTGTGTTATCTCAGTGAGGGTTGTGCATAGTGTTTGGCTGCACTGAGCCTGTTTTGAGCCATGTGTTAAGAGTTGTGTTGCTTGGAGTGAGTTTTGCAGGTGATGTGAACTGTTGAGCTCAGGGGACTGTTGGTAGTGCAGACTGTAGTTAGAGTTTTGCACATGTAGCTCCAGTTGTGCTCACTGTCGTTTAGCAATCGAAAAAAACTGTAAATGTTTAGAACATAACTATTCTTTAAAGTAAATGAAAATTAGCAGTTTGCTTCAATAGTCTATAGTAATTTACGGAATTACAGTAATGAGAAAAAAAGGTAGAAAGTAAAAGTACATACTGTAATTCGAACAAATAATTGAGGGGCTAATCCTGCCTCTCTCTAGCATCAGGCCACAGGTTTTCATCAACATCACATCTAATGTTCTCTCTTGCCATGCACCTGGGGAAGAACCTTCTGGAGTGCCTTATCCATCCCTGGCAGTCGTGTCCTTACATCCGGCACGCATGGCTTCCAAAAGATACATTTGGTCATGTGGGTGGTGACCAACACTTTCCACCTCCACCCATACAGAAAAAAATATATTGAAATATATTTTACAGTAAAGTGTAAAAAATGTATGTGGCATATATTCCAAATACATTGAAATATATTTGCATTGTTGGTCACTTATATTTATCATTTTGAAATATATTCTGAAATATAACAAAAATATATGATGTTACTGTAAGTGTGAAATATATTTACATATATTTACTGTAACTAAAATATATTTATTGGGCCAATTTCGAATATTTGCATATATTCCAAAAATATATTTCAAATATATTTCTTTTGTGTATGGGAGCCTTTCAGCTGAAATTGCAGTCAGCAGTGTTTGAAAGGCACAGGGCTGAAATCTATTCTGTTTTGAATGTGTGGTTCACAGTTTTGACAGCAGTGTGTTAGCATTTGAACAAAGTGCTGTAAATCCACAGTGTTGTGCAGGTTGTGGTTAAAGTCATGGGATAAGTGTGTAGAGTTTTGAAAACTGTGTTCAAGCAATGAAAAACGAACTAGAGTTTGGTCCACATGAACTGCTGCTGTGCAGACTGTAGTTAGAGTTTTGCACATGTAGCTCCAGTTGTGCTCACTGTCGTTTAGCAATTGAAAAAAACTGTAATAAACCATACTATGTACATAAAAGTAGATGAGCCCAGATTATGAATGCAACACATTTAATTACACGTTAAGCGTTTTCCTCCCATAGAAACCCGTTATTATAAAGAAAATGCTTAACATGGCTTTCTATGGGAGGATGGCATAGCGGTTTCCACAACAAATCCTTTAAATGGTATTCAATGAAAAATATAGGCTAAGTAGCCTATAAAATAAACACACATTATGTTTTTTTGAGTGGAAAAAATAATATGTATGTGGCAGCAATGCAACACCGTAGTTTCATATGTACAGTGCAAATATACGTTTGTACGTGCAAGTGTTTCACGTCTGCGCAAGTCTAATGTGAACACACGTCCCATCCAGCCTCCCATACTTTGAAGCTTCAGTGTCAAATGTAACATCACTATCTAGTCTCTCCTAGTCTCCAGTGTCTTCGTTGTCGTCTTCTTCGTCGTCCTGCAATCACTTACCTCTCTTCCCACACTGGTGTGTGCTTCCACCATCCTCCGCTCCATCATCCACGACTTCCTCAACCATCTAAACAGAAAAGACTGTCAGTATCTCTGTTCGTCATTACTCATAGACATTTACCTTTAAAGGTTCCCTCTACTGCTATATTTGCTTCATATTGTCAATAAACCTGTTTCTCATCTCTACCATTATTGTTTGGAGTCTCTGTTCCGTGACAGATGTGTATTTTTTCTTCCGCATGTCAAGTGCGGGGCTCCGTATTGGATAATCAGTATGACAAATGTATATATTTTTTTATTTGGTCGAATTTGCTCTTAATTTTGAAGTCATTATTCATACTTTTCTGGTATGGTACAGTAGTCAACATTTGAAGGATCAAAACCTTTCATTAAAGTTACATGAAATTTAAACAATACCTGTTCTTGTCTTAGGACAAGTTTGTCAAAGTTGTCCTAAGACAAGAACAGGTATTGTTCAAACTTCACGTATAACTGAAAGGTTTTGATCCACTTCAGATGTTGACTACTGTATAAAGTACTTAACATTTGCTGAATTTTTTAAACTATAGTTGCCAAAGCAATATTTCTCATTTTGGTTTACTTAGTAAAAGTAGCCTACAAAAATAACTAAAACTAAATAAACTAAAACTCAATAAAACTATAGACACACACACACAAATAATTCAAATTATGAACTAAAACTATAATAGTATATCAATGATAGTAAAATGGCACTGAGCCAGTCCCTGCCCTCCCTGATTTGAATATTCCCTCCCCTCTCCCATCAGTTATATAAGCAGCGGTGAACACTATTGCTCTGTGAGAAAGAAGGAAACTCAGACTCATTCACACTGGATTGCTTGACGATCTGCTTCAGCATGAAGACCCTTCCTGTCAGTTTGCTCCTAGTGCTGGTGAGTTCAAGGTCTGTGTGATGTGTTACAGATATAGCCATGTGTTTATGTTGCAGAAACTAAGTCTAGCACACTGTATAAAGTCAGGTGAAATCCAGGTTTATGTACAATGAGCTGAATAATGTTTGATTTCCATTGAATTATTAGCTGATGTGATTATTTGCCGTGTGTCTTATAGTAAAAACTGTATAGAGCATGCTTATTTAATTAGTTATGTTGACTTGGACACATGTTGTGTGGATGAAAAGTGTCTTTCATTCCTGTATGTCTTTGAGATCATGACACATGAAGCATGAGCATGCACTTCAAGAATGGTCCGTGTAATTTTGCGCTCATTCCTTTTTCCTTTTTTAACTCGTAATTGAAAAAACGAAAAACATGCTTTCTTCTTTATTCATTTTAGACTGGTGAAAAAATATTCACATACAAACTTATTTTCCTTATATACAATGCTTATTTAATTGAAAATCAAATAATTGACATACAACTTATTTTCCGTTTTACAAAAATGCTAAATTTGATTCCTGCATTTTATTTGCGCATTTCATGGTATGGTCGATGTATTGTCCAGAGGGCTCGTCCAACCCGACTTTCTGCGTCTCGAGTACCCTTTGCTGCCAATTAACCGGTCATCAACTTACGAGGTTGGTCCTGCCTGCAGAGTGGTGAGACACAATCCCAGCAGGTTCCAAATTAACTGGAACACAATGGCCTGGTTTCACAGACAAGATTAGGCCTTAGTTCAGTTAGGACATGTAAGTAGCTTTTATAAACGTGCCTTTGAAAAAAAAAAAAAAAAAAAAACATTACTGGTTTGCATCTTGAGACAACATATCTCAAGTCTCTATCTGACTTAAGATATCTCAGTGCAAGTTGCTTTCAGTTAAAACATGCAATTTAGTCTGGGACTAGCTTAAGCCTTATCTGTGAAACCGGGTGTATGTGGACTACAACAGACAAGCCATGGTTCAATCAGTGTTTTTAAGCAGAGGCAGATCTTTGAATGCTACTGCATTTAACTGTCAGTGTGAACAAAATAAGATGCGCGATATACTAACGTCTGCGTGCTCTGGTTACGGTGTAATCAGATTTGTTTAAAACTGCCATCTGGCAGACACATCAATGATCATTATTCAAGAATATATATATTATTATTATTATTATTTTTGCGCACTAAAAATTAGATTTTTGCTATTTATAAGACTCAAAGCAGAAACATTAAAATGCATGTCCATGGCTATATCATGAGAAAAATATGTCACAAAAGCACAGCATCAACTGCTGATATACAGTAAGCTATATATTTTTAACTTCTGGATAATGATTTTATGTAATTAATTAATTCAATTCATGAGAGTTGCATTTAGTAGGGACATGTCACACCCGAAAATGACAATGACTACCACCGTGATGCATACAGCTTTGTCGAGATAACACCAGA
Organism: Squalius cephalus; assembly: GCF_949319135.1. Classification (NCBI taxonomy): domain Eukaryota; kingdom Metazoa; phylum Chordata; class Actinopteri; order Cypriniformes; family Leuciscidae; genus Squalius; species Squalius cephalus. Next base: position 9,952,777 of record NC_137139.1, read on the forward strand.
AGTCTCATAGCCTATACTCACGAATTCTTAAACTGTTCCCTCAGTTTAACAAATCGTCGGCACGGATTAATAAACTGTATCCACGAGTTCCTAATTCCTAATTATTATTAGGCTAGGCTACCTATTTGAAGACGCTTTTATCCAAAAAAGGAACAAAGCAATTCGTCAAATGTCAGTAGGTTAGACAATAATAATACAGGGCTAAGATTATCACAAATAAACACAAGAGTTTGACGCATATCCAAGGGTTTGTGCTGAGTGTGGAGTGCGCACTACATGGTACGGAGGTGCCGGCGCTTTCCTATCAACAGTAAAATATACTCTATAATTTTTGGTCATACAGAAAAGAATAATACATCATTCGCAACTACTTTTATTTGTGGAAACTCACAATAACAAGAAAACGTTGTGCTTTTGTAAAATAAAAGAAAACAATCAGGCGCGCTTTCATGATCTCCGTGAACTGGAGCGCGTCTCAAAAATGAACTGAAACAAAAGATAGCCTATACCTACATAAAGCTTGAAATGTCCAGTTTTAAACGAACAAAATCGAATTGAAAGAAAATACCGACTTATTATGTAATCCGTAAGGTGCATTTCTCTCTAAAGGCAAAGGCGCATCCGCTTTACAGTGGAGATGGAGATATTTTTGCAGCCGACACTGATTTAGAAAACACTATTGTTAATAAACAATTAAAATGGCTCGTTATTTTTTCATACACATTATCATTAGCCTATAATTCACCTCTCTGTTCCAGAGACATATGGCTCTTCTCATTCAGCACTGCGGGAAAAATATAATTTCCGGGTTCTAATTTTCCCTTAGAAAACTAGTAAAATCGTTTTTTTTGCCATATTAGTTTGTAAATATTTTAAATGTTTAATAAAGGGGCAAATAGTCATAAACAAAAATCGTCAATATTAATTTTATTGCGCAGCATTTGGTGTGTAGCCTACAGTTCAAATTCAAATTTTGGTGTTAAACTTTGCATTTTAAAAATACAACAACCGTTCATTTTTCGTTTTTCAATTACGTGTTAGAAAAGGAAAAACGAATGGACGCAAAAGTACACGGACCAAGAATTTTGAGTTCATGCCTTAAGGTACTCTCAAATATGCTTATTAGTAAAACTAATAATTATGTGAATTCAGTCAAATGTGCATTGGCTTTATCTGTTTAGTAGGCTATTCTATATAAGCTGTACAGTTGCGAGCTTAATTTTGAAGGTTTGACATGTCATTAAGGGAATGTCAAGCAGTGCAAGCGTATATGTCCTCAAGCAATGTTAGAAAGGGAAACATCACAGAAAGTTTGATTTATAAATGTGAATGCTGGCCAAAAAAAAACGTGAAATTATAAATAAGATCCCTGCCAAACTATATGAAGGGACTTTCAACTTGACATAATAAAGAATCCTTTATGCAACATCATTTACTCTTCACAAGTTCTCCTTTGGTGCAAATTATATTTTAATTACTATGACTATATGGCAATAAATTAAAATTATTTTAATAAGCTTGTCAAAATCTTCTCAGCAAAATGTTTATATTTAAAGTAGTCAAAGCAATTTGGGGACTGCATTACAAATTTAAAAGGGAGAGAGAGAGAGAGAGAGAGAGAGAGAGAGAGAGAGAGAGAGAGAGAGAGAATGTATTTGTATTAAGGTTTATGTAATCAGATTCCAAAAATGAAATCCTTGTAGAGGATTAGATTATATGGCATTTTAAAATAGTTACTTTTTTATTGATTACATGATTACATAATATTCACATAATAGCAGTAAATGATTAAAAATGCATTACTGTCCTTAATTATTCTTTTTATCTTTTAATTTTTCCTATCCAAAAAAAAAACTATTGCTTATATATGTTCAGAAAGTCTTCCAGTTTTACAGAATAAACACAGACCGGCCACTAGTCAGGCGAGTATAATTAAATGGACTTTTGAGAGTCCGAAAAAAATGCAGATAAAATATATATATTTTTTAGTTAGTGCTTCATTTTGATTGTTTTAATTTTAATATGTTTTATTTATTTTAATTTAGCATAAGATTTAATTTGTTATTAACTTTTCATCAGTTTACGAACCCCCTGCATTTTCTTCACAAATAGTTTGGGAAACCCTGCAATAATGTAATGTTTCATGCACTTAATGTTGTTGAAAACAGAAAATGTAATCATTTTTCTTTCTCTTTGTATTTTTTTTTTTTTTTTTTTTTATCAGCATGATAAAGGATTTTACTCAAATCAATGTGATAAACGAGTTAGGTCCAAAGTAACCTAAAAGTAATCAGATTATATTGCGTGTAATGTGATAGATTATGTTACTAACTAAAAAACAAATTTCATGTAATTTGTATTCAGTGATGGACTACAATTTGTAAGTAATCTACCCAGCACTGAAGGTAATGAAAATGTAGGTAAAATAGGACGTTATGGCCGGAATTCGTGAGATTCACGTATTGAAATAACCTTTATAACAACTTTCATAACATTATTTATAACTTCTTTATTCACTTCTTTTTAACTCAGTTTACCTGGACTGTGTGTGCGTGGGCTGACAGGGGAAGACAGAAGCGCGCATGGATCATTGAATCTTTCACTATTGAGGAAGAACACCCTGGACCATTTCCATATATCCTAGGCCAGGTGAGCGGAGTTAGAAACAGTTACCTGTTTTGTCGTTCAAATTCATTTCATTTTTATAGCGTTTTTCACATTACATATGTGTACAAGTACTGGACTAGCATGATTATGTGAACATTTAAGTGTGCATGTTGTTTGTGTTTCAGATTGAACTTGAAAGGTCTTATTTAGTCAAATACCATCTAAAAGGTCAGGGTGTGGATTTAGAGCCAACGGGTATTCTCAGTATTGATAAAGAAGGTAATGTTTTAGTACATGGAAAGGTGGACTTTGAAAATAAACAAGGAATTAAAGTTCTCAGAGTAAGTACTCCCTAATAAACAAACCACTCATTGCATAATAGCATTGAAATTCATGTAAATACACTGCAAAAAAGGCTTGTATATTGACATGCGCTGGCCTCAATTACAGTTGACATTTGAAGCAAAAGACAAATCAACCAATGAAGTGGATACAAGGCTCGGGGTTCATATCCAAATATTGGACATAAATGATCATGCTCCAAAATTTCAGCAGTCGGTCTATGAAGTGACTGTGGATGAGTCACATTCTCAAGGTAACCCAGTTTAGTTTGTCCTTCACTAATTTGTTTATGAAATTGTAAAATTAAATGATTAGTTCACCCACAACAAGGCATTTGACATTTTTTTAATGTCGTTGCAGACCACTATATAATATTGTCTCTTATTAGAGAAAATTTCTCTTTCAAATTATTAGAATTGTTACACATGACACATTTTTTTTTTTACTTATTATTTAAGTTATTACAAGATATGAGAGCAAGATTTTTAAAGGTGCCCTAGAATTTGAAATTGAATTTATCTTGGCATAGTTAAATAACTAGAGTTCAGTACATGGACATGACATACAGTGAGTCTCAAACACCATTGTTTTCTCCTTCTTATTTAAATCTCGTTTTTGAAAAACACCCCTGAAAAATAGGCGACTCTCCACATAACACCGACTGTGACGCAACAGTCGGGATCATTAATATGTACGCCTCCAAAAATGTGCACATGCCAGCCCATGTTCAATGCCAGGAGGAACTGCGCAGTCAACAGTCAAATGTCAACAGGCGTGGTTGATGTTTATCTATAATCGGATACCGCATGTTTATATATAATCGGATGAAAATAATCTTACTTAAACTGTGATTAATATACAGAAAGCGATCAAAGAACAATTCCTTTCCAGTCGCCCAAGCTGTCAATCACACAGTGCGAGTTTATCTGGACACTTGCCAAAACTCGTGAAATCTGACGCTGTTACACTGCACAACAAAGCTCTTACTGTACTTACCTCATGTTTGCAATAGGTGAAAGCATTAATGAGAGTACAGAAACTGCGTTGCAATGATAAGATCTTTTTTCACGCGATCAACAGGCTGTCATCTGCTCAGTGCTCATTACTGCAACCTTTTATGTGATGGGAATAGATCTAAATACTTAAAAAACTTCTCACGATTCGTTAATCCCGATAGCTGTAATAGTAAAAACGTATAATAGCTGTAATGGTAAAAGTTTTCCAGATAGTTTCACATGTAATGCTAGATATTTCATATGCAAGCATGTCAGCCAATCACAGCAGTGGGCGTTTACACTGAAGTCTCACAGCAGCCAATCATAGCAGTGGGCGTTTACACTGAAGTCTCACACAGACACGCCCCTTCAAACAGAATGTTCAAATCAGAGGCTAAAATCAGGCAAGGAAATATGCCTTTTATTTCTAAATTATTAAAAATTTTACTAACATTATAAGGGCACCCCAGGAAACATTATAAAATAATAAAATAATCCATGCAATGGCACCTTTAATGAATAGCCCCTAAACAACTTATTTTGGTCGGTTTCTCACGCCCAACTATTGTTAAAGATACTTATTATAAAGTGTAAAGTTCTATTTCCTAAGTTCAATGACCATGGTTATTAAACAGATAGGATTGGATTCTGTAATACAGCAGTAAAAACAGCATACAGGTTTGAAACAACATAAGGGTGAATAAATAAGGACTGGGTGAAATATTATTAAATATTGAATAAATTCTTTGAGGGTGAAGAAATTACAATACATTCATCTAGCACTTTTTTTCTAGGTAAAACAGTAATGACAGTACTGGCATCTGATGAAGATGATTCAACAACAAACAATGGAACATTTGATTTAACAATCAAGTCTGTCACACCAACACCAGATAATGTTAAATTTTATATTCAGCAGCAAAAAGATGTAAATCAGCAACAGCAACAATTCGGGCACGTTTATTTTAATGGGTGTTTGAACTATGAGGTATGAAACTAATTTATTTAATTGGTAATAATAAGCTACTTTTGTACCTTTACCTGTTATTCCTTTCAGATGGAACATGCATTGCTTTTTGTGCTTTATAAATATTTCACCATTCCTACACAAGAAATCTTCTACTAAATTAATCTTTTCCAGAAAGCTCAGAAATATACAATCCTGGTTGAAGCAAAGGACAAAGGGGAAAAGATACAATTATCAAATACAAGTACAGTGATAATCAATATTTTGGACAAAAACAACAATCTTCCAGAGTTCTCTGGCAAAACAGTAGGTTTCATATTGGACTGGAAGTTTCCAAGTTTTGATGCTTTTTAATGGTAGGCATATTGTTCTATAAAACCCAACCAAATATTTGACTTGTGTTTCAGGGACCTGGGAAGGTCAAGGAGCGTGAAACTGGGGTTGAAGTTCTGCGACTGCAAGTAACAGACAAAGACACCCGTGGTTCAAAAGCCTGGAAAGCCAAATACACTATCCATGGAGATAAAAAAGAGCAGTTCAAAATTGAAACAGACCCTGATACAAACGAGGGGATTTTAACAGTTGTTAAGGTAGGCATATGGTTGACGTTTGTATTGTGTAAGTCAGCCTGCCCAAAGGTTGAGTCAGTGTTGCTGGTTTAGGCTGGTTATGATGCTCAAACAAACAGAGAAAATGTTTTGATTGCGCCAGAACCAGTTTGCACTGAAATACCTTGTCGTTATATTGTTGCCTCTGCTGGGATTGGAGCTATTTTGACATAAAAAAAGATATGAAAATATGTATGCATACATTCATGTTGACACTTCTCTGATCTCTCTTTATTTTTCGGCTCATTCCAAACACCTAGCAAATGGACTACGAGGAGCAAACATACCAAAATCTATCCATCAGTGTGCAGAACGAACTTCCTTACTTTTCATGTAAGGTCAAAAAGCAAGTAGAGAATGCCAAGTGGGAGGTCGACGTTATACCCCAAAACTCTGGCATGAGTGTTGAGAACCTCTATAATACCATTCCAGTGACCATTTATGTTGAAGATGTCAACGACCCTCCGGTATTTATACCCCCTGTTAAACACGTTCACATAATGGAGAACATAGCAGCAGGAACAAGTCTCACAACCTTCACTGCTAAAGACATGGATGGAAGCCATATAAACACATTTAAGTATGAGAAGCTTATAATATGTGTAAAACTAATGCCACTGTAGTTTATTGGAGGTACAGGATCACATATACACAGGTGAATTCATCTGGTGTTTGTTTGGTTCTCAGATTTGTTAAAGGTGAAGATATTGATGGATGGATAACTGTTGACGCAAAGACTGGACGAGTATCCACGAATAAAATTCTGGACAGAGAGTCGCCGTTTGGGATAAACAGCACCTATAGAGCAACCCTATATGCTGTGGATGATGGTAAGATGATGTTTTTTTTTTATTCAGCAAAGATGCATTCAATTGATCCAAAGTGACAGTAAATACATTTTTGTTACAAAAGATTTCTATTTCAAATAAATGCTGTTCTTTTGAACTTTTCATCAAATAATCCTGAAAAAGTTATCACTGTTTCCACAAAAATATTAGGCAGCACAACGGTTTTCAACACTGATAATAATCAGAAATGTTTCATATTAGAATGATTTCTGAAGGATCATGTGACACTGAAGACTGGAGTAATGATGCTGCAATTACAGCTTTGCATCACAGGGATAAATTGGAATATTATTGCACAATGCTACTGCATTTACTGTATTTCTGATCGAATAAACGTAGCCTTGGTGAACATAACAGACTTAAGAGAAATCTGACTGACCACAAACTTTTGAACAGTAGTGTACTTATAACTATTATAGATATTCTCATATTCTGAAGTACTTGGACAAAGAAGTTATTTTACTTTATTTACAAACTTATTTACAAATTTAATTTAATTAAGTAATTAACCACACAGAGTCCAACATTAACATCTGTTTAGCGGAAAATGCATGAAAAAAATTAGCTAGCCAGTTAGTCTTGTGTAACCAGACTTATGATAATGGCAAGTCAGTGTCAGAAATGTTAGGGTGATAAAACTGTCCTCTTATCATAATGAAGAAAGCTAAACTCATGAATGATCATGGATGGCATTATCATGTTTTGTACTCCAAATGAATTTCTGTTTACCCCATGTCTCTGATTGGCAGGTGTCCCACCGCTGACAGGCACTGGAACTCTATTTATTCACCTGAATGATCAAAATGATAACGTACCAATGCTGGAAGTGAACACAGTCAACATGTGCCTGGATACAGAGCCAACAGAGGCCAATATCACAGCTGTAGACCTGGACCTTCCTCCATACAGTTCACCTTTCCACTATGAGCTTTTAGGAGATGTTAAGGACAAATGGAGAGTTGAACCAACCCATGGTAATGTCACCTTCTACTTCACTCATCCCAGTCCACTCTACACAATTCCTCACTTAATGTCCTGTTTCAATCTGGAAAACACATCACAGAAGAAAAATAAGTTATGAACAGTGTTATGTTATGTTACTCTAGGCAAATAATGCCAGAGATCTCTTAGAAAGACAACACTCTTCCACCACCTCTTTGAGGTTGTGTTTCTGAATCTTTTAGCAGTAATACTAACACATCTTTTTCTCTTGAAGGCACAACGGTGAGTCTTGTAAAAGAACACAGTGTGTATTCAGGTCATCACCTCCTCCAGATCAAAATATCAGACCAGCAGGGATTGTCCTCCATCCAAAACCTGTCGGTCACAGTGTGTGACTGCTCTATCGCTCACAACTGCCATGTCAGGATGGCTCGGATGGCTCAAATGGGACCTGCTGCAGCCTGGATCGTTGTTCTTACAGTTCTGATCTTCATAGGTAATGCAGTGATTTACAATGTTTTGATGGTATTAACAGTCCTAATAGATGATGAAGGATTTCATAATACTAAAAAAACATATCCTTCTGTACAAGTCAATCCAACCATTAAAGGTGTGGTAAAACAACAACAAAAAATTCTGTGGAAACCTATTGAAACTGGTTTTTGAATGACATATGCTTTTGAGAATTACACTACCATTTTATTGTTTCAGACCACCAAAGATGGTGAATCATAGTGGAAAAGTTTGTGCACTAGCGTACACTTATGAGAGTCTCATGTTGATCCAGTTCTCTCTAATCATTGACTCTAATCAATGACATACCTCATACCTGTCACACTTTGGCTGACGAAGCAGACGGACAAAGCTTGATTCCAAAATATGAAAAAACTTTAATGTACACAGGGGCAGGTGAACAGGACGCAACAGCATTTATAACATAGACACAACATGTCTGCTTTGTCATTCTCAAAAAATGATCTTGCTCGATTGAGCACAGATTGTTCGGCAATCCCCGCGGGGTTTCATCTGCATGGATTAATCTGACTTAAAGGACTGATTTGTTATTCAGGGTCTCTCATCATCTCAATATCCAACAGTATTGAGGTGAATATTAGCAGAACTTATAAGTTAACCAGGGTACTCATTACCATCTTACTAGGTCGCATGGTGTTTGTATGTGATTTCTAGGCCTAATCTTAAGAACACTCACTGGTTTACTAGAGTATTTTGTTTGGTTGCGGTGATAACATTTGGACCTCCCTGTCAAGTGGTAATTCTTGTTTCTTGTTCCTTCTAATACATGTGTTCATGTATATAAGAGAACTGCCCCTCGCCACCGTTGATGCCGCAGGGTCTGTGACAGTCCATTTTTCAGTCTCTCATATACAACATTGGAGGGACATTACAAACAATGTGCGGCTCCTCGATACACTAGAAAACGGTTATTGTCTTCAAGTCCGTAACGGACCCCTGTTGTGTACCTGTATTGGCCCACTGTAGTTTGGGACCTTTGGCAAGCTCTTGCTTCAGATCCACCCCAGGGGCTTCCATTCAAAATACTTTCTTGTTCAGTAACAGGATGGGAATTTCAGACCAGTCCTCGGCCTCAGATGCTTGAACAGTCACCTCAAACATCTTCCTTTCTGCATATTATGTTGTGTGGTAGATGTATTACGTGCTGTTGAACCTGGCATGTGGTTCACCTTCTAAACCTAAAGGATGCATATTTGCACATCCAGATTACATTCAGACATTCCAGGGCAGAACATACCAATACTGTGTCCTTCCCTTTGGACTTTCTCTCTCCCCATGTGTGATCACACAATGTATTCAGGTAGCATTGGAAGTTAGCAATGCAGTGGGACAGCCTGTTGATTCTACACATCGACAAGCAGCCAACAACAACACACTGCACCTACTGAAGCATGTTGCAGCCTCAGGGCTGAAGATGAATCTGCAGAAAAGCTGTTTGTTCTTCATCAGTCAATGTGTTTTCTGGGTATGCACCTGGATTCCAGGTCAATGAGGGCAAATCACACAGTGAACAAAAGGTGGTAGCAAGGTTCCAAGTTTCCAGAAACCCTACATCGAATTCACATGACTGAACTGCTGCCTCAGCAGTCATTCATCTACTGTGGTTACACCTGCAGCCATTTCAATGCTGGTTAATAGCATTGAAGTTACTAGTGAAAACAGACAATACCACATTAGTGTTTCTCATCGATCTTCAGCATTTTTTGCTTCTTGCAGACAGACACCTCCTGTCAATTAGAGCAATGCACATTCCTGGTCAGAGCAAGAGTGTGGCGGATTCCCTTTCTCGCTGCAGCCTGAGCTCAGTGGATGGGTGTCTCCACAGACCAGTGGTTTGATCAATTTGGGAGAGATATGGGATGGTGTCAGTGGACCTCTTTGCCAGCAGGACAATAACATATTGTTCCCTATAGTTGAGCAGAATCAAGTACTAGTTCAAGTACAAGCCCTAGCTCACGTGTGGCCAGATCTCCTGCTATATGCTTATCCTCCTCTTCCACTGATCTGGGCGGTCCTGAGACGTGTGCAGGAGAGACAGCACAGGCTAATACTAATAGCTTCCTACTGTCCAACAATGTTTTTGTTCAGTCTCCTGTTAACCCTTACAACTGCTCCACCTCATCCATTGCTGGTTCAGAGACCTATTGTCTCAGATGGATGGGACAATATGGCACCCATTTCTGGAGAGATTGAAGTTGTGTGTATGGACCTTGGGGCTCCGGTACTGACTAAATCAATGCAAGATTCTCTGTTTGGTCCATAAACACTCAACCTTTCCACTATGACTAACCATTTCTGGCGGTCTTTAACTGTTAATCGAACCACGGTTGAACCAAGGTAGACATAAATTCTCTCTTTTTTCAGCAATGTGCTTGATGGTCCTTCTGATCTCCTGCAACGCAGAAAGAAAAATGATTGAAATGGACGATGGCATTGGTCATCTCATCAAAACAAATACGGAAAATCCAGGAACAGACTGCGTGGTAATTTCATCACACAACCCACAGTAGCGGCCCTTCAGTAATATTTGAATTGGTGCATTTTATTCAGTTTTAGGCAACACTTTACAACAAGGTTCTATGTGTCAATATTATGTAATAACATGAAATAATGAACCGTTCTTTTACAGCATTTGTTCATTTAATGGTATTTTTTCTTTGCTATTGTTATATACTTTACTATGTAATTTTTTCCTGTGATCAAAGCTGAATTTTCAGCATCATTACTCCAGTCTTCAGTGTCACATGATCCTTCAGAAATCATTCTAATATGCTGATTTGATGCTCAAGAAACATCAATGCATTGTGAGACATATTTACATATTATTTATTAATGAAAAGAAAACATTTATTTGAAATAGAAAGATTTTGTAACATTGTAAAGTTTTTTGTCATTTTTGGTCAATTTAATATGTCCTTGCTGAATAAAAGTAGTAATTTCTTTCAAATGAACCCAAAACTTTTGAAAAGTACATGTACTTGATGTGACATTTTTTGACAAGATTGAAATTATGCACAGTTATTGTTATTTGAAGAATGTCATTACAGTAACGTGTTGTGTAAGAAACACTGTAAAATAAAATGTTACCACATTAACTTTATAGATTTGTAAATGCTGTAAAAACTATTGTTCATAGTGCATGCTACCTAATTAATTAACAAATAATAATTAACCGAACCTTATTGTAAAGTTGTAGGCAATATAAGTGTAACTCATATTTATAGAAAACTTTTATTGTTGATTGTTTTAATTTAAATCATCAGGATGTCTTCACAAAGGGTCCTTCCAGTATAGGCATTCAGAAAACAGGTTCGTCCAATGTAAATGCCAGCTTAAAGTTGTCTACAAATGTAAATTCAAGCCACAAGGTCACATCACAAACCGTGAGTAACAAAAAAAACTCTTCATGTTTGTCTTTGGGGTTAATTAGAGCATTCTGGGAAATAATCTTTATCTTTCAAAATTATTTCAAACATAAATAATATCATCTAACATTTCTGGAAATTTTTCTGCATGTTATGTGTATGATTAATTGTTCATGAGTAATTCAAACTGAAAAATTATTTACAGAATATATATTCAGTAATTATTTTATAGTTTTATTAAAAAAATACTGTTAAAAGCAGTTCAATTGTATTTCTACTCCTTTCAAGTGAAATTCTGCATCCTGTTTGCTATCATATACAGGAGATGTAACTTTTTTTTAAATGATCTTTTTGCTTAAAAATATCCAGGTGATACATAAAACACGGGAGGCTCCACAGCTAGTCTTCCCCAACCAGATGTTCATACGCTCAATAGATAGGGTGAGTATTACAACCACAGCAAGTTTCCAATGTTTTGGTCATTTCATTGGTTTTGTGATGGACTGTTTCTGCTATGTGTGTTTTCTAGAGTTCCACAAGATCATACAGAGAAAATTTCAAAGTAAGAATGAAGTGACGGTAATAATTAATAAAATATGCAAACATCAGCTCAGCTCAGCCTCAATTACATCATAATCTGTGTTTTTTTAAGCAGCGTTCGAGTATCAGATCAAGTGCTTTTTACGGCAATGCAGCTTACGTGAGCAACAGCCTTGCTGTTATCATCAACAAGGTGATTTTATGCTTCTTTCAACATAAACTACTAATCAGAGGATTGAACACATCTACTCATTCTTTATCATTAATAATTTAGAAGCATTTAGAACCTTTAGATCATTAGAAACATGTCCAAATGTTTGACAGGATGGTCAACCATTTTCATTGCGCTTTCCTTCCCCTCTTCTTCTCTTCAGAAACTACTTGCTCTCCAAACCCGTGATGAGGAGTTTGTTGTTTATGAGCCGCACTGCTACACGGATGAAGGACAAGCTATGAAAAATGCCGAACTGGATGCACTCTCTATTCCAGAGAATGACTTTCATCCAGAGATGCTTAGCAATCTGGACAACAGGTTCTGTCAACTAGCAATAATTTCCAGACCTGACCTAATGCAAAGGTAATAGTTATCTCAAGAAGTGTAGCAGATTTTTTGAAAACTAGATACTGAATGAAAAATTTCAATAAAAAATATTGATACAGAATATTGGATGATCAGCGATGCTGAGTCAAACATTCAGGACAAATGGAACGAGGGTCTTCAAAGATGTTTCTACTGTTTAATAGTATTAATGTTTTAGGTGAGCTCAGGTTTTTGGTTTTGGGTCAGTGTAAATCAATTTTTTGTCTTGTTTTCTGTTGGCTGCAGGAGAAAATATATAATTCAGAAAGAAATATTATGTTCCGAAATATTATGATGATGTCATCGCTGTTTTTGAATATTGTACATTCTATGTTGAATTTTTTAAAACTTGAATTTTATAGTATAAATCATACATTTGAATGGAGTCTGTACGTTAAATGTGTTTAAATAATTGCAGATATTTAACATAAAAATAAAAAATTTCAGTAATGCTTTTATCTGAAATAAAACTCTAAAAATGCATGGGCGGATGTGATAATGCAGTTTTTGTTGCTGATAAGCATGTTTGAAAAGAATATATACTGTGACTGTGTTATGCAAAAACCTGTGACATATCTGGGTCTGTTGTTCCTTTGAGTGCAACATTTGTCAGCTAGAAAACTAGCGCTGCTGGTTTAGGTGTTTTTTTTTTTTAGACATTGTTGTAAAAATGTTTAACTGTGACAATTTATTTGTAAATGTACATTGACATATGCTAGACAATAAATCCTTAATAAAACTCAGTATTTCATCTACTAAAAGCAGAATGAATGGTTTTATTCTTTGGGAACTGCAAAAGTTATGTTTTATTTTGTATGTGTTAAGTCCCTTACCTGTTCAACCTGTTTTTCAACCTGTTTATTCCCAACATGCAGCACTTTTAACCACTAAGTGTCACAGTTGTGTTCTGTTTAGTTTGTTTTCATTGGACTTGTCTGCCTGTCTTCATGTCACGTATCATCATCATTATCAGTTCATCTTTATCACCTGGGTTTAGTTCATCATCATCATCATCTACATCACCTGTGTTCTGTTAAAGGGATAGTTCACTTTGAAATTAAATTTTGGTATGTTTTAGCTTACCTCAAGGGCATCCAAGATGTAGGTGTCTTTGTTTCCGCAGTAGTTTCAATTTTGATATTTTTAGGTCAAACCGTTCTTGTCTGTCAGTCGTATAATGCAGGTCTATGGTCACAATTTGAAAGAACATGCACAGAGAAGTCCAAATTAAACAATTCCCCATCGTAAGTACACATTGATGGCCTAAGACACGAAACGAGCGGCTTGTGTGAGAAAACGAACAGTATTTATATCGTTTTTACCTCTTGTACACAACCACATCCAAGTGATCTGAGGGCGCGCGCGCTTCCGGCGCTTTCTTCTTGTTTTTTTTTAAGGCGGATCGCAAACAAATATGTGCATTACCGCCACCTATCTCAGAAATGGACCATTGACACTTTCCTATACTTCTTTAACCTATCAACCGACATAAATTCCCCTTATTTACCCGCAGAGAGGCTTCATAGAATTTCATCCGGCGCTGCGGAAAAATGACCATTTCCCCCCATAACAGGAAAAAAAAAAACTCATTTAATTCGGGTGCTTTCCGGCGCTTGCACAGCGCGCACACGTCACACACCAGGAAGCGCGCGCGCTCTCAGATCACTTGGACGCTTGGACGTGGGTATTTTTTCCTGTCATGGGGGCTGAGAGTGGACGGAGGGACTGAACACGCAGCGCCAGATGAAATTCTATTAAGCCTCTATGCAGGTAAATAAGGGGAATTTATGTTGGTTGATAGGTTAAAGAAGTATAGGAAAGTGTCAATGGTCCATTTCTGAGATAGGTGGCGGTAATGCACATATTTGTTTGCGATCCACCGTAAAAAAAACAAAAACAAGAAGAAGAAAGCGCCGGAAGCGCGCGCGCCCTCAGATCACTTGGATGTGGTTGTGTACAAGAGGTAAAAACGATATAAATACTGTTCGTTTTCTCACACAAGCCGCTCGTTTCGTGTCTTAGGCCATCAATGTGTACTTACGATGGGGAATTGTTTAATTTGGACTTCTCTGTGCATGCTCTTTCAAATTGTGACCATAGACCTGCATTATACGACTGACAGACAAGAACGGTTTGACCTAAAAATATCAAAATTGAAACTACTGCGGAAACAAAGACACGTACATCTTGGATGCCCTTGAGGTAAGCTAAAACATACCAAAATTTAATTTCAAAGTGAACTATCCCTTTAATCTGTGTTCGTCTGTGTTAGTATTTAAGTTCCTTTAGTTCAGTCAGTCTTTGTCTGTTCTCCGTTGTATTTAAATGTGTGTGAGAGAAACTTCTGCCTGTCTGTACATGTTTTAATTATATTATTAGTAAACATTTTGCATTGGAACTTTTGACTCCTCATCTTCTTCTGCCTGCACCGCACCTTGACAGAAGAACGGACTGCCAAAAATGAACGATAGGGTCAGAATGATCGTCCTTGCTCAGGAGAGCCAAAACTTTCTTACTTTTGCCCTGGATTTTTGCTGCCTTGCCGTCATCAGCGCCCTCGACGACGAGAGCTTGTGCATCTTGTTCCGGATCGGGGTCACATTTAACCATCAAATCGACCTCCCAGACATCACCGGACTGGAGGGAGACCGTCATCCAGTGTCTGGAGAGCATTGTGCCTTGATCCGGAACACAGCTAGACCCAGGGAATCCTCACGTCATGCCTGACCAGCCTGAGCCTGTTCACGTCATGCCTGCCGAACCTGAGTCTCGTCCCGTCGAGACCGCCCGTCCAGAATCCAGAGGAAATAGACTTAATAGACTTTGACACCGATGTACCCTGTCTTCCTCCAGATGTTCAATCTGTCTGCCCGGAACTATCCATCAGTCCTGCTGAGCCTGAGTTCCTTCACGTCATGTCTACTGAGCCAGAGATGCTTCACGTCAGTCCTGCCGAGCCAGAGACGCTTCACGTCACTCCAGCCGAGCCAGAGATGCTTCACATCACGTCACTCCAGACTGTCCGTGAGTCTGTCTCCGAATTCCCTCCCAGCCTCCCTCTCCCACCTCCTCCCATCTACCACCTCTCAACCCTTCTTCCACCACTGCCTGTTAGCCCCTCAGCTCCTCTAACCACCTTCAGGGAGGTGGAGTCGTCGTGGGTCTGCCGGCATACAGACTCCGCCTCAGCCTGACGGTCCATTAACGTCTCCTTGGCTCCTTCCTCTCTCAGCTCCACCATGGCCCATCAGGTCATCAATTCCGCCAGGCTCCCTCCTCCCCCCGGATCCTCCTTGGTCATTCGTCGGCCTTCCCTCACCTCTGGACTGCACTCCTCTGGCTATGCCTCGTACCCCCGGCTCCATTGGACTCCTCACTCCCTTCAGTTCATCCTTGGCGTCACCTGGACTCGTCGGCTCTCCGGCTCCACCCTGGTCTCCTCTTCCACCTGCTTCGCCCCCGTCAGTCAGTCGGCCCCCTGGAGTCGTCAGCCCTGCCTCCTCCATGGCTCCCCCCTCCGTCGGCTCCGCCCTGGCCGCCTACACAGCCTTCTGCGCCCTGGCCGCCTGCTCCACCCTGGCCACCTGCATCGTCTGCTCCACCCTGGTCCCTCCTGCTCTTCGTCCTCCTCCTGAGTCCCCTCCCCCCCTCCGCAGTTGATATATCTACGGCGCGAGGACGGAGTAATGTCACAGATGTGTTCTGTTTAGTTTGTTTTCAATGGACTTGTCTGCCTGTCTTCATGTCATGTATTATCATCATCAGTTCATCTGTATCACCTGGGTTTAGATCATCATCACTGGGTTTGACTCCTCATCTTCTTCTGCCTGCACCACACCCTGACACTAAGCTGACAACACTTCACATAATCTAGTGCTAGCTTTAAAGTGCCACTTAACCAGGTTCTATCCAGCCTCATACTAAGGCCCGTTAACAAAAAAGTGTACCAGACATTTTGCAGGAAGACAACACAGGCATGGGTTAAAATCATGCCAATGAAAACATAAACCTGAATGAAAAAAAAAAAAACCTGCTGGATATACAGTGCTGGGAAAAGTGTTTGTCTCTGAATTTCTTTTTTTTTTTTTTTTTTTTTTGTCATAACATCTTCTAACATCTTCAATTAAATGGGCAGTCATGGCCTAGTGGTTAGGGAGTTGGACTGGTAACCCAAAGGTTGCTGGTTCGATTCCAGAACTGGTGGGAAATGACTGAGGTGCCCTTGAGCAAGGCACCTAACCCCTAATCGCTCCCCGGGCGCCACACAAAAGGCTGCCCGCTGCTCTGGGTGTGTATCCACGTTTGCAGTGTGTGTGTGTTAACTACTCACTACTCTGCTCCTAATGTGTGTGCATTAACTTGGATGGGTTAAATGCAGAGGTCAAATTCCAAGTATGGGTTACCATACTTGGCCGTCACGTGTCACTTTCACTTTCACTTCACTAAAACCTATGAAATGGTCACACTTTATATTAGGTATTTTAAAGTAGTATATACTTACAGTACATGAGAAAATTTGTTCAGTTCAAAGTGCTTATTGCTTTATTGTATTGCAGAACAATTGTGCTGCCATTGAGGCGGGATACGGGTAAGGTTAGGGACAGGTTTGTTGATATGGGTAGGTTTAGGGGTGGGTTAAGGTGTAAGGGAAGGGTCAACAGTGTAATAATAGATGTACTAATATAAATGAATTACAGCTGTAAATACATGCAGGTATTTTTTAATATATAAGTATAAAGTAAAACATGTACAAACTCCTGCAATTAGCTTTAAATTAAGTTATTTGGCACATTTTCGCGTTATTTTTCTTGGTGTGTGCTCTAACACTTCTTCTTTGACTATTGCTGAGCAAAATGGCTGCTAAACCCAAATCTAGCGGCCTGCTGCGCACGCTACATCCTCGCCTGGTAGTGATTCCTTCTCCCCTTGCGACGGTGCTGCCCACTGGCCACAATGCCCACTGTCCCACCCGATTTCAAGGAGGAGCTGCTCTCATCACTTCGTAAAGAGATGGCGGCTATTTTCAAAACCGAGCTCCAGACTGCCCTAAGCGAAAATTTTACGTCTATCAAGACGGAGCTACAGGCAGTTAAATCTGAATTGACTGGTACTATTACAAACATCCAGGCTAAATTGAGCGCCCTGGAGAGCACTGTAGTTGAAATGGAAACTTCACTTGCAGTGATGACATTGCTTCGCTACAGTCTAAAGTGGAACATCTGTCTGCCGAGCTGCTAAGAGTGGACAATAAATGTGAGGATCTCGAGGCCAGATTGCGTCGCAATAATATAAGGATCATAGGTGTGCCTGAAGACTCAACCAGCCCTTCCATGATGTCGGCTGTTTCCACTCTGCTCAAAGAGGCCTTTCAGCTGGATAAAGAGCTCATTTTGGACCACGCTCACCGCACCCTGCAGACCAAGCCCAAACCCGGGGAACGCCCACGTCCCATAATCGCCCGACTGCACTATCATATAGACTGTGTGGACATTCGGTGAGCTAGAGCCCAACAAAGAATAAAGGTCGGCGATATGGCTATACATATCTTCCCTGACCATACCGCGAAGACTGCCCGTGCCCATGCCGCCTTCAATGACATCCGCCGCCAGCTCCGTGAGATACCGGGGTTACGGTATGGCCTTCTTTACCCGGCTCGTCTCCGTGTTACATATGACGGTACCGAGAGAGAGTTCTAATCACCGGAGGACGCCAGAGCATACTTTAAGACTTTAACCAAGTAAGAGATCTGATACATTTTCAGGCAGTTTTATCACTGTGGAAGTGGTATGGACAATTACGATCTTTTTACTCAACACTCTAAGTTCTTTGTTACAGCTGATATGTTCATGGGTGCCTTGTTCTTTACTGTTGTAAGTTGCAGGAGCCTGTCTTAAGCTTAACTGTTACCATTAGGCAAAAGCCGGTAGCCTTGTCCTTAGGGAATTTACTCCTAGTGGAGTTAGCACTGGGTTCTCCATCGTTTGGGGATGGGGTCGATGTAAGTGCTTTGGTGAGGGTGGCAGGGGTGTGGTTAATGTTCGGCCTGTTTGGCCAATGTGTGTGTGTGTGTGTGTGTGTGTGTGTGTGTGTGTTTATCGTTATGTCTCCACCCCCTTTTTTTTCTTTTTTCTCTCCTTCTCTCCAGGGTGGGGTTCTACATTCATCTACGGCTCTTAGTTAATACTCCATAAATGTCTACTAACACTGGCAATTCAGGACCCACTATTAGAGGTTCACATATTAGGCTTGTGAGTTGGAACATCAAGGGTTTGGGAAGCCCCATTAAAAGATCTAGGGTATTTACTCACTTGAAAAGGCTTAATGCGGACATAGTGTTTCTACAAGAAACCCACATGTGCACCACAGACCAGGTCAGGCTAAAATGCCCGTGGGTCTCTGAGGTGTTTCACTCCAACTTTAACTCTAAAGCCAGAGGAGTTGCTATTTTAATTGGTAAATCACCTCAATTTTCTAGTTCTAAATTGATTTCTGACGAAAATGGCAGATATTTAATCACTTGACCCCATCATTAATGTCCAGGACGCTCTCTGACTTCATGGCTAAGAATGGTTGCATTGATCCCTGGAGATTCTACAACCCTACCATCAAGGAGTATTCCTTTTTTTCACATATGCATAAATCCTTCTTCTTGGATTGATTATTTTTTCATTGATGCTAAACTTATCTCCAAGGTGTCAATGATTAAATATCATCCTATAATTATCTCTGACCATGCCCCACTCTCTTTGGATATTCAGCTCTCTTCGCAACCCCGATACTCCTCACCATGGAGGTTAAATACTCTGCTCTTATCAGATGATAAATTTAACTCTTTTATTGCATCTTAAATTGATGATTTTATCATGATCAATCAAAAAGGCTGATCCTATTTCTTGTTCACTGCTATGGGAATCACTCAAGGTATACTTACGATGTCAAATAATTTCCTACTCAAACTTTCCTACCCTGTGCATTTAAATAAAACTCGTATAGCCAAACTTCAAGAGCTTTCAACTAGATTGGACAAATTAGATCAACAACTAGCCACTTACCCCTCCCCTAGCTTGCTCAAAGACCGTGTTGATTTACAAACTGAATTTGACCTCATTACGACTACTGAGGCAGAGCGCCTTCTTTTGCGCTCGCGTTCCACATATTATGAGCATGGCGATAAGGCAAGCCGGCTCCTAGCCCATCAGTTGCGTCGCCAGGCTGCCTCACGTATGATTCTTCAAATCAAGGATCCCTCGGGCACACTACATACTGACCCTAATACCATTAACTCCGTATTCCGCTCATTCTATTCTTCTCTGTATAAGTCCGAGTCCTCACCTGACGCTTCTGAAATGGGTGCTTTTTTAGATTGCCTCTACTTTCCTACTGTTAGTACACGTTACCAAAGATCTTGATCTGCCACAAACAGTTGATGAAATCAACAATGCTATAAACAACATGCAAAATTCTAAAGCTCCTGGCCCTGATGGATTCCCAGTGGAATTTTTTAAAAGATTGCAATCTAAATTGGCCCCGATATTGCTTTCTGTATAAGGAATCTCTGCAGGTTGGCTCTCTCCCTCTTACTTTAAGACAAGCCTCCATAAGTCTGCTGTTAAAGAAAGACAAGGATCCTGACCTCTGCCGTTCTTACAGACCCCTATCCTTACCCCTATCCGTGGATGCTAAAATCCTTGCTAAGGCTCTGGCCAGCCGCTTGGAAAGATTTCTCCCGGCCATGATTTCAGAAGAGCAAACTGGCTTTATAAAGGGCCATCAGTTATCTTACAACGTCCGCACCCTTTTAAATATAATATATAAGAAAAATTCCACTATAACCCCTGAAGTGGTCATCTCAGTTGATGCTGAAAAGGCATTTGACAGTTTGACATTATACTTTTTAGAGGAAAATATTATTTTATAATTTTTTATTGACAAATACTAGATTATATGTTATATTATGAACTTTTAGAATGAAAACCAATTATTTTATTACCAATTACTTTTGAATCATTAAAAGTGTGTGCGTCGACTTTTTTTGGTCAGAACTCATTTTTTTTAAGGTGCACTCTTGTCATAAATTCATCTATTACTGTTCCTACATAATTTGTAACAGAAAACAGTGCTAAAATATATATTTAGGAGTCTTAGACCTTTCCAACGATATATAGTTTGTCATGATTAGATTAGGATTTAATTGTAATATTGAAGTAAACTTAGGCGCCCCGCTAGCGGGACGGTGACAGCAAAAAAGTGACAACTTGTCTTAGATGATGTCTGCTGTGATGTCAGCTACTTTTAAAATATATTGAGAGGAACTTATCATGCCAAACATTGTAACTCTGAACAGCCCATCGATGTCCTCTTTAGGATGTATTCAAAACATAAGAAGACATTTAATTTCAGAGAAATTCAGAAAAAAAAAAAAATCCTCTGAGAATAAAGATGAATGGGTGGGAAGGAGGAAAATTTGACCATACATACTTTCAGGATGAACACCCTGTGGTATAGTTGATTAAACTGGATGAGCTTCATTACTGCAGGGATCCAGAAACTGATTAATCCAAGATAACTTCCTCCTGTAACTACATACATGCTATAAATCTGTCAGTGCAGCTGGATGACATCATGACATATTACCATTATTTAAAGATCTCAAACTCAAGATACAAAAACCCTGTTGTTCTTCTACGGTGCCACCCACAGATTTCACACACTGTAATATCTTAAAACAACATGACTACTAGATAAAATAATTCAGTAATCTTATTTTGCACAAGTACACAACAAATAATAAATTAGTTAGGCTTAAATGCTAAAACTAAAGGGGGAAAAAAACATAAATTTTCATATTGTCATCATTTGCAAAGGATACTAGTTGTTAGATGCTATTACGCTTAGTGCAAATACTATTTGCACCTCAGTGTATTGTAGTATATTATAAAACAGTATGCATAGACAACATATTTAATATTATTATATTTATTAAAATCATAAATGGATGCTGCTTTATTGGAACATTAATTGTACTTGACATTACCTTCCTTACACCAACTCCTAACCAGTGGTGGAAAGAGTACTGAAAAAACATACTCAAGTAAAAGTACCATTACATTCCAAAAAATGTAGTGTGAGTAGAGTAAAAAGTACTTGTCCAAAAAACTACTTGAGTAAGAGTAAAAAAATAGCTTATTTAAAACGGATTCTACCCCCTTATAATAAACACTATGCACTTCAATAAAAAAATAAAATAAAATAAAAACATTGTACATACTGTAATTCACATTATATTTTGTTCTTTGTCAGAAAGATTGAAGAATATCTATCATCTATCTTTTAAAAATGCATCAAATCAGTACACTCATCACCATTTAAATCATATTATTTGAGAAAAAAAAAAGCATTTAAAATTAGGCAAAAGGCCACTGAGCCTGAGCAGCTGTTGTTGCACATAAAATATCAATGTTCATAACTGTGCAAAGAATTCAAAAATCTTTAGAAACTCATATGATAGATCAGCATCACACAACATGAGATGGGTTAAATAGAGATTAAAAAATACCAAATTTCTCTCCAAAACGGTACCTCACCTAATGCACTGAAAAAAGGCTAAGATAGTGAGCTAACACTAATTACACTGTAATTCCATGCCATTAAATATATTACAATTTAAACGTAAATGCACATTGTTCTAGAAGGGTGGCAACATCCCTTACATTTTACACGGCTACATTTACTCACATTGTAATGCTGATAATATAATTTGTAAGGAAAATTGTGCATTAAATAGGGAAGTTATATCCGGGAAACTTTTACATAAGAAACAAACACACACACACACACACACACACACACACACAAATGCATGTCTCTTTGTAGTCTCAGCGAAGCTGTTTTATCAGCAGAATCCACACAAAAAAAAAAAAAAAAAAAAGAGCGGAGCGTAGGTGGAAGGAGGATAAATTACAGGTGTTGTTTGAAATATTACGGGAATCTTTAGTTACTTATCAGACTGCAGTTAAGACATCTAAGAGAAATTATTTTGCTGATTTACTCATAAAAGTACAGTGGTAATTCTAAAGTGCTGTTCAATACTATCAGTTCAGTGGTTAACCCAACTGCCACATGTCTTGTTTTGCTTGCTACTGCCTGTGATGATCTGTTAAACTTTTACACCCTAAACCTACAAACTATCCCAGTCAAAGAGGAGTACCCTGGGTTAGGGCCAAATTCAGAGTTTGGAGCCCTCCCCTGGACAGCACGCCAAATAAGCATAATTTACTATATCTGATTTTATGTATGTGTGAACTGAAAAGGACTATATACTTACCTTATGAGCACACTATAGAATGAGGTGGACTAGTGCCAAACTGATAAACCTCATTCCATGGCCTGCCAATTCCACAGATACAAATAGCAGAAGTTACCACACTGCCAAGCGTTCTGTAAGAGGCATCAACCTCTCATTATAGACTGCATATCGTAGGGAAAAACGTCTGTTCGGTGCCCTAAAACAGCTAGCTGGCAGGGAACAACTGAATGCATTGACCAGGGGACTCACTGTGAGGGTATACACAACACTGTTTAGGGAGGGGTGTTGCCCTGACAGCCTATGTCCCAAAACCCTCTGTAGGTGGGTGCGGGTGCCATAATCTGGTAGCATAGCTGAACGGAGATAGGGCAAAATCTCTGCTGGAAACTGGAAACATCCTCTAAGTAGGCTATAACACGATCTGGGTGATGGGTTTTGCTATAATTATAACCAGTATCCAAGTACTCAAAGTTAGACACCATCTGTCACGGTTCATGAATTCACTGTCTCTCTCTCGTCTACGTGCTGTTGTGTGTGTGTGTATGTGTCTGTGGGCGTGGTCACTAATCATCAGTGATCAGTAGCGCCAGCTGGTTTCAATTGTATGTCCCTTTATAAGCTCAGTAACTGGTGTCTCATGTTGTCAGATCGTTGTGGTTTTCCTGGTGTGTTTCCCGTGCTTGTTCCTGTGTTCCCTGTGCCGTTTGGATCTTCCTGTCTTCGTCGTGTCTTCCTGGATTTCTGCATTCTTCACTGATTCATCTAGCACTTCACGAGGGATTACCACTGGATCACTGCACCAGCACCTGTTGCCCACCGAGGTCCCTGCGTCACCACACCATCAGCGTTTGTGTCCGCCCACCTGTCCCGCTGAGTTGGCGATCATCTGTGTGCTGTGTTTCTGACCATCTGTGTGTTTTCAATAAAGAGCGTTGTTGCATATACATCCTGTCTGTTACACCATCAGAAAATGTCCCATGTGTACCAAAATATTCAAACAAGGTTTTTGGGTAGCATGAGATCACGGAATGAGTCGGAATAGCAAGAGAAAGGGGGACACCAGTCTCAAGCTCCACTTAATCAACTCAAACTGCAATCCCCACGATCAAAGCCGCAGCATCACCTAAAGGCAAACACGAGACTGGAACCATGGGGCGCCAACATTTCTAACAAGCATATATTGTGTGAGTCGTCCACCGTAAAAAAAACAGGAGCATGGCATCACACACTTTCTATACTTTAGACCTGACATTTTAACAGACTAACTCCTGGTCTAATGATTTTCCACACACACAATACAATTTTTTTTATTTCACAAAGTGCTCAACAAACATGTGACTTCTGAAGACAAAGAAGCTGATGACGTGCATTTCAGGCACTGCATTGCTTTTTTTTATGGTCTCTGTGATGCGATGCGCTACATCGCCATGTCCATATGTTCGGCCAATAAGATTGACATGTTAAGACGTGCTTCAGACAATGGCTCATGCAGGAGCGTTCCCATAACATCCTTTTAGATAGACTTTAAGAGAAGTTTAGACTAAAAATCTATTATGTCTGTGGGAGATGTGTGGGAGATGATTGTAACACATTTTGCTAAACCACAAACGGGAGTGTTTTCTTTCAGATCCAATACATTTCCAAGGTATCTGCCTACCACAATGTGAGTCATTTTAAGATAATGCTAAGAAATGATCATTTTGCATTTGGCAAGAAACACATTTTGTTTCCTAATAATGTGGTAAACTGTATATTTGCTTTAATGTTCAAACAGAAGAAGAGCATGACTGTGTGTGAATGTGTCACAGTGGTAAGTTGTGCCACTTAGTTGCAATTAAGTTGCACTTCAGACAAGATGAAGAAGAGATTAAGGGGAACTAGAATGCTCTGTTATATTTCACAATGTTTCCTATCAACTGGGATTAGAATAAAAAACAACATTACACAACGTGGACATTGAGTCATTGGGGAATACCTGAACTGTTCACATTTGTGATGAATACTGAAATCACATTTTAATATAGCAATAAACCAACTAAGAAAAGTTTAACATTCAGAATATTTTAAAGCAGTGAAATCCCTTTGTTTTTTAATTTTTAGAAACAGGTTAGTTTTTCAATGAGACACGCCACAAGTGCATAGTAATAGTAAATGCTGCTAGGGATAAACCGATACATGTTTTACCCTTTTTATGGATAAACCGATACCGATACCGATATCTGTAGTTTTTTTTTTATGTGGCAGTTTTCCAAGTACAACAAAGTGAGACTGATGATTTTAGGACAACTTCCTATATTTTCCTATTAAATATTTTTTGTCCAAAAGCTCCAAACAAATATCACAGAACAAATGTTTATAGCATAACACTGTGTAACAATGACAACAGTTACAGTACATTACATACAACAGTGTATACTGTTTAATCATGGTGAGCAACAATATAACTGTAGGAGTAATGTTCATACGAAATAAGCTAAGCTATGGATGTTCCTCACAGCATTTGTACAGTACATTTTTTAAGATTAAAATTCTAAAAGACAATTAGAATTTTAGTCAATTAGAATTATTTTCACAAGAAACTGGCCGTTTTTTTTTAAGGAACAGAGGCATCTCTGCATGTTCAGCTAAGCCTGCTTCTGTTTTCATTCAGAATGTGTGACACTGATCTGAACAATCTTTCACTTTCCACTCTACTGCATGGGGCTGAATGATATGTTTGAGTCATTTGAGCCAGACCTGGAAATCACAGATTTTAAACTGTCTAGTACTAGAAAGGCTTGTCTGAATAATGCACAGTGGCCTCTCCAAGGTATGTTTCCAGCTATATAGCAGAGGCCATTGGAGCTCTGCTCTTGCAATTTCTTCAAAAACACTGTCCAGACTGGTTGCGGTGTGCTACGACTAGCGCTAGCAGCAAATTATCAAATAGCGGCAGTTTCAATGTTTTATCAGATTACTCGTATTATACAAAACATTTTTTGTGCCTCCTCTTGATACTTTTGAAGTACAACGTTTGCAGTCTGCCATGCGTAGGTTGTCATCATTAATTTAGAAATATTTCCACACCACGGAGACTGACATTTTGTCTGCTGTTGTGTTTCTGTGCACTGAAAGTTGTCAGTTATGTCACGAACTATCGATCTTTGGTATCAGAGTATTTTTATGAGTAGGCTACGAGTACAAGTACGTACGCTCAGTATCGGGCCATCCCTATTCACCTTATTTTTAACGGAAATACGGACACAGCCAGTTGACGTTTTTTTGTACGAGACTTCCGGTCAGGCACTTCCAGTCACTCACTTTTCACCGTAGCTCGGTTAATCAAACAAGTCTTCGTAACAACTAACTCATCGTTATGGCTTCGAGGAAGACCGGGATTGTTTGTGCAGTTAGAGGTTGTCATAATAACTGGTACAAAAGAAAGATTTACTTGGAGAAATGTTTTAATCATCGAACGCGTACGAGAGCTGAATGTAATTGCGAGGTGCCCTATGACCTTTACCCCCCACCGAAGAATTGAGGAATCCCTTCGCCTGTGGTTAAAAGCTTTAAATTTGAAGAAACCACCGAAGCGACCGTATGTTTGTTCTTTTCATTTCGTGAACACAAGACCTGATCTGGCAAATATATGTTTTAGTAATGAAAATGATATACATAAAAAAATCTTGAGCTCAAACTTGACTTTTGACCACTATTTTTAAGTTACTGTACTCTGCCTTTGTATTGTCAGCAAAAAGTGAGAATTCATGCCAAGGCAAAAGGCAGTAACTTCCACATTATTTGGTTGCTGATCACCATTAACAAAAGCATTATAGTAACACCTATACAATCTAGTGATCATGGCATTTATTTTGTATGATTTACACTTATTTATAGCCATCTACTTATTGCTATCCTGTGCTTTGTTTGCATTCTGATGGCATTATTAATGCATTTGACATGACAAAATACCTCCATAGATGTATTAGTCCAGCGTTGGCTCGACCGTGTTTAGGGCGGTGCTGAAGGCGCCGACGAAGTTTTGGCACTCTGCCAGCTAGATGCATGAGTGTTTCAACCAGGTCCGGTACTTGAACTGGGTGAGGCGGGGCTTTAGTTCTTTGTTGTATTCATCTGCTCAACTCTGCATAATCCTTTGCGATCGATATCGTTAGCCCAGTGAAGCGAGGAAACAGAAGTGCCGCACAAAAACCGGAAACTGGACCCATATTTACTTCCGCGTTCGAAAATAAGGTGGATATGCTGAATTTGGAACCACTGTCACAACTTACCCTGAAGAATCTGACACACTAGCAGTGGTATTCTTGGTTCCATCCGGACCGCGGGACATAATTGCGCCATTTTACCGTTTCTACAAATTAAAGTGAGCAGCGCGTCAAAACAACTGAGCGGTTCACACCACAAGCACTTGGGTTGTTTATGGTAATGATCTTTCGGAGCTATATGTATAATATTTTTATCTAGAGCCAAAAGTGCTTCATTCAAGCCCTTCCCGCTCCGTGCGTGTTGCTTCTCTCGCTCCCTTGCTAAAAACGTAAAGCACCACATTAAGAGCTGCAGACGACGCTTTTTTTTTTTTAACAACAGTGGCAGAAACGCAGTGAGCAGCAAAATAGATACTTTCTCTAAAACACTGCAGAAAACGAGAATGCCGCTAATACAATTATATTTATCAATCATACAGATGACTCCGACCGTTTAACTAAACCAGGTTAGAGACCAGTTAAGGTTAATCTACATTTAGCATTATTAATCAACATATAACGAGCATTTCATAATTAACAATGTTAGAATTTGGAAAATTATTTACAGATAGGGTGAGTTTTGATTATTAGATTATGTACATTGTTTGTTTTAGCAGTTTATTGCTTTGAGCAAAATATAAAAATGGTCCATACTTTTGTTATTATGTTTTCTCAGTCACAAGGCCTTCTAAATGTAAAATAAAAAAATAGCCTGTTAAAACATCTAATCTAACCTTTTTATGTTCATATCCAGTTGAAAAAAAGCTTAACTTTTTTAGGTAAGTTTTTGGTAAACATTGTCACTGTTTTGGCTCTCTGGGCCCAGGATTCTCATCTTTGATGACTATTTTGAGTGTTTAGATTTTTATTCTTTTACAAAGTACTACTTTGTAAATGTATTACTGTTCCAAAAAAGTATTGTCCTACCTCCACTGGGAAGGAAATATAGAGACCGGACCTCTTGAAACTTTAATTAAATACCCCTGCCTGCACTATGTTGATAAAAATAAAAATCTTATATGCTCTCACTATTCTTATTCCCTCCCTGTTCTAGCTTGCACTGTTCTGAACAATGTCTGAAACATTATATTGCTAGCTCTTCTTGTGTTTAAAAGTCGATTTGGATAAAAGTGTCTGCTAAATTAATAAATGAAGACCTCTGATGCAAAAGCCTCTAAAAGCCACCTATGTCAAAAATGTAGTGAATGAAAAGTGAATGCTCTCCGCACAGAGTATACACTCATCAAATACTTTCACTTCAAACTCACTAAATCCCAGCCTCAGCCCATTCAGAAATGCCGGTACTTAGGTAGAAACCTATACATAGGAGCCTGATAAAAATGTTCATAATAAAGAAAAATGTTAGACGGACTTAGAGGCTTTTGCATCTGAAGTCTTCCAATGTAAATGTAATGTGTTTGCGTGTGTGTGCTTGTACATATGCATGGTTTACAAAGACAATTGCATATACGCTATAAATCCATGGCATTATTACTATGTAATAATACTACATACATACTATGTAATTCAAACATCTTTAAAAAAAAACATACCAAAGAATGATTTATGGAAATTCAAAAAATCCCTAAAGTTTTCCATGAGGGTTATGTTTAGGGGTTGTGTTAGGGTTAGGGGATAGAAAATATGTCAATATGTCACTTCAATGTTATGTGGTATTTTAACGTTGTTTCTTCTGCATATTTCTGAGTTTATGGTGGTGGATTATATTAAAGATTCAAATTGTGCATTGTGAAAAGCATTGCGCGCTCTTCACACACCAACTACGTGACGTGAGAGGTTTTGTAAGATTTTATTAAGATAAAATGAAAGGTTTTTTTATTGTAAAAATGTATAAAGTCTTCTGTTATGATTAGGGTTATGGTTAAGTTAACGTATTTATAGCTGAATATGAAAACATTAGACGTTTATGGAATGTCCCCATTGTCCCCATTAAATGTGTGTCTTTTACAGCTCACTTCTTCCCTGTCAGGTCTTGTATTGTTGGCTGTTGAATGGTTGTATGACATTTTCATGATTGCCATCAACATGTACTTTTTCATGAAATTCGAATTAAATTAAAATGTAAAACATGCATGCTAATTATTGCATGCTAACAATTGTATTACAATACAAACCAGTGTACATCATTACAGATGGTCATGACTGTTAAAATCAGGCAACACTGACCTCTAGTGTTTAGCAGGTGACTTGTTCATGTCTTGTGTTCACCATGTGGGGAACATAAATTTGTCTTGGTTACATTTGAAATCTGATTAACATTACGCAAAAAGAGGAACTCGCAACAGTCAGAAAAGTCTCTTGTTTCCATTGAAAATCCATGGAGACACAGCGCAGAGGAATGCAAAATCGTGTTCTGTGTGAAAGGACCCTCAGTGTACTGGAATGTGGGTCAACAGTAAGAGTTCTATATGGGGTATATTTCTATAAATAAATATAGTTCTATATTTCCAGTACAAGGAAGTAAACTACACTCTTAGAAAAATGGTTCCAAACAGTACCAAATGAGGGTTCTTCGGCTTGCAACAATAGCAGAACCCTTTTTGGTGCTAAAAAGAACCCTTTTTAGAAGGTTCCATAAAGAACCATGCTTTGAAAGTGCTATATAGGACCTTTATGGTGTTATAAATAACCTTTAATATTATTTTTTATAAATTATTTACTAATATTGGTTTTTTTTAGCCCTCTATCTGCCTGGTCTTATATCTTTTTGCCTCTATTTGGGATTTACATTTAAAAAAAAAAAAAGCATGTTGTGTCAATTAGGTACTTTTATTTTGTATTGACATGGCAGATTGTAAAAATGACAGTGCTTTAACAACAGAGGTTAGCTGAATAAATTAATAAATAACAATTGACATTGAACACGATTTAGATGTAATGAAGACCAAGTTCCAGTGAAATATCTTCACAATCCCCATGATGTCTTTACGTCCTTCATTATGTGTGTATTCTGAGTGACAGTTTCTCTCTGCAGATGATGAGGTTATGATGCGTGAGTGACAGCATCTGAAATAAACAATTGAGTTTAGAGTTACATTGTGTCTCTTCCATTTGTTCATGAAGGCCAAAATTAGCATAAATGGACAGAATGAGCCCTTTACCATGTTAAAAGGAAAAAGTGATATAAAGTCATGGTATAGCTTTAATGTGGTTTTTTTTTTTTTTTTTTTTTTTTTTTTTGTGACTGGGTATGTTTAGGTATGGCATATGTCATAATTAAAAAAAAAAAAAAAAAAAAATCAAACAATATAGATCATAAATTCCATCTCTCTTACTTACTTTGTGGAGAAGATGAGTATCCTTTAACTGAACGGTGCTGCTCACACT